>NC_059169.1:39574737-40222464 GCF_019923935.1 Bubalus bubalis | reverse complement strand
TCCTGCTTGTGCAAAGAACACACTTTAAGGCCATGATGTGTGTGTAACATGAGTGCCTTGAAACTCATAATGGCCTTGAACTATGGGCATTACCTACAATGTGCTTACTCTTATCAGCATTTGAGCCACCAAAGTTGGGCTGCAGTATTCCAGCTCAGAGAAGACTGTGGCTTCTTTTTTTATGAAAGATAGGAAGAATTGGAATACTTCCGGCCATATCAATAAACAAGGATGTCACAGTCAGCAGGGTTTCCAGCCCTCCAGGGCACTCAGGAAGGAGAAAAACACCTGCAATCAGCAGCCATCAGACTGCAGCCACTCCCTATGGTGAGCCCCAAGGGACCTCAGGATGTGAAAAGCACAGAACACTGGCCCCAGATAGCTTGAAAGTGAAAGTGAAATCACTCAGTCGTGTCTGACTGAGCAGCCCCATGGACTGTATCCTACCAGGCTCCTCTGTCCATGGGATTTTCCAGGCAAGAGTACTGGAGTGGGTTGCCGTTTCCTTTTCCAGGGGATCTTCCCAACCCAGGGATCAAACCTGGGTCTCCCGCATTGCAAGCAGATGTTTACTGTCTGAGCCACCAGGGAAGCCCAGATAGCTTAGACGTATATGAATGAATGATTTCAGTGAATTCAGTCTCTTGCATCTTCCCATATACAGCAAAGCACTAAATTCCTTAACTTGGGACAACTGGTTTTCTTTAATTAACAATAGTCTTTTGATGTTCAGACTACCTGCCCTTTGTTGCAAAACTTCTATATAACCTGGCTTCTCCCCTCTCCTCCTCAGAGCAGTTCTCTCAGGGCTACTTGACATGCTGCCCCATGGGCTTGAGTCCTAAAAATTTCTGATGAATAAAACATAAGTTTCAACTTTCAGGTTGTGATTATTTTTTAAGTTGACAATAGCAAAGTTGCCACTAATTTTTGCTGTTTCGAAATTTTCTTTCATATACACAATGGAAAAATATACTTAGAAATAAGAGGAAAACTTGGTAATTTATTCCATATTCATTTGGTCAACAAATCAACAAATCAAAAATCAACTACAAAGGTGTTTTAAAATTGAGCCTCTGCATTTTTTCACAACGTCATTAGTGTGGCTCAAATGTTCCCAAGGTAAAGATATCCAGGCAAAGAACGCATTTTTTGTTTTGGTATTTGTTTGTTTATTTTTCTTGATTTTCCCCCAGGTCCTTCCCATAGTATAGAAGTTTCACTGAGCAGTTCTCCTCTCTAAAAATTAGCAATCCATCTCCCAATCACATCTTGTCCTCATTTGGATGCCTCCAAGAGCCTCTCCATTAAAGACTGTCTAATTTGGTCCTCCCTGGCATTCCCTGATGCAGCTGCTGCTGCTGCTAAGTTGCTTCAGTCATGTCCGACTCTGTGCGATGCCATAGACGGCAGCCCACCAGGCTCCCCCGTCCCTGGGGTTCTCCAGGCAAGAACACTGGAGTGGCTTGCCATTTCCTTCTCCAATGCAGGAAAGTAAAAGTGAAAGTGAAGTCTCTCAGTCATGTCCGACTCTTAGCAACCCCAAGGACTGCAGCCTACCAGGCCCCTCCGTCTATGGGATTTTCCAGGCAAGAGTACTGGAGTGGGGTGCCATTGCCTTCTCTGGGCATTCCCTGCTGGATGAGCATAAAGATCTAGGCTGAGATGGTCCTCCTTTTCCTAACATTAAGCTCACTGGAGCCAGATTCTCTTGCCCTGGGCAAGGTGGCCTCCCTTCCTCGGCACCTAACAGACTGAGGAGCAGCTCTGAGAGCACAGGAAGGTGCACTGAAAATGGTAGGAAAACACTGGAAACATAGTATGGAAAGGTTAACTAACTTCTCTGTTCCTCTCTCTCTTTTCCCTTTCTTTTCACCTTTAATGCTAAAAACAGCTGTTATTTGGATCTGAAAAAATGCCATTACCTCTCCAAAACATTATGCTAAAGAAACATTTGGTTTATCCATGAACAATCCAGGCTTCGTGAGAAGGTTGCTCATGTGACCACCCAAGCTCTATTAAAAAATAATAGAAATGGCCAGAACTCAGAAGAACCTAGAATAATTGGGGCTGCAAGAAAAAGGATGATGAAAAAAAAATGCATTCAAAACTCTCAGTTGCCTTTCCCAGAAGATGAACATAGTTTTAACTGGGCTCTTTCGTATTTCTTAGCTAGAGTGGGCCGGCAAAAGACTAGGCTAGCGAGCTCCTTAGAGGCACTGGAGGTGCTTCGAGGGAATAAAAGGTATCTGCTTACCCCTACCTCTCAGGGGATTTAGTTTCTAAGCTTCACAAGGCATTTGTTTCTCTCACTTCAAATGCTCTCTTTATTTCTTAAAGACCTTTTAAACAGTTGTCTTGGTTTAGCTTATTTAAGAAGGTTCTTTTTCCATTTACTTTGCTGTCTAAGAGATTGGGAGAGGCAGCTGCTTTGATGAAAATTAGAGGAAAAACTTTTCCCCAAATAGAAGAAGCTAAGAGGAAAAAAATAGGACTATTTCATGTTGCAACTGTTACCGGTGCAACCAGAAGAGGAAATGGCCTTATAAGTACCTGCAGCTTATTTAAGCCAGGAATATATCACAAACAAAAGAGGCAATAACGTATTGTAAATGAAGCAGCCAGTAAAATTTGCTCTGTTTATTGGGGTCTGGAAAGAATGCAGGATTAAGGGTAGGGAGGGGACAGTAGCTTAGGCCTGAAGCAACTGGTTTATATCAGTAACAAAAATCTAACTTTACCTTTACACTGGGATTTGCACCTGACTAAAGCCATATAAACTCTCTCTCAGAAGACCACGCTCTATTTGTGTTTCACATCCATGACGAGTCTGATGGGAGAGAAACAGGCAACATTCTGTCTGTGAATTTACAGTCTCTCACCAGGGAGCTGGAAAAACTTGTGGTTTTTTTCAAAAGAGGAGTGATAATTTTTAGGAACTTGGAATGAAGACTTTACATCTGTCTGATAAACATTCTTCATGTTTCCTGATCTGCAGCCAGAATAGCATATTTGCCTTTTATGTACACATTAATACATATATACCTATCTTCAGGTAGCTCCAACTGTATACTGGTCACTCACTACATGGTTTATACAGCTCACTCTGAATCCTCTCAATGGTCCTGAGAAATATTAATAGCTATAATTTTGTATAAATGTATAGATGAGAAAGTTTAGGGCCAGAGAATTTAATTAGTTTACCCAAGGCCATGCTCATGTCTGCTCAGTCTCTTCAGTGGTGTCTAACTCTTTGCGACCCCATGGACTGTAGCCTGTCAGGCTCCTCTGTCCATGGGATTCTCCAGGCCAGAATACTGGACTGGGTTGCCATTCCCTCCTCCAGGGGATCAAACCCGGGTCTTCTGCATTGCAGGCAGATTCTTTACCATCACAGCAACCAAAGGAAGCCAAATGGTTTTCTTTTAAATGGCTCTGAATTGTTGTTGTTGTTGTGATTGTTGTCTTTCTTAGGTCAAATTTGAAGCTACTTTGTCACATGACTTTTGCCTTCTCTTCAGGGTTATCAGTGTCTAGCACTGTAGTTCAACTCCTGGGACTATAACATATCAATAGCTCCTGACACAAGAAGAAGAAATTCACCTATGGGCCACTGATTGCTAAAATGTCCACATGGCAGGGGAAGAAAACTGCTTTTCAAAGCTATGAGTTTGTTTTGTTTTACCTCTCTGTGGCTCTTTTCATGGTTCTTCTGTCTCTCTGGTGATGATGGAAAGTCTCTATCCATATCACTTGCTCTACCTTACCCACAGGCTTGTTTTAAGAATTAAATACTATAATAGATGCATAAACTGATAAATCAGAAAACACAACACTCAAAACTACCTTAGACACAGCCAGTATATGTATCTTTAAGAAAAATACTTCTGATCAAGTCACCTCCCTGCTTGTGGACCTTCAAGGATGATCTATTACCAGCAAAATATGTTTAAGTGTCTAAGCCTCATATATAGTAGCCTGTACCCTTTGGTCCCCTGGAGTAGGAAATGACACCCACTCTAAATTCTTGCTTGGAAAATTCCATGCACAGAGGAACCTGGCAGACTACAGTCCATGGGGCCAGAAAGAGTCAGACATGACTGAGCATAGAAGTATCCTTTGGTCTCTAGATTTCTGATTGCTTCCTTTTACGTATCCACTACTCCAATCACTCCAAGCTACTGAGTAGCTGCCTTGTTGGACAGCAACAGACCTAAGTATTGTTCTTCTATTTCATTTCATGTCCAAAAAATACCATTTATCATTACCTAGTACATAGGCAAAAAGACATGACACTAAAAGAAGATGGAAGTAAAGTCCAATGCTGGAAGTAAAGAACAATATTGCATAGGAACCTGGAATGTTAGGTACATGAATCAAGGCAAATTGGAAGTGGTCAAACAGGAGATGGCAAGAGTGAACATCAACATTTTAGCAATCAGTGAACTAAAATGGACTGGAATGTGTGAATTTAATTCAGATGACCATTACATCTACTACTGTGGGCAAGAATCCTGTAGAAGAAATCCCATAGTAGCCCTCATCATCAACAAAAGAGTCTGAAATGCAGTGTTTGGGTACAGTCTCAAAAACAGCAAAATGATCTCTGTTCATTTCCAAGGCAAACCAGTCAATATCACAGTAATCCAAATCTATGCCCCAACTAGTAATACTGAATAAGCTAAAGTTGAACGGTTCTATGAAGACCTACAAGACCTTCCAGAACTAACACCCCAAAAAGATGTCCTTTTCATCATAGGTGGCTGGAATGTAAAAGTGGGCAGTCAAGAGATACCTAGAGTGACAGGCAAGTTTGGCCTTGGAGTACAAAATGATGAAAAGCAAAGAATAACAGAGTTTTGCCAAGAGAATGCACTGGTCATAGCAGATACCCTCTTCCAACAACACAAGAGACGACTCTACATATGAACATCACCAGATGGTCAATACCAAAATCAGACTGATGATATTCTTTGCAGCCAAAGTTGGAGAAGCTCTATACAGTCAGCAAGAAAAAAAAAAAAAAAAAAAAGATGGAGAAGCTTTACAAAGTCAGCAAAAACAAGACTGGGAGCTGACTGTAGCTCAGATCATGAACTCCTTATCGAAAAATTCAGAATTAAATTGAAGAAAGTAGGGGAAACCACTAGACTATTCAAGTATAACATAAATCAAATCCCTTATGATTATACAGTGGAAGTGACAAATAGATTTGATTCAAGGGATTAGATTGGATAGAAAGAGTGCCTGATGAACTATGGAGGGAGGTTCATAACATTGTACATGAGACTGTGATCAAAACAATCCCCAAGAAAAAAAAAAGCATAAACAAATGAATGGTTGTCTGAGGAGGCCTTACAAATAGCTGAGAAAAGAAGAGACATGAAAGGCAAAGGAGAAAAGGAAAGATATACCCATCTGAATGCAGAGTTCCAAAGAATAGCAAGGAGAGAAAGTTTTCCTCAGTTGTCAGTGCAAAGAAATAGAAGAAAACAATAGAATGGGAAAGACTAGAGATCCCTTTAAGAAAATTAAAGATACCAAGGGAATATTTCATGCAAAGATGGGCACAATAAAAGACAGAAACTGTATGGACCTAACAGAAGCAGAAGATATTAAGAAGAGGTAGCAAGAATACACAGAACTATACAAAAAATATCTTCATGACCCAGATATCCATGATGATGTGATCACTCACCTAGAGCTAGATATCCTGGAGTGTGAGGTCAAGTGGGCCTTAGAAAGCATCACTATAAACAAAGCTAGTGGAGGTGATGGAATTCCAGCTGAGCGATTTAAAATCCTAAATGATGATGCTGTGAAAGTGCTCCACTCAATATGCCAGCCAATTTGGAAAACCCAGCAGTGGTCACAGGACTGGAAAAGGTCAGTTTTCATTCCAATCCCAAAGAAAGACAATGCCAAAGAATGCTGAAACTACAGCACATTGTACTCATCTTACATGCTAGCAAAGTAATGCTCA
Organism: Bubalus bubalis; assembly: GCF_019923935.1. Taxonomy (NCBI): domain Eukaryota; kingdom Metazoa; phylum Chordata; class Mammalia; order Artiodactyla; family Bovidae; genus Bubalus; species Bubalus bubalis. Next base: position 40,216,481 of record NC_059169.1, on the reverse strand, counting down.
AAATTCTCCAAGTGAGGCTTCAACAGTATGTGAACTGAGAACTTCCAGATGTTCAAGCTCAATATAGAAAAGGCAGAGGAACCAGAGATCAAATTGCCAACATCCGTTGGACCATCGAAAAAGCAAGAGAGTTCCAGAAAAATTCTACCACTGCTTCATTGACTATGCCAAAACCTTTGACTGAGTGGATCACAACAAACTGTGGAAAATTTTTCAGGAGATGGGAATATCAGACCACCTTACCTGCCTCCTGAGAAATCTGTATGCACGTCAAGAAGGAACAGTTAGAAATGGACATGGAACAACAGACTGGTTCCAAATTGGGAAAGGAGTACATCAAGGCTCCATATTTTTACCTTGCTTATTTAGCTTATATGCAGAGTATATCATGTGAAATTCCAGGCTGGATGAAGCACAAGCTGGAATCAAGATTGCCGGGAGAAATATCAATAACCTCAGATATCCAGATGACACTACCCTTATGGCAGAAAGCAAAAAAATTACTAAAGAGCCTCTTGATGAAAGTGAAAGAGGAGAGTGAAAAAGGTGTCTTAAAGCTCAACATTCAGGAAACTAAGATTATGGCATACAGTCTCATCACTTCATGGCAAATAGATGGGGAAACAATGGAAACAGTGACAGACTTTATTTTCTTGAGTTCCAAAATCACTGAAGATTGTGACCGAAGCCATGAAATTAAAAGACGCTTGCTCCTTGGAAGAAAAGCTATGATCAAACTAGACAGCATATTAAAAAGCAGAGACATTACTTTGCCGACAAATGTCCATAGAGTCAAAGCTGCGATTTTTCCAGTATTCATGTATGGATGTGAGAGTTGGACCATAAAGAAAGCTGGACACTAAAGAATTGATGCTTTTGAACTGTGGTGTTGGAGAAGACTCTTGAGAGACTCTTGGACTGCAAGGAGATCAAACCAGTCAATCCTAAAGGAAATCAGTCCTGAATATTCATTGGAAGGGCTGATGCTGAAGGTGAAACTCCAATACTTCGGCCACCTGATTGGAAAAGACTCTGATGCTGGGAAAGATGGGAGGCAGGAGGAGAAGGGGACAACAGAAGATGAGATAGTTGGATGGCATCACCAACTCAAAGGACATAAGTATGAGCAAGATCTGGGAGTTGGTGATGGACTGGGAATCCTGGCGTGCTGCAGTTCACGGGGTTGCAAAGAGTTGGACATGACTGAGAGACTGAACTGTACTGAGAACATAGGTTGAAAGTCAAAGAAAGTGAGAGTCACTCAGTCTTGTCCGACTCTTTGCCACCTAATGGACTGTAGCCTGTCAGGCTCCTCTGTTCATGGAATTTTCCAGGCAAGAATACCATTCTTGGGTAGCCATTCCCTTCTCTAGGGGATCTTCCCAACTCAGGGATCGAACCTAGGTCTCCCCCATTGCAGGCAGATTCTTTACCATCTGAGCCACCAGGGAATCAGTATAATTAAGGCCTGCATTTAAACCCTTACCAGTCACCTTCCTTTTCATCTTGTATCTAATTCCATTGAGGCCTCATTTTGGATTTGCTCATATTCCATATCCCCTACTAGGTGATAGGCTCCTTCTACTGAGATCAACAGTGTTGCCCTCCAGAACATTGACCGCCATATCCAACATTTGCTGAGACTATCACAACTTGCCCTGAATGAGGGTCACTTAGTCACTCACTTAATTCACCAGCCCACCCACCGGCCTTCACTGATTCTTCACCAGGCTCAGTGCAGATCCATGTCAAGTCTGAGAGTTTCAATTATTGACCAAGGGGTCCTGGAGATAGCCTGATCCACAACCAATGAACACTTTGTCTTTCTTTTTTTTAAAACTTATTGGGAGTATAGTTGCTTTGCAATGTCATGTTAGTTTCTGGTATATAACGAAGAAAATTAGCTAGATGTTTAGATATATCCCCTCCCTCTTGGGTCTCCGTTCCAGCCCCCACCCTCATCCCATCCATTTAAGTCATCACAGGGCATGAAGCTGTGATCCTTTAAATAAGCACCCCTCCCTGCCCCTAGTGGTCCCACTGTAACTCCTGTTTCTGAGGACCAGCTCCCTACTCACTAGACACAGGGGAGGGAGATGTGAATAGAACTACTTGGTACTGGGAAAGCTCCCAGCATTTCAGAGAGAGGGAGAGAGAGTCTCAAGCATCCCATGCAAAACGGAGGTGGCACAGGCAGCCATGTGCCTTTGGTCCTCGAACAAGGAAATCTCCCCCAGTCCCTCAGGCAAGCCGCCTTTTCCAAAAACTTCAGTTTGAAGCCCATCAACCAGGGAAGGAAGAGGAGATGAAAAGGCTTGCTTGTAAATGTCCTTTCCTCCCAGCAACGGCGTCTGCAAGCCCCGGACCTTCCTCGGATGGCGCGCATTGGGCAAATGTTCAGGCGCGCAGCATTTCAATTGATGAAATTTCTTTGTGGAACCCGGTTCCCAAGGGCAGGGGAAATTGGAGGGAGAACAATTAGAGGCTGGCATGGCCCGAGCGGCTGTCTGCCGCGCGCCTCCGAGGGCTGTCAGAGCCTGCGGAGGGTCGGCTCCCGCCGCTATCTGCAACTGGCAGAGCCCGGCCCGCGCGCCCCGCCCGCCAGGCCGCGGGGCTGAGCGGAGAGAAGTCTCCGAATCGGGCGGAAGCAGGGAGGGGGGGCTGCGAGGGGGAGGGCCGGGCAGCAATGAAGTCAGAGGCACAGCAGCCACTGCAGCTGAATCAATTTGGAGATAAAAATAGTGCCTGCCGCCCCTGCCTCTGCAGTGATTTCATAAAGGTCTCAGCTGCGTTGGAGAGAAAGCCAGCAGGAGTGTCCCTACCTCCTCTCCAAACTAGAGAGAGAGGAGCAAAATAGCAGCCGCAACCAGAGCTGAAACGTACTTCTCCCTCTACCCCGAGCCAGTTCCCTGTTTGCCTGTCTCCCACTCTCCCCGAGCCCCCGGAAGTGTCTCTGGCCTCACCTGTTCCTCTCCTTAATGGGATCATTAAAGACAGGGAAAAAAGAGAGAAGGAGACAGGGATGCCAGGCATTCATAATGAAGCCTGATGACACTTCTCCCTGACTTTCAGCCCGAAGACATCAATAGGGGATGACCAACGGGCTCTAAAGACCGAAGCTCTTTATCAGATGGAAGGTAAAAACCCTTCAAGAATGAGTCTCCCGAAGTCAAACCCACCTGATATTTCCACAGAGGAACTTCCTTTCCTGAGCATTCAGAGAAAACAAAACCTGGCATTGCCAATTAGTGCGACTGTCCTGGGAGACGCAGATTTAGGGGTCAGTTTCGGTGACTGATGAGAGAAACCTCTCTGGAACTGGAACCGAAAGAGACATGGAGTGAATAGAGCTCTGGCACTTTGCAGGGTGATTATTCCTGCAGTGCGGGAGGTAACCTTTTCTGCTGCTACATTCTGACATTTGCATCGAGGCAAATGCATCATTGGTAATTGCACCTGAGTGTCAAAGCCACTTGATGTGTGTGTTCCAACCAAGGTAAGAATGAGGACTTTAGCATTAAGGGAAGGGAGGCAAAGAAGAAATGCAGACAAATTATAGGAGAGGAGATAATGGAATTGGCCATAAAAAGTAACAGCCAGGATTGATGTCTCCTTCATGCAAAAGGTGTATGTTCAGATTAAATAACATATTGCTTGTGAAAGTGCCTAAACTAGTGTCTTACTCTTAAAAACACTGCGTAGTAAATACCATTGTATATATTTTCAAAATGAATATGCTTAAACATCCTTTGCGAGGAAATATACAAGTGGCTCAGATGGTATAAGAATCCACCTGCAATGCAGGAGACCTGGGTTTGATGCCTGAGTTGGGAAGAGCCCCTGGAAAAGGGAATGGTTGTCTACTCCAGTATTCTTACCTAGGGAATCCCATGGCCGGAGGACTCTGGTGGGGTACAGTCCTTGGCATTGCAAAGAGTTGGACATGATTGAGCAATTAACACTTTTACTTTCACATACAACTAGTACTGTTTAATGAAAATAAGAAAATCAACAGTATCATGCACAGGCAAAAACGTTCAAAGTACAACCTTCACCGCCTCCTGTTTTCATCTGATTCTATTATGTCAGGCGAAGTTTAGCCACAGATCTTTAACCCAGAAGGTGTTAAATACAGGACCAAGAGACATCGTAAAGACACCAGACCCAAAGATCTGTAAAACTGAGAAGTCCAATGTGAGAAGCTTGCTGTTGACTTTACATATAACTCTGAAATCATTTCATTTTGTTAGAAAGAATAAATAATTCCTTCCAGAGCATGTTAGTCGCTCAGTTGTGTCCAACTCTTTGCAACCAATGGATTGTAGCCCACCAGGCTCCCCGTCTATGAGATCTCCCAGGCAAGAATACTATAGTGGGTTGCCATTTCCTTCTCCAGGGGATCCTCCCCACCCAGGGATTGAACCTGGGTCTCCTGCATTGAGGACAGATTCTTTACCATTTGAGCCACCAGGGAAGCCCATCCTGCCACAGAGAGGAATATAATATTGCCAAATTCTCCAATTTGGCAAATACAGCAAACTGTTAGTCAACCACATTGGGAATCTGGCTTTCTCATGGGGCCCTATTGTTTATGGAAATATCTCAGCTGACAAATTAAGCAAACATTTCTCCTGAACAAACTGTGATTCCATTCACATGGCTTTTCAAGGATATTTACAACCACTGAGGGAAAATCTTTAGAAAATATAAAATCACCACAAAGGTCCCTTTTGGTGATTCTGAAAATTGTGATGCCCTTTGAATATCCTGATGACTGTTTTCCCACTGACACACAAAGACATCTGAAGCAAAGCCAGTTTATGCTGTGTTGGGTTCCTAATACAAATTAGTGAAAAGAGAACAAGGTTGGGAGGAATGGTGTGTACTTGATAAAAATAAATCAAGGTTTGAAATATAATTGAACTGTGTTTATTTTCTTATGAAATGTATTTTAAAAGCCGAAATACATTTTGAAATTCAGCCAAACAACCTTTGTCTTATGGATATTCAGAGCATAGCTGGCAGTTTACAGATCATTTTAGGAGCACCCTAGGACTTCCTGCTTTGGGTTGCTTAGGACAGAGCCAAAGAAAGCTACTTGCCACTGCAAAGTGTTGGTGTGTTGCTAACTATAGTAGGGAGGATGAGGATGGGTGTGTGCTCAATTTGCACAGTCACGTCAGACTCTTTGCGACCCCATGGACTGCAGCCTCCCAGGCTCCTCTGTCCATGGAATTCTCCAGGCAAGAATACTGGAGTGGGTTGCCATTTCCTACTCCAGGGGCTCTTGCCATCTCAGGGATCGAACCAATATCTTCTGTATCTCTTGCTTTGGCAGGCAGATTCTCTACCCCTGGGAGAGTGGGAGGCTCTTCCTTCCTATGTTGTTGTTCAGATGCTCAGTCATGCCAGACTCTTTGCAACCCCATGGACTGCAGCACACCAGGCTTCCCGATCCCTCACCATCTCCCAGAGTTTGCCCAAGTTTATGCTCATTGCATTGGTGATACCATCTTATATTCCTTCCTATAACCAGATTCTAATCAATTTCTCCCACCTGGGAGAGGATGAGGATGTTCCAAAGGGTTCAACAAGACCAGAAACTTTGTGTTGAACTCTGTTGTGAGTCTGTCTCTTCTAAATTTGTTGGAAAAAAGATGGAAGCATGTCCTTCTAACCCTTATCATTAGCCGGGGTTGTCACAATATTGCCTACACAGTGTACAAGGATCAAAATGCCCAAATTTACCTAACAGAGGTTACAAGTGGAGAGAGCTAAGGGATACAGTTGAAAATAGAAGCACTCCATACATCTTATTCCAGCACTCTGGTAAGATGGGATAAGGTAGACTGCTCATACCTCTAATGCATAGATATGCTGCAAAATGTTGTATTTATCATTTATCTATCTACTGGTCTAATCTTTAAAAGAACAGTGGAAATCTTCAGATACCAAAAGCAAAGAAGAAACTCAAGCTCTGAGAAGTAAGCACATGAACCTACACTGGGGCAGTTTTGGGGCTATCAAGCTCAATTAAAGAACCAAATGCCAGGGAATGAAATTTTATCTGCCATGAAGGGTCAAAGGCATGGCAATGGGTATATGCAAGGGAAAAGAATGGAAATAATGCCTTTTCATAAGGTCAGGCCTTTGGAATATATGCCTTCTCCATGAAAGGGGATAAAAGAGATCATCCTTGCTGGACCAAGAAAGGCACCTGGGGTGTATGAGGTGTTGAAACAATCAGGCTACTCAACACAAGTATCAAGGGTCAATTTTACATTACTCATAAGGCATTACTTATAAGGCATTCGGTGTAAGACCCCAGATTTATGAAATTAACAGACATCAGATCATGATGAATAATACCCCTAACATAGTACAAAACAAAACAACTCTTTAGGAATGCTATGGATATGGATTTTCCTACGGGCCTTCCTTGGAAAACACAACTGTGAGTAATAAGAACTGACCTTGTTAACTATTTGGAAGACTCAGAAAACATAAATAAGGAGGAGAATATAGGGTATCACAATGAACAGATTATTATGAAAAATGGAGAGACAAAATTTTAAAAAATAACTTCAAGAAGTGAAAAAAGGTCATTGAAATGACATCAAGGAATGTGTTGATTAGTGTATTTTTCATAGCTGAGTGGAAAAATTAGTGATTTGGAAAATGGATCTCAAAAACTAGACTTCAATACACAGATAAAGAAATGGCACATATGAGATGTCAAATGACTTGGGTGCTAGAATTTAAATAACCAAAACTGGAGTTCCAAAAGGAGAGCAAAGAGAAAATGTAAAGACAGTATTCTAAACTATAGCAAGTAATTTTACAGAATTAGTGAAAAACATAAATAATAATGTTGATGAAGCTTTTTTAATTTATATGATTGACAAAACAATTGTATATGTATATTCATATTAATAAAAACTCCAAAAAAACAAACAAAAATAATCTTATAAGCAACTCCTATACTCCTTATTCCTCATCCAAAAGTATACATTACAAAACATGAGTAGGGAAATATAAGGAAGGAAAATTGTGGACAAATGTCATTTATTATCATAGATTAAAAAAATAAAATATAAGCAATCAAATGTAACCACTGAAACCTTTACCCAATGAATTAAAGAATAGTTTAATCTCTATTAATATAATTCATTGGAGGGATAACATTGAGGAAAAAAGAAGCAGAATGCTAAGTTAAAAAAATGTAGAAACAAATATATGAAGAGTTAAATTCCAGCTCATGATACAAATTCTTAGCTGTCTGAAAAAAACCCATCTTCCTTAATCTTACAAAATATATCTTCCAATACATTAAAGAAGCAACATACTTAATAGTGAGCAGTAGGGAGCACTTTCTTTAAAGTTGGAGCTAGAACGAGGACACTTGTTTTTACTTCTACCATTAAATATTGTATTAGAGAATAGAAAAGTGCAATGAGACAAGAAAATAAAGTGCAGTGAAACAAGAAAATAAGGTAATAAAGAAAAAAATGGAAGTATTAGAACTGAAAAGGATGAAACAAGATCATAGTTGTTTCAAATGATAAAATTATGCATAAGTAAAATTAACCTAAGAAAGTATTTGACTCAGTACTAATAAAAGTGTTCAGAAAATTTTCTAAATTAAGTCTCAAAATAGAAATTTCAGTGCACAGCTTTCCTAGGTACTAATAACTGTTAGATAATATAATGATCTCATCCTCAATAGTAACAAAAATATATAAGATTCTCAGGAATAAATTTAAAAAAATGCAAAATTTTATATAAAGTATTCTCAAAATTGAGAACTAAATGAAGGACATGCACATATATGTGCTCACAGGTGTGAGCACACACATGTACATAGAGATACAGTAATCTTGGATAGATAACAAGAGTCAATATTATAAAGATGTCAGATCCACTGGTTTTAATCTAAAAACTTCATTCACTACCAGTAAAAGTTCTAGCAAATTTTTATTTTTGGATAATTTTGCCATCTTATTGTAATATTTACATAGGAAAGCAATTGGCCAAAATAATTTTAAAAATGCAATTTAAGGAGAAATGAAATGGAAGAGCTCCTATTATGAAACATCTATACAGCTAGAATGCTTTATACACATTGATATCAATGGCACCCCACTCCAGTACTCTTGCCTGGAAAATCCCATGGATGGAGGAGCCTGGTAGGCTGCAGTCCATGGGGTCACAAAGAGTCAGACATGACTGAGCGACTTCACTTTCCTGCATTGGAGGTTTCCTGCATTGGGTAAAGGTTTTCACTTTCCTGCATTGGAGAAGGAAATGGCAACCCACTCCAGTGTTCTTGCCTGGAGAATCCCAGGGACGGGGGAGCCTGGTGGGCTGCCATCTATGGGGTTGCACAGAGTCGGACACGACTGAAGAGACTTACCAGCAGTGTCAGAAAAATATAAAAGTAGGACAAAACATGGAACATAGAAACAGACTAATGCATGTAAGAATCTTATTGAATGACAAAGTATCATTACAATTCAATGAGAAATGAATAGCCTATTCACTGAAAGATGCTGGGACAATCGACTATCCATATGGAAGAAAATAACACTATATCCACACACTGTAAACAAAAATAAACTCCAGATGCATAGAACAAAACATATAAGGTTACATTTTTTTTAATTTAGAAAAAGAATAGGATGATTTAATGACATGAAAGCATGGAAAACTTCCTAAGCAAGCCAAAATCATGAAAACATAAATGTTGATAAATTAGATACCATTCAAACAAATTCTGCACTATAAAAGATACCATAATAAAGTTTTATTTAAAGCCACAAATTGTTTATAAATACTAAAAGGTATTTTCAATGCCCATAATTGACACAGCATTAGATTTTAGGAGATATATATATATATATATATATATGTATATTATTTCTATAAATCAGCTAGAAAGAGATAATTCAATAAGATATGGACAATAAAGATGAAAAGATAATTCCCTAAGGAAGATATCTAAATAACAAAAATAAATATGAAAAGATGCTCTACTTCTAATCATGGAATTCATATTAAGATAATCATGAGTCTTCATTTCACACTTACCCAGTTGGCACAAATGAAGAACTGTTAATATCAAATATTGGCAAGGATGAAACAGGAATTCTCAAGTGCGGATATATAAGTTGAAAAATGATTTTATTGGTCAGGGTCCCAGCAGGAAATAGATGACACACTTAAAAGAAGTAACTGAAAAGAGTTTTGGTTACTTTTACAGAGCTGAAAATAAGGGTTAAGAGAAACTGACACTGAAACACACACACACAAAATCACATAATAAAAGAGAAACTGACAAAGAAAGGTGAAGTACTATTAGGGTTAGTAACAATAGAAGGCTGTTACTACACTTAGCATAATATCCATCCATATTGTCAGAAATAGTAAGATTTCTTTTTTTTTTTTTTATGGCTCAGTACTATTGCATTGTATGAGTGTGTGTGTGTGTGTGTGTGTGTGACATGTTGATCCAATCATTTATTGATGGGCACTTAGGTTGCTTCCACATCTTGGCTATTGTAAATAATGATCCAATGAATATGAAGTGAAAGTGTTAGTCACTCAGTCGTGTTTGACTCTTTGCAACCCCATGGACTGTAGCCTGCCAAGCGCCTCTGTCCATGGAATTCTCCAGCCAAGAATGCTGGATTGGGTAGCCATTGCAATCTCCAGGGGACTTCCTGACCCAGGGGTCAAACATGTGTCTCCTGGATTGCAGGAAGATTCTTTACTGTCTGAGCCACCAAGCAATGAATATAGTGGTATATATATCTTTTCAAATTTGTGTTTTTGATCTATAAGGAAAAATACCCAGAAGTGAAACTTCTGCATCGTACGATAGTTCTAGTTTACTTTGCGGTTGGGTGGTGATGGAAGGCACATCATACTGTTTTTCATAGTAGCTGCACCAATTTCTCTGAAGAAGGAACTGGTGACTCACTCCAGTATTCTGGCCTGGAAAATTCCATGGGCAGAGGAGACTGATGGGCTGCATACAGTCCATGGTGTCACAAAGAATTGGACACAACTACAGGGGAGCCTGGTGGGCTGCAGTCCATGGGGTCGCTGAGGGTCAGACACGACTGAGCAACTTCACTTTCACTTTTCACTTTCATGCGTTGGAGAAGGAAATGGCAACCCACTCCAGTGTTCTTGCCTGGAGAATCCCAGGGATGGGGGAGCCTTGTGGGCTGCCATCTATGGCATTGCATAGAGTCGGACATGACTGAAGCGACTTAGCAGCAGCAGCAGCAACACAACTAAGGGCTCAGGAGGGCCAAGAGGAGCTATCCCACGTTGAAGGTCAGGAAGGGTGGCAGTGAGGAGATATCCCTTGTCCAAGGTAAGGAGCAGCAGCTTTGCTTTGCTGGAGCAGCCTTGAAGAGATACACCATGCCCAAGGTAAGAGAAATCCAATTAAGATGGTAGGTGTTGCAAGAGGGCATCAGAGGGCAGTCACACTGAAACCATACTCACAGAAAACTAGTCAATCTAATCATACTAGGACCACAGCCTTATCTAACTCAATGAAACTAAGCCACGCCCATGGGGCAACCCAAGACGGGCAGGTCATGGTGGAGAGATCTGACAGAATGTGGTCCACTGGAGAAGGGAATGGCAAACCACTTCAGTATGCTTGCCTTGAGAACCCCATGAACAGTATGAAAAGGCAAAATGATAGGATACTGAAAGAGGAACTCCCCAGGTCAGTAGGTGCCCAATATGCTACTGGAGTTCAGTGGAGAAATAACTCCAGAAAGAATGAAGGGATGGAGCCAAAGCAAAAACAATACCCAGCTGTGGATGTGACTGGTGATAGAAGCAAGGTCTGATGCTGTAAAGAGCAATATTGCATAGGAACCTGGAATGTCAGGTCCATGAATCAAGCCAAATTGGAAGTGGTCAAACAAGAGATGGCAAGGGTGAATGTCGACGTTCTAGGAATCAGCAAACTAAAATGGACTGGAAGGGTGAATTTAACTCATATGACCATTATATCTACTACTGCGGGCAGGAATCCCTCAAAAGAAATGGAGTAGCCATCATGGTCAACAAGAGTTCAAAATGCAGTACTTGGATGCAATCTCAAAAATGACAGAATGATCTCTGTTCGTTTCCAAGGCAAACCATTCAATATCACAGTAATCCAAGTCTACGCCCGTCAACCAGTAATGCTGAAGAAGCTGAAGTTGAACAGTTCTATGAAGACCTTTTAGAACTAACACCCAAAAAAGATGTCCTTTTCATTATAGGGGACTGGAATGCAAAAATAAGAAGTCAAGAAACTCCTGGAGTAACAGGCAAATTTGGCCTTGGAATACGGAATGAAGCAGGGCAAAGACTAATAGAGTTTTGCCAAGAAAATGCACTGGTCATAGCAAACACCCTCTTCCAACAACACAAGAGAAGACTCTACACATGGACAACACCAGACAGTCTACACTGAAATCAGATTGATTATATTCTTTACAGCCAAAGATGGAGAAGCTCTATACAGTCAAAAAACACAAGACAAGGAGCTGACTGTGGCTCAGATCATGAACTCCTTATTGCCAAATTCAGACTTAAATTGAAGAAAGTAGTGAAAACCACTAGACCATTCAGGTATGACCAAAATCAAATCCCTTATGATTATACAGTGGAAGTGAGAAATAGATTTAAGGGCCTAGATCTGATAGATAGAGTGCCTGATGAACTATGGAATGATGTTCATGACATTGTACAGGAGACAGGGATCAAGACCATCCCCATGGAAAAGAAATGCAAAAAAGCAAAATGGCTGCCTGGGGAGGCCTTACAAATAGCTGTGAAAAGAAGAGAAGTGAAAAGCAAAGGAGAAAAGGAAAGATATAAACATCTGAATGCAGAGTTCCAAAGAATAGCAAGAAGAGATAAGAAAGCCTTCCTCAGCAATCAATGCAAGATAATCATGATGGTGTGATCACTCATCTAGAGCCAGACATCCTGGAATGTGAAGTCAAGTGGGCCTTAGGAAGTATCACTATGAACAAAGCTAGTGGAGGTGATGGAATTCAAGTTGAGCTATTTCAAGTCCTGAAAGATGATGCTGTGAAAGTGCTGCACTCATTATGTCAGCAAATTTGGAAAACTAAGCAGTGGCCACAGGACTGGAAAAGGTCAGTTTTCATTCCAATCCCAAAGAAAGGCAATGCCAAAAAATGCTCAAACTACCGCACAATTGCACTCATCTCACACGCTAGTAAAGTAATGCTCACAATTCTCCATGCCAGGCTTCATCAATACGTGAACCGTGAACTTCCAGATGTTCAAGCTGGTTTTAGAAAAGGCAGAGGAACCAGAGATCAAATTGCCAACATCCGATGGATCATGGAAAAAGCAAGAGAGTTCCAGAAAAACATCTATTTCTGCTTTATTGACTATGCCAAAGCCTTTGACTGTGTGGATCACAATAAACTGTGGAAAATTCTGAAAGAGATGGAAATACCAGACCACCTGACCTGCCTCTTGAGAAACCTGTATGCAGGTCAGGAAGCAACAGTTAGAACTGGACATAGACCAACAGACTGTTTCCAAATAGGAAAAGGAGTACGTCAAGGCTGTATATTGTCACCCTACTTATTTAACTTATATGTAGAATACATCATGAGAAATGCTGGGCTGGAAGAAGCACAAGCTGGAATCAAGATGGCCAGGAGAAATATCAATCACCTCAGATATGCAGATGACACCACCTTTATGGCAGAAAGTGAAGAAGAACTAAAGAGCCTCTTGAGGAAAGTGAAAGAGGAGAGTGAAAAAGTTGGCTTAAAACTCAAGATTCAGAAAACTAATATCATGGCATCTGATCCCATCTCTTCATGACAAATAGATGGTGAAACAGTGTCAGACTTTATTTTTTTGGGCTCCCAAATCACTGCAGATGGTGATTGCAGATGAAATTAAAAGATGCTTACTCCTTGGAAGGAAAGTTATGACAAACCTAGACAGCATATTAAAAGATAAAGAGATTAATTCGTCAACAAAGGTCCCTCTAGTCAAGGCTATGGTTTTTCCAGTCGTCATGTATGGATGTGAGAGTTGGACTATAAAGAAAGCTGAGTACTAAAGAACTGATGCTTTTGAACTGCGGTGTTGGAGAAGACTCTTGAGTCCCTTGGACTGCAAGGAGATCCAACCAGCCATCCTAAAGGAGATCAGTCCTAGGCGTTTATTGGAAGGACTGATGTTGAAGCTGAGACTCCAATACTTTGGCCACCTGATACGAAGAGCTGACTCATTTGAAAAGACCCTGATGCTGGGAAAGATTGAGGGCAGGAGGAGAAGGGGATGACAGAGGATAAGATGGCTGGATGGCATTACCGACTCAATGGACATGAGTTTGGGTGAACTCCAGGAGTTGTTGATGGACAAGGAGGCCTGGCGTGCTGCATTTCATGGGGTCGCAAAGAGTCGGACACGTCTGAGCGACTGAACTGAACTGAACTGAACTGAAGGGACTGAGCATGAACATGCACCAATTTACATTCCCACCAACAGTGCATGAGGACTCCCTTTCCTTCACATCCTTTGCAAACAAGTATTTGTTGTCTTTTTGATAAAAGCCATTCTGACAGGTGTAAGATGATACCTCACTGGTTTGATTTGCATTTTCCTGATGATTAGTGATGTTGAGAATCTTTCCATGTGTCTGTTAGTCATCTGTATGTCTTCCTTAAAAAAATGTCTATTCAGGTCCTCTGCCCATTTTTTAATCAGGTTCTTTTTTTTTTTTTTTTATGTTGACTTGTATGTGTTCTTCATAATATTTTGGATATTAACGCCTGTTGGACACATCTTTTGCAAGCATCATTTCCTATTCAGTAGGTGTGCTTTTTAATTTGTTGATAGCTCCATCACTATGCAAAAGCTTTTTAGTCTGATATAGTCTCATAGTCTATTCTTGCTTTTGTTTCCCTTCCCTGAAGAGACAGACCCCCCAAAATATTGCTAAAACTGATGTCAAATAGCTTACTAGCTATGTTTTCTTCTAGGAGTTTTATAGTTTTAGTCTTACATTTAACCCTTTAATCCATTTGTAGTTTATTTTTCTATATGGTGTGAGAAAGTTGTGTCCCATTTTATTCTCTTTCATGAAACTGTCCAGTTTCCCCAACAGTGTTAATTGAACAGGCTGTCTATTCTCTATTATATTATCTTATCTCTGTTGTCGTAGATTGATTGCCCATGTAATTATGAGTTCATTTCTATGTTTTTTTATTCTGCTGCATTGATCTATGAATCTGTTTTTATACCAGTAACAAAATGTTTTCATTACTGTTACTTTGTATTATAGTTTGAATCAGGGACTGTGATACCTCCAGCTTTGTTTTCTTTTTGAGATTGTTTTGGCTCTCTGGAGTCTTTGAATTTGCACACAAATTTTAGAATTATTTGTTCAAGTTCTATCAGAAATGCCATTGTTATTTTGATAGGGATTGCACTGGAACTGTTTATTGCCCTGGGTAGTATGGTCATTTTAATAATATAAATTGTTTCAGTCCCTAAGCATGGCATCACTGACTGAATCAACATGAGTTTGAGCAAACTGAGGGAGATAGTGAAGGAGAGGGAAGCTTAGTGTGCTGCAGTTCAGGGTATGAAGAACAGGGAAGCTTGGTGTGCTGGGGTTGCAAAGAGTTGGACACGACTTAGCAACTGAACAACAACGACAAGAAAAAATGGAAAAAGAAATTGGAGCCTGCAAGTACCAGCAACTCTCAGGGTTTCTATATTAACATACATATGGTCAATGTCTTGTTTTGATTTTATAGAAAATGTACCACTCTACTTTTAAAGAGTCTTTATTTTTTATTTTTACATACCATTGGCACCCCACTCCAGTACTCTTGCCTGGAAAATCCCATGGTTGGAGGAGCTTGGTGGGCTGCAGTGCATGGGGTCACAAAGAGTTGGACACAACTGAGCGACTTCACTTTCACTTTTCACTTTCATGCATTGGAGAAGGCAATGGCAACGGACTCCAGTGTTCTTGCCTGGAGAATCCCAGGGACGGGGGAGCCTGGTGGGCTGCCATCTATGGGGTCGCACAGAGTTGGACACGACTGAAGCGACTTAGCTGCAGCAGCAGCAGCAAGCATGGTATATTTTTTATTTGTGTTTACTATCTTCTACTTATTTTATCAATGTGTCATAATTTCCTGAGTACATAGCTTTTACTTCCTTAGTTAGATTTATTCATAGGTATTTTATTTTTTTGATGCAATTGTAAATGGGATTTTTTTCCTTATTTATTTTTCTGGAAGTTCATTGTTAGTGTAGAAATTCATCAGAATTGTGAATATTGATTTTTTATTTTGCAACTTTACTGAGATTCATTTATTAGTTGTAATATTTTCTGGTGGCATGCTTAGAATTTTCTATATATAGAATCTTGGGAACTGCAAAAAAAAAGAGTTTTATGTTTTCTTTTCCAATTTGGATTCCTTTTATCTCTTTTTCCGGTCTTTTTCCTCTGGCTAGAATGTTTCATACTATGATGAATAAAAGTAGTAAGAGTGGGCATACATGCTTTATTCTTGATCTTAGAAGTGCTTTTAGCTTTTTACCATTAAGTATGATGTTGGCTGTGGGTTTGTCATTATAAGGCCTTTCATATGTTGAGGTTTGTCCCTTTTACACCCATTTCATTGAGAGGTTTTATCATAAATGGACACTGAATTTTGTCAAAAGCTTTTTCCGTCCCTACTGAGATTTTTATTCTGCAACTTGTTAATGTGGCGTGTCCTATCGATTGATTTGCAGGTAGTCAACCATCCCTCCATTTCTGCAATAAATCTCACTTGACCATAATGTATGATTCTTTCAATGCAGTGTAAAAATTTGACTTGCTAACATTTTGTTGAGGATTTCTGCATCTATGTTTTCCAGGGACTTTGGCCTGGAATTTTCTGTTTTGTGTGTGATGTCTTCATCTAGTTTTGTTATCTGAGTGATTCTGGCAAATTTATTACCCGTAGAATGTATGTAGTTGTATCTTGTGGTTTTAATGGGCATTTGTCTAATAATAGTGATATTGGGTATCCTTTAATTTTCTATTTGTATTCTTTGGGAAAGTGTTTTTATTAAAATCTTTTGCTCATTCTCCCCCACCTCCCACCATGGGTTGTTTTATTGAGTTGTGAGTTCTTTGTACTAATGCTTTTCAGATATATATCTTGCAAATGTTTTATTTTCCATGGCTTGCTTTTTCATTTAAAGCATATGAATGGTTGCTAGGATCTAGGAGGGTGGGAGAGCATTGGTTGCAAAGAGGAATGAGAGAATATTCCCGAGACTGTTGGAAATATTTCATATCATTATTGTGATGGTGATTACATGACAGTATATAAATATTTGTTGAAACATCTAAATTTATACTTAACACTGGTTGATTCAATTATATGTAAATTATACTTTGATAGGTCACTAGATAAAAGTTTTCATTAAAAGTGGTCAATTTTAGCATTATTTGTTTTATTTAAATCAGTAGGCACATTAGTGCTATACTGGCTTTTGTATGTTTTGTATGTTTGAATTATGTTTTAATTTTAAAATATGGGAAAAAACCGTTATTTTGATTCTAACTATGTAAATCTGGTTTCTTTCATGAACCGTTGAGTCAGTGGGGAAACTAATCTGGAGTGAAAATTACTAAAATGAAAAGAAGACCTATCCCTTCTTATAGTGTCTGAAAACTAATTATTCTGTTCAGATTCTGGAATTCCTGGACATTAATTTATCAATTAATTGTACATGAGCTAAGAATGTAGTTCTTCTCCATTGAAGGGATAGCAGCTAGAAAACAGTGTCTATAAAGTGCTAACTGAATCTTTGCCGACATTTCCATCTGGAGAGAACATTTTAGGTTTTCCAACTCCTTTGATTAGGGAGGTTCTTTAAACATTATTAAATTGATCCTCTGATTTGCAAAGAGAATGAGTGCAACTGAAGCTGCTTTTCTGGAAATGCAGTATAAAACAGGTGAGGGACATGGTGCCTGTGCCAGAGTTTCATCCTTGATTGTGGAAGCTTCCCACACATACACAGTATGGATACGAACATGATTTCTGGTGGGCACCGGTATCACCTGTGAGCTACTTACAACTCCAGGTGCTTGGGTGGAACTTGGGCAGAGTCTAGATGTCTCAAAGTACAATTATATATATATATATATTTTAATATAAATTTATTTATTTTAATTGGAGGCTAATTACTTTATAATATTGTATTGGTTTTGCCATACGTTATTTTTAATTTTGTCTTTGTTTCTTTTAAACAATCTCTAGAAGTGATGCTTACATACACTACGTGTCTCAGTCAGCTCAGGCTGCTATCACAAGTAATATCATCTGGATGGTTTAGACAACAAAAATGGATTTTCTGATATTTTAGACGCTGAAAAGTCTAAGATTAAGGTGCCACAATTCTGTCCACAGCACCAAGGTTTTATAGTACTTAGTTAAAGAAACCAAGTATTAAATCACTCAACCTCACATGGAATACCACTATTGTGAAAGACTTTTTCTATCAAATTTTAACTAATATATTAAAAAAATAATATAACCAGATGAGTAACACTGAATTGATATTACTTCAGTCAAAACATAAGTAACTTGGTATGGTAGGTGGCCTGTATAACTTTGGAATAGTGATTTCCTTACTGTTCTTGAAATATTAAAAATAATATAATAGAATTCACTCAGGAAACTAAGTTGTAAATTATGGCATATACTTGTATCACTTACCTCTGGTGAGATTGTAACATCTTTTCCCCTTCAGATCACTATTTATTTCAAGGGAAACACATAGTAAGTTGATTTTATAGTAGATAAAACAATGTTTATAAACTTTGTTTTGGAGAATTTCAAGTATGCACAAAAGTAGAGAATAAAGATGGGCTCGATAAAGGACAGAAATGGTATGGACCTAACAGAATCAGAAGATATTAAGAAGGGGTGGCTAGAATACACAGAAGAACTGTACAAAAAAGATCTTCACAACCCAGATAATCACGATGGTGTGATCACTGACCTAGAGCCAGACATCCTGGAATGTGAAGTCAAGTGGGCCTTAGAAAGCATCACTATGAACAAAGCTAGTGGAGGTGATGGAATTCCAGTTGAGCTATTCCAAATCCTGAGAGATGATGCTGTAAAAGTGCTGCACTCAATATGCCAGCAAATTTGGAAAACTCAGCAGTGGCCACAGGACTGGAAAAGGTCAGTTTTCATTCCAATCCCAAAGAAAGGCAATGCCAAAAAATGCTCAAACTACCGCACAATTGCACTCACCTCACACGCTAGTAAAGTAAGGCTCAAAATTCTCCAAGCCAGGCTTCAGCAATATGTGAACCATGAATTTCCTAATGTTCAAGCTGGTTTTAGAAAAGGCAGAGGAACCAGAGATCAAATTGCCCGCATGCCAACATCTGCTGGATCATGGAAAAAGGAAGAGAGTTCCAGAAAAACATCTATTTCTGCTTTATTGACTATGCCAAAGCCTTTGACTGTGTGGATCACAATAAACTGTGGAAAATTCTGAAAGAGATGGGAATACCAGACCGTCTGACCTGCCTCTTGAGAAATCTGTATGCAGGTCAGGAAGCAACAGTTAGAACTGGACATGGAAAAACACACTGGTTCCAAATAGGAAAAGGAGTACATCAAGGCTGTATATTGTCACCCTGCTTATTTAATTTATATACAGAGTACATCATGAGAAATGCTGGACTGGAAGAAACACAAATGGAATCAAGATTTCTGGGAGAAATATCCATAACCTCAGATACGCAGATGACACCACCCTTATGGCAGAAAGTGAAGAGGAACTAAAAGGCCTCTTGATGAAAATGAAAGAGGAGAGTGAAAAAGTTGGCTTAACGCTCAACATTCAGAAAACGAAGATCATGGCATCTGGTCCCATCACTTCATGGGAAATAGATGGGGAAACAGTGGAAACAGTGTCAGACTTTATTTTTTTGGGCTCCCAAATCACTGCAGATGGTGACTGCAGCCATGAAATTAAAAGACGCTTACTCCTTGGAAGGAAAGTTATGACCAACCTAGATAGCATGTTGAAAAGCAGAGACATTACTTTGCCAACAAAGGTTCGTCTAGTCAAGGCTATGGTTTTTCCAGTGGTCATGTATGGATGTGAGAGTTGGACTGTGAAGAAGGCTGAGCACCAAAGAATTGATGCTTTTGAACTGTGGTGTTGGAGAAGACTCTTGAGAGTCCCTTGGACTGCAAGGAGATCCATCCAGTCCATTCTGAAGGAGATCATCCCTGGGATTTCTTTGGAAGGAATGATGCTAAAGCTGAAACTCCAGTACTTTGGCCACCTCATGCGAAGAGTTGACTCATTGGAAAAGACTCTGATGCTGCGAGGGATTGGGGGCAGGAGGAGAAGGGGACGACAGAGGATGAGATGGCTGGATGGCATCACTGACTCAATGGACGTGAGTCTGAGTGAACTCCGGGAGCTGGTAATGGACAGGGAGGCCTGGCGTGCATCGATTCATGGGGTCGCAGAGTAGGACACGACTGAGCGACTGAACTGAACTGAATGAATACTTCCTACACTACCCATGCTTAGCTGCAGCAAACATCCTCAGATGACCTGTAATACTTTACCTATACTTCCACATTTTCCACTTTTTCATAAAATCACTTGAGTTTTTTGCAGGAAGTCTCAGAAAGTCTTATTACCTTCACCTATAAATATCTCAGTATATGTCTAAAATATAAGGACTCTTAAAAATAATTTTAATACTTCATGAACATATCTTAAAGAATTAACAATCCCATAATATCATCAAGCATTCCTTTGATATTTTAATAATTTCTTTTAAAGTTTCCATCAGAATATAAACAAGGTCCACACGTTGAAACCAGTTGATTTATCTTTTTAATATTAAAGTTTCTCCATCATCTCTTTTCTTTTTTCCTTGTAATTTATTTGTTGAAGAAATTAGGTCTTTTGTTTTGCAGAATGTCTCACATTTTGCATTTTGTTGATTGTATCCTATTTACTGTTTAATATGTATCTTTATCTCTTACACATCTTAGTATTGGTAGGTAAATCTAGAGTTTTGATAAGAATCTTGATTTCATTTTCATCAAGAGTGCTTCAGTTTTTTCCTTTTATGGGGAAGTAGCTAATGTCTGGTTATCTTTATTTGTTGAGAAAAGAAATTTTAATGATGAAAATTTTATTAGGGCTTGATTGCAGTCATTTTGAAACTCAAAGGCCTAAGGTGATCTAAATTCCTATAATTGTTAAGAAAAATCAGGATAATAATGGAGGTAGAAAAGAAACTGCTTTGATCACACTCTCTGATTTGTATATTGTACACCCCCAACCCTGGAATATTAGGTTTTCCTCACTGAGGACCAAAAGTGTGGATACTGATAGAGAGTGTTTGGTAAAGGAACACAGGCTCATGGTGTTTCTCTTGATATTCTCTCTCTTTTTTTTTTTTTTCTTCTCTTCTCATTGGAGTATAATTGCTTTACACTGTTATATTAGTTTCTGCTGTATGGCAAAGTGAATCAGCTATACATTTACATATATCCTCTGTTTTTTGTATTTCCTTACCATTTAGGTCTCTCTCAGTATTTTCAAAGATGTCATAGAAAAGCAAACTCTTTCTCTTTCTTCGTCAAAATTCTAATTTCTTTTCATAACACTCTTTCTGGTTCTTCTGAGGTTATAGATCTCAGACTTACCTGATAGCCCTTAGGGGACTTCCCAGGTGGCTCAGTGATAAAGAATCCACCCACCAATGCAGGAGATGCAAGAGATGTGGGTTCTATTCCTGGGTTTGGAAGATCCCCTGGAGAAGGAAATGGCAACCCGCATCAGTATTTCTGCCTGGGAAATCCCATGGACAGAGGGTGGGTTACAGTCCATGGGGTGGCAAGAGTTGGGCACAACTTAGCAAGTAAACCACCACCACCACCAGCCCTTAGTCCTGGGGTAGGGTGCTTACCTTATCTGAGCCTTCATTTCCTATCCTACGAAACGAAACCCCTAATACCTACTTCACAGGTTTCTTGTGAGTATTAACTATCTACTCAGCACCCTATCCATACTGGGCATGTGAGGTTATATGCTATTCTTGTCTCATAGTAGATGAAGATCAATGGAAATGTTATAATTAGCATTTATTCAATAGTTGTTTCCTACCTTTCTTTTTCTCCTTAACTCCTGATACATCTAGTATTATCTATAAATATAGTAAAAGTGTACAGTAGGCTATCTGCAAGTTAGTGCTTGATAAAAACTATCAACAAGAGAGTATTAAATAAAGAAAAGACATAAAGTGGTAATGGAGAGCACTTGAAACATTTCAGATTAGAAAAAAAATGGGTGTTGTAAAGCCAGGGATACTGAACCATTTCTACTTTATTAATGTATTTTCTAAAGTGTAGCCTAGGCTAAATGATTTATGGCAGCACTTTGTAGTATATTAGTAAGTGCCCTGTAGTATATTTTGTAAATACAGTGACATTTTAGCGATAAGAGCTCTCATTACATGTCTCTGTTATTAAATCATTCCTCCAAAGACAGGTTAAACTGCCAGGTTTTGGGTAAGAATTATAGGGTTTATAGATTCATGAAGTGAAAATCAGTATGCTTGAGCTATGTCATGTATATTCACTGTGAAGGTGGAACATAGCAGAACAAGAAATGATTAAAATACTAAGGATGTGAAAAAGTGAGCAAAAGAAATTGTTCTTGAATAAGCCCTCCTAGGGTGACTGTTACTGTTACTCTTTGCTTGAATAAGAATAGCGTGTCTTTATTAGCACCATCACTTTCATTGGGCTTAATCAAAAAATTACGGCCATCTTGGCACTGTTTTCATTAAAGACTTTAACTCAGATTGAGATTAGGACATCCTGCTGGCCTGGTTGACAGAGAGAGCTAGAATTCTGGCAGTTACCAAAAGAAATGAAAACAAAATCGATCAAGTACACATTTTGATGAGATATTACTGATTCCAACACAGCAATTGCCACATTTCCATTTATTAGAGAATTGAACCAAAGAAGTCCATAGAATGTCAATGTGGCAATGTGGTCTGCTTTGACACATCTATTCAATGTAAGTCAGAACTGTCTGCTTAAGGACTGAAGTGGTTCAATTGTACTTCCCAGGAGAGTCATTGAGATGGTCCCATGCAAAGAGTTCTTGTTCATGAAATAAATTAGCATGTAGATCTTTTATGGGTATTGATTATTGAGTTTTCTACTCAGGATAGTGACTATAAAAGTCTTCATTTCATACCCTTCTAGTCCTGTGGAACCTGGTTTACTGACTTGTGGCTACAGAACATAGGATTTTAAGTGCAGTAAAAGACCACATAATCTCTTTGCAAGGGCCTGGGTTACTTTTGGAATGGGCTATATCAGTGATCTTCAAGCTTTAGCTTGCATCAGAATGACCTGGAGAGCTTGTTTACACCAACTGTTGGTCCCCTGACTCCGGAGTTTTTGATTCAATAGGACTAGGATGGGTTTCATGAATTTGCATTTCCAACCAATTCCCAGATGATATAGCTGCTAGTGGTCTGGCTACCATTCTTGAGATGCTCTTGTGTTTATGTTATAGACATCAATACATCATTTCCTATTTCCTAGCAGTTGAGAGAGTGTAGTGACTGCTTGAGGTGTCTCAGAAAGTTATCTTGCATTTATTCATTTACTCAATAAATACTTTTTGGGTACCCATGTAGTCTCCATAAGTCTCACTAGGTCTTAAATATACAGATATGAATAAGACTAGATCACCATTGCTTTCAATGTGCAGAAAACTAAATATGGAATTCTGATAAAGTGTGTGATAACTGTAAGGATGCTATAAAACCAGAGAGTGAGATATCACTCAGAATTGTAGAGTGGACAGGAAAGTCTTCTTGAAGAATGTAAAAAATACACTTACTTTTCTGATATCCCCACTAAAAAAAAAAATGCCTATAACTTTTGGACCATTGTCCTGTCTTCTGATTTAATGTGAGAACTTCCTTAGAAACTTCAACCTGGCACCTCTCTCAGCTACTCACAAAACCCCCACAAAATCACTATCATCTTATAAAAATGCAAATAAAATCATATCACTTTCATGTCTTAAAGTTCCTGTCTTCAGAATAAATGCCAAACGTTTCCTGCATTATCCCTTCCAGTCTGCACCTGTAAACTCCAAATATGATAACTTCCACCCAAGCACCTTATTCTCCATCCTATGGTATTTTGTACTCATCCTTTACACATCCTTTTCTCTCTTACCTCTAGGATGTTGTGTATACACTTTGCTCCATTTAGATTTTTTTGGTCCCTTTATTGTCCACCTCCATCTTATCTGCTCAGTGCCACAGCTCAATGTTCTGGTCCTCTGTGAAGCCTTTCTTGATAGTCTGGAAAATAAGCCCTTCTTTCTCTGTTTTATAAACATTTGGTAAATATATCCGTGTTAAGCATAATGGGATAATTATCTGTTGACTTGTTTATGCCTTAGATGAGACTGGATGGCAGAGAGTATGAATCATTCATTTTGTAATCATAGTACTTACACAAAGTGAAGTGAAAAAGTGAAAGTGTTAGATGCTCAGTTGTGTCTGACTCTTTGCCACACCATGGTCTGTAGCCTGCCAGACTTTTCTGTAACTAGGTGCATAATAGATGTTCAATTAATTAGCTGCTAATAAACGAATGGGCTTCCCAGGTGGTGCTAGTGTTAAAGAATCTGTCCACAGATGCAGGAGACAGAAGAGATGTGAGTTCAATCCCTGGGTCAGGAAGATCCCCTGGAGAAGGGAATGGAAGCCTACTCCAGTATTTTCACCTGTAAAATTCCTTGGACAGAGAAGCCTGGAGGGCTACAGTCCATGGGGTCACAAAGAGTTGGACATGACTGAGCACACATAAATTAATGAAAAAAGTGAGGATACATAAAAATGAAGGGTCAGTTCTTTCCACGATAGAGATTACTCTTGCTGTGTATTTTTTACTAATACAACTTAAAATATCTGAATGAGAGAATCTGACAGATACAGCTTGGGGCTAGAGTTCACTATTTGTTCTCTAATCTGTGATGTGTAGGGGATAGGGTAGAGTTGTGCAATACATAAGGTTTTCTCTTTATCAGCTATGGGTAGGTAAGTTAATCCACAGAAAAGGTGAGAAAGAGCATGAGTAAAAATGATAGAATCATATCTCACTTTTGTCTCTTTTCAACCCCCCAAAAATCACCCATATTTGAATAAAGATATTAATCCACAAGAACAAAAATAACTAGAAAAAAGAAAATAGTAGATGAGACATTCAATGAATTGTGGAGAGATGAGAAACAAAGGGGAAATAATCAATTTAGGAAAACAGAGAAAATTTAACCTAATTATCTGCAGAGGGGTAAGGAATGAGCCAATTTACTCCATCAAATTGTGAAAGCCCTGATGATTAAAGGGACCCCAGATAGAGAGAATGGAGGGTGGTGCAGAATTTTTGCAAAGGGATTCTTTTCCAGAATTTTGAGGAAATTTTATGTTTTTCTGAGTCCAAAGAAAAAAATCAGTTGGGAAAATAAGAAAAAGAATTTCAATGCCCCTACCAGAATTAAAGCTTAATAACCACCATGGCTATGTTTACTAATTTGAATAAATAGACTGATGTTAAGTTGGGAGCAAGTGCAGTAATTGCTGAGGTGCTGAGTTGAAGGATATGATTGACATTTCCAGAACTCAGGCATGAGCAGGGTGGAGGGAAGCAGTTAAGATCTAATCAGGGTCTGTTGCCATGTGTGTTTGTGACCCTATCTACTGCTAAGGGTATATCATTCTTTTTTTATAATTGGGATATAATTGCTTTTCTTATAATTGGAATATAACTGTGTTACATTCTTCTGTACAACAAAGTAAATCAGCTATATGTGTACATTTATGCCCTCTCTCTCGAGCTTCTCTCCTTCCCCACTCCCATCCCACCCCTCTAGGTCACCACAGAGCACTGAGCTGAGCTCCCTGTGCTATACAGCAGCTTCCTACTGTTCTTTATATGGTAGTGTATAGAAGTCAATGCTGCTTTCCAGATTCAGTCCACACCCTCCCTGTGCCCACACATCAGTTCTCTATGTGCATATCTCTTCCTGCCCTGAAAGTAAGTTCATGTGCCATTTTTTTTCTAGATTCCATACATATGCTTTAATATATGGTATTTGTTTTTCTCTTTCTGACTTGCTTCACTCTCTATGACAGACTCTGGGTCCAACCACATCACTACAAATGACCCAATTTCTTTCCTTGTAATGGGTGAGTAATATTCAATTGTATACATATATATCACATCTTTATCCATTCATCTGTCAATGGACATTGAGATTGCTTCCATGTCCTGTAAATAGCACTGCAATGAACACGGGGATATGTACGACTTTTGAATTATGGTTTTCTCAGAGTATATGCCTGGTAGTGGGATTGCTAAGTCATACAGTAGCTTTCTTGCCAATGAAATAAATATCAATACATTAATATTTGTAGCATGCTTTATATAAATCTTTAGACTCTGTTCCAAGAAATAACAAGTTCCAGAAGTAAAATAAGTTATTTTTTTAAAACTTTCTATTTTTTTTTATTGGGGTTTAGCTGATTAACAAAGTTGTGATAGTTTCAGGAGAATAGCAAAGGGACTCATCCATACATACACATGTATCCATTCACCCCAAACTCCCCTCCCATCCAGGCTGCCACTTAACATTGAGCAGAGTTCCATGTGCTATACAGTAAGTCCTTGTTGGTTATCCATTTAAAATATACCAATGTGTAGTTGGCAGTTTCCACACATGATTGTATGTAGGACTGTTAACTGTTATGTTACTGTAATGCTACTCATTAATATTGGACTGCTTTTTCTAATGTTAGAAAATATTCCATAGGCTACAGTTCAGTTCAGTTCAGTCACTCAGTCATGTCCAACTCTTGTGACCCCAT
Organism: Bubalus bubalis; assembly: GCF_019923935.1. Lineage (NCBI taxonomy): Eukaryota > Metazoa > Chordata > Mammalia > Artiodactyla > Bovidae > Bubalus > Bubalus bubalis. The sequence continues at coordinate 40,190,437 of NC_059169.1, read as the reverse complement.
GGACTACAGCACTCCAGGCTTCCCTGTCCATCACCAACTCCCGGAGTTGACTCAAACTCATGTCCATAGAATCAGTGATGCCATCCAACCATCTCATCCTCTGTTATCCCCTTCTCCTCCCACCGTCAATCTTTCCTAGCATCGGGGTCTTTTCAAATGAGTCAGTTCTTTGTATCAGGTGGCCAAAATATTGGAGTTTCAGCTTCAGCATCAGTCCTTCCAATGAATATTCAGGAATGATTTCCTTTAGGATTGACTGGTTGGATCTCCTTGCAGTCCAGGGGACTCTCAAGAGTCTTCTCCAACACCACCGTTCAAAAGCATCAATTCTTTGATGCTCAACTTATCCTCTAGCAGAAGCAAGGCAAGGAAAGAAAACAAGAATGTTGTTATAGAATATTCAGACATAGAACTAGCATCCAACCTAAAAACTGAACCAGCAAAAGCAAAGTAGATTTCAATAGCAAAAGCACTTTCAGGCAAGTGAGTGAAATATTTTCATCATTAAAAAAGGAAATGAACTTTTATGAAGTCACATATAGCCTAACAAACATTCAACTTGAAGCTTTTTTGGACCACTCTACCAACACTGTCATAAAATGGAAGGACTTTTTCTATGAAACAAAATATTTGTAACAAAATAAAGATCAGGATTATTTGATGGAGCTATAAATGCTTTGTGTGTTTTAAAATCTAATTTTAAGAAAAATAACTAAAATATTTTATGTATCTCCAGTATTATCTTTCAATACTTTTAATGATATTTATTTAGCATTTTGTTATGTGTTTCCTTCTAGGAATTTTTGTATTGTCAAGTGTCTAATCAATGGTCATTTTATCATGTTATTAAAATACATAGTCTTGTCAAAATGATATTAGTTCATAATAATGAATAAACTGTGTATTAATTACTGTTTTTTACCCCAAACTTCTGCAAATTTAGTTTGATCCTATCAGAGAAAAATTATTTACTACTTATTATTATGATTACTCATTATCATTCAAAAGCACTCAGATGAAGCATGATGAAAAGTACAAATTAACTGTTGATTGAGAAATTTCCAACAATTCCTGAGAATTCTGATTTCTCAGTCCAGAAGCAACAGAGAACTTGGAAGTACAACAAAATAGTTGAATACAGAGAAGGTGGTAGAGCATCTGTATTGAGAGTAAATGATCTAGCATGTCAAGAGACTAGCACCCCTCTCCCTGCAAGCTCAATCTCCTACCCCACTACACCTCCAACCAATGGATACTGGATGGTAACCCTTTGGAGAAATGTTTCACACTTAGGGAATATGCAGTAGAGATCTAGAGTGATTTGTGGGCTGAAAAATGTTAAACATCACTAATTATCAGAGAAATGCAAATCAAAACCATAATGAGATATTACCTGTCAGAATGGCTATCATCAAAAAGACAACAAATAATAAAGGCTGGTGAAGATGTGGCGAAAAGGGAACCCTCATGCACTGTTTGTGAGAAAGTAATGTGGTACTTTACTTTCTATGGGAAACAGTGTGGAGATTCCTAAAAAAAATTAAAAGTAGAATTACTGTATGATTCAATGATTCCACTCCTGAGTATTTATCTGAAGAAAACAAAAACACTAATTAAAAAGATGTATGCACCCCTTATGTTCACTGAAGCGTTATTTACAATAGTCAACATATGAAAGAAATCTGATAGATAAACAGAGAAAGAAGATATGGTACATATTAAAATATACAACAGAATATTACTAAATTCATAAAAATAAATCTTGCCATTTGTGATGATATGGAATGATCTAGAGTGTATTATTCTAGAAATGAGTCATATGGAGAAATAGAACATTTCTATTATTTCATTCATGTTTGGAATCTAAAACAACAAAACAAATGAAGAAGTGGAGTAAAACAGAAACAGTCACAGATACAGAGAAGAATCATGTGCTTGCCAGAGGGGAGGAGGATTTGGAGACTGAGAAACAGGTGATGGAGAATATGAGGTGCAAACTTCCAGCTACAAAATAAATGAGTCATGGTTATGAAATGTACAGTGTGAAGAATATAGTCAGTAATTACATATTTGCATGGTGACAGATGGTAACTTAGACTTATCCTGGTGATCATTTTTAAATACATAGGAATATCATATAATATTATACCAAGAAATAACAGTATTTCCAGTCAATTATACTTCAAAAACATTCAAACAAACAAACAAAAAACTCATAGAAAAAAAGATCAGATCTGTGGTTACCAGGGGCGGGGTATATAGGGCAGGGGAAATTGGATGAAGGTAGTCAAAAGAGACAAACTTCCAATTATAAGAGATGCTAAATGATTAACATGGAGAAGGCAATGGCAACCCACTCCAGTACTCTTGCCTGGAGAATCCCATGGACGCAGGAGCCTGGTGGGCTGCCTTCTACGGGGTCGCACAGAGTCGGACACGACTGAAGCGACTTAGCAGCAGCAGCAATGATTAACATGATTAATATAATTAAGACAGCAGTATATTGTAATGACAGCTGCTAAGGGAATAAATCCTGAGTTCTCATCAAAAAGAAAAAAATTATATTTCTTTAATTTTATATCTATACAAGATGACGGGTGTTCACTAAACTTGTGGCAATCATTTGATGATATATATGTCAAATCATTGGAGAAGGCAATGGCACCCCACTCCAGTACTCTTGCCTGGAAAAATCCCATGGAAGGAGGAGCCTGGTAGGCTGCAGTCCATGGGGTCGCTAAGAGTCCGACACGACTGAGCGACTTCACTTTCACTTTTCACTTGCATGCATTGGAGAAGGAAATGGCAACCCACTCCAGTGTTCTTGCCTGGAGAATCCCAGGGACGGCGGAGCCTGGTGGGCTGCCGTCTATGGGGTCGCACAGAGTCGGACACGACTGAAGTGATTTAGCAGCAGCAGCAGCAGCAGCATGTCAAATCATTACGCTGTAAACTTAAACTTAATCAGTGTGTGTATGCTCAGTCACTCAGTCATGTCTGACACTTTGCAACTCCATGGTCTGTAGCCTGCTAGGCTCCTATGTCCATGGAGTTTTCCAGGCAAGAATACTGGAGTGGATTGCCATTTCCTACCCCAGGGGACCTTCCTGACCCAGGTATCAAAGCCATCTCTTGAGCCTCCTGCACTGGTGGATGGATTCTTTACAACTGTGCCTCCTGGGAAGCCTACACTTAGTCAGTGCTATATGTCAATTATATCTCAATAAAATTAGATGGCAGAAAAGCCATCATCAATAAATAAGGAAAGAAGCTGGGATTTCTTTCTTTTGAAACAATTCTATACAAATAAAGCCTTCTGAATATCAGTTGATTCGAATAGGAACAATTCAATCTTATTCAATAGTCTTTAGCACAGAAAACTGACATTTCTGACAGTTTCTGCAGTTATAATAACTTCCTATCACAGATTATTTGTAAATATTAACCAGAATTATAGGTGCACATGCTGGATTATCTTGCTTTCTTATGATGGTGGAATGCTGTGGGTTATAACTTTGAGACCCATTTTGAATCTTTTTTAATTTTTGTTATTTAGTACATTTATTTTTGATACTGTCTCTGCCATAGAAAGCTTATCATAATTAAGTGAAAACCAAGAATAATCCCAGGGCTTCCCTGGTGTCTCAGTGGTAAAGAACCCACCTGTCAAAGCAGGAGGCACTGGTTTGATCTCTGGGTCAGGAAGATCCTCTGGAGAGGGAAATGGCAACCCACTCCAATATGCTTGCCCGGGAAATCCCCTGGACAGAGGAGCCTGGTGGGCTACAGTTGCTGGGTCGCAAAGAGTGGGACACAACTTAGTGACGAAACAACGAAAAAGAATAATTCCTAATCTGCTTTCAACTAAAGTCACCATCCCTGCTTATCTCCTTTATGTTGTGATATTATCTGCTATTTTGAAACCAGACATTAATTACATTGAATAACATTCACTTATTTAAGAAATATTTGTTGAATCTCTTCACCTGACACATACTTTGTTAGTCTGTGATGGATGTATAAACATGGGTGATTTTTATAACTTCTTTATATTTTCTTAAAGGTTTGGTTTTATGATCTCTAAGAGAGTAATAATTTCTCTTATTTGTGTATGTTTGCGTGTGGATAAATAATCAGCTTATTCATGGGTAGACATACAATAACTGTTATTTCCTTGTAATTATACATACACATGAACAAATTAACTTGAGTTATTTGGCACCGATTTGGGCACAGCAGCTACAAAAATCCAGGCAGCAGGAAAGAAATGTAATAAATACTGGAGGAATAAGAAGTCCATAAACTAAGAATAAGCCAGATACAGAGAATTAACAACTCATTACAATACCAAATGCATCAGTAGAGTTCTTTCTTTGGCACATTCAGAACAGAGCAGTGAATCTAAATGTTAAGAATGGAAGGTTGGTTAGTGATCTAAATCAGTCAAAAGAGCTAGTACTAAAATTCATGTACTTCTGTCTAGGTTGGTTGCTGCTTTGAAGCCTCTGAATTATTTGACACAGAATTGTAATAAATTAATAAGCACTTTCCTAATCATATTAAGAAAGCAAATTACAATAGGGCATAATCTGAAAGCATATGAATATGCTCAAGCAGTAGTTGACAATCTAACTCAGAATCAGTGAGCAGAAGAATCAATGAAATTAGGTTCAACAACTACATCCACAGATGACTGAGCTGTTACAACCTGCCCAATAATTGATGTTCAAAATAAAGCCTACACTTATAACCAAACTATAAAGAAAAGGTCGAGTAATGTTTGAAATACTCTTTTACAAAGTCAAGGTAGTGAATTATAAAGATCAGAAAGGTCTTTTTTTAATGTAGAAAAAGAATGGTAAAAAGTTGTTTTATGAATTATAAAATAGCACTGACATATACACATTACCATGTGGAAAGTAGATAGTTAGCAGGAAGCTACAGTATAGCACACAGAGCTCAGCTTGGTGCTCTGTGATAACCTAGAGTGGCAGGAGGGGGGCTTAAGATGGAGGGGATATAATATATACATATGGCTGATTCATGATGTTGTACAGCAGAAACTAATACAACATTGTAAAGAAATCATATTCTAATCAAAAAATGAAGAAAGAAAAAAATTGCAATGTTTTTGTATTCCTTAAGATTTAATTAACTGGGATACCAGAGTCCATAACAATACTGAATAACAGAGAATTATTTAATATATTCTATACAAAATTGAACCAACTTTTAACATTACAAATAGTTTATTCCTTTAGCAAATCCTAAAATATCTAATAAGAGGTTATAAGAGGATATATCCACTGGCACTAATTCAAATAATCTTTCAGTTAAGTGTTTTTGGCACATGAGCTAGTATGGGGGAGCTATAAATTCTTTTCAACATTTATTTAAGACATCATGAAGTAAACACAGGAGGAAACTACGTAAAGAACATATTCAGTTTGCTGTGTTATGGCCCTGAATCTAAGACTGTTACATGTAATATGGTGTGACATTCAAGCAAAAGTATCAGTGCACTTCAGTTCAGAAGCTCAGTCGTGTCTGATTTTGCGACCCTATGGACTGCAGCATGCCAGTCTTCCCTGTATCACCAACTCCCGGAGTTTACTCAAACTCATGTCCATTGAGTTGGTGATGCCATCCAACCATCTCACCCTCTGTTGTTCCCTTCTTCTCCACCTTCTATCCTTCCCAGCATCAGGGTCTTTTCAAATGAGTCAGTCCTTTGCATCAGGTGGCCAAACTATTGGAGTTTCAGTTTCAGCATCAGTCCTTCCAATGAATAGTCAGGACTGATTTCTGTTAGGGTAGACTGGTTGGATCTCCCTGCAGTCTAAGGGACTCTCAAGAGTCTTCTCCAACACCACAGTTCAAAAGCATCAGTTCTTTGGTGCTCATCTTTCTTTATACTACAACTCTCACATTCATAGATGACTACTGGAAAAAAACAAAACTTTGACTAGACGGACCTTTGTTGGCAAAGTAATGTCTCTGCTCTTGAATATGCTGTTTAGGTTTGTCATAGCTTTTCTTGAAGGAGTAAGTGTCTTTTAATTTCATGGCTGCAGTCACCATCTGCAGTGATTTTGGAGCCCCCCCAAATTAAGTCTGTCATTGTTTCCACTGTTTCCCCATCTATTTGCCATGAAGTGATGCGACCAGAGGCCATGATCTTAGTTTTCTGACTGTTGAGTTTTAAGCCAACTTTTTTACTCTTTAGTTCTTCTTCACATTCTGCCATAAGGGTGGTGTCATCTGCATATCTGAGGTTATTGATATGTCTCTTAGCAACCTTGATTCCAGCTTGTGCTTCCTCCAGCCCAACATTTCTCATGATGTACTCTGCATGTAAGTGAAATAAGCAGGGTGACAATACACAGCCTTGACATACTCCTTTCCCTATTTGAAACCAGTCTGTTGTTCCATGTCCAGTTCTAACTGTTGCTTCCTGACCTGCATACAGATTTCTCAAGAGGCGGGTCAGGTGGTCTGGTATTTCCATCACTTTAATAATTTTCCACAGTTTGTGGTGATCCACACAGTCAAAGCCTATGTCATAGTCAATAAAGCAAAAATAGATGTTTTTCTGGAACTCCCTTGCTTTTTTGATAATCCAACAGATGCTGGCGATTTGATTTCTGGTTCCTCTGCCTTTTCTAAAACCAGCTTGAACATCTGGAAGTTCATGGTTCACATACTATTTGAAGCCTGGCTTGGAGAATTTTGAGCTTACTTTACTAGTGTGTGAGATGAGTGCAATTGTGCAGTAATTTGAGCATTCTTTGGCATTGTCTTTCTTTGGGATTGGAATGAGAACTGACCTTTTCCAGTCCTGTGGCCACTGCTGAGTTTTCCAAATTTGTTGGCATCTTGAGTACAGCATTTTCACAGCATCATCGTTTAGGATTTGGAATAGCTCAACTGGAATTCCATCACCTCCACTAGCTTTGTTCGTAGTGATGCTTTCTAAGGCCCACTTGACTTCACATTCCAGGATATCTGGCTCTATGTGAATGATCATACCATTGTGAAGATCTTGGTCGTGAAGATCTTTTTTGTACAGTTCTTCTGTGTATTCTTGCCACCTCTTCTTAATATCTTCTGCTTCTGTTAGGTCCATACCATTTCTGTCCTTTATTGTGCCCATCTTTGCATGAAATGTTTTCTTGGTATCTCTAATTTTCTTGAAGAGATCTCTAGTTTTTCCCATTCTATTGATTTCCTCTATTTTCTTTGCACTGATTAACAAGGAAGGCTTTCTTATCTCTCCTTGCTATTCTTTGGAACTTTGCATTCAGATGCATATATCTTTCTTTTTCTCCTTTGCTTTTTGCTTCTCTTCTTTTCACAGCTATTTGTAAGGCCTCCAAAAGAGCCATTTTGCTTTTTTGCATTTCTTTTTCTTGAGGATGGTCTTGATCCCTATCTCCTGTACAATGTCACAAACTTCCATTCATAGTTCTTCAGCCACTTTCTCTATCAAACCTAATCTCTTGAATCTATTTCTTACTCCCACTGTATAATCGTAAGGGATTTAATTTAGGTCACACCTGAATTGTCTAGCGGTTTTCCCTACTTTCTTCGATTTAAGTTTGAATTTGGCAATAAGAAGTTCATGATCTGAGCCACAGTCAGCTCCCAGTCTTGTTTTTGATGACTGTATAGAGCTTCTCTATCTTTGACTGCAAAGAATATAATCAATCTGATTTCAGTATTGACCATCTGGTAATGTCCATGTAAAGAGTCTTCTCTTGTGTTGCTGGAATAGCATGTTTGCTATGACCAGTGCATTCTCTTGGCAAAACTCTGTTAGCCTTTGCCCTTCTTCATTTTGTACTCCAAGGCCAAATTTGCCTGTTACCCCAGGTATCTCTTGACTTCCTATTTTTTGCATCCAGTCCCCTACAATGAAAAGGACATCTTTTTTGGGTATTAGTTCTAGAAAGTCTTGTAGGTCTTCATAGAACTGTTCAACTTCAGCTTCTTCAGCATTACTGGTTGGGGCATAGACTTGGATTACCATGATATTGAATGGTTTGCCTAGGAAACAAAAAGAGATTATTCTGTCATTTTTGAGGTTGCATCCAAGTACTGCATTTCAGACTCTTCTGTTGACTATGATGGCTACTCCATTTCTTCTAAGGGATTCTTGCCCTCAATAGTAGGTATATTGGTCATCTGAGTTGAATTCACCCATTCTACTCAATTTTAGTTTGCTGATTCCTAAAATGTTGATGTTCACTCTTGCCATCTCCTGTTTGACCACTTCCAATTTGCCTTGATTCATGGAACTAACATTCCACGTTCCTATGCAATATTGCTCTTTACAACGTCAGACTTTGCTTCTATCATCATTTTGTTTTTGCTTTGGCTCCATCTCTTAATAATTGTAAAAAGTCAGAGTTTCAAACTTTTAAAGAAGAGGAATAAAAGCAGAAAACTTAAAAACTAATTCTTCTCTTTGTTAGTTGCTGGAGTCCTTGACATTACAGGAATATTGAGTAGTATTAAATGTAATTTAGTGTTAACTATTCTACCTGAGTCCATGCTGTGTTTCCCCTCTTTTGGATATCTAGTTTTTATGGTGGAAAGCTATTTTCTGTAAGAATTTGGGTCTTACTCTTAGGAAAAGGGAGCTAGCTCATCACATTTTATCTGCAGGGTTGACCTCAAGGCTACGTGATCTGTGAGTGTCACAGGGCTCCATTCTCAGACGGGGCCATGCTTCATTCAATGCTCTGATAGCACCTGCTTGAAATTCTTAGGACTTTTTAACAAAAGGTCTTTTATTTCCATTTTTTACTGGGTTCTCCAAATCATGTAGGTGGTCTTGTTTATCTGACTTACAGTTCTGCCCAATTAGTCCATGAAGTGGTACTTTTGGTGTTAAAAAATAAATAGTCCTAATGCTTGTGTTACAACCAACTGTAACTTCATTCTAAGATATGTGTGGCTTTTTCCTTTTTCTCTTGCACTATTTCTCTCTTCTCTAATTGTTATCCTATGAGACAAGAAGACCAATGAAAAACTGAAATAAGAGCTCAGAAATAGATTTCATATACATGCACACTTGTTACATGACAGTCATGCTATTGGAAATCAAGTAGGGGAAATGCAATGGACACTGCAGTAGATGGTGCTAGTACATTGGGGGGAGGGAAAGAAAATTATATTTCTAACTCTTATGAAACCAAAAATTCAGGTCTGGATAGACTAAAATACTAATAGTGCAAAGCAAAATGTAGAATAATGTGTGATTATATAAAAAGTGAGGATTTTCTGCTCAAGACACTCTATAGGAAGTAAAAGGTTAAACTGCAAAATCTGAGAATATATTTATATAAATGAAGTTTAGAAATGACTAACATCTGGAAAGTGCAAGTAGCTCAGTTGTGTCTGACTCTTTGTGACCCCATGGACTATACAGTCCATGGAATTCTCCAGGCCAGAATGCTGGAGTGGGTAGCCATTCCCTTCTTCAAGAGATCTTCCCAACCCAGGGATCAAACCCAGGTCTCTCACGTTGCAGGCTGATTCTTTACCAGCTGAGCCACAAGGCAAGCTCATCTGGAAGAAAAATTCAAATAGTTAAATAGAAAATTGGGTAAAATAGTTGAATAGGCCCTTCAAAGAAGAGGAAATTTGAATAAACTACAACCAAGAGAAAACATATTGAGATTCAGTAATAATCAAGAAATTGAAAATAAAAATTAGAATGAAATGCCATATCACACACACTAAACTAGTAAAAATGTGATGTCTATATATTATCAAACATTAGAGAGGACATGAATTAAGATACTTTCATACATTGCTCAATGAATCATAAATTGCAAAACTTTCTTTAAAATCATATTGGTTTTACCTGAATATGAAGTACGTATGCCCCATGACCCAGCAATTCTAAGTTTCAAAAAATTAGATAATTCTTATTTATGCATACAGAATACATTTGCATCCACAGGAGCATAGATCTTAATAGACTAGATTGAATATATAAAGTGGGATACTGTCATTCAGTGACATAATATAGCAGTGAAAATGAATTTACTACAGCTGCAGACATCATCAAATTTCACAAACATAACAGTGAATGAAAGATACATAACTTAAAATATTCATATGGTATAATTCCATTTATATCTGATTCAAAAGCAAGCAAAATCAAATAACACATTATTAGAGAGAACATATAGAAAATGCTAAAATCATAAACAGCAACAAAGTTTTTCTTACATCAGTGAGGATAGACGTTACTAGTTACTACCCTCCTAGATAGAGATAGTAGGTATAGGAAGAGAAGGATATGCCATCAAAGATAACTGGATCAGAGACTTGCAAATTACTGGTAGTGCTTGTTTCTTAAAGAGCATTTTGCTGGCATAAGAATATTCTTTCCTTTCACAAGAAGAACCCCTTTTTGTCCTCCCCCTCCCATCCCCGCTCATCAGGAAGCATCAAGATGAGAACAATGCCCAGTACTCTTTTTCCATTGAAATGGAAGGAATGAACTCACAGTGGGGCATTTGGTGTAGCAAAAACTAATGAGGCACCCCATTTGTTAGCCCTTATCCAGCCCTTGTTCGCTCAACCCATTCAACCTACAGATGTTTGTGCTCCCATTTTTACTTGCTTAATTGCAGTCGGAAAATGATTGCCCTCTAGCTACACCTGATGTTTACCTCTCCAAGACAATATTCCCTAACACTCCTTTCCTCTGGGAGCATTCTTCATTCCAGAAAGAATGTCAAGGGACAATGACCTTGGGGACCACCAGAAGCTGTCATGGAATCACTTGAAGCCAGCCCTAATGATCTCAATGCCTCCAGAAGAAGGAAGAGAATGCTATGATCCTATCATATCAACCCTGATCCTTATCTTCAGCCCTATTTTCCATCCTAAAACTATAAGACATTTCCAACTTCCCAGGAAGCAGGGCATAGTCTTGAAACTGTTAGCTTGCTATGGTCCTCCTTAGCCTGGCAAAGCAATAAAGCTACTCCTTTCTATTGTTATATAAAAAAAGAGCATTTTGGCTACTTTGATGTTGGCTTACTCATTATTCTTTAAAATATGCATATAGGTTTTATACTCTCTTCTACTGTATAAATATATTTCATAATTTAAAAAAATGCCACATGTCAAGGCACTAAGCACCTAAAATCTACATAATTTCGAGGCAACACCTTTTAAGGAGATCTACATGTTGTTGACAAACCTTTAGTGAAAATGACAAATTAATTCCTAACTCTTGTACACACAATCTGCCAGGAGAAACAGTATTATATTCATGTATGTGTTAAACTTTTTTTAAAGAATATTATATGCTGAATCCTATGCTAGTTGTTTTGTAATAAACATAAATACAATATGCATCTGATTATAGGAAGCACAAGGTGTTGATGGAGAGAAAAAATGTGAATAAATTGGTAGGAGTTGTGAGTTTTAAAAAGAGAACAATGATTTATACCTTCAAATCTCCAGTAATATTTAAGGTTATAGGTTCCCTTCCAAAGAACTTCACTTCCTAAGAAGAAGAGGCACTATTTAAAGTTTGTGAATACAGATTAAAACTGGATTTCTAGGGATGAAGCCTTTGAAAGAGAGAGATGTCATGGGTTTATCATGGGTGTGGACACTACCTCTCACTTCCTTGCTGCCCTTGTGTTAGGGTCAGGCTTTCTTCCATAATGTGGGTAAGAAGACGTGGTGAGGATGATAGAAACTGAGACTGAAGTGAGGATACAAGCTGCAATCTAAACCATGACAAGGTTATTATGCTACTCTATGGTATTTGGACTCTAAGTGATGGAGAATCATCAAAAGACAGGTGCCACCAAGATGAATGGTCACATTCTATGCAGCCTAAGCTTTTCTAAAGTCAAAAGAAGAGAAAAGGCAAATACAGGTCTCTTTGAGAGATCTAGCATGAGGATGGAAAATGATGGGAGACTGTAAAAATAAAGTCTATCAATTGGAAATGAAAAACTGAAATTTCGTCAAAATATTGACCTTTCTAAAACTGAGTATATAATGTATTACAGATATGGATAAGTGGAAATTTTCCTTTTTTTCTTTTGGGTATAAGGATTGTTGAAGATTTTCTTTTTTAATGGACTGGGGGTACAAAAGAAGCTATGCCTAAGCCACCTTACTCTTCCTGTGAAACTAAAGCGCAGATTTTTCTGCTTGGCTTGTCTGCCTTTGACTCCATGATTCCTTAAGGAATAATCCAGATTATTTATTTTAAGCCCATGGTACTGTCACCTTCTGTGCTTTAGAGTTATCTACTCCACAAGAACATTATTTCAAATGGGAGATGACATTACTGGTATTAAGCTATTGGAGAAACAGTGTCTAAGATCATTACTGCTATTCAGCTGGGAGATGCAAAAGCTGTTTATTTTGATTGTCTTGCTTATATTTTCAATTTGAGTCACTGAAGACTTGGTTACAGAAAACAAGAATTTGGAACAGGTAAGCTAGGTGCTTTAGTCTCAGCAAAGGCATCCGTGATTGACAAACCCTTAAAACTTATTTGTCAGTTTCACTGTCTTCACAAGGGTCTCTCCAGTTACCCTGAAAAGAGAGCCTTGATTTGTGCTCTGTAAGTGTTTCCTTGGAGAAGAGCTATTCAGCTTCCAAAAGACAGGAATCATACCTGTGTATTTCTACCCGTTTTTGCAGGGGTGGTGTTGTGAAATATTTTTAGCTTTGTAGAAATAACACTTTACCAGCTAGCATCAAGAGAATACTTTTGGATTCGGACACCAGCATCATTCCTCATGTTATGAAAACCAGTATTCTATATTTAAATTGGAGGTCAGAAGAAAAAGAAATTCTTATAGAACTCCACATTTTTTTGTATTATGAAATAAACATTTTATCTACTAGAAGTATTTCTTTCTTGCATCTCTGTATTGAAGAGACCATTACAGCAGAATTTATACCTATGATAAATGCTCTTCTTAAAATTCCAAGAGGAAAACATTTACTGACTTGATCTTCAAGTGCTTGTGATAAAGAGATATGACTATATGGTGGTTCCTATTATGTTACTTAAACTACATTATTCTCAGTTCTCAAATTGATATAATTGTATATGTCTGTGCTCTATTAACTATTTTGTGATCAACAGAAAGAAGCAAATTTTGATATATTCCCAAACATCAAATAGAAAGTATTAGTAAAATAATTTAAAACACTTAAACTTTCTTAAGAACAACAAAATAGATTCTTCATCCCCTTGCTCCTCAATGTGTGATCCTACCTTGGATGAGCAGCATCAGTATTATGTGGAAGCTTGTCAGAAATGCAGAATCCCAGGTCCCAGCCTGGATCCAATAAATCAGAATCGGCATTTGAACAAGGTCTCCAGATGATTAGAATGCACATTAAAGACTGAAAATCCCCCTATGTCTCACATTTTCAAATGTACTATTGTACAAGTTGTAACGTTAAGCCAGAGTAGAATCCTAGAAGTGTAAATTCATTATAGAAAAGATTATGATTGTAGTGATCAAATTTGGAATCTCTTCAAATAATAACCTAGCTGAGTTAAATTATACATAAATGGAAAAGTAATTTCTATGGTAACCCAGGTTTCCTAGGTGTTTGGAATTAGGAAATTGAAAAGGAATCATTACCGTCACTAGGGTACATTCATGATAGATGAATTCCTTTGCCAAATGGCAAATGAGTGAATGGCTACAATTTGGCACCAAACTGAGATTCCTGCTGTTTTTTCAATAGTAACACATGAAACACTTGCTACCAATTCTGAAATTGCTATGACATGATGAAATACAAAAAGTCATCTCGATATCTGAGCAAAAAGGGATATCCAAAATGTCCATATTTATAGTATAAGAGCCTTCTGGCACACAGCTAACATAGTGACTGAGAATCTACAATGATGATATCCATCCTAAACATGGAAAAACAAGTTTTGAAAAGAAAATATCCCTGGAAGAAATAATTGATAATCATTAAAATACCATTTAGTTACTTTATACTGTAAACCAAAATTTAACCACAGTAAATTGAATGAAAATATTTTATTGTTGCAGTGCTAACAAACTGACTTATGGCTGAAAGTCATAGGCCAGAGTAAAATAATATCTCATGTTAATTAAAAATTCTTTTCTTTTTTCCCGAAAATGGTAGCTTTTATCTGAAAATGACTGCAACTATAGAGAACAATTTCTAAAGATAGAGATATAGTTTATGTACAATATTATGTAAGTTTCAGGTATACAACATAGTGATTCACAATTTTTAAAGGTTATATTCCATTTATAGTTACTATGATATATTAAGCTTAAGCAACTCCCTGAGTTGTTACCCCAAACTCTAAATTCACTTAAAAGTTAAGGAAGCCTGAACAATGAATTCCCTTCATTAAGTTGAAGGGACTGTTCTCTAAAATGTACATTTCCTCCCCAAAATGCTTTGTTAGTACTGTTTTCAGCGTCTAAAAAGCCAAAACATTTTGAGTAACATTGAATTTTGAATGCCCTCACGCACTCGCCAGTCTCTGACAAACGTTCATCTGTTAACCTTTCCTGAGCCCTTGGTGTGGGCTGGTTTTGGAGCAATCTGTCTGTGACTCAGGGATAAAGCACATTTGCCTTTGCTCCCCCCACATTCTCTATACATATTAAGAGTCTTAAGGGCCAGGTATTGTAAATCAGCCATACTGCTGGTACTTTCTAACTTTGTAACATCAGCTTTCCAAAATCTGGAACCTGTTTTTGAAATTTAGCATAACAGGGCCTGTAATCTCTATCCATCTTTATCTTATTTTTTTATTGGAAAAAATTGCTTTACAATGTGCTAGTTTCTGCTGTACAACACTGTGAATCAGCCATAAGTATACATATATCTGCTCCCTCTTAAGCCCCTATCCCACCCTGACCATACTACCCCTCTAGGTGATTACAAAGCACCAAGCTGAGCTCTTCGTGCTATATAGCAACTCTTAAAAATTCTCATTTCACCTCTAAGTGTGCCTATCAAAATCTTACCCATTCTTCAAGACACATTTCTAATTTCACATGTTCTATGAAACATTTTGTAATAAATCCTTTGAACATCCTTAAGTCTTCAGTGTTCTCTTCCTCATGTATATTCTCATAATGCCTTTCTCTTATCTCTCTAGTAGTTTATTCCCTCTTTTGGAATAAAGTCTACATCTTACCTTTCCATTTAATTACAATTCCCAGTGGCTTGCACGTAACAGTTACTTGAAAAATATCTGTAGGATTTGATTTAATGAGATTCCCCGGTGTCCCATATCCTGCACCTCAGTTGTTGGGTCATGACACTATTTTCATGAGTCCAGCATCTGGCTGTGAATTCTGGGTTCTTTGGTTTCTGATACTGATAACTGCTACTGCTACTGCTAAGTCACTTCAGTTGTGTCCGACTCTTAGCGATCCCATGGACTGCAGCCTACCAGGTTCCTCCATTCCTGGGATTTTCCAGGCAAGAGTACTGGAGTGGGGTGCCATTGCCTTCTCCGATACTGATTACTATGACATCCTAATTCTGATACCACACTCATGAACTCCACTACAGGCAGAAGTTCTTCCTAGCACTTATTTTAGAATCATTGTGAAAGTGACACTGTTTTCTCTTGGATGGCTCAGTTCAGTTTGGTTTAGTTGCTCAGTCGTGTCTGACTCTGTGACCCTATAGACTGCAGCACGCCAGGCCTCCCTGTCCATCACCAACTCCTGGAGTTTACTCAAACTCATGTCCATTGAGTTGGTGATGCCATCCAACTATCTCATCCTCTGTCATCCCCCTCTCCTCCTGCCTTCAATCTTTCCCAGAATCAGGCTTTTTTCAAATGAGTCAGTTCTTCGCATCAAGTGGCCAAAGTATTGGAGTTTCAGCCTCAGCTTCAGTCCTTCCAATGAATATTCAGGTCTGATTTCCTTTAGGATGGACTGGTTGGATATCCTCGCAGTCCACGGGACTCTTGAGAGTCTTCTCCAACACCACAGTTCAAAAGCACCAGTTCTTTGGCACTCAGCTTTCTTTATAGTCCAACTCTCACATCCATACATGACCACCGGAAAAACCACAGCTTTGACTAGATGGACCTTTGTTGGCAAAGTAATGTCTCTGCTTTTTAATATGCTGTCTAGGTTAGTCATAACTTTTCTTCCAAGAAGCAAGCATCTTTTTATTTCATGACTGCAGTCACCATCTGCAGTGATTTTGGAGCCCCCCCAAAATAAAGTCTGTCACTGTTTCCATTGTTTCCCCATCTATTTGCCATGAAGTGATGGGACCAGATGCCATGATCTTAGGTTTCTGAATGTTGAGCTTTAAGCCAACTTTTTCACTCTCCTCTTTCACTTTCATCAAGAGGCTCTTTAGTTCTTCTTTGCTTTCTGCCATACGGGTGGTGTCATCTGCACATCTGAGGTTATTGGTATTTCTCCTGGAAATCTTGATTCTAGCTTGTGCTTCTGCCAGCCCAGCGTTTCTCATGATGTACTCTGCATGTAAGTTAAATAAGCAGGGTGACAATATACAGCCTTGATGTACTCCTTTCCCAATTTGGAACCAGTCTGTTGTCCCATGTCCAGTTCTAAGTGTTGTTTCCTGACCTGCACACAGATTTCTCAAGAGGCAGGTCTTGGATGGCTAGTTGCAGGATATTACAAGACTCGAGTTATCCAATGCCTTATCTAACATTGTATAGAGAATTACTGTCCAAGAAAAAGTTACCAAGGAATAAGCAAGGCTCAGAGTTTGTATAAAATAGAGTTCTAAAGCCAGCATCCTACTCTGCTTACAAAATATCAGTCACATGGAATGGCTTTCCTCTATTAGATGAGACATAGATGAACTTAACTATTCTTTTCAACTGTGAAATTCTAAGTTTTCATTGAAAGATAAATATATATATATATATATATATATATATGGCTATAAAGCCAACTAGGTATCTCTCCTTCATTCCAGAAAGGATTTGAGATAGCCAGTACTAAGTCACTAAGATCAATCAATTGAAATGGTTTATGTAATTCTCTGTGAACTATCAATGATTGAGATCAGTCTTAGCTTATCTCCAGTGTAATTTCATATGCAGATTGGAAGGTGGATAAAGAAATAGAGTAAAATCCTTCAAGCCTCTGGATACTGTTTCTCAAAAACTATAACTATAATTTCTCCCAAGTAAAGTATTATATCTGCAGCAATAATTGTCACAGAGAGAAGTGTCCAGGGAAGATATGTTGAATAATGAAATAACAGCCATCTGTTTAAAGAGGGCTTGGCAGTCTTATCTCATAAAGGGAGCACTTATTTCCTCTGCCAAAAACTGGCCCTAGTGATAAACAACAGACCTAGAAGTACTATGGCTTTACCTCACACATTAGATGCAAACATTCTAGCACTCTTAAGGCTCCTATATACCAAATCCTTCAGTAACACAATCAACTTAAATTTAAGTCCTCATGTTTGTTATCTATGGCTTTATTGTAAGTGTAACTGGCTTGAATTAACTGGAGTTTATAGAAGCAGAAGGACATTCCAGGGGGCTCAGTGGTAAATAATCTGCCTGCCAATGCAGGAGACTTAGTAGACACAGATTTGATCCTTGGGTCAGGAAGATCTCCTGAAGAAGGAAATGGCAACCCTCTCCAGTACTCCTGCCTAGAGAATTCCATGGACAAAGGACTATGGCAGGCTGCAGAACATGGGGTCTCAAAGAGTCAGGCACAGCTGAGGGAATAAGCACATATGAACAGAAAGTAATTCCATCCTTTTCCAACAAAGCTCTTTTAAACCTACTCTCTCAACTTACACACCACTCTTCAACCTCTTAGATCAGGAGTTTACACCTTCTAGGATCTACTGCCTGATGATCTGAGTGGAGCTGCGTGTGCATGCCTGCTGAGTTGCTTCAGTCGTGTCTGGCTCTTTGCGATCCTACGGACTAGAGCCTGCCAGGCTTCTCTGTCCATGGGATTCTCCAGGCAAGAATACTGGAGTGGGTTGGTGTGCCTTCCACCAGGGGATCTTCCTGACCCAGTGATGGAACCTGCGAAACCCATCCCTGGTGCCAAAATGTTAGCGACTGCTACCTTAGATGAAATCTCTGCCATCTCTCATAGCTTTTATTGTCAGTTTTAGGTAACAAATGATTTCATTCAGTCTAATAATCACATGACTTCAAACCACTTTCCTGTTAAATTTTCTATTCCATCTCAGGTGTACTTGGGATCATGGGACATGGTAAAATTTCTTAATTTTTCCAGCTATCTCTTTTACTGTTTCTATTCCATGCACCAGGCTGCATCTTGCTACTCCAGAGTTGGAATTTAGAAAAGAACGTGACCCAGGGCAGAACAGCTTACTTGACTACTACAGTCAACCTGGTCTTGTGTAACCTGGTCTTGGTGCCAAGTATGGAAGATTCCAAATGAAGAAATTTCTCTCATGTTTTTATAGGTTCCTGTTGGGGATTCATCATCACCTGCGATACCTTAATGCAAGTGATGTTTTCTAAAGCAGGACACTTACGGCTCCATTTTCAGTTTCTGGTTTTCTGTGGTTTATAACCACTGTGGGAATCACCTTGTCTGACATTGCACTTGAATGGAATTCCTTTCATAATGACCAGTCTGGTTTCCTTCCACTGAGTCTTCAGTTGCTGCCACCCCAAAACTCACATTTGTTTTACTGTACCAAATTTGGTCATCAGAGCAGCTCTTGCTTTTAGTCCCTTCAGGTGCCAGTCAGTGTATGGCTATTAACAAAACTGACAACATTTTGAGCCTGTCCAGTTCCCCCTGTCCTTCTACTAGCCCTGCCCAAGACTGTACTGCATGGCATGGTAAATCACTTCTCTGTCATCAGGGCTTTGTATTTGATACATTCTGTTTAATAATCATTAGGATGATGAAGACCTTCATTGATGTATTCCTAGTGCTCATGAACCTACTTGCCATCCATAAATCTTGACTTAGGCATGCACTTCCTGTTTCCAAGCATGTACCCCAATACTCTGAAATTAACTATAGAATTGTTCCAATGGCATCTTGGTGGTATGGAGTGTCACTGTGAATGCTTCTGTATTATGTTTAATTGATCCCACCTGTAAGCTGTTTAGTCACTAAGTCATGTCCGACTCCTTGCGACTCCATGGATTATAGCCTGCCAGTCTTCGCTGCCCATGGGATTTTCCAGGCAAGAAGACTGGAATGGATTGCCATTTCCTACTCCAGGCGATCTTCCCAACCAGGGATTGAATCCACATCTCCTGCTTGACAGGTGGATTGTTTACCACTGAGCCCCCTGGGAAGCCCATCCTGAAGATTACCTTACAATAAACTGATTCATTGATTATACAGAGATGCCTGCCTCATTTTTCAGTCTCAAGATACTGTCTCAGTTGGGTGTGCATTTTTCATTTCCTTGGTTCTCAGTCAGGTATCAAGTACTGAGTATCGCATAATGCTAGGAGACAACAGTTCAAACTCTAAGTTCTCTTGAACCCCACCACTTTTACCACAACCTACCAATTCACCTTGAGAAAAAAATCCTCCCCCAATAACTGGGACCCCTGGGAGTTTTTAACTCTAAGCTAGTCTTGGAAGGGCCCCCATACTTTTGAAAGTTTTAACCTCCAGGATCACTATCAAATACCCACTGTGAAGATATGGGAAAAATCTCCATTTGCTTGTAGCAAGGGGACAAGAAAAGGAAAAAATGTGAAGTATGTCCAAAGCTCTCTGTTTTCTTAAATGAGGGCTTCTTTTCCCTAAAGGGAAACTATTTTACCTGAACCTAATAAATTTGGAGGAAAAGAAACACCCAACTCCAGCCTCCTCTAGCCTTTGACATGGGGGAAGGGAAATATCCAGTTCAGTCTCACTAAAAGACTGAGACCTAATCATAGCACTGGAGAACACATCTCTGCCCACACGACTTACCTACACATCGAGAGGGCTTCTGTATGATAACAGGAGATTGCAGCTAAAAACACAGCTAAAAATTGCAAACCTTAAACCCTATTTCAGAAATAGTAAAACTTAGAAACAACAGTGGAGACAAAAGCAACACAATAGAGGAAAACTTAGTCTCTGACACGACAACTACAGTAAACAGGAAATATAATCTCACCTCCAGCTAGAAAAACATAAAATCTCATATAAAAGGCCTGTCTACCTCTATTCTTTTTACTTAATGCATTTTGTCTGGCTTTCAACAATACATACAAGGACGATAATAGGCAAAAAAGGAAATACAGCCTGAAGAGTGGGACACAGCATAGGAACCTGACTCAGATATGGTAGAGGTTTGGGGATTTTTAGAACAGGAATTTTAAATAACTATGAATACCATACTAAGGGCTTGTTGTGACTTTGTAAAATTAACATTTATTAAATGCAGCACAGGGGGCAGATGCAGTTCCTCAAAAGACCACAAGAGAAATTGAAGTAGAGAAGTTTATTACTCACAGGTGCTGGAGAAAGTACACAGAATGATTTGAGGGGGGCCACATGGGGAGATCAAGAAAAGCTGCAGGCAGAGAGAGGGGCAGGACCTGGGGCGCATGCCTCTAGAAGAGTCTGTAGCTGGGGTAATTTGAAGATCCTGGCCAAGGCTGGATTGAATTCAAGCAAACAAACAAAACAACAGAATTTTGGTGAGCTCCACAGGGGTCTTGTCTAAACCTGAGCAAGGGATAGGCCCACAGAAGTAGGGGAGACTACTGATAAGAAACTCTCTCAGGAACTTACAGTTGCTTATAGACCGTTATATAGAGCATGTGCTTGCATGAGGGAGCTGATGTCAGTTTAAGGTCCCAGTAAGCCACTTTGGCAAACAAAATAAATACCAAGGCAGCAATAGCATAGAGTAGCTTAGCTAAACACTTGACAGGGCTCTAATGGAAAAAATAGACAATATGCAAGAACAGATGGGCAATTTAAGCAGAGAGATGGAAATTCTGTGAAAGAATCAAAAGGAAATGGTAGGAAAAACAAAACACTGTAACAGAAATGAAGACTGCCTTTTATGGGCTCATCAGTAGATTGGACATAACTGAGAAAAAAATCAATGAGCTTGAAGTTATTTCAATAGACACTTCCAAAACTGAAACGCAATGAGTAAAAAGAAAAAGATGGAATGGAATATTCAAGAACTGTGGAACGATTGCAAAATGGTTGCATGTACATAATGAGAGTACCAAAAGGAGAAGAAAGGAAGAAACAAAAAAATACTTGAAGTTGTATTAATGGGTGAGAATTTTCCAAAATTAATGACAGAGCCAGGAATCTAAGATCTAGGAAGCTCAGACAACACTAAGGTTAAATACCAGAAAACTACTCCTAGTTACACTATATTCAAACTGTTAATAGATCACAGGCAAAGAGAAAACATTGAAAGAAGGCAGAAGAAAAAGTCACCTTACATACAGAGGAACAAGGATAAGAATTACATTGGACTTCTTTCAGAAATCACACAAACAAAAAGAGTGGAATGAAATATTTAGTGTTGAAAGGGAAAAAAGTCAACCTAGAATTCTGTATCCAGCAAAAATTTCTTTTAAAAGTGAAAGAGAAATAAAGACTTTCTCAGACAAATAAAAATCCATTGAATTTGTCACCTATCCTGCAAAAAAGCTAAAATAAATCATACAGAAAGAAAGCAAATGATATAGAAATTTCGATCTACATAAAAGAAGGAAGCACATGATAGAAGACAAAAGTAAAACAAAATCCTTTTTTCTTACTCTTAATTGAAATTTTTTTTAATTGAAAATGAAAGTTTGTTCAAAAAATAATAGAAACAATTATTTAGTGATTATTGCTTGTGAATAAGTGAAATTAATAACATCATTAACCTAAGGGATGAGCAAGAGGAATTGAGAATTCTTTTTCCTTAGCCACTTGCCTTAGCCATGAAGTGTTATAGTGTTACTTGAAAGAGGTCTTGGATTAGCTGTAAATATATATAGCAAACTGTTTTTTTAAAGTGAAAAAGAATAAGGAGCAGTATAATTAAAAGGAGAAAACTTACAAAAATAAAAATGCTCACTTAAACTAGAGAAAGCATAAAAAGAGTAGAAGATAAAAAAGAAACAAAGAACATGAGCAATGAATAGAAAAGAGTAATAAATATTTCAAATATCAATATAAACATTTTACATATTAATATAGATATATAAATAATCACTTTAAACATCAATGATCTAAATACACTAGTTAAGTCAGAGTCTTTCAGAGTGGATACAGAAACAACTGTATGTTATTTACAAGAAGCTCACTTTCAATACAAAGCCACAGATAGATTAAAAGTAAAGAGACAGAAAAAGTTACACCATGCTGCTGCTGCTGCTGCTTCATCACTTCAGTAGTGTCCAACTCTGTGTGACCCCATAGACGGCAGCCCACCAGACTCCCCTGTCCCTGAGATTCTCCAGGCAAGAACACTGGAGTGGGTTGCCATTTCCTTCTCCAATGCACAAAAGTGAAAATTGAAAGTGAAGTCGCTCAGTTGTGTCTGATTCTTAGTGACCCCATGGACCGAAGCCTGCCAGGCTCCTCTGTCCATGGGATTTTCCAGGCAAAAGATTACTGGAGTGGGGTGTCATTGCCTTCTCCGTACACCATGCTGCTGCTGCTGCTGCTAAGTCGCTTCAGTCGTGTCCGACTCTATGCGACCCCATAGACAGCAGCCCACCAGGCTCCCCCGTCCCTGGGATTCTCCAGGTAAGAACACTGGAGTGGGTTGCCATTTCCTTCTCCAGTGCATGAAAGTGAAAAGTGAAAGTGAAGTCACTCAGTCGTGTCTGACCCTCAGTGACCCCATGGACTGCAGCCTTCCAGGCTCCTCCATCCATGGGATTTCCAGGCAAGAGTACTGGAGTGGGGTGCCATTGCCTTCTCCATCAAAGGAAAGCTGAAGTAACTAAATTCATTACAAACAAGGTTTGAAAGAAAAGGAAATTATCAGGGATAAAGTAGGGCATTACATAATGATAAAGGGGTAAATTCTTTAACAAGACATTAACAATCAGTAATGTACATGTGCCTTATAATAGAGCATCAAAAATATGTGATGCAAAAACTGATACATTTGCAAGGAGAAATATATAAGTCCACTATTATATTAGTTGGAAACTTTAACACCCCTCTGTTATTGATTGATGGAGCCAGTAGGCAGAAAGTCAGTAAAGACAGTGAACTAACAGCACCATCAGTCAACTGAATCTAATTGGCAGCCAACAGCAGTAGAGTACACATTTCTTCTCAATTCACATAGAACATTCACCAAGATAGATCATGTTTTGGGCCACAAAATATCAAAGTTTGTGGGATGCATGGAAAACAGTACTTAGTGGGAATATATAGCATTGAATGCATAATTGAAGAAAAAACATAGCTTTAAGATCAATAATCTAAACTTTCACCTTAGCAAATTGGAAAGAGAAAATAAAATCCAAAGTGGACAGAAGAAATATTTCTTGTGCATATTACATGTGTAAGAATAACTTTTATAGAGAAAATAATTTCAGTTTGAATTTTTACTATGTTTTAAACAAGTTTGAATTCTGCATCATCCATTAAGAATCTGAATAACATAAAAATTATTAAATCTCTGTTAATTGATGAGCTCAATTTGCTCATCTATATTAGAGACAATATAACCTATTTCATGTGTTTATTTTAAGGACTAAATGAAAGAATTATTGAAAAACACTTAGCACATTAACATTCAAAATGGTAGGTGTGGTCTTCATCACCACTTTATCATCACCTTTACCCCTTCAGTCACTATCACCACCACCCTCATCACCATATCATCATCATTACAATTAAATGCACATTGATAGACAATATTGAACATTTGAATGTATAGGAATAAATGAAACCTGGTAAGATAGATAGACAAATTTTGGAATCTATAAGAGAAGCTTCCTCTTTGCTAGGTACCATTGGGAAAATTACAGAGGGGAAGGGTTTGGTGGTGTTCTTCTTCATGATTTTTCCTCCTAGCCCTTTTTACTGTACAGTCTCTTGATGAAGTGGGATGAGAGATAAGGTTCAGAAAAACCTGGAGTTTACAGGTGTAACTTGTTACTCATGCTCTCTAGGAGTTTTGGGTGCTTAATGGCCCTTTTTTTGGTACAAGTGAATCTAGGGGCCCCTCAGTAATCCCCAGTGAGAGTCTTCCATCTGTGGCTCCATAATAGGTTGATGTTTCTTGAGTTGATTGCCTACTGCTCTCCACATGGTCCATGACTCTATTATCTCATCTCTGTTAAGAGCCACATCATTCCTTCAAGCAGTCCTCATGGGCAGGGTCTCTATGAAGTGACCAAATTCTCCACCCTTCTACTGAGTTCAGATGTGTTCACAGGAAATATAAATGTTTTTGTTCAACTACACTCTGAGACATGCATTTGAGTAAGCTCCAGGAGTTGGTGATGGACAGGGAAGCCTGGCGTGCTGTGGTTCATGGGGTCACAAAGAGTTGGACACGTTTGAGCAACTGAACTGAAATGAACTAAGAAATGTAAGCTGTTCCCAGAGCAGCACTATCTCTTAGCTCTGCAGCTACAGGCTCCTCCAGACAGCTACTTGGAGACAGATGTCACTATCTTCCAATGTTTGGATGAGAAAGAACACGGTACTCTGACAATAGACTCTCTAAAGAAGCCCTCTCTACCAGTACACCCTCATCAGTCATATTTCTTTCTATATATCCTGGAGGTGGTGACTGTCTCTGGTATACTGGACCAGATTTGCTATCAACCTTTAGCAAATCGTGCGTAGATGTTTTGGCTCCACTATTAAGAATGTGTGAGCACTGAACAGCATTTGTCTTAACTCTGGGGCTTTATCCAGAATGAAGACAAAAGATAATTTCCATTTTAATGTCCTGTTTCATTTGGATATAGAAATCCATCAATATGCTCAACAAAACTTAGGAGTATAGATGGCAGTTGTGTTATTTGCATATATAGTAATTTAATGCACTGTTTCTATTTTTAGAAACATTGATTTTAGGCTTTTTTTTTTCTTTTCTTTTTTTGGCCATGCCCTGTGAGAGCACTTCATGGGAAATA
Organism: Bubalus bubalis; assembly: GCF_019923935.1. NCBI lineage: Eukaryota > Metazoa > Chordata > Mammalia > Artiodactyla > Bovidae > Bubalus > Bubalus bubalis. The sequence goes on along the minus strand of NC_059169.1, from coordinate 40,165,332 downwards.
GATGGGGAAACAGTGGAAATAGTGTCAGACTTTATTTTTGGGGGCTCCAAAATCACAGCAGATGGTGATTGCAGCCATGAAACTAAAAGACGCTTACTCCTTGGAAGAAAAGTTATGACCAATCTAGATAGCATATTCAAAAGCAGAGAGATTACTTTGCCATCAAAGGTCCATCTAGTCAAGGCTATAGTTTTTCCAGTGGTCATGTATGGATGTGAGAGTTGGACTGTGAAGAAAGCTGAGTGCTGAAGAATTGATTCTTTTGAACTGTGGTGTTGGAGAAGACTCTTGAGAGTCCCTTGGACTGCAAGGAGATCCAACCAGTCCATTCTAAAAGAGATCAGCCCTGGGTGTTCTTTGGAAGGAATGATGCTAAAGCTGAAACTCCAATACTTTGGCCACCTCATGCGAAGAGTTGATTCATTGGAAAAGACTCTGATGCTGGGAGGGATTGGGGCAGGAGGAGAAGGGGACAACAGAGGATGAGATGGCTGGATGGCATCACCGACTCAATGGACGTGAGTTTGAGTGAACTCCGGGAGATGGTGATGGACAGGGAGGCCTGGCATGCTGTGATTCATGGGGTTGCAAAGAGTCAGACACAACTGAGCAACTGAACTGAACTGAACTGAACTGTGAGAGTTGGCCTATAAAGAAAGCTGAGTGCAGAAGAATTTATGATTGTGAACTGTGGTGTTGGAGAAGACTCTTGAGAGTCCCTCAAACTACAAGGAAATCCAACCAGTCCATCCTAAAGGAGATCAGTCCTGGGTGCTCAATGGATGGATTGATGTTGAAACTGAAACTCCAATATTTTGGCCACCTGATGCGAAGAGCTGACTCATTTGAAAAGACCCTGATGTTGGGAACGACTGATGGCAGGAGGAGAAGGGAATGACAGAGGATGAGATGGTTAGATGGCATCCCTGACTCAATGGACATGAGTTTGGGTAAACTCCAGGAGTTGGTGATGGACAGGGAGGCCTGGCATGCTGTGATTCATGGGGTTGCAAAGAGTCAGACACAACTGAGCAACTGAACTGAACTGAACTGAGGCATATGGGATCTTAGTTTCCCCATCAAGGACTGAACCCTATCCCCTGGAGTGGGAGTGTGGAGCCTTAACCACCGGACCACCAGGGAAGTCCTTTGTTCTCTTTTTTATGTTATGTTCTTTGTGCTGTTGTTTAGTCACTACATTGTGTCTGATTCTTTTGCAACCCTATGGACTGTAGCCCACCAGCCTCCTCTGTCCCTGGGATTTCCCAGGCAAGAATACTGGAGTGTGTTTCCATTTCCTCTTCCAGGGAATCTTCCTGACTCAGGGATCAAACTTGTGTCTTCTGCATCGGTAGGTGGATTCTTTATCAATGGGCCACCAGGGAAGTTTTTGTGTTAAATTAAAAGCTCTTTAAGGGTACACCCAAGCCACATAGGAGAAGGCAACAGCAACCCACTCCAGTACTCTTGCCTGGAAAATCCCATGGGTGGAGGAGCCTGGTAGGCTGCAGTCCATGGGGTTGCGAAGAGTTGGACACGACTGAGCGACTTCACTTTCAATTTTCACTTTCATGCATTGGAGAAGGAAATGGCAACCCACTGCAGTGTTCTTGCCTGGAGAATCCCAGGGACAAGAGAGCCTGGTGGGCTGCTGCCTATGGGGTTGCACAGAGTTGGACACAACTGAAGTGACTTAGCAGCAGCAAGCCACATAACTGATAATAGAGTCGGAGAAGGCAATTCAAATGTGAAGACCTTTCCCCTGTGGTAAATTCTCAAGGAAAAAGTCCTTCTCTAATACTTCCAGTGTGGGTTGGGTGGGGTCTCTCTAATATTTTAAATTTTCCTAGACTTTATTTTCTAATGTCTAGGGTTACAGAAAACTTCTATGCACATCTAATATCTTCCAAAACTTTACATTCTTAAAAGAGCAATAGTTAAAAAAAAAAAAAAAAGAGAGAGAGAGAGAGAGAGAACTGAAGGATTCATCACCTACATTGAAAACTAAAAACCTCAAAGTTGAATTAACTTTAAAAAAAGCTTCATTCTCTTCTCATTTGCATTCTAAAATTTGAACCTAATAAAACACCAGTGGTATAAATACATTAGAAGCTAGGTTGCCAATTAACATCTTTTTGGCTGTGTGGAGATAACCAAGCATAGAAAAAGTTAAACAAGTTTGACTTTAATGTAATTATGTTGGAGACAAATTTAATCAGACATTTATCAGATTTCCCTGAGGATCCTCTGAAGCAGCAGCATTAATATTGTTTTCCTAAATATTCAGCAGAGCCAAGTCTTTGATGGATATAAACAAAGGCACTCACTTGCTAAGCTTTTGAACCCAGTTTCTTCTGCATATTCTCACTCTCTGCGAGCATAAATGCCCTTTACTAGCAATGGTGCCATCTGACTTAAGTACATTGGCTGTTGCGTCTACACTGACTAGCTAGTATCGAGACTGCAGTACAGTAACTGCTTGTCTGATTGCTCAGAGAATCCTCTAACGATCCTAGCGAGATGAGAAAAATAGGAACATAATGGCAAGTGTGCACAAGGGTGTTAGAGAAATATGTCATCAGGTTAAGAAGAGCCTTTAGCAATACAGGTGAAAGGCTTTGCTCCAATCCATTTTCCTACTTACACTGCCTTACAGCCCACCAGAATGGTTTTCTTCACTTAGACATCTGGACGGGAGTGCTTGAATCATAAAAATTTGTGACCATTTTGTATCCAAGGATTTCGTATGTGTTAGCATTCACATAGAGTAAACAAGTTTGCAACGAAAGGAAAAGAAATAGAAAAGCTTGACACACTGACTGAACGATTTATGTCCTGCACTGGTTCTCATCTACTCTCCAGATCGTTCAAGTTTCTGAAATTAAGTGCTACATCATCATTTGCATGTTTTCAAGTTCAACTCCAACTGCAGTGGGTCCTAAATTGTCTATAATAGATTCTTCCCGGGAGCAAGATTTTACTCACTTTTTGAAATGTCTCCTAAATATATTATGGACCATCTTATCCCCCTTTTATTCTGCATTAAGGTTTCAAATAAAAACATGATAAATGTGCTTGATTTCAGTGTTGCAGTTCACAGATATCTTACACCGAGTTGTTGGGGAGTATGGAGATGAATAGCACTGACTTCTCATCCATTTATTGTGCTTCAGTATATGGGACACAACAAGATGCTACATTGCCCTTGCCTTTCTAAAAATAAACCAGGGAAGGAAAGTGGAGAGGAAAATGGCACATCTGGTTATTTCCAAGGTCATGTTTCAGAAGTGTGTAAAATTTGAATTTTTTGTTTTTATTCACTTTTCAGATTATTTTAAAGTGCTTGTTCAGTAAAGGAAATGATTTTTTTTAAAATGTGCTTAAGTCTGTAATATAGATTGATGCATGCTGCTAAGTGGAAGAAACAGTACAGGGTAAGAAGCACCAATTTAGGAGTTATGAATAGCTTCACCTTTATGTCCAATGATACCATTGACCACTTCATACCTACAGACATTAGTTACCATGACACTTTGTATATGTATGCACTTCAGTTTTTGAAGCAGTGGGGTGCTGTATGACCAATTTTCCTGCTTTCAGGGAGAAAGAGAAACTGTAAATTATTACACCAAGATGTACCCATTTCTTTCATAAGCAGAAACAAACTTTAGTACAATTTTCCTTGGTTCACAAGGTACCTGAAATATATTTCTTCTAAAGGGTGTTTTAAGTTTATACTTATTACATCTGTCTGTCTGCTATACTACAGTTTCAGGAAGTCCAAGAAAGTCCTAGGATATTCAAGCAACAGTAAAAAAAAAAATAGTCTTTTTTTTTTAAAATCCTTTCTCACTTCCTCCATTCCTTATTCCCACTTTCCAATGGAATAGCAGCTGTGTTTACCCTGATGCATTTCAATAAGATATAACAGATGTTGGAGACCTATGTTAATAATAATCAAAAAGACATAGCTATCCAGAATTTTTGTTCTCCAGTTACAATTTTCTTTAACCATTTATAATTCAAGGATCCAAAGTAAAAAGGAAGCATAATTCTCAACAAGGTGGGTTGCTTATTCCTTGCCAAAACAGATAGAAATTCTTTAGGTTTCCTTGGGAGAGGAGAAACAGTACTTTAGGTGTGGAAGATTAATGTATATGTATTTCCTATTCTTTCAAAAGGTAAGTAATCGAGTTAGCAAATTCATAGGTTCATGACAAACAGGAGATGTTTACCCTTAAATCTTTAAGGCTGCTTCAGCCATATGCTAAAGATTTGTGTTGAGGTCTGAGAAAGGAACTTGGCCTGGAAGCAACTGTCATTGTTAATGAGCTGTAATTGTGTGCCTGGCTAAATCCCCATATGCTGTCCTAAAAACAGAGCCAAAGGATCTTTTGGTACCAACTCAACCCTCTATTTGTTCACAGAAGAGATGAAAAGAAACATTTAGGGAATCCTTTGTTGTTGTTGTTTAGTCACTAAGTCGTGTCTGACTCTTTGGTGTCCCATGGACTATAGCCCATCCGGCTCCTCTACCCATGGGATGGATTCTCCAGGCAAGAATATTGGAGTGGATTGCCGTTTTGCATTGTCATTTCCTCCTCCAGGGGAATCTTCCTGATCTAGGGATCGAATCTGCATCTGCTGAATCTCCCACATTGGGAGGCAGATTCTTTGCCATTGCATCACCTGGGAAGTCCTGATTGGATCCTTACTAAGTTCCAACATGAAATTAGCATGATATCTATTTTACTTCATTTTATTCTTGTTTAAATCTGTGCCAGATTTAATCTGTGGGATCACCTAACCATACATATGAAAAGCCCTAAATTTCCTTATGTTCTTTGACTTGGTAATTATACTTCTTGGTATGTATTCGATTTATCCTAAAGAAATAAACTTGCATGTGTATAAATATTTAAAAAAATAAAAAAATAAAAAATAAATCTGTGCCAGATCCTGGGAGGGCTTTAGAAAGTTGTCCAAAATCCTGGAAAAATGTCTGGTTGTCTAATTGCTAATCTTACTAATGCTCCTTGCCCTTTGCTGAAAGATGCCCGTATCATATTATCTTTTTAGGAATCACCACAAGAGGAGCTCCCATTGAGTGTGATGTTCAGGCACATCTGTATGAAGCCAGGCCTGCATATTTCTGTGTCATTTAAATATTGATTTACTCAGACTTTGAGGAGGTCAGACATTTACAGAAATATCCCAGTGTTCATTGTTAGCATCTTTCTTCCTTTTTTAAAGAAATAGTAGTGCTATTCATGCATTTGCTGTTTCACTCCAATATTCATATAATTTTTTACTTTTCTGAAAACTTGAACTAAACAAATTCTTTCAAATGAAGTATTCTCAAAGATTTGGCATACATGGTAATTTTAAGACTTGGTCATATTTGTGGTTGTATTTAGGTTTGACATAATTATATTCTGAGAAATCTAAAATGAATTCAAATAGCCTCCAAAACCTGAATCTTTCATAAGCTTTTACATTTTCCAAATATAGATAAAACACTGCTACATAACTAGAGGAACTTATAGTACCAACATAGAGTCATAGAGTCATGAATGCATGAGCTTACATTAAGGAAATTCTTGTCTTCCATACAAATCAGAAATATGAGCGTTAGTCTACTTCAAATGCTCACAGCTGGAAAGTACACGTGTTTTGGTTTATGTGCTTCTTATCAAAAGTTTCTCAATCCAGATGTTCAGTGACTGCAACATCTTTTTGCACTCTGCATCCATCCTGGACTATCCCACCAGAAGCAAAGAGAACTTAGGCTCTCTTGGAATCCATAGACACTGTTGGGTTTCTTATTAATAACGAATGTCTTATCCATCCAGTACTTCTTATTTAAAGCATTACTTTTTAGGTTTGAAAAGAGAAAAGTATCTTCCCTACTCTTTGACTTGACAACAAACAATTCAGTCTGAATTTTTACATAATGATGGGAACATATCAACATACACTTTGTGGTCATAGTAGAAGAATAGTATCTTACATAGTTTCAGGATAACAAATTCAATTCCTCCTGTAAAACAGATGGAAATGATCTATATAATTCATTTAGCCTTTTTGGCCTTACTTGAAGAGAGTTAACAGCTCTCTGTTTTGTTTTTCCACTATGTCTCCTTTGCAGTTTCCAAAACTGCTTCAGAGCTTCCAATGCCAATGCTTCCCACCCAGTTCTTGAAATTTTACCAATTATTTACGATCCTATGTAAACACCAACTCCTGAGTGAAACCTCCCCTAATTTTAACCACCTAAAAACCACAAAAATACTATTCTTACTTCCTATAGAATTTTCACATCACTCAGAGCATTTAGTATTCTGCCAGGTTTTACAGTCATCTCTATTCCTATTTATCTCTTTCAGTAGAATTAAGTTTCTTTTGGATGGAATTTGGGCATGTCCATCATTCTATTCCCATTATATAGTATATTTCCAGGAAGAGTGTTTCACACATAGCATTTAAGAGTTATTGGTTTGGTTTTGCTTTTAGTGGAATTAAACCCAAAGAGAATATAGACAATCAGGCAAGAGGTTTCCATAACCATTATTTGGACTTGGAAGTCTGAACCTCCATTTCCTCAGCTGCAATCATAGCTTTTCATTTCTTTTTCTAATCTTCTACCTACACAGAGAGCAGCAGGCACCATGGGGTCTCACCTCATCAGCACTAATTGAGTCTTCGCTGGATTTCAGGGTACACATGATTAGGATACTAACCCTGCACAGAGCTGAGGCAACTCGTAATTTTACTCTAGATGAGATCCAGGAGAGAAGGTCACGGCAAAGTGATTAGTGGAAGGAGACTCTCCTGGTCCATTCAGAAAGGCTTGAGTGAAAGAGGTGTCAAAAAAAGCCCGCTGATCATAAAAAGCCTCTGTGACTTCTACATCCCTCTTTTGTTTGAATGAAATCTCTAGGATTCAGTTGTGATGCCCTTTCCATTCTTCTCTGATTTAATGTTCTTTATTCTATCGTCAGAATGTGAGAAACACAAGAGAACCAATCCAGTGATATCTTCCTTAATAATACAGAGAAAAATGTGTCATTACATTATATGCCTTGTGGCATTTATTTAAAGGTGGCTGAAGCTTCTGACTGAACTGTAGCCACATTCTAATGCTCATCTAACACAGAAATTGCCTAATGAGTGTACTGAAATTTTTAATAAAAGGATAAAATAACAATACTTTCAGAATGATACTTTAAAAAGTAATAATCTATATTTTTAGTTAAAGAAATCACTCATGCTCACTTAAACCCTTCTTATGGAATACATATTCTGAGTTCTGAAAGTTACAGATATTCCAATCCACTCAATACAAAAAATATGTGGGATTTCGCAGACTCTAAATCAAAACACTTGCAAGCAAAGAATTCATTTTAAATATTTTCCTGCTGCTTTAAAGTTTCTGCACAAAAATCAACCTTGATAAAAGAACATTTTTTTGTCAGGTTTAAACCAAAGGCATGGTAACATGTGGAGCATGGAACACATCCAGCGCACAAATTCTCTTGAGGTCTTTTTGGAATGAATGTCAGAACATGATGGAATCATCCTAAATATAAAGATTATGAGTACACTCCTTCTTTACAGATAAATAATTAGACTAAGTGAATAGCTTCTCTCTGAAAGTGCTACTATGTCGTACCTTTGGAGAGCAGATGCCACTTCTTTGGGCTCTATGTTAGTGGTACCTACTTGTTTTGATTGGCTGACAGTTCTGGAACTATGCCTTAAAGGCAAGAAACCCAAACATGTGTGTACCTTTTTTTCTAGCTCAAGGCAATTGTACAAACAGAATGGAAGAAGGAAGATTAGAGATGGTGAGCAGTTGGATTTAAGCAAGGATAGTGATTATACAGTGGAAGTGAGAAACAGATTTAAGGGACTAGATCTGATAGACAGAGTGCCTGATGAACTATTGACGGAGGTTCGTGACTTTGTACAGGAGACAGGGATCAAGGCCAACCTCATGGAAAAGAAATACAGAAAAGCAAAATGGCTGTCTGATGAGGCCTTACAAATAGCTGTGAAAGAAGAGAAGCGAAAAGCAAAGGAGAAAAGGAAAGATATAAGCATCTGAATGCAGAGTTCCAAAGAATAGCAAGGAGAGATTAAAAAAGCCTTCCTCAGCAATCAATGCAAAAAAATAGAGGAAAACAACAGAATGGGAAATACTAGAGATCTCTTCAAGAAAATTAGACATCCCAAGGGAACATTTCATGCAAAGATGGGCTCTATAAAGGTCAGAAATGGTATGGACCTAACAGAAGCAGAAGATATTAAGAATACTTGGCAAGAATACAAAGAAGAACTGTACAAAAAGGATCTTCACAACCAAGATAATCATGATGGTGTGATCACTGACCTAGAGCCAGACATCCTGGAATGTGAAGTCAAGTGGGCCTTAGAAAGCATCACTATGAACAAAGCTAGTGGAGGTGATGGAATTCCAGTTGAGCTCTTTCAAATCCTGAAAGATGATGCTGTGAAAGTGCTGCACTCAATATGCCAGCAAATTTGGAAAACTCAGCAGTGGCCACAGGACTGGGAAAGGTCAGTTTTCATTCCAGTCCCAAAGAAAGGCAATGCCAAAGAATGCTCAAACTACCACACAATTGCACTCATCTCACACGCTAGTAAAGTAATGCTCAAAATTCTCCAAACCAGGCTTCAGCAATACATGAACCGTGATGTTCAAGCTGGTTTTAGAAAAGGCAGAGGAACCAGAGATCAAATTACCAACATCCAGTGGATCATCAAAAAGGCAAGGGAGTTCCAGAAAAACATCTATTTCTGCTTTATTGACTATGCCAAAGCCTTTGACTGTGTGGATCACAATAAACTGTGGAAAATTCTGTAAGAGATGGGAATACCTGACCACCTGACCTGCCTCTTGAGAAACCTATATGCAGGTCAGGAAGCAACAATCAGAACTGGACATGGAACAACAGACTGGTTCCAAATAGGAAAAGGAGTACGTCAAGGCTGTATATTGTCACCCTGTTTATTTAACTTCTATGCAGAGTACATCATGAGAAACGCTGGGCTGGAAGAAGCACAAGCTGGAATCAAGATTGCCAGGAGAAATATCAATAACCTCAGATATGCAGATGACACCATCCTTATGGCAGAAAGTGAAAAGGAACTAAAAAGCCTCTTAAAGAAAGTGAAAGAAGAGAGTGAAAAAGTTGGCTTAAAGCTCAACTTTCAGAAAACTAAGATCATGGCATTTGGTCCCATCACTTCATGGGAAATAGATGGGGAAACAGTGGAAACAGTGTCAGACTTTATTTTTTTGGGCTCCAAAATCACTGCAGATGGTGATTGCAGCCAGTTAATTAAAAGATGCTTACTCATTGGAAGGAAAGTTATGACCAACCTAGATAGCTTATTCAAAAGCAGAGACATTACTTTGCCAACAAAGGTCCATCTAGTCAAGGCTATGGTTTTTCCAGTGGTCATGTATGGATGTGAGAGTTGGACAATAAAGAAGGCTGAGTGCTGAAGAATTGATGCTTTTGAACTGTGGTGTTGGAGAAGACTCTTGAGAGTCCCTTAGACTGCAAGGAGATCCAACCAGTCCATCCTAAAGGAGACCAGTCCTGGGTATTCATTGGAAAGACTGATGCTAAAGCTGAAACTCCAATACTTTGGCCACCTGATGTGAAGAGTTGACTCATTGGAAAACACCCTGATGCTGGGAGGGATTGGGGGCAGGAGGAGAAGGGGACGACAGAGGATGAGATGGCTGGATGGCATCACCGACTTGATGGACATGAGTTTGGGTAAACTCCGGGAGTTGGTGATGGACAGGGAGTCCTGGCGTGCTGCGATTCATGGGGTTGCAAAGATTCGGACACGACTGAGTGACTGAACTGAGTGTTTTTTACTGGTATATTTCTGCAATTCTAGTATACTGAATTCAACATACATCTACTGAGCACCATTATGTGCTAGACACACTCTTAAATATCATGGGGAAAACATGGTAATTATCATTAAAAGAAACAATAATCTAGTGATGGGGACATGAATGTATAAATCCCCTACCAGTTAAAGTGTGATCCATGCTGGGTAGAGGTATATAGAAAGTTCAGGGTAAATAGGAAAAGCAATTCAGGTAACTTTTTTTTTTTGAGTAAAATGATGCTCAATTTGAAGTTAAAAATCCAATATCTTGGTCATCTGATGCGAACAGCTGACTCATTGGAAAAGTTCCTGATGCTGGGAAAGATTGAGGGCAGAAGGAGAACAGGGCATCAGAGGCTGAGATGGCTGGATGGTATCACTGATGCAATGGCCATGAACTTGGGAAGACTTTGGGAAATAGTGGAGGGACAGAGAGGGCACGGATGCTGCAGTCCTTGGGGTTGCAAAGACTCGGACACAACTGGGTGACTGAAGAACACAATAATTGCTTTACAATGTTGTGTTAGTTTCTGCTGTACAATAATGAATCAGCTATATGTATACACATATCCCCTCCCTCTTGAACACCCCTATCCCACCCCTCTAGGTCATCACGGAGCACTGAGCTGAGCTCCCTGTGCTATACAGTAAGTTCTCACTAGCTATATATTTTACAAATGGTCGTGTATATAAGTCAGTGCTACTCACTCAGTTCATTCCACCCTCTCCTTCTCACCCATCAGAGTATCCACATTCATTCTCACCATCTTAGTTTCTATTCCTGCCCAGAAAATAGGTTAATCTGTACCACTTTTTCTAGATTGCACATACATGTGTTAATAAATTTAATTATAACTATAGGATCAAAAAAGCCTTCAAGAAGGAGGGGACATTTGTACTGTATATAAAAGGAGGGGAATATTTTGATAGGCAGACATGGGAGGAACAGGCTTCTTGGAAGGTGGAAAAGGAGGATAGATATTCAGAAACAGAGGAGTACATGTTAGATGGTACATGGTGAGGGGTATAGTAGACCTGAAAAATTAGACTCAAGGAGACATGGTGAGCGTGAGGTTATAAAAACAGGTGGTGTCTGGACTTTGTTTGTGGACAATGGGGAGTCATTGAAGGTGGATGGGAAAGAATAATGTTTTGTTTTGATTTTCCACATAAGTCTTTTAAAGAATAAGATTGAGAATAAATAGGTAAATTCTAGGAAGATTGCTCATACAGCAGTACATCTTGTATTTCAGGGGTTGAGACTTGTAAGTGGCGCAACCAGGTAAGATGCCATTTCAGTTAACAAAGGGTGAACAGTAGGGTGAGGGTAATGAGAAATTACACTTAAAAGACCGAATTATGAACACTTCAGACTCCAAGGGGTTTCCAAGGTGGCACTAGTGGTAAAGCATCCGCCTACCAATGCAGGACACATAAGAGACGCCCGTTCAATCCCTCTGTTGGGAAGATCCCCTGGAGGAGGGCATGGCAACCCACTCCAGTATTCTTGCCTGGAGAATCCAAAGGACAGGAGCCTGGTGGGCTACAGTCCATTGGGTCACAAAGGATTGAACACAACTGAAGTGCCTGAGCATGCACACAAGACAACAAGTAGGAACTCAATAAGAGAGAGAGAAGTTTCTGAGGAGAAGGTTTCTGAAGAGAATTCCAAGATGGGGGATTTGGGAGGATGGCACACAAGGGGACTATGAATGGCGGGATTTACCACCTCCAGGCCGATACGTGGGATTGGAAGGAACAGGGAAGACTGCTTGCGGCCATGATGTAGTACAAACCTGAGGGAGCCAGTGAACCTGACAATTAGGCAGGAACTCAATGCAGAGCACGGAAGTGCAGAGGTCAAAGTGCCAGAAGAAGGTGCCAAACCCAGAGTATAAAGTCAGAAATCTAGGTCCTGGAGAGACAGAGCCAGTGTATGTGAGCCAAGAGTGAAGGGGAAGCAGTTCTGGGGAAAACGCTGTGATTTAGCCTCAGCTGGCCAGGATGAATATGCAGGGCTAGCAGAAAGCACCAAGACAGGAAAAGCAACTCGGCATCTTGAGAGCACTTGAAGTGAGTATAGAAACTGCTTGGAAATTGGACTGGAATTTAAGGGAAACTGGAGATTAAACATGAAGAGAGTTTGGATTCATCTTCTCAGAGATGGAGTTACTATCATGTGAAAAACTAAGTCACCAAAGAGAAAATACAGTGAGAGGGAAAAGGAAACACAACACAGCTCTGGTGAAATGGGTTCCAGGAAAAGTCAGTAGAGGAGGAGTTACAAGGCCAGTGGGTATGAATTTTCCAGCGGAAAAAAAATCTAACTTTGCCAAAAATATAACTTCATTTAGTTTTCCATCTCAAACTCCTGTTTTTTTTTTTTTTTCTCCCAAATGCAGAAACCTTACTTTGGTGAATAAATTCCAGTTTTTTTTCAGGTTTAAATTCAGTTAGTTCAGTATTTCTCCCTGCTCCTGCTTTGCGGCTCAGAGACAGCTAAGCCTTGAAGGTGCACGTGTACCACATGATTGGTGAGGAGGGTCAGAGTGGGCTCTTGTTCAGTCGCTAAGTTGTGTCCGACTTTTTGTGACCCCATGGACTGCAGCATTCCAGGCTTCCCGCTTCACTATCTCCCTGAGTTTGCTCAAACTCATTTCCACCAAGTTGGTGATGCCATCCAACTGTCTCATCCTCTGTCGTCCCCTTCTCCTCCTGCCCTCAATCTTTCCCAGCATCCAGGTCTTTTCCAATGAGTCGGCTCTTCACATCAGGTGGTCAAAGTATTGGAGCTTCAGCCTCAGCATCAGTCCTTTCAGTGAATATTCAGGGTTGATTTCCTTTAGGATTGACTGGGTTGATTTCCTTGCTATACAAGGGACTCTCAGGAGTCTTTCCCAGCACCACAGTTAGAGAGCATCACTTCTTCCGTGCTCAGCCTTCTTTATGATCCAACTCTCACATCTGTACATGACTACTGGAAAAATCATAGCTTTGACTACGTGGGTCTTTATGGGCTGAGATGCAACTATTTCTATCTGATTTTCATGCATCGTAAGTGGGTTCATACATCTGTCCATGTAGGATCTGATGAGACTTTCATTCCGCATGAGATGCCTGTCCTCCTTTTCCTGACCATCAGATCAGTACCAGATCTGCCAGCCCTCTCTCAACTAGCTTCCTCTGTCTTCTAGAGAACACAGATGCTTCTAGTCCTGAGGGAGAAACTTGGAGACTACCTGAAGCTATCAGAGAAGTAACACCACAAAGCAATCCTTTGAATTCTCACCACATTTGCCCAGCAAACTTATTTAGTCTGTCACTATCCAGGTATCAGATAAAAGGTGGACGTGAATCTTTTCTACTCAAGGACAGTTCTGCCTTTCTTTGAGGTATCCTATTAAATCGCCAACTACTGCAATAATTACTGATGGAATCAAAGAATAGAATACTGATGAAATAGAATATTAATTGGAATTGAAGAAAATAAAGAAGGTCAAAAAAATTTTTGAAAGGCTTTTACTTGCCATAACCTTGAATTGAGTACTATTTATAATCAAAATATATTTATAGAAGTTTTAATTCTGAACACTGGGTGATGTTGCATTAACCGCCAATCAAAAGCATACATAGAAAGTGAACTTGGTCAGTCAGTTGATGAAAGCTATGGGATTCATGATGTCCTATTTTTAAACTCTGCTGTGCCCAGAGGCCTTCTGCAGGACTAGATAGGAGGTTAGTTCTCAAGTCTTTGTGGCAACAGGAATGTTGAGTGTTGCCCACATATATGAGACAAAAGAAAGGATTTTAATTGTTCCTTAGAGAAATCTTCAGTCATCCTGTTTTCAGCCTAATCCATTAATCCTCATTTTCAGAGATAACTTGTGCTTCCATTTTTGGGGGGAATCCTTTCTAGGATTCTGTGATGAAAATTAGCTCTCACTGTAGGTAGTTATGCTTCAGTGTTGCTGCTCTAATAATTACACTTCAATTATCTGCTGTCCAACTTTCAAAGCTGTGTTAACATTTCTTGTCTGTTTTCATATCCTCCCCTTTGATCACTGTCCTTATTTAAAATTGTGTATGCCTTTTATTACTTTCTCCTTTACCTCCTTTAATTTCATAATACTAGGAATTCAGGATGGGCTACAGAAAATGAATGCATCTTATCTACCTAGTCAACCAAATTTCCTTCCGTAGCATTCTAAGTTCCAAAGAAACTGTGATGCTGATTTAGGTATGATTCAAAATAAATAAAGAAATTTAATGAGCAAAGTCTGGCAGACAATTATTATACCTATCATTTATGGAGTGTCTATGCCAGATTCTCTCTTAATCTTTTTTTAAATATCAAATAATTCAGTCTTTTCATCTATATGAGCTATGTTCTATTTTAAAGATAAGGAAATTGAGACAGAGAAGTTCAGTAAATTAGAAGCCTCTCATTTTCTAAATGACAGAGTCAGAATTCAAACCCAATCTGCTTAATACTTTAAATAGAAACATGTTAATATCTGCTTGGGCAAAAGAGATTTGGGGGTTAGAATTTGGCCTGAGTGGAAGCCAGATTGCTGTCTTTTCCTTCACCATTTAAATTCTACATCTATTTTTAAGTTGTTAGTATGCAAGACCAGTAAAACAGTCCATCAAGCCTAAGCTGCCAGATTGTAGAACTCCAGGAAGGCCATTCATAACAGACCAGGCTTATCTCTCTTAATCATGATTTAGTAGAAAGAGGCCTGCCCTATAAGCAACTCTCTTGTATGACATGGAACAAATCACTACACCATTCAGGGACCTGGAGATCTTATCTGTAAACTGAAGAGATTATTCTAAGAGATAGTAATAACAGCCAAGGTTTTATTTTATGCTGAGAACTTCATATATACATACATGCAGTTCTTTCATTTAATATTTTTAAAATTTTGAGATTATATAAGTAAATGAATACAGATTTGTTCATTATCACTTTCCCTTTCAGGTTACTAAAATAGATCCCAATTACCTAAATCTCAAGTCCAAATTGCTCTTTGTACTTTTGTCATTATTGTTTTAGTCATAAGTTGTGTCTGATGCTTTGTGATCCTGTGAGCTTTCCTGATGGCTCAGATGGTAAAGTGTCTGCCTGCAATGCGGGAGACCCAGGTTCAATCCCTGGGTTGGGAAGATATCCTGGAGAAGGAAATGGCAACCCACTCCAGTATTCTTGCCTGGAGAATCCCATGGACGGAGGAGCCTGGTAGGCTACAGTCCATGGGGTCACGAAGAGTTGGACACGACTGAGCTAGTGCTTTGCTTTGCCTTTTGTGACCCTGTGGACTGTAGCCTGCCAGGCTCATCTTCCATGGGATTCCCCAGGCAAGAATACTGGAGTGGGTTGCTATTTTCTTCTCCAGGGGATCTTCCTGACCCAGGGATCAAACCCAAGTTTCCTTCTTTTCAGGCAGAGCCACCAGGGAAGCCCCTTTATACTTTTAGGGACCTGTATATTACCTGTATTTTCATTCTAACTGTCATTGGAAGTTGAATTCATTTCTCTGTTTCATGAAATCTTCTCTTTTTATGCATCTTACAATACTTCTCACCATTCTTAAATAGAACATATATATATATATATGTGCGATGTGTGTGTATATATATATATAAGCACTGTATTAGTGATTAAACACAAGACTATGTTTTTCTTATTTTATATTTGTTTTGTTTCACCAAAGAAAATTATAAGCTCATGTTAAATACAACATGTTATTCTTAATTTTAAAAGTCTCCCATGGAAACTCATATAATGCTTGGCACCAGTTAAAATATTATGTTTCAATAAGGAAAGAATAAACTGAATTTTATATCCAGGCTTGGGGATAGAAAGCTTTTTTCTGTTCTCCTTGACAGACAGAAAGTCCCAAATATTTTGGAGAAAGATTTATTTTTAATTGAAAGTTGATTTTCTTTTCCACTTTATATTTAATATGCATAGATTCCACTATAACATCTGAGAGTTTAGTGGACTTGCCAGATTTTCATCCTCTTTGCTTCTCAGTTCAGTGGCTGGCAGAAGATGTGGCATATGAAATAGCAATAAAATTAGAAAGTAAAACAAACTCACATCCATGAGAAAAAATGATTATAATCTACAATTATTAGAGAACCTCACCTTCCTTTTAATATTCCCCCTTTCTTTGCCAGAATGATAGTAACTGTAAATAATTCCCAAGAAGAACTTGCCAAAATAAGAACACTGCTTACAGTCTTTGTCTTCACTTTTCCATAAATCTGCATGGGATGTCAGGAGATATTTATTGATTATACACAATGTTGTCAGTTTGATCCACAAACTTAGTGGCTCCAACGAAGTGGATTTCCAACACAGAATTATCAATGTACTTGTCTTAATGTCCTTATTTTATTTTCTTCACTGTATTCTCTTATAATATTTTAATATGTATGTATGGATGCCCTAATGATACTATAACCCTTTGAATATCACAAGATTTTAAAAAAATATGGCTATCATGCCAGACTCATAAGGCTCAATTAGAACATTGTATTATTTGAATAAATATGAGAACCAAAGTGGCTTTATGGGAAAGCACTAGAAATTTTCTCATTCTTTCCAAACTTTATAGCAGATAAAAAAGAAATCTCATTGAAGATTGTGTTTCCATAATTCAATCAGGAAAGACAAGGCCATCAAGGGCTGGGATTTGCAGGAGGAGATCATGAAGAACTCTTCAACCATTCTTTTTTTGATAGTCCTCCCAGCCCATTATGAAGTGGTATTCTACTCCAATGGAGCACAAGCTGGTTAAAAAGCATCCAAGACAGGAAAAAACCTTTTGTCTGCAGCATTTCAATGGTGAGTATCTCACCAGCTGTCTATTTTACACATGATAGTTGGACACAACTGAAGCGACTTAGTAGCAGCAGCAGTATATATATGTCCATGCTTTCTCCATTTGTCCCACTCTCTCCTTCCCCCACTGTGCCCACATGCCTATTCTCTGTGCCTGTAGCTCCATTCCTTCCATACAAATAGGTTCATCAAAATCATTTTTCTAGATTCCATCTGTGTGCATTAACATACAAAATTCTCTTTTCTGATTTACTTCAGTCTATATAAAAGGCTCTAGGTTAATCCACCTCACTAGAATTGATGCAAATTCATTCTTTTTTATGGCTGAGTAATATTACAATGTATATATGTACCACATCTTCTTTATGCATTTATCTGTCAATGAGCATCTCAGTAGGAAGGGGGCTCTGGAGGGAGGTGATATATGTATGCATGTGTTCATGCAGATTCATGCAGATTCAGTCGTGTCTGACTCTTTGCCACCCCATGGACTGTATAGCTTGCCAGGCTCCTCTGTCTGTGGGCTTTCCGAGGCAAGAATACTGGAGTGGGTTGACATGCCCTTCTCCATGATATACATATAATTATGGATGATTTGCATTGCTGTACAGCGGAAACCATCACAATGTTGTAAAGCAAATTTTCTCCAATTAAAAATAAATTTAAAAACTTAGAAAAAAAAGGTGAGATCCATTCTATTTCAGAGAAGGCAATGGCACCCCACTCCAGTACTCTTGCCTGGAAAATCCCATGGATGGAGGAGCCTGGTGGGCTGCAGTCCATGGGGTTGCGAAGTGTCGGATACGACTGAATGACTTCACTTTCACTTTTCACTTTCATGCATTGGAGAAGGAAATGGCAACCCACTCCAGTGTTCTTGCCTGGAGAATCCCAGGGACGGGAGAGCCTGGTGGGCTGCCATCTATGGGGTTGCACAGAGTCGGACACGACTGAAGCCATTTAGCAGCAGCAGCATCCATTCCATTTACTTAGCTCAAAGTTTGGCAGACTAGGGCAGGTGGGTCGTCAAATCTGACTACTGCCTGTTCTTGTAAGTACAATTTTATTGGCACGCAGCCACACCTATTTGCTTCCATATTATCTCTGGCTACTTTTGCAATAAAACAGAAGAGTTAAGTAGACCACAGAGTGAAAATATGTCCTATTTGACTCTTCATAGAAAAAATTTGTCAACTCTGAGATGATTCTTACCCCTCTTTCAAGTCTGATATGTGCTCTGTACACAGTAGAAAGAAAGTAAGTGTAGCTGCTCAATTGTGTCTGACTCTTTGTGACCCTATGGACTGTAGTCCACCAGCCTCTTCTGTCCATGGGATTCTCCAGGCAAGAATACTGAAGAATACATGGTTGCCACACCCTTCTCCAGGGGAATCTTCTCATCCCAGGGTCTCCCATACTGCGGGCAGATTCTTTACTGTCTGAGCCAGTCGATTCAGTAGTGTCCGACTCTTTGTGAACTATGAATGGCAGCCCGCCCAGCTCCTCTGTCCATGAGATTCTCCAGGCAAGAATACTGGATTGGGTTCCCATTTCCTTCTTCAGGGGATCTTCCCGACCCAGGGATCGAACTTGAGTTTCTTAAGTCTCTGGCATTGACGGGTGGGTTCTTTACCACTAGTGCCACCTGGGAAGCCCCTGTACATAGTAATTGATTAAGAAAATCACCAATTAATTCACTCATTAATCTGGTACTGAATCTCTCTGATTTGGACCATATAGCCTCTTCCAGAACATGCAGCACAAGATTTAATCTGATGCCAAAATCCTCTTTCACATTTTCTAAATTCAGATGATTGGAAATTATAGGGTAGGTATTATACAAGCCAAAGCATTCATTTAAAAATCACAGTTTCTAGACTGACCATGAGGAACGTGATTCTGGACAGAAACTATTCTCTTATACTTACAAAGCAGATTCTATTTGTTTGACAATATCCTGCCCAGTCCCACTGTGCATATTTACTTGAAATTAATGACTGTCTTAATAAACAAATAAAGTTTGCATCATTACAATTTATTAAATCCTATAGCAATTAAAAGGCCTACAAATATATTCATCACTTCTAATACCAAAAGCAGTGTGACAAATAGACTTTGTCCTGAGCAGCATAACACTGAGAAAAAGTGGTTTCTCCCGATGAATCATTTTGCTTCCTTTCATTGTCTCCTTTTTGCTTGGGATGCGCCTTTGATGATCAAAGGTAGTAGGAGATTGAGGTTAGCAGAAATAAGCTTTTTTATATATATTATATATATATATATATATATAGATAAACAATGAGCTCCTAACTATATTCAGTATCTTAGGATAAACCATAATGGAAAATAATATAAAAAAACTAATGTATGTATATGTATAATTGAATCACTTTCCCGTACACCAGTAATTAATACAAACTTGGAAATCGACAATTTGTTGTTGTTCAGTCACTCTCTCGTGTCCAACTCTTTGTGACCCCATGAACTGCATGCAGGCTTCCCTGTTCTTCAGTATCTCCCAGAGTTTGCTCAAACTCATGTCCATTGAGTCTCAATTTAACAAATGTAGCTATTTTTCCTTAGTTTTCAAGTACGTCCTTTCTTTCATTATCTAGCTATTATGTGAGCCTTGACCTAAGTATTCAGCTTCACATTTGTCTTTCTATGGTGCACTGCTTACATTTTATTTGAGAGACTAGTTTTGAAGAAGTCTATATGAAAAACTGAAAATATATAATCGAGTTGTCACATCCAGCATATACATGAATCTATTTAAAAACAGTTAAATCAGTTGATCAACTTGGGGTCCTTTGCTAAAAGCCAAAATAGGTATCTCTGATGAGCTATGAGATAGGAGTAAGTCATATGGTTATTCCAGTCATGGTACAGAGGACATTTATCTTCATCCTGTAATTAGCATTTTCAGAAGGGCCATAATTATATATTACATTACTTCTCCAGGCCATTGCACACAAAGGGGTCTTTTTGTGAATTTAGAAATAACTGTAATAACATGAATTTTAATGATTGACAGTCATGGCTAAAATGTAATCATGAACTAATGACTTCTTTTGTATGAAAAATTTTATTGATTTTCAAATATATTACTTGGAATAGATACTCCTTATAAGCTAAGAGAAAATGTAAAAAAAAAACAAAACACATCTTCTAAAAAATAAACAGAAATAAAACCAAAACCATAAAAACACTGAAACTTTATTGGATGAGCCGTCTTGCTGCTGCCAATTACTGGACTTTTATAGTTCTTTGATAACTTTATGAATTCATTTCTGTCCACAAGTATGAATTAATGAAATAATTATCTCTGTTTATTCCATCTTCATGTACTATAGTAACTTGAAGATTATGTTATAAAGAAAAGAAACTAAGCTGAAACACAAACATGCAAGGGACTATGATCAGACTCTGCAAACACAATTTGCTTTGTATTTTATAACTAACTCCTTATATGCAGAACAGCAAATGCTGAACACACATGAATTGTACACAGACAGTCCAGCTATCAATCATAAG
Source organism: Bubalus bubalis (assembly GCF_019923935.1). Taxonomy (NCBI): domain Eukaryota; kingdom Metazoa; phylum Chordata; class Mammalia; order Artiodactyla; family Bovidae; genus Bubalus; species Bubalus bubalis. The sequence goes on along the minus strand of NC_059169.1, from coordinate 40,145,012 downwards.
CAGTAGTCAGTAGTGAGCTGCAGGCACCACCAAAATAAGGCTGAAAAAGCTACTAACTACATTTCCTTCGGTGGTGTTTATGCAAAGGCTGAGCTGCTTGGCTTTAATGCTGGGCCAATTCTGCCATCAGAAAGCCCAGCTCATTATATCCTGACACGGAAGTTTGGTTCATAAAGTAGTTCGTAATGTTTGTTGAATGCCTATTTGAGGCCATAAAACTCCCTTCATAGGTCTTGAGTGCAACCTTCTCTCTGACTGTTTTACTCCCTCTTCAAGATTGGAAAGACATCCTCAATTGTTTGTAGAACTTGAGAACAACAGAGATATATTTTTCTGATGAGTATATTCCCTTTTGGACAGACTTAAAATGTCAACATTCTGTGAGAGAGGGGCTGTACATTTACCTTCATGCTACACTCAAAATCCATGTGATTGAAACTCTATAGGAAAAAAAAAAAATCTCCAGCAATAAGGTTATATTTGTGGAGAAGGCAGTTTTAAAATCCTTCAAAAAGTCTTGGTCAGTCTGGCCGGTCCAAGTGAGCACTTACCTTGTGTGTATGTGCTGTGCATGCAGGCTAAGTCGCTTCATTTGTGTCCAGCTCTTTGCGGCTCTATGACCGTAGCCTGTCAGGCTCCTCTGTCCTTGGGATTTTCCCAGAAAGAATCCTGGGGTGGGTTGCCATATCCTCCGTCAGAGGATCTTCCCAACCCAGGGATCAAACCTGTGATTCTTACCTCTCCTGCAATGGCAGGCGGGTTCTTTACCATTAGCGTCACCTGGGAAGCCCAGCATTTACCTCATGAAATTCTTGATGTCAACACCCATCAAAACAAAATAGAAGCCTCGATTGGAAGAATGCTCTTCCTGAGCATCTTTCATTTTGATTCACTTACCACTGTGGCTGTGCATTTAGATGACGTGCACGGGCATTTTTCATAGATGAGAATTGTAAAATCAAGTAACTATGAAAGTGCCTCTGTAAACTTTGTGGTAAGATCATTATCTTTTCACTTCACTCAGAATAGCTTCACTCGGAAAGTCCACTTCACTCAGAATGTCTTTAAATGCACATAGCTGCCAACTTCTCTAACTTGGTCAAACTTTATATAAGCAGTTTGACAAATACTGACAAATAAGAAAGGAGAAATTAATCAGAGTATGCAAACTATACCTCATACATATCTGAGTATCTTTTATTTTAAAACAAAAAGATTATGGAAACCTAATACAACTATGAAAGATTCATGATTTTGAAATGAAAAGACTGATTCCATTAAAACCAAATAATAACTATAACAACATTCCAACACATAGGCCTATTTCACATGGGAGTATTTATTGAGTGTTGGGAGAAGGAAGCATTAGATTTGCTTCCTGCTCCTACAAACTAAAAATATTGTTTTTAATGAAAAATTTAATAGAAGCCAACATTAACATTTTTCTAATTTTAAAATTTAGTAGGTCTTTTTATACCTTTATAGCTAAAATAGTTCAAGGAATGAGAAGGGAAAGTTATGGGAGAATTCATTTGTCTTAAGACATTCTCTCCATTTTTAGGCAGTGATGGTTAGGCTTTCTGTACAAAGTCTGTGAGTTATGATGTTCTGTAGGATATATGTTCTTACCATTCCCTTTTATGCCTGTTAATATTACTACTGTTACTAAATATAGATAATAATATATGTATGCACGTGTATTTGCATCAATGCAGATCTTACACAACGTGATGTTATTATAAGAACTGGCCTTATCATCAAATGTCTTAAGTCACAGCACTTTGCTATGTGAACTCTGGTCTGCATATTTCAGCAAATCATGTTGCTCACCTCCATATGATTAAAAATAATGAGCAGCAATAGATATTGAACTTTATATAACATTTTATTAATATAAACCGGGATCACAAATGAACGCAGTAACTGCAGCAGTGTCTCTAATGAGGAAATATTTTTAAATGTTATGGATTTAATAGCACACAGACCTTGGCTGACACAATTTAAAATGACAGATAAAATTTAAAGACTAATATTTTACCTTTATGGTCAGTAAATTATCAGTAGTCATGTCATATGGTATCTAAGTCATTAATTTAATTTTAAAAGTTTGGTACTCACAACATAGTTAACTCTTTACACCAAAACTATTTTTCATTTGAAGTAGCTAGCCTAGATTCATAGTCTATGCAAAGGTATGGCTGCATTCTGTTTCAAAAAAACCTTATCAGTATGTATATATCAATTTATTTCAAAATAATTCATTGTATTAGGGAAAATCCCAGAATGAGCCCTGCAGTGATCCATGTAAAGCATATTTTGGGGAAAAAAGCTATAAAATTCACCATTAATCTGAATTAAAGTATAAATATTATACTTTGAAAAGTAAATTGCTCCAAATATGATTGAACTAGAATTATATCTCTTAAGCTAAAATGTCCTTTTTCCTTAGGGTATTGGAGAGGGTGGCAAGCACAGAGGTTTGAAGAAATGTTTTTCCCTAGTTGTAAAATGTCACTTGTTCTCGCAAGACGTGTGTGTGTGTCAAGGAAAAAGTTCACATACCAATGCAAATAGAGTGAGAACTCTTTGGGAGGAAGAAGATCCCAGTAGAATGAAAGCATGAAATGCAATACTTCATATTTCACAGATGAAAAAACAGCAATTAAGTAATCCTTGCTTAGACCATTAGGAGGAGCACAAACGACTTCTGAGGATACAGGAATGCTACAACATGATGATGCTCTTGTGGTTTTGAAAGTGCTCCAAAACACGCTGTTAAACTCAGCTTCTTGAGCTTCTGAATTAACCTCATTTTTTGTCAGCTTTTTGCAAATTGTTGTTTCTACTTGGATTTTACCATGGGTGTCATACTGCTTACACTGTTTTACATATTTACTAGTGCAGAGTATTTATTATATTAAAGTAACCTGATTCTGTTGAGTTGCCTGAGGGTTAGAGACATGTGCATGTAAATCTAGCAAAGAAGAGTAAATCTAGCAAAGGAATTCTTATGAGCTCCACACAGCAGACACACCAAAACTGAGATGTACAAACAAGAAAAGATGCGTTTTCCAGAATCAAATAAAGTGTCAATATGCAAAATAGAAAAATAGAATCAACAGAATGAGATTAAAAACAGAGCCCATCAACAGACATAATGAAAGCAGCATTAGATCAAATGCTGAATGGATAACTGTCTTCTCTTTAGAATTTTTGTCAACTCTTTCTATAAAAATATATATAGGAGGCGGTCAAACCAGTCAATCCTAAGTGAAACCAACCCTGAATATTGACTGGAAGGACTGATGCTAAAGCTGAAGTTCCAATACTCTGGCTATCTGATGTAAAGAGCCAACTCATTGGAAAAGACCCTGATGCTAGGAAACACTGAAGGCAAAAGGAGAAGAGGGTGGCAAAGGGATGAGATGGTTAGATAGCACTGACTCAATGGACATGAATTTGAGCAAACTCTGGGAGGTAATGAAGGACAGGGAAGCCTGGCGTGTTGCAGTCCATGGGGTTGCAAAGAGTCGGACACGGCTTAGTGACTGAACAGTTGTTCCTGAATCTTACACCTCTCCATCCCTATTGGCTATTTCTCCCTCTCTTCCCTTCCCTTCCCCTCCCCTCCTCCCTCCAATCTCCTCTCCTTTACTCTCTCCTCTCCTCCTTCCTTCCTTCCTCTCACACATAAACAAACTGAAAATCCCTCCACACTACACACTCAAGCCCCTTACAATCTGAGTTTTGGCAGGCTAGAGTTGTACTTCCTTTTTGTCCTTCTCTGCCAGCTTTTATAAAAGATTTTCTCAGATATACTTTATTTTGGGCTTCCCTGGTGCCTCAGGTGGTAAAGAACCCACCTGCAATGTGGGAGACTTTGGTTCAGTCCCTGGGTTGGGACAATCCCCTGCAGAAGGGAAAGGCTTCCCACTCCTGTCTTCTGGCCTGGAGAATTCCGTGGACTACAGTCGTGGGGTCACAAAGGGTTGGACACGATTGACAGACTTTCACTTTATTTGCTTTCTACCTCTCAGAACTTCATACATATATATATATATATATATATATATATTCATATCATGATGCACATGGAAAATGATAAATAGCTAAAACTGTCAATGGTTATGGGGACTGACTCAGAGGATGTTGCTATTTCAGGCCCCTCTTGGCAGCTCCAAAGTGCTGAGAGGACTAGAGACATTATGACTCTGTGACCCCACCAGGCTCATTACGTGCTGAGGGTGAGGACAGTAAAAGGATACTCTGCTCCATTCAGCTCAGTGCCGCAGGACCGAGTTGCCTGGGCAGTCCAGGGCTGCCACAGGCCCAGCAGGCCCCCTCCTTCTGCACATTGTTTGTGGGGTACCATGAACCACTTTTCCCCAGCACCCTAGAGAGCATGTTTCAAACTGGCCCCAGAGGGTAGGTTTTCTGCATGTTTTGTTGGTATGACAGCACACTAACTGTACAGCTGCCCAGTGAGACACAGCTGTGTCTCCAACAAGGTCTTGATCACAGGCCTGGATTTGGGGCGTGGACTTCTTTGGTGCTGCATCTCATCCTAGGGGCACTGCCTGCTCCTTATATCTGCTCTTTCTGTATTCTTTATAGTTCCCTTTGGTTTTTTGCTAGCCAATTTCTTGTTATTCAAATACTCACTTACAAGTAATAATTCTTTTTTCAGCTTTTTTGAGAGCATAATTGATAAATAAAAATTGCATATATTTAAGAGAGTTGAACCATAAAGAAGGTTGAGCACCAAAGAACTGATGCTTTTGAACTGTGATGTTGGAGAAGACTCTTGAGAGCCCCTTGGACTGCAAGGAAATCAAACCAGTCAACTCTAAAAGGAAATCAACCCTGAATATTCATTGGAAGTACTGGTGCTGAAGTTGAAGCTCCAATACTTTGGCCACCCAATGAGAAGAGTTGACTCAGAAAAGACCAATACTTTGGCCACCTGATGAGAAAAGCTCCAATACTTTGGCCACCTGATGAGAAGAGTTGACTCAGAAAAGACCCTGATTCTGGGAAACATGGGGGGCAGGAGGAGAAAGGCGATGACAGAGGATGAGATGGTTGGATGGCATCAGTGACTCAATGGACATGAGTTTGAGCAAACTGGAAGACAGTTATGGACAAGGAAGCCTGGCATGCTGCAGTCCATGGGGTCACAAAGAGTTGGACACGACTGAGCAACTGAACAACAACAAAGGTGTATAACTCAATGTTTTGTTACATGTGTGCACTGTGAAATGATCACTACAATTAAGCTATAGCCAATAATTCTTTAATTGAATTTTCTCTGTCAAATTATTGTGTGATTTATCTTCCCTGACTGGATCCAAACTGATAAATCATGGTAGCAGGGAAGAGAGCTATGTAAAGGCCCACCTTTCTTTCTGCAGCAGAAACCACTGCTGACTCCATCTCTTGAGGACTCCAACCAGCCACTTCACGGCGATCTGATTGCTATCAGATCCCAAGGAGTACACCTAAGTTCCTGCCCAGTGAAAACTGTAAAGAAGTAATAGCAGCAATCATAATCCAGCAAGAATGAAACAACTGTGAGCTCCATCTTCTCATGGATGAAGTCACCCTTCTGTGTGAGCAAGCAAGCTGAACACCCTTAAGTGCTAATCGAGTATGAGAGATATCTTGAGTGGGTGGTAGAAGAAAGATGATGAATATTAATAAAGGCATTATGATGACACTAGCTGGAACTGGAGTTTGTCCACTCACCCTTGTATATTAAGTATTTTCTTTTAGAGATTATAGATAATCAGAGCATCTATGATGGATCATGATTAATGAGGGGCATGAGCAGATATGAGTGATGCAAGGAGCAGACATATCTCTGTCGCACCTCTCATTCTCGGCTTTTTACTCCAGCTATTACTATGGTATCTGGCTGCACACACCAGTCAACTGAAAACATCTACCTTCATAGATCTCTTTCTGTCCCAGAGCTTCCTCATACCTGAACCTTTTCGCTCATCCTGACACGAGTATAAACCTGGAAGTGCAAGGCTATTGACAACCCAAGGGGCAACTTGACCACTGGGGATCAGAGCCTATCACTAAATGCTGCCCCTTTATGTCCCCTGGGGTGGATAGTTTTGGACTGCATTATATATGGCTTCTCAGAGGTCCCCAGCAAAACTGAATCTCTGTTGCCCGTGGTGGTGAACTCAATGAGACACGAGACACCTCAGATTGACACTTTCCCCAGTCCTCCACTTGTCCCAGTCCTCCACTCCTATTCATTGGAGTGGGTTATCAAAATAAACGACTTGCAGCAAAATATTGTCTCAGGTTCTGCTTTGGGGGGCAACCTAGGCTAACACAGGGGCTTTCACGATGTCCCAGCAGGTAAAGAATCCGCCTGCAACGCAGGAGATACAGAAGATGAGTGTTTGATCCCTGGGTCAGGAAGATCCTCTGGAGGAGGGAATGACAACCCACTTTAGTATTCTTGCCTGGAGAATTCCATGAACAGAGGAGGCTGGTGGCCTACAGTCCATGGGGTCACGAAGAGGTGCACATGACTGAGTGAGTAACACACACACAAGCACAGCACACTCAACAATAGGCTAACACACATCTCTTTTGCCTTATTTCTCAGCTTCCAAATGCATTTCTCTTCTGAGGCTGTTCCTTAAGCATTGATAATCCATAGGGTCCTGACATTGGCACACTTTTCCATTCACTTTCCTGCTTCATCTCAGATACTTGCACACTTTAACCATGATTTAACTGTTGGAAAATCTCCATCTGTTCTGTCTGTCCACTTGACTCTTCTGACCTGTTCAACCACATCTCAACTCTAAATTTTCTAAAACCGGTTAAATGTAGCATTAAAAGGAAAACTGAGTTTGTGATTGGCAGTCCTGGCTTCCAGCAGCATCTCCTCTGGTGTTTCCTATTTGGTGAATGGCATCAGCATGCTCTGAGCTTCATAAGTTAGAAAGCTATAAATGAATCTTGGTAGTCCTCTTTCTATACACCCAACCACCCCCTCACCCCAGGCAACAATAAGCAAGACATGCTGATTTCTTCCTTCTTAGTGTTCTCACTTCTCTGTCTCTATTTTCCATTGCTGTCACCCTCTTCTTACTACCAACTCCCCCTGTCTGTCATTACAAAGGGAGGTCATAAGAACAAGGTGAGACAGTGGATGAAGTAGAGGAAGCATGAGATGACTAGTTGTCTGTTTGCTGCTTACCTATGTTAGAGCGCAGTGCTAAACTCCCTGAGTATCTAGTCCATACTGAACACTCAACAGACACTTGTTGAGGAGTTCAATACATGCGTAACTCTTGTGACACATGTTGGCGACAATAAGGGACTGCAATTTAAATGAGTGGGGAAAAAGAAGAAAGGATCTTACTAGAATACCTTATTTTTTGCACATCTTCCAAACACTATTGGATTAATATGAAAATATAAACACATTTCATTTATTAAGACTTTACTAGTAATGCAGAGTTTCCAGTGCTCAATCGCTTAGCCGTGTCTGATTCTTTGCAACCCCTTGGACTTTCGCCTACCAGGCTCCTCTGCCCTGGGAAACCCTCTCCTGGGGTTTCCCAGGCAAGAATACTGGAGTGGGTTGCCATTTCCTACTCCAGGGGATCTTCCTGAGCCAGGGATTGAACCACACATCTCCTACTTGGCAGACAGATTCTTTGCCACTAGTACCACCTGAGAAGTCCATCAAAACACTATTGGATTGATCTGAAGATATAAAGACATTTCATTTATTAAGACCTTACTAGTAATGCAGGGTTTAGCATCCTTCTATTATATATGAAGGTGACTTGAATCTGGAGAGTCTTTCATTTCCATGAGAATACTGGAGTGCAGTTGGCTATTGTATATGCTGGCTGTCATATAACTCTCAAAGACAAAATGTCCAAAGACTTCCAGGCTTGGTAGGTTCAAATATAATATTTTAATAGATTTTTATTGGGATGGGGGCATGCCATTGGATGGAGAGAAAACACAGAAGTACTAGTAAATTATTAGTTCTGAATCAGAACCTAGAAATACCTACTGTCACCCTTCCCAATTTCTTCATCTGTTTTTCTTAATTTTTATATACATTCTTAAATGACTTTTGAAACAAAGTAAGAAGAGGGCCATTTTGCCTCTTTATTTTAAAAAAATGACATTAATTATGTTAAAGAATTATACTTTATGTGGGAAGCAATAAGCAATTGATGGTTGTAAGTCTAATAGAAATAATAATTTTCTGTTAAGAAAAACTTTCATTCACTTGTCATTAATTAACTTAGTAAGACAGGGATTATAGCTACACAAATGTCGAATTATTCTCATGTAACCTTGGCTCTTGGCTCAGTGGTAAAGAATCTGCCTGCCAATGCAGGAGACGCGGGTTCAATCCCTGGCCAGGAAGATCCCCTGCAGGAGGAAATGGCAACCTGCTACAGTATTTTTGCCTGGAAAATCCCATGGACAGAGGAGCCTGGCAGGTTGCAATCCATGGGATCACAAAAAGTCAGACATGACTGAGAAGGAGCATGAATCCTGGCTCAGGTGAAATGACCTATTTTCCGAATGTGGACATACCCATGCTAACAACAGTTATTTGTCTTATAGATCAGTCTCTTGTTTACATTTTTGGTGTCTTTATTGACACAAAGACATATTCTAAACTATGATTAGAGAACACTGATTTAGAGGGTTTTTTTTTTTGAAGAATTGCCAGATTTCAAAATAATAATGTAGTAATATTATTATTAAAAGTATTGCTGGTATTTTTTACCATCATAGTTCAAAATGAAACCCTTTCTTAAAAAAATTATATGATTTATCTAAAACTTCCTGGATCAACTGGGATATAGTGATTGGACCTAATATATTAAACTCTTTATTTTTGCTCTGGACTGAAGCCAAAGAGCAATAATTGCTTCTATGCATTGCCTGGAAGCAGGTGACTCTGCCATCTGGATATGTGTCCTCCACTCCACTGAGCAGGGCTCTGATAAAATGCTGTATTCCTGGCCTCTGGGCAAAGCATCGTGGGGGGAGTAAGCAGCCCTATAGATCCTGGTAATAACTTGCCTTTCCCTTTGGGATTTAGAGCCTGCTTGCATTTCGTGAAGGTTTTAAAGAAAAGGCCCAGGATATCAGAATTGAAATGCGGCTGCTGTCCCAGACATTCAAGCTTTGTTTGCTGTTGAATGTTTCAGGGTACTATGGATTCTTTTTTTTTTTTGGTCACGATTCAGGGAATTTTCATAGTTATAGCTTCATAAAAAGATTGTCAGAAAGCCTGCTGAATCTTCTATTGAGGATGGTGAATGGGAGAGCTGTGTTGCCCATCTGCAGGCTCCTTTTTTGATCAAGTGTAACTCAGTATTCTGGCAAATAAACTAGAGTGAGGGGCCTGCAAGTTGCCCTGAATAAGCTACCGATCTTCTTCTCTGTATGTTTGGCTTAAGAGTCCACTTCCTAAGAAGCTCTGTCCTTTCTCTCCTCAGATCAAAAAACATTCCAGTCTTGTCTTGTCTTTCTCTGTGATTTATATGTTTTTTTTTCCTTCTTATGTGTGATTTCTTATCCAATTGGTTGAAATCACCCAAAATTCACTAGGAGGGCAGTCACTGGTTGCCTCGTAGCCATTACTTGACAAGGCTATAATTAGTTGGGCCAATTTACACCTGCTTTCCCAGCTGGGCACTGCATTTTGCTTTGCAGTGATTTGTATCAGAACTGAAAGGACACTGCTTCAAAAATGAGTTCACAATATGCATTGACAACGAAAATTGCACAGATTCTACACTGGGGAGAACTTACAGCAAGAGCATTCAATCATTCATTGGTTTTTTTGTTTGTTTTTCTTGGGAGTATACCTTTCTTCTACCACCATTTAACTCTTTGGATAGTTTTCAGTGAATAGCTTCTAACAGAGTAATCAAAATTGGACCTTCCTCTGTCAGTAGCGCCTTATTTAATATTTCTCTTAGCTTTTGGAAGGATGCATTGGTTAGGGTTAATTTTTAGGAATCATAGCCACGAGGTAACCTTTAACCTATAGAAATATGCCTTTCAAATAATTCAGATAATACATTTGATAATGCCATATGTATAATTCTCATGCTAAATTAAATGCTTTTAAATGGAGAATACAGAGATATTTTTCATTTGATGCCTGATATTTCTATTGTGCTCATAAAGTACTGGCCATGAAGGAAATTGGTCCAGGAAAATGAAACCAGTCACTTCCTAAAGATTTCCTCTTGTTGGTGCAGAGCGCTTCCCACTCTTCTCACCCTGAAATCCACTTTATCGCAAGCATTCTATTTTGTTTTGTGTTCATGGTAATGATTATTGTAGGCTTATTTACTGAGATGATTTGATGGTAAATTGATGTTTGCCTACATGAGTGATCCAGAAGAATCCTGGAAATGTAAGTGAGGTTCAGGAGGTATTCTATAAAGTCAGTGCTGCTGTGGTTTCAACTCAGTAGGTTTTCCTTTGAACTGGGAATGGGTGACTATTTTGATGACCATTTTGTAGTAATTAACTACTCCTCTTCAATTAATTGTTTCACCAGAAGCAGGTTATTAGATCTCCACAGTATGCTAATCTGAGAGACTTATGGTAAACTTAACAATGTCAAAAAGCTTCTATCAGTGTGTTACTATTTAGAAGATGAAAAAGCATAATTTACCCTTGTTTGTTTTTTTTAGAAAATTAAAATACAAAATTCTTGCCCACAGTTAATAGCTTTCGCCTTTGAAACTCTATCTGAAAATAAGTCAAACCTATTTCTCTCTGTCTCTCTCCATCTTTCTGTTTCATCAAGAATTAAAAATACTTTCAGCACTTTTATTGGGTTGGCCAGAAAGTTCATTCAGGTTTTTCCATACTATATTAAGAAAGAAATTTTTGGCCAACCTAAAACAAAGCTACCAATTATTCCCCAATAAGCACCAAGCTCTCTCTCCTTTCTTCGTTAAAAATATCTTCTACCTCCATACTCCCCTCTCTTTGCTGAGAGTTGTCAGCCTACTTTAGACCTTCAGCATACCAAGCCTGACTTTCTGTAAAATTCTCCAGCTTGCCTCCCTCCATTCAGATATCCTGCTCATATTGCCAGACCCATTTCATCTTTTCCCCTCCTGCTGAAAGCCCTGCAGTGGAACTCCCTCATCCATCAACTCCTTATTTGGGCATCCAAAGGCTTCCACACTCTGTCTCCAAGCAGCATTTTCCTTCTTGTTTCTCTTGGTCCCCTCTGAATATTCTCTACATCAGCAATTTGAGCTCTACAGATTCATTCAAATGCATTTTGCTCATGCTTTTTCCCACCCCCATGGAATGCCCTTTTCTTCCTCTCTACTAATTTTGTCCAACTCCCATCATTTTCCCACCCTCCACAATTAATTTCTTTCTTGCTTGCTCCATATTTGGCCTCAGTAATCACATATCTATAACATTTAACCTGTAAAACTTAGTATTTATATTAAGTCTTACCTTGTATTTTTTATATAACTTTGATTGTTTGCCCTTTTAAAAAAATTATTTATTTTTAATTGAAGTAGAATTGATTTACACAATTTTGTTGTTTTCTATCAAACCTCACCATGAATCCCCCATATATCCCCTCCCTCTGGTACCTCCCTCCCATCTCCCTCCTCATCCCACCCCTCCAGCCACTGTGGAAGATGGTGTGGAGATTCCTTAAAGAACTAGGAATAAAACCACCATATGACCCAGCAATCCCACTCCTAGGCATATACCCTGAGGAAATAAAAATTGATTATTTGCCTTTTTATCTGTGTATGATTTGCCCCACCAACTAGATTGAAAGTCTCTGAAAGCAGAGGATTCATCTTTAACTTTGTATTCCTACAGCACCTGGTGTCAAGCTTGGAAGAGAGGCTCAGTAAATGTATGTTGAATATATTGTTTCCCTTAAACTTGGGGAATCAGATGTTTATTGCAATTCTAGATAAAAAGCTTCTCTTGGACTATTAAATAATCACAAAAGAGTATTTCTTCTGTGAAGCACCTGGCTATATGAAAAGAAGTTCATCATCCTAAGAGGATTTAGGAAGAAATATCTCACATCTCCTCTTCAGAAAATCCTCTACAACAATGCTTTATTAAAATGGATATTCTTCTAGCACTTACAGAAAAATGAAACCCCACATAAATTGACTGTTTCTTGCCAGATGCTGGTTGTACCTTGGGATGTATAGATGATTGCATTTTTTATTGCTAGCTTTAATACTGTGCCACGAGGCTTCCCAGGCGGTGCTCGTGGTAAAGAACCCACCTGCCAGTGCAGGAGACAAAAGAGACACGGGTTCAATCCCTGGGTTGGGAAGATCCCCTGAGGAGGGCATGGCAACCCACTCCAGCATTCTTACCTGGAGAATCCCATGGACAGAAGAGTGTGTCGAGCTACAGTCCATAAGGTTGCAAAGAGTTGGGACAGTACTGAAGCGACTTAGCACAACAATGCTGGACAAGTAAGATGCAGGTTCAATTCCCTGCGTCCGAAGACACCCTGGAGTAGGAAGTGGCAACCCATTCCAATATTCTTACTTGGAAAACTCCACAGTTCGTGACAGCGTCCAGAGCAAAGTGTCGGACATGACCGAGTACACACATAGGCAGCATACTTTGGATTTACTTTTAAAAGCGAATTGCTTTCATGTTTTTTGACTTTTAATTTTGTTCCATTCCCTATCCAATCCATATCATGCAAACGCTAAATATAAGCAGCTGAATGGATGCCTGATTACTCATGTTATTTGTTTATAGAAAAATAGGATCAAAATAAAAATGAAAAAGCTTGATCCATTTTACCTAAGAACACACCTCCTCTGAGTCATAGAAGAAGTTCTAACCTGTGATGGCTTTTATTAGATATTAGCTTGGCCGGAAAGATGCACATGAGCCCAACTGTGTTCACCATGATGGCTTCAAGATCTTCCTTTGTTTTATACTGGCAATTTCTACTTGTCAAAAATGCTGCTCTCTGAAATTCCAATTTCCAATCTTCCTAAGGCCTTTGCTAAAAAAGAAAACAGAAAACCAAGTCCATGCTCTTTCTCCTATTTTTCCAAGTCAAATAAAATGCTTTCTAACCTCTTGTATTTTTGGTTCTTCTAAATTAAACTCTAAGTGTGTCTCATTTTATAATGCATCAATCTCAGGCCCTAGTGTTGAGGTTAATTATTAAATACAAATTTGGTTTATTAGCTAACTGACTAATTATAATAGCTGACATTTATTGTGTACTTAGTATGTTCCAGGCACAATTCTAATCCAATTATTCTCATGAAACCCAGTAAGTGACATACTTTTATTTACTCTATTTTCTTGTTAAGGAAACGGAAACACAGAGAGATTAAGACATTTCCAGGAATCATATAGTCAGCATGTGCTGGATGCCAGCTTGGCTTCCGAGTTGCTAAAGTTTCTGTTGTGCCAAAACTATGCTGCATTTTTCCCGTACTTCCTTGTTTATAATTCTGTTTCAGCTAGAGAATTCTACTGTCTTCTATGCTTTGAAACTATTAATAGAGCAAAATATCTAATCTGAGAGTGGTGTAGCACTAAATATGGCTTTTAACTATGGTATGGCATTCAGTTTGGGGATTTGCTTTCACCATTTCATACATGGCTGGTGGGCGATGTAGAAACTCATCAGACTTCACATACCCCATAACCCTGGATTGGTCTAATGACCAACCTTCTAATTTATTAGTGAGGAATTACAAAACTGAATTTGGTGCAGTACCATGTTTTGGGGGGATAGATAAAAGTTCTAAGTCATTTATAGTGAATTAAGTGACTTTATATAATGCTGAGGCTGGAATGCTAAAATTACATTTCCCAGAATTCCTGCAGCTAGCATTAGTGATATGCTTCAGATTCCATGAATCAGACATTTTCCTGTGAGTCCTGAACCAAACTAGATTGGGAAAGAGTCAGGCTTAGAAATATCAATTCTGTTTGCACAGTTTATGATGACAATAATCACCAGCTTTCCAATCTCACTGGCCATTTTCTGAGACTGCAACTTCCTAATCAAGGCAAAAAGTTCTACAGCAGCCCAGTTTGCCTATGCTCTTCCTAGAGGCTCAGTCTAATGTCTGTTTCTTTAGCTTTCCTAACAAATCTTTAGCTGTTTACTATTACAAATCTCTTCTGCTTGAGGTTGGTAGAGTGACTGCTGTTTTCTGCAAGTGAATCTGACTGATGCAACTATATCTGACTGATACACTCTTGATATTTGAGCTATTAAATATTAAGCCAGATTTTATAAAGTATCTTAGCATAGGGAGTAACAAATTTTTGATTTATAATGAAGTGTTCTGGGCATTGGTTATTTATTCCTGTTGGTCAGTTCAGTTAAGTTCAGTCACTCAGTCGTGTCCAACTCTTTGCAACCCTATGGACTGCAGCACGGCAGGCTTCCCTGACCTTCATCAACACCCAGAGCTTGCTCAAACTCATGACCATCAAGTCAGTGATGCCATCAAATGATCTCATCCTCTGTCATCCCCTTCTCCTCCTGCCTTCAATCTTTCCCAGCATCAGGGTCTTTTCCAATGAATCAGTTTTTTGCATTAGATGGCCAAAGTATTGGAGTTTCAGCTTCAGCATCAGTCCTTCCAATGAATATTCAGGATTGATTTCCTTTAGGATGGACTGGTTGGATCTTCTTGCAGTCCACAGGACTCGCAAGAGTCTTCTCCAACACCACAGTTCAAAAGCATCAGTTCTTCAGTGCTCAGCTTTCTTTATAGTCCAACTCTCACATCCATACATGACTACTGGAAAAACCATAGCTTTGACTAGATGGACCTTTGTTGGCAAAGTAATGTCTCTGCTTTTTAATATTCCATCTAGTTTTGTCATAGCTTTTCTTCCAAGGAGCAAGCATCTTTTAATTTTATGACTGCAGTCACCATCTGCAGTGATTTTGGAGCCCAAGAAAATAAAGTCTCTCACTGTTTCCATTGTTTCCCCATCTATTTGCCATGAAGAGATGGGACCAGATGCCATGATCTTCGTTTCCTGAATGTTGAATTTTAAGCCAAGTTTTTCATTCTCCTCTTTCACCTTCATCAAGAGGCTTTTTAGTTCCTCTTCACTTTCTGCCATAAGGGTGGTGTCATCTGCATATCTGAGGTTATTGATATTTCTCCCAGCAATCTTAATTCCAGCTTGTGTTTCAACCAGCCTGGAATTTCTCATGGTGCACTCTGCATGTAAATTAAAGAAGCAGAGTGACAATATATAGCCTTGATATACTCCTTTCCCGATTTGGAACCAGTCTGTTGTTCTATGTCCACTTCTGTTACTTCTTGACCTACATACAGATTTCTCAGGAGGCAGGTAAGGTGGTCTGTTATTCCTATCTCTTTAAGAATTTTCCACAGTTTGTTGTGATCCACACAACAAAACAAAACAAAGGCTTTGGTGAGTCAATGAAGCCAAAGTAGATGTTTTTCTGGAACTCTCTTGCTTTTTGAATGATCTAACAGAGGGTGGCAATTTGATCTCTGGTTCCTCTGCCTTTTGTAAATCCAGCTTGAACAACTGGAAGTTCACAGTTCATGTACTGTTGAAGCCTGGCTTGGAGAATTTTGAGCATTACTTTGCTAGCGTGTGAGATGAATGCAATTGTGTGGTAGTTTGAACTTTAACTGGCATTGCCTTTCTTTGGGATTGGAATGAAAACTGACCTTTTCCAGTCCTGTGGCCACTGCTGAGTTTTGCAAATTTCCTGGCATATTGAGTGCAGCACTTTGGCAGCATCACCTTTTTGGATTTGAAATAGCTCCACTGGAATTCCATCACCTCCACTAGCTTTGTTCGTAGTGATGCTTCCTAAGCCCCACTTGTCTTCGCATCCAGGATGTCTGGCTCTAGGTGAGTGATCACACTATTTTGGTTATCTGGGTCATGAAGATCTTGTTTGTATAGCTCTTCTGTGTATTCTTGCCACGTATTCTTAATATCTTCTGCTTCTGTTAGGTCCATACCATTTCTGTCCTTTATTGAGCCCATCTTTGCATGAAATATTCCCTTAGTATCTCTAATTTTCTTGAAGGGATCTCTAGTCTTTCCCATTCTATTGTTTTCCTCTATTTCTTTGCACTGATCACCGAGGAAGACCTTCTTACCTCTCCTTGCTATTCTTTGGAATCTGCTGGCCAACCTTTCCTTATTCTCATAAAAAATAAAAAGTCAAAAATAATGTTAACAATTTAGCATTCTGGTTTACTCTCTGTTGAATAGATATTTATTAACAGCTCATTCTGTGTCAATAACTTTTCCTGGTGAGACAGCATGCCTCTCACCTGGAACAGGTGAAGAAAATAGATGAGGTCTCTAGTCACATGGAACTTATAGACTTTCATGATTAACTTATAGGTTGAAAAAACTTCCCATGTGTAGTTAGGTTCCCAGTTCAAAGTTCAAAGTATTTCAATAGCTTAAGAGATACTGGTAATACCTCAGAATAGAGAAAGCTCATTTTGGCATCAACATTACTAACTTAAATCTCTGCTTGCTTAGGGCTTCTCTGGTGGCTCAGTGGTGAAGAACCTGCCTGCAATGCAGGAGACACAGGTTTGATCCTTGGGTTGGGAAGATTCCCTGGAGAAGGAAAGGGCAACCCACTCCAGTATTCTTCCCTGGGAAATCCCATGGACAGAGGAGCCTGGTGGGCTACTTGGGGTTGCAAAAGAGTTGAAAATGACTGGGCGACTAAATAACATGAACTGTTTACTGATCCATAAGATGGAGATTTCTAGTTATTTCACATGATGTGAATGGCAAAATATCTCATTGGGGAGATGATTATGTATCACTTATATGCGGAATAAATAATTTGAAAAAATCAATTCAGCAATAGTGATTGGACTCACAGTCATGTTTAACTCTTAGTACAAGTAATAATATGGAAAAGCGATAAGAGCTTTCTTCAGCAATAAATATAAAAATGAAACTCAGGTTATTATGTAACACGTATACCAGTTAAATCATCACACGTGCAGGAAAACCCTATAAATATGGTCTATCAATTTCATCTATAGTATAATCATATTCCAAGCACATAAGGGGGCTTTTTGGATTGTGTTAAATTAATACCAGTTTCCAAATAGTGATTCTAAAAATGCAATTTTGTGTGATAAATTAGAAAAAGGTGTATAGACAATTTCATTTACAGAATGACTAGATTATTACTTATAATTCATTAAGATAGTTTTCTTTTTTTTTTTCCTGGTTCTTTTTTTTTTATTTTATTTTTAAACTTTACATAATTGTATTAGTTTTGCCAAATATCAAAATGAATCCGCCACAGGTATACATGTGTTCCCCATCCTGAACCCTCCTCCCTCCTCCCTCCCCATTCCATCCCTCTGGGTCGTCCCAGTGCACCAGCCCCAAGCATCCAGTATCGTGCATCGAACCTGGACTGGCAACTCGTTTCATACATGATATTTTACATGTTTCAATGCCATTCTCCCAAATCTTCCCACCCTCTCCCTCTCCCACAGAGTCCATAAGACTGTTCTATACATCAGTGTCTCTTTTGCTGTCTCGTACACAGGGTTATTGTTACCATCTTTCTAAATTCCATATATATGCGTTAGTATACTGTATTGGTGTTTTTCTTTCTGGCTTACTTCACTCTGTATAATAGGCTCCAGTTTCATCCACCTCATTAGAACTGCAATTTTCAAGTTTGATAAGATTTGTTTCAACAGGTCAGTATATACATATCTAATCAAAATTAAAATATACATTCTATGTTTATTTTTGTAAAGCAAAAATAGGGACGTATGGTTCTAGCTCATTCATCGGGGATGAATGTATAAATAGAGTTAATCGCAAAGCAAAGATCTCTGTGGTCAAGGAGAGGATGCCTGCAGTTGTTAGCGATGGTGCATGTCTGTGCCGAGGTGCGTGTCCATGTGTAGTTTTCCCATAATTAAGTGAGTAGTAGTAGCGATAGTTGCTCAGTCGTGTCTGACTCTTTGTGACCCCATGGACTGTAGCCCGCCACACTCCTCTGTCCATGGAACTCTCCAGGCAAGAATACTGGTGTGGATTGCCATTCCTTTCTCCAGAGGATCTTCCTGACCCAGGGATCTAACTTGGGTCTCCTGCATTGCAGGCAGATTCTTTATCATCTGAGCTACAGGGAAGCCCTGTAATCGAGTGAGGGTAGTGAGAAACTAAAGGATATTACAAAGTTCTCAGTGTAGCTGGAGGAAGGAACAAAATGGTGCTAGTGTAAAGAAAATGGGAAGATGACAATGCAGATCCATTGAGAGAGCTGCGATCTCAAAAGCATCTTTTTCTTGGAAACTTTATTACAAACTAAATAAAACATGATTAAAAATTGACAATGAAGGCATGTAATACATAAAATGGTTCTGAATTTTGAAAAGAATGGTATAACCTCCTTGGATCAGTTTATGCCTATTTGCCAGTCTCCATTTTCTCTCAATTGATGATGAGTTTCATGATTTGCAAATACTGCAAATTTGCAAAAAGGATGTAATGACATACTTAATGTTGACATATAATCTGTATTTGTAATAAATTTCAAAAGGCTGAGAATTTGTCAGAATGCTGGATCTAATTTCTTTAGAAACCAACTCGATATGGAATGTCATAAATGCAAAATGTATACAACAGTTGGATTGTGTGTTTTTAATCTTTTTAAAAATTTTTGTGTATCAATTCAGGCAGATTTTTAAAGGAATTAAATAATCTGTGTTAAAAGATAAGATACAGTATCTGAGGACTGGTAGACACTTATTGATCTTAATTATTAACTATAAGAAACATAAATATAATTCTGTCTGCCACCAGAGATACTGTCTAAGGACATTAGGGAAAAAGTGAGCCATCCTACATAATGTAGCTTTCAGCCTTGTATGCCAGATTCCATCACTGAGTTCTTGTCTTATGATATTGAGCTTTATTTCTTATTTAGTAGTAAGAATCATAGCTTCTTAAAACTGAGACCCTATATTGATTTTTTTCATCTCTTTAGATCTTCCTCACACCAAAGTTGGAATTCAGCCCCAAGGCAGGGTCCTGCTACCAGCTGTTGATGAACTCTTCCTGTGTTTCCACAGTATGCTACTTCCAAACTCTCTTGCTCCTGCCCAAGCATCCACACACTAGTTCACCCTGAAACTCTGGATGAGATAATTTGAGTAACAATGCAATGTGGAGAAATGTAAATAATGAAAAAACCAGAAATATTAGAAGAGATGTTCACTGGTTTTCTGTTTGTATTGTTGAGAATACTGGATAAAAAACTATTCAAAATATCAATATAAGCCATAGAAAAGGAATCCTTTTAGTTATACTGTTAAGAATTCTATTCCATGCACTAAGTTAAAATTAACCATTTAAAATTAACTCTTCTTTTCTTTAGTCCCCGTTCTCTTTCTTTTCTGAGAGTAAAACAATAATAAAATTTGTTATTTTCTGACATTTGGGACTTTTAGGTGCTTTTAAAAGATCCTCATTTGGTTTGTTTCCTGGAAGCATATTTCTTAGGTTCACCTCATTAGGATGGCACTTGAATTTCCTTTATGTCAAAGCAGTGATACATGAGTGTTATCATTGTTCACCTGTAATCCAAAAGAAACCTTTACAAACCAAGACATCTAAAGAAATCGTTCATCGCAGTGGTGGCCTAATCACCTTTATAAGGCCATGTTTGCTTTAGAGGTCTATACCCAGGTGGGAGTAAAGAGAGTGAAATTTGCTCAGTTGTGTCCGACTCTTTGTGACCCCATGGGCTGTAGCTCGCTAGGCTCTCTGTCCATGGAATTCTTCATGCCAGAACACTGGAGTGAGTAGCCTTTCCCTTCTCCAGGGGATCGTCCCAACCCAGGGATCAAAACCAGGTCTCCTGCATTGCAGGAGGATTCTTTACCAGCTGAGCCACCAGAGAAGCCCAAGAATACTGGGGTGGATAGCCTATCCTTTCTCCTGGGGATCTTCCCCACTCAGGAATTGAAATGGGGTCTCCTGCATTGCAGGTGTATTCTTTTTAAGCTGAGCTAGCAGGGAAGTACAACCAGGGAGTTTACCAAGGAGTAAAGAGAAATGGCATCTAAATATGAGATACTTATACTAGCTGGACAGTGAGTGTGAAGAAGTTAATGTATCTAAGCCTGTTTTCCAATTTAAATGTGTGTGCTCAGTCACTCAGTCGTGTTCACCTCTTTGCGACCCCATGGACTGTAGCCTGCCAGTCTCCTCTGTCCATGGAATTCCCCAGGCAAGAATACTGGAGTGGGTATCCATTCCCTTCTCCACGGGATCTTGCTGACCCTGGGATTGAACACATGTCATCTTACATCTCGTGGATTGGCAGGCAGATTCTTTACCACTAATCATATCATACTAGGGTTCCTTAGAAAATCTACAAATGCATAATAATTAAAGTTGCCCTTTGCCTCACTGCACCTCTAGTGGCAACATGGGTTAACTGCAGCTCTATTGGAGCCACTCACAAAAATTTTGCCTGGGGACTCCCTCTTGCAGCATTTACTCTAGTCAGCAAGTATGATCTGGAGATATGTCCTACTATGTGCCCTTAGTGTTTCTGTAAAAGAGAAGGATAGAGGCTTCATTAAATTGGGCTAAGTAATCTTCCTCAAAGGGATCATCGAAGACATTGAAGACAACAGAAACAATGCCGGCTCTTTATATATAAAAAATAACCCAAACAAACAAACAACTCCTACCTCCATAACTCTTCCATTATGATTATTTTAATGCGAGTGGAATTAGTTATAGGAATTTCCTTTTTAAAATTTAATATTATCTTCTCCATGGATCCATCTTCAAAATGTATGGTATGTTCCCTCAGTTATATAAAAGTAGCTATGCTAAAAAAATAAAGATCAAATCACTTTAATTCCTTGTATGTGATATTATGTAAATTCAAAGTATTACCATTCAACTAAGACCTAGGGCTAACAACTAGCTAATATCTACCAAAGATCATCAGGTAGCTAGATTGTTCTTATTCTCCTACCTTCTACTTACTGCCTTTCAATTATTTTCAATAAAATTTATTATTCTGATCACAAAATTAATGCATACTCCTTGCAGAAAATGTTCAAAGAGAATAAAGAAGAAAAACATCCATAAGCCTAGTACCATGCAGTAACCAATGTTATCAAAGACTTTAACTGAGTTTTCAAACTGCAAATTTCTATTTAAAGGTTGTAAAATGATAAATTGTGCTTTGACTTTCATTTATCCTAAGGCTTATTGACTTTAACTCTTAACCTTACCTTTGAATATTGTTTTTTAATGAGAATATGAAGCGTTTATAAAATAAACCATTTAGCTGTGAGTTAGATTCTACCCGCCATCCTGAGGAATAACAATGGACTTCAGCCATAATACATATTATGTTTAATAAATATAAATATAAACTATGATAAAATATCTGAAAAGCTAAAAAATAAAGAAATCTTATATTCAAAAATATTTTTCTTTGCTGTACTTTTACCAGCAATTCAATATATTGTTTATATTCTTACTTTGGTCCCTTTCAGTGTTTTTCAAACATTTATTGTTAATTTAGAAGCTTAGCCTCATTCCCTCACTTTATAGAGGAGGAAATTAAGACTTAGAGAAGTTTAGTAACATATAAAGTGTTAGCAGGACAATAAGAAAAACTGAACCCAATTCTATTCACTCCTGGTTTACCATCTCACAGTCTTTTGGCTATATCATGCAGAGAGAAATGAAATGCATTTTAATTCACTTGAAATTGAATTTGTTTAATGCTTTTATTCCTCCAGCAGATTTGCAAAGGAAGCTTCATAATTATATTTTGTGCAGGCTAAAACTCGAATAAGTTTGCATTCTAAAAGTACGCATGATTTTGGTGAATGGATGTGAAGAGAGGTGAACAGGGAGAGGATTCTCCTCTGGAAGCCTGCAGATCTTTTGGGAAAAGACCTGCAAACAAGATTAAAGATTCACCATGGGTGACCCATATATATCTCAAACATTTTTGCGTGACTTTTAGTACCTCCTACCTTTACCATATGTCCTTTCTCCCTTCCTAATGCACACTTTCAGTCTAGAGATGATATGCAACAGGGTGGCCATGCAGATGGTGAATAGTTTATACTGGTTGACTTATAGCTTCTTCCCTGAGCCCCCAGGTCCAACTCCCTTATGCCCAGCCCCTTTATATATTACTGATCCATGATCCAGCAATTAAAGGGTTAACACCTCACGGGAGGGGGAACACCACCATTTGCATCTATTGTAATTGTCTGAGGCCATATCACATTGCTCTAAGAGATTTTTAATATCACTGTCTATTCAATATAAAGGCTTCCCTGGTGGCTCAGCAGTAAAGAATACACCTGCAACGAAGGAGATGGGTTCGATCCCAGGGTCAGGAAGATCCCCTGGAGAAAGAAATGGCAACCCACTCCAGTATTCTGGCTTGGGAAATTCCATGGACAGAGGAGCCTGGTGAGCTGCAGCCCATGGGGTCTCAAAGAGTTGGACATGACTTAGCAACTGAAAAACAACAACACATATACCAATATCTATCTTCAATTATTTCATAAGAACTTCTGGAGAAACAGAAAGGATGTACAGAAGGGAAAGTCAGAAAGTAAAGGAGAAGGAAGGAGAGGTGGGATGGTGTTTGCCTGGTAGGCACTGTGAGGTATTTAATTCAGTATACTGTATTCCCTGCTGGCTCAGATGGTAAAGCGTCTGCCTACAGTGTGGAAGACCCAGGTTCGATCCATGGGTTGGGAATACTCCCTGGAAAAGGAAATGGCAACCCACTCCAGTATTCTTGCCTGGGAAATCCAATGGACAGAGGATCCTAGTAGGCTACGGTCAATGGGGTCACAAAGAGTCGGACACGACTGAGTGATGTCACTTTCACTTTCATAGTAGCATACA
This sequence comes from Bubalus bubalis, assembly GCF_019923935.1. Classification (NCBI taxonomy): domain Eukaryota; kingdom Metazoa; phylum Chordata; class Mammalia; order Artiodactyla; family Bovidae; genus Bubalus; species Bubalus bubalis. The sequence continues at coordinate 40,122,026 of NC_059169.1, read as the reverse complement.
AATAATTTGTACATTCAAAAGTGCAGGAGACAGAAGTTAATAGTATTCTTCTAAGGAACTTCGTGTGCTTGTGGGCACAAGTAGGGCTTCTTCAAGGACCTGGTACAGAAAACAGCACAAAGTTTGGAGATGAGGACTTTCTTCCAAGCCATGCACACAACCCCTCACCATGTGCACCATGGGGAGATTAGAAATTAAGGGGATACTTATTGGCACTTCAGTATGATTCTTCTAGAATGTGTAAACATCTCTTTTGGAAGGATGTCCTTTCCTATAAAATAGGATAATTCTCACTTTGGCTGTTCTTCCTATGTTAGATGAGAGAGCAGAAGAGCATCTTCTGTCATAGCTCTGTGTCCCGTATCTGGTGCAGATCCACTTTCTTTAGGAACACAGCTGCATTGTAACTGTCTACTCCAGCTGCACCAAGGTCACCCTGTCCTTCTGGACTCTGAGTGACACTATCTCAAGCTGAACCCCTGGATACTTGGCCAAGGTGATGGGCACACATGTGAATATCCTGAAGAAAGACTGGTGGTGATAACACTACCCCAGGTAAAGCCAATGTATTTGAGAATAGAAATCCTGCCCAAACTCAAACTCCACACAACCACATTCTGGCCACCCATGTTTACCTATTCAGAGTCACACATTAATGTTGCAAAGGGGGCTGGCTACATTTTTCATTGGAAAGATCTTTCACTCCAGACAAGGGCCACACCCTCCCCTCAACTGGCCATCTTTATTGAGATATAACTGACATATAACATTGTATGGCATTTCCAGCTGCCACTGGTGGTAAAGAACCTGCCTGCCAATGTAGGTGACATAAGAGACATGGGTTCAATCCCTGGATCAGGAAGATCCCCTGGAGGAGGAGGGCATGGCATCCCACTTTAGTATTCTTGTCTGGAGAATCCCATGGACAGAGGAGCCTGGCAGGCTGCAGCCCATAGGGTGGCAAAGAGTTGAACACAACTGAAGCAACTTAGCATGCACACATGCACAACTTTCAGTTCAGTCCAGTTCAGTTGCTCAGTCGTGTCCAACTCTTTGCAACCCCATGAATCGCAGCACACCAGGCCTTTCATGCAAAGATGGGCTCAATAAAGGACAGAAATGGTATGGACCTAACAGAAGCAGAAGATATTAAGAAGAGGTGGCAAGAATACACAGAAGAACTGTACAAAAAAGATCTTCACAGCCTAGATAATCACAATGGTGTGATCACTCACCTAGAGCCAGACATCCTGGAATGTGAAGTCCAGTGGGCCTTAGAAAGCATCACTACGAACAAAGCTAGTGGAGGTGATGGAATTCCAGTGGAGCTATTTCAAATCCTGAAAGATGATGCTGTCGAAGTGCTGCACTCAATATGCCAGGAAATTTGGAAAACTCAGCAGTGGCCACAGGACTGGAAAAGGTCAGTTTTCATTCCAATCCCAAAGAAAGGCAATGCCAAAGAATGAGCAAACTATCACACAATTGCACTCATCTCACACGCTAGTAAAGTAATGCTCACAATTCTCCAAGCCAGGCTTCAGCAATACGTGAACCATGAACTTCCAGATGTTCAAGCTGGTTTTAGAAAAGGCAGAGGAACCAGAGATCAAATTGCCAACACCCATTGGATCATCAAAAAACCAAGAGAGTTCCAGAAAAACATCTATTTCTGCTTTATTGACTATGCCAAAGCCTTTGACTGTGTGGATCACAATAAACTGTGGAATATTCTGAAAGAGATGGGAATACCAGAGCACCTGACCTGCACAACATTGTATACATTTAAAGTGTTGATTTAATATATTTATATTTTGCAAAAACATTACCACCACAGTGTTAGCTAACACCTTCATCACACTGCATAGCTACCATTTCTTTTTAGTGGTGAGTAAGGCCGTCTATGGGGTTGCACAGAGTAGGACATGACTGAAGCAACTTAGCAGCAGCAGCAGCAGCAGCAGCAGCAGCAAGGCAATGGCAACCCACTCCAGTACTCTTGCCTGGAAAATCCCATGGAGGGAGGAGCCTGGTGGGCTGCAGTCCATGGGGTCGCTAAGAGTTGGATACGACTAAGCAACTTCACTTTCACTTTTCACTTTCATGTACTGGAGAAGGAAATGGCAACCCACTCCAGTGTTCTTGCCTTGAGAATCCCAGGGACAGGGAGACCCTGGTGGGCTGCTGTCTATGGGGTCACACAGACTCGGACATGACTGAAGCGACTTAGCAGCAGCAGTACCCTTAAGATCTACTAGTAGCAACTTCCAGGTATATAATACAGTATTATTAACTATAATCACCAGGCTGTATATTAGATCCCCAGAACTTATTCATCTTATAACCAGAAGTTTGTCCTCTTTGGCCAACCTCTCCCCATTTCCCTCACCTCCCAACCTCTGGTAACCAAACTGAAATCTCTCTTCTTGTACTTTCTACCAGATGGGTCTATTTTCATTTCTTGGGTTTTATAGAGAAATCTAACCCTTTTTATCAGAGAAGGCAATGGCACCCCACTGCAGTACTCTTGCCTGGAAAATCCCATGGATGGAGGAGCCTGGTGGGCTGCAGTCCATGGGGTTGCTAAGAGTCAGACACGACTGAGCGACTTCACTTTCACTTTTCATTTTCATGCATTGGAGAAAGAAATGGCAACCCACTCCAGTGTTCTTGCCTGGAGAATTCCAGGGATGGGGGAGCCTGGTGGGCTGCCATCTATGGGGTCACACCAAGTCGGACACGACTGAAGTGACTTAGCAGCAACCCTTTTTACAAAAAAAGATATTTTGATATGGACTGTTTTTAAAGTTTTCACTGAATTTGTTACAATATTTCTCCTGTTTTATGTTTTGTTTTTTTTTGGCTGAGAGGCATGTGAGATCTTAACTTCCTGACCAGGGATTGAACCCACACCCCCTGCACTGGAAGAAGTTTTAACCATTGGACCTCCATGGAAGTCTACTAATCCTTTCTTAAAGTAATTCTTCAGATAATTAAAAAGTACAGTCTTGTGTCCACCACTCCTCTCTTGTACATAAACACTGTCTATTTTTCTCCTTACTTCATATGTACCAGGGTTTTCAGTGTCATCTTCATCCTATATTTTGATCTTGAGTTTCCTGTAAATTCCTCTTTATGTGCAGTACCCAGAAGCTGGTACTATACCACTTACAATGGCCAGTTCAAAATAGAAACCACCAGCTTCTATATGCTAGACATTTTAAAAAGCCTAAAATTATACAGGTCTTATTTTTTTTTAATGTTTTTAGTAACAAAATAACATTTCATCATATGGCAAAAAATATAACAAAAATGGCTATGTTTTCCAAAAACTGCTGTGTCTTGCTAGTTCCCCATATACTTTTCCTTAATTAACACTTTTATTTTGAGATTATTGTGGATACATATGTCATTGTAAGAAATAATATAGAAAAATTTGTGGACTCACATGCAGTTGTAAAAAATAATACAGAGAGATCGTGGGCACTCAACTCCGCTTTCTTCAATGGTAACACCTTACAGTATCACAACCAGGATACTGACATTAATGAAGTGAAAATACAGACCATTTTTACCACAAGGATCCCACATGTTGCCCTTTTACAGCCACAACTGCTTCCTTCCTGTCTCCAACCCCTTCTTAAGTCCTGGTAACCAATAAACTAACCACTAAAATGTTCTCCATTTTGGGAGTGTTGTCATTTCAGGGATGTTGTATAAAGCAAAATATAGCATGCAGTATTTTGGGATTGGCGTTTTGCATGCAGCAAAATTCCCTAAAATTTGTCAGGTTGTTGCATGAATAAATAGAGTATTCCTTTTTACTGCTAAGTAGTACTCCAAGGCGGAGAAGGCAATGGCACCCCACTCCAGTACTCTTGCCTGGAAAATCCCATGGATGGAGGAGCCTGGTGGGCCACAGTCCATGGGGTCACTAAGAGTCGGACACGACTGAGCAACTTCACTTTCACTTTTCACTTTCATGCATTGGAGAAGGAAATGGCAACCCACTCCAGTGTTCTTGCCTGGAGAATCCCAGGGACGGGGGAGCCTGGTAGGCTGCCGTCTATGGGGTCGCACAGAGTCGGACACAACTGAAGCGACTTAGCAGCAGTAGCAGCAGTACTCCAAGGAATGATGTATTACAGTTTATTTAGCCACTCACCCACTGTGGACATCTGTATTGTTTCTTTTTGTTGTTTTACAGTTGCTAAGTTGTGTCCAACTCTTTGCAACCCATTGGATTGCAGCATGCCAGGCTCCTCTGTCCTCCACTATCTCCTGGAGTCTGCTTAAATATACGTCCTTTGAGTTGATGATGCTGTCTAACAATCTCATCTTCTGTCATCTCCTTTTCCTCCTGCCTTCAATCTTTCCCAGCATCAGGGTCTTTTCCAATGAGTCAGCTCTTTGCATCAGGTGGCCAAAGTATTGAAGCTACAGCTTCAACATCAGTCCTTCCAATGAATATTCAGGACTGATTTCCTTTAGGATTGACTGATTTGATCTCCTTGCAGTCCAAGGGACTCTCAAGAGTCTTCTCCAACATCATAGTTTGAAAACATCAGTTCTTCAGCATTCAGCCCTCTTTATGTTCCAATTCTCGCATACATATATGACTGCTGGAAAAACCATACCTTTGACTATATGGACCTTTGTCAGCAAAAGTGATGTCTCTGCTTTTTAATACACTGTCTAGGTTTGTCATACATTTTCTTCCAAGGAGCAAACGTCTTTTAATGTCATGGCTGCAGTCACCATCCCCAGTGATTTTGGAGCCCAAGAAAATAAAATCTGTCACTGTTTCCACATTTTCCCCACAAAGTGGGGATGAGATGAAGTGATGGGACCATGATCTTAGTTTTTAGAATGTTGAGTTTTAAACAAGCTTTTTCACTCTCCTCTTTCACCCTCATTCAATTCAGTTCAGTTGCTCAGTCGTGTCTGACTCTTTGCGACCCCATGAATCACAGCACACCAGGCCTCCCTGTCCATTACCATCTCCCGGAGTTCACTCAGACTCATGTCCATCGAGTCGGTGACGCCATCCAGCCATCTCATCCTCCGTCGTCCCCTTCTCCTCCTGCCCCCAATCCCTCCCAGCATCAGAGTCTTTTCCAATGAGTCAACGCTTCGCATGAGGTGGCCAAAGTACTGGAGCTCTTTAGTTCCTCTTCATTTTCTGCCATTAGAGTGGTATCATCTGCATATCTGAAGTTGTTGATATTTCTCCTCCAGCAATATTGATTCCAGATTGTGATACATCCACCCCCAGTATTTCACATGATGTACTCTGCATAAAAGTTAAATAAATAGGGTAATAATAAACAACATTGACGTACTCCTTTCCCAATTTGGAACTAGTCAGTTGTTCCATGACTAGTTCTTACTGTTTCTTCTTGACTTGTATATAGGTTTCTCAGGAGACAGGTAATAATGTGGTCTGGTATAACTATCTCTCTAAGAATTTTCCACAGTTTGTTGTGATCCACAGTCAAAGGCTTTAGTTTACAGTCAATGAAGCAGGCATAGATTTTTCTCTGGAATTCCCTTGCTTTCTCAATGATTCAATAGATGTGAGCCATTTGATCTCTGGTTTCTTTGCATTTTTAAAATCCAGCTTATACATCTGGAAGTTCTTGGTTCATGTACTGCTGGAGCCTAGCTTGAAGGATTTTGAGCATAACCTTGTTAGCACATGAAAGGACCACAGCTGTATTGTTCTAGTTTGGAGCTATTATCAATAAAGCTGCCCGAAACATTTGTGCATACATTGTTGTATAAATATAAGTTTTTGTGTTCCTGGGATAAATAGCCACAAGAACAATTTCTTGGTTGTATGATAGGCTTCCCTTGTGGCTCAGATGTGGCCTGCAATGCGGGAGACCTGGGTTTGATCCCTGGGTCAGAAAGGGCATGGCAACCCACTTCAGTATTCTTCCCTGGGGAATCTCCAAGGACAGAGGAGCCTGGAGGGCCATAGTACATGGGGTCACAAAGAGTCAGACATAACTGAATGACTAAGCACAGCACAGCACGTGACAGTTGAGTGTCTAATTTAAAAATATTTTTTTGATTGGCAGAACCGTTTTATATTCTCACCAGCAATGTGGAATGATCCTGCTTCTCTGAATCCTCACCAACATTTCGTGATATCACTCTTTATTATTTTAGCTATTCTAATCATATTATCTCATTGTGGCTTTAATCTACCTCCCCTAATGGTTAATGTTGTTGAACATATTTTCATGGGTTTATTTGCCATCTGTATATCCTCTTTGCTGAAATATTTTTTTATGTCTTTTACCCATTTTGTAATTGGCTTGTTTTTGCTATTGAATTTTTAATATATTCTATGAATTAGTCCTTTGTTGAGTACACGGTTTGCAAATATTTTCTCCCAATCTGTAGCTTGTTTCTCATCTTCTTAATAGGATCATTCACAGAGGATGCATTTTAATTTTCATAAAGCCTAATTTGTCAGTTTTTTACTTTATGGATAGTGCTTTCAGTGTTAAGTCTAATAACTCTTGGTCTAGTTCTAAGTCCCTTAGATATTCTCCTATTCTTTTTTCATTTCATATTGTAGTTTTATGTTTTATACCTAAGTGTGTAAGTTTTAGGTTGAGGGTTTTCTTTTGCTTGTTTGTTTGGTGTATCTTTATTTTTTCCCTATGACTTTCAAATTACTAAAGCACTACTTATTGAAAAGATATCTTTCCTCAATTTAATAACTTTTGCATCTCTGTCAAAAATCAGTTGGGCATATTTGTGTGACTCTATTTCTGCATTCTCAATTCTATTCCATTTATCTGTATATCTATACCTTTGGGAAAATTGCTCAATCTTAACTATTGTATGTATATGATAGTTGATTATATAAGTGGATGGGTAGGAGGATTCTTCCCATTGTAATCCTGTTTATCAGTATGTTTCAGTTATTCTAGTTCATTTGCCATCTTAGATAAATTTGAGCATAATCTCGTCTTTATAAACATTCTTGTTGGAATTTTGCTAGAAACTGTTTTACATGTATATAAATTGGGGAGAATAAACATCTTTAACATGTTGAATCTGCCAAACCAGGAACATGCCTATTTATTCACTTATTTAGGTCTTAGATTTATTTCATCAAAATTTGTAGTTTTCAGCTTGTAAATAGTACATACATTGATTTATTAGAGTCACATCCAAGCATTTGTTTTTTAAAAATAGTTGTACATGGTATTGTATTTTTAAAAATAACTGTACATGGTATTGTATTAGATAATGAACTCCTTATTGCAAAATTCAGACTTAAATTTAAGAAAGTAGGGAAAACCACTAGACCGTTCAGGTACGACCTAAATCAAATTCTTTACAATTATACAGTGGAACTGACAAATAGTTTCAAGGGAGTCAATCTGATAGACAGAGTGCCTGAAGAACTATGGATGGAGGTTCATAACATTGTACAGGAGGTGATCAAAACCATCCACCAGAAGAAGAAATGCAAAAGGCAAAATGGGTGTCTGAGGAGGCCTTACAAATAGCTGAGAAAAGAAGAGAAGCAAAAGGCAAAGGAGAAAAGGAAAGATATATCCACCTGAATGCAGAGTTCCAAAGAATAACAAGGAGAGATAAGAAAGTCTTCCTCAGGGAACAATGCAAAGAAATAGAGGAAAGCAATAGAATGGGAAAGACTAGAGATCTCTCCAAGAAAATGAGAGATACCAAGGGAACATTTCATGCAAAGGTGGGCACAATAAAGGACAGGAACAATATGGACCAAACAGGTGCAGAAGATATTAAGCGGAGGTGACAAGAATATATAGAACTATACAAAAAATATCTTCATGACCCAGGTAACCACGATGGTGTGATCACTCACCTAGCGCCAGACATCCTTGAGTATGAAGACAAGTGGGCCTTAGGAAGCATCTCTATGAACAAAGCTAGTGGAGATAATGGAATTCCAGCTGAGCTAATTCAGATTCTATAAGATGATGCTTTGAAAGTGCTGCATTCAATATGCCAGCAAATTTATAAAACTCAGCAGTGGCCACAGGACTGGAAAAGGTCGGTTTTCATTCCAATCCCAAAGAAGAGAAATGCCAGAGAATGCTCAAACTACTGCACAATTGCACTCATCTCATGTGCTATCAAAGTAATGTTCCAAATTCTCCAGGCAAAGCTTCAACGGTACGTGAACTGTGAACTTCCAGATGTTCAAACTTGTTTTAGAAAAGGCAGAGGAACCAGAGATCAAATTGCCAACATCCTTTGGATCATCGAGAAAGCAAGAGTTCCAGAAAAATATCTACTTTTGCTTCACTGACTATGCTACAGCCTTTGACTGTGTGGATCATAACAAACTGGAAAAATTCTTAAAGAGATGTGAATACTAGACCACCTTACTTGCCTCCTGAGAAATCTGTATGCAGGTCAAGATGCAACAGTTAGAATTGGACATGGAACAAACTGGTTCCAAATTGAGAAAGTAGAGGTCAAGGCTGTATATTGTCACCCTGCTTATTTAACTTATATGCAGAGTACATCATGCAAAATGCTGCACTGGATGAAGCATAAGCTAGAATCAAGGTTGCAGGGAGAAATATTAATAGCCTCAGATATGCAGATGACACTACCCTTTTGGCAGAAAGTGAAGAAGAACTAAAGAGCCTCTTGATGAAAGTGAAAGAGGAGAGTGAAAAAATTGGCTTAAAGCTCAACATTCAGAAAATGAAGATCATGGCATCTGGTCCCATCACTTCATGGCAAATAGAAGGGGGAAACAATGGAAACCATGACAGACTTTATTTTGGGGGGGCTCCAAAATCACTGCAGATGGTGACTACAGCCGTGAAACTAAAACACACTTGCTCCTTGGAAGAAAGGCTATGACAAATCTAGACAGCATATTAAAAACCAGAGACATTACTTACTGACAAAGTTCTATCTAGTCAAAGCTATGGTTTTTCCAGTAGTCATGTATGGATGTGAGAATGAGATCATAAAGAAAGCTGAACATGGAAAAATTGATGCTTTTGAACTGTGGTATTGGAGAAGGTTCTGAAAGTCCCTTGGACTGCAAGGAGATCATACCAGTCAATCCTAAAGGAAATCAGTCCTGAATGTTCATTGGAAGGACTGATGCTGAAGCTAGAGTTCCAAAACTTTTGCTACCTAAAGTTAAGAGCTGACTCATTGGAGAAGACCCTGATGCTGGAAAAGATTGAAGGCAGGAGGAGAAGGGGAAGACAGAGGATGAGATGGTTGGATGGCATCACCAACTCGATGGACATGAGTTTGAGGACACTCGGGAGTTGATGATGGACAGGGAAGCCAGGCGTGCTGCTATCCATGGGGTCACAAAGAGTCGGACATGACTGAATGACTGAACTGAACTGGTTGAATTTTTAATTTTAGTATCTACATTCTTGGGCTTCCCAGGTGGTGCTAGGGGTAAAGAACCTGCCTGCCAATGCAGACGACATAAGAGATGTGGGTCGGATCCCTGAGGTGGCAAGATTCCCATGAGGAGGGGATGGCAACCCAATTCTTTAGGTATTCTTGCCTAGAAAATCCCAGGTCACAGTCTAATATTTGCAAAGAGTTGGACACAATTGAAGTGACTTAGCATGCATCTATATTTTTATTGCTAGCATATAGGAATACAATTGACTTTTTATATATTTCTCTTATATTTTGTGTTTATTGTGTGCCTGTAGTAGTCTCCTCCCCCATGTGTCAAGGAAGGGATCTCCCTCTACTTTTTTGTCCCTTGCCCGGGGGATGGTTACTGTTGATCCTGCTAGGCTCTTCCTATCCCTCTACCAGAGGTGGAATAGTTTGACTTCTAGCCTTTACCTTGGTGGCCTTTGGTACCTGGGGGATTGTTTCTCCTCCCCTGATGGCTTATGGCATTTTATTCTATGATTAAATTGTCTGAGGACTTGGGTGATGTTTCACACTTGTCCTCTGTCAGCAGCTGATAACCTCCTTCCTGCAAGACACCAGTGCAGACCCTTTGAAAAGAGCTAGAGAGAAAGTACAAAATCCCTTTCTGTCTGGGCTCCCAGAAACCCTAAAATGATGTGCAAGCTCGGCTCAAAATTTAAGAATTTGTTCAAATTTCAGATGATTTCTTCATATTTGGTTCTATCTCTTCCTCTTGTACTGTGTTAGGCCTGAAACAAATCTGAGTTTCCTGGTTTTACTCAGAGAGGCTTGCCACTCTGAACTTAAGTTCATTTGGATTGTTTTGCAACTTTAGATTTCTGGCTGGTTGAAGAAAATACATGATGTTAATTGTTCAGCTCTCTTTTTATTAGGATGGGAGCAATATTATCTTGAAGACTTCTAGCTGCTAAGTGGGAGCAGAACTCCTCAGGGAATATGTTATAATCACAAATAAGACTAACCAGAAAAAGGGGAAAAAATGATACTGGACTTTATAATTAAAGATGCTTATCTGTTGGCAGTCGCATTAATAGCATGAATAAGCAAGTCAAAGAGTGGGAGGTGATATTTCCTATATGTATACCCAACAAAGGGCTCAAACCAAAAACATATAAAGAAATCCCAAAAATTCATAACAAAAAAACAAAAATGAGAGAAATATGGACATGAGTGAACAGGCACTGTACAAATATGGATATCCAAATAGCTAATAAGCACATTGAAGCTATATGACCTTACTTGTCATCAAGAAAATGCAAAAGAAAATGAAAACCACAATGAGATGTCACTACACACACAGAATTGCTAAAGTTAGGAAGATTATATATTGGTACAGCCACTCTGGAAAAAGAGTTTGACATCATCTACTAATGATGAACATATGACTCCACTGTGATCCAATAATTTCTCTCCTAGGCATATAACAAATAAAAATGTGGGGAGTAATAGCTTGATAGGATGAGGGTGTGTGTGGGTATTTATAGTAGCATTGTATAGAACAGTCTTATGGACTCTGTGGGAGAGGGAGAGGGTGGGGAGATTTGGGAGAATGGCATTGAAACATGTATAATATCATGTATAAAACAAGTTGTCAGTCCAGGTTCGATGCACGATACTGGATGCTTGGGGCTGGTGCACTGGGACGACCCAGAGGGATGGAATGGGGAGGGAGGAGGGAGGAGGGTTCAGGATGGGGAACACGTGTATACCTGTGGCGGATTCATTTTGATATTTGGCAAAACTAATAAAATACTGTAAAGTTAAAAAAAAAAATCCAAATACTGGAAAAACCCTTCATGTAGAACAGAGGAAGAATAAACTGTGGTAGATTCATTCAATTGAATACTGTGCATCAGTGAATGAACTACATCTAGACTTGACAATATAATTTAGAGCAAAAAAGTCAAGCAGAAATGAATATGTTCTGTACAAATTCCAAATACATATAGTGAAAATTAGGCAAAGCTAGTCTAGGGGTTTAGAAGAAAGGCTAAGAGATACCAACTGGAGGAGAGTAGACCCTCTGGAGGACAGGGGCCTGAGGCAGCTTCTTATGTGTGGAGTGCTGGCCTATTTATTGACTTGGGAGCTGGTCTCATGGGTGTATTCACTTTGTAATATTCCATGAACTTATCATCTGGGCACTTTCCCAGTGAAAGTTATGCTAACAAAATTTATTTGAAAAAATTACCCTCTCTCACCTTCTTCTGCCAAAATCCATGGATTATGGCTCTTCAGGATGGCCAATTGAGAGACGAGATTTTTCTGAGTCTCACTTTTAAGATATATCCCTGAGATTTTATTGGTGTGCATTGACCATGTACTAAACTTATTTTTTTTCCAAGGATCACTTTGTATAGTTTTAGCGAGTTGTCCTCTTATGCTGTTGTAAAAATCACATTAAGAGCTGCATCATTTTTACAGTACCTTGAGAGTAGCATTTAAAAATGTATTTTCCTCAATTCAAAGTAAATTTCTCAATATTGTGATTCCAGCAACATATGTCTCCAATTTTATTAACATATTAATATCCTTGGTGTTCAAGCCCTAATGAAAGTTCGACTTGCCAGTGGGCACTTAAAACATCCAATGAGTTACTCTCTAGAACATCCTTGGTAGCTCATTGGTTAAAAAAAAAAAAAAAAAAAAGCCTGCCAGTGCAGGAGACACAGGTTGCATCTCTGGTCTGGGAAGATCCCACGTGTCTTGGAGCAGCTAAGTCTGTGCATCACAACTATTTGACCTGTGCTCTAGTGCCCAAGCCCCACGACAAGAGAAGCCACTGTGATGAGAGCCCAGTGCACTGAAACTAGAAAGTAACCCCCACTTGCCACAGCTAGGGAAAGCCCATGCAGCAGTGAAGACCTAGCACAGCAAAAATAATAATCATAATCATATTTTAAAAGAGCCACTGCCTGATGTTCAAGAGTTCTGGATGAAAGACCTAGGACACTGAGAACTTGCACCAGTTCCACATCTCTGAAGATGAGTAGATTTGGGATCTGAGCTACTTATCTCTTTAATGAGGTGAGGGAAATCCAAAGACTTCTCACCCAAATCCCATAGCCCAAAAAGCATGTTTAAGCCAGGGTGTATTTACTATTATTTTTTAAAGTTACATTTACATTGTATTGGGTGTTAATCTTTCTACTTTTCCAGTATAAGAAATCAGCTCAGTGTTTCTCTTTCATCTTAAAACTCTGAAATATGCCCATGAATGGTGTCATATAAATAAAAAAACTTTGGAAGATTTGTAGTTGGCAATTTGTATTGTCTTTTCTAAATTATTATCACCAGATATAATTGGGAGAGTGGTGGGAATGTATCAGACTCCATTATATGTGTAAATTTCAACTCAAAATAATATTCACATCCCCATCTTTTATTGCAGTTACTGTACTCTCTCCAACAAACTTAACAGTCAGACTTAAGAATATTTAGGGGACTTCCCTGATGGTCCAGTGGCTAAGACTGTGCTCCCAACACAGAGGGCACAAGTTTCATCCTTGGACGGGGACCTAGATCCCACATGCCACAACTAAAGATTCCACATGCTACAACTAAGATCTGGTGCAACCAAATTAATACATAAATATTTCTCTACATTTGTTACTTTCAAATCTCTGTTTCCATCTTTAATTTACTTGAACATGACTTCTGCCCTCATCACACTATGAAAAATTCACCTGTTAGGACTAATTATTAGTCACTCTGCTCCCTATGAGCTTGACTTCTAGCAGCTTTCACCCTATTTGTGCTTTCCCTCCTCTTTGAACTCGTCACATTTTTGCCTCCCAGAAACTACACTCTTTAAGTCTTCTCTTACCATACTGTCTGCTCCTTAATAGTCTCCTTAGCTGATGCCTCTTTTGCCATACAAAATTATATATACACAGCCCATATTTCTCTCCTGAAGACTCAACAAGTTCCATTAAGTCTACCTCCTAAATATCTTGGCAATCTGTCCATTTCTCTTCCTTGTTACTTCTGTCACATCACTAAAATTAACCTACCCAGGCAACCTGGGCTTCTGTGCTTCCTTATGGTCCATCCACATCAACTTTTATCTCCCTTCAATCCATTCTTCACATTATTACTCAATTGAACTATAAAATTTCAATCTGATGATATCACTTCTTTTCTTAAAGTCTTTCAGTTATGTTCCAAAGGCTTTTAGAATTCCAAAATCCTCAGCATAACACACCAGATACTTTATGATGTAGTGGTCTCTCTTTTTTCACCTTTGATTGGTTATCTGCACTTGCTATTTATTACACGATTACAAATAATAAAAATAAAGTGCAGGAGATAAGTATTTTAAGAAAGAAAGAGCACCATAAAAAGAACATCATATGTAAAATCCTTGTGGTGAGAAAACAATTTCATATAAGGAAATGATAATTAAAAGTATCAGCTTTCAAATGCCAGGCTTGTGGGGTATTCGACAGTTGAGCCTAGACTCATGTTAAGGCTACTAGATGAAGCTTCTAAGCCACCAAGCTTTGGAGTCATGGGAAATTTTAGGCTGGGTTTATGCAAAACATAGGCAGTGTGACAGTTAATTTTGTCTGTCAATTTGACTGGACTATGTGGTATGCAGGTATTCAGCCAAACTTTATTCTGGCTATGTCTGCCAGAGTATTTCTGGATGAGATTAATATTTGCAACACCCAATTTGGGTGGTCCTCATCCAATCAGTTAAGCAGGTTAACTGAAGACAGTGGTTGACTGAGAGAAAGTTCCTTCTGCCTAGCTGCTGAGCTGGGACAGTCTTTTCCCTCCTTTGGACTCAAGCTGAGACATTGATTCTTCTTTTACACCATTGGTTCTCTTGGTCCTTAGGCTTTTGGACTTGGACTAGAGCTATACTATTGGCTTTTCAGGGTTTCCAGCTTTCAAACTGCACATCTTGGGACTTCTCAGCCTCCATAATCATGTGAAGCATTCCATATAATACCTCTCTAGATCAATCAGTCTATCTATCTATCTACTCATCCATCCATCCATCCATCTATCCAGTTGGTTCTGCTTCTCTGGAGAAAGCTAATACAAATTTTGGTATCAAGAAATGGAGTGCCTCTGTGACAAACACCTATACATGTGAAAGAAGCTTTAGAACTGGATAATGGGTATAAACTGGAAGAATGTTGAGATACAGACCAATAATATGACTGTTAAAGGTGATTGTGGTGAGATCTCAGAAAGAAATGAGGAACGTGGTTGAAAACTGGAGTAAAGACCATCTTTGTCTCAAAGTCACAAAGAACTTGAATTAACTGTGTTCCAGTGCCTTGTGGACGACAGACCTGTGCGGAGAACGGTGTGGAGATTTCTTAAAAAACTGGAAATAGAACTGCCTTATGACCCAGCAATCCCACTGCTGGGCATACACACTAAGGAAACTAGAATTGAAAGAGACACGTGTACCCCAGTGTTCATCGCAGCACTGTTTATAATAGCCAGGACATGGAAGCAACCTAGATGTCCATCAGCAGATGAATGGATAAGAAGGCTGTGGTACATATACACAATGGAGTATTACTCAGCCATTAAAAAGAATACATTTGAATCAGTTCTAATGAGGCAGATGAAACTGGAGCCTATTATACAGAGTGAAGTAAGCCAGAAAGAAAAACACCGATACAGTATACTAACGCATATATATGGAATTTAGAAAGATGGTAACAATAACCCTGTATACGAGACAGCAAAAGAGACACTGATGTATAGAACAGTCTTTTGGACTCTGTGGGAGAAGGTGAGGGTAGGATGATTTGGGAGAACGGCATTGAAACATGTGTAATATCGTATATGAAACAAGTCACCAGTCCAGGTTCGATGCACGATACTGGATGCTTGGGGCTGGTGCACTGGGACGACCCAGAGGGATGGTATGGGGAGGGAGGAGGGAGGAGGGTTCAGGATGGGGAACACATGTATATCTGTGGCAGATTCATGTTGATATATGGCAAAACCAATACAATATTGTAAAGTTAAAATAATAATAATAAAAAAAAATTTTAATTCCCCCCCAAAATTAGACATTTACCTAAGATTTCTAAGCAAAGTATTGAAGGGGAAACTTCATTCCTCCTGACTTCTTATAATGAAGTGAAAAAAGAGAGAGATGAATTGAAGAAGACAATGTGAAACAATAAGGAACCCGAACTTGAAGATTTAGCAATTTCTCAACCTATGCATATCTATAGAAAAAAAAAGAAAGCTTGTTCTGAAGAGAACACTAAGGATGTGGCCAAACAATCACTTGATAAAGAGACTATGTTGTGGCTCATGGATTTAACCAGTCATCTCAGCAGAAATAGAGACTCAGCAGGAATAGAGACTGATTTATGCCAACAAATACATTGCTGGTTTGAACTCAAGAAGACAAAGGAAGTGGGATGGAATGAATGAGAGCTGTTGAACTTCCTGGATTTTACAAAACTGCACCATGGCACTATTTGGATGCAACTATGCACTATTTTTCAAGGAAAGGGAAAAATGGCTCTGAAGGCAATTCAGAGATTGTCAGGGCTGCCATACCACCATACACCTGAGGGCTAATTACATTTCCTCCTTGGTCTCAAAGAGTGGAGCTGAGGGGATAGGACCATCCCTCAGAGCTATGTGAGTGATACTGCTACCCCAGGGGGCCTGGATAGTAGAGTATCAAATCAAAAAGGATTATTTTTTAGCTTTAAAATCTAATGAGATTTGCCTTTATAGGTTTCAGACTTTCTTGGGATCCATCAGGTTCTCCTTCCTTCTGATTCACATCCTTTCAAAATGCAACATTGAATGAAACACATCTTTTCATCTAAATTAAATTGCCTTATGTGTCCATATCTCTTACATACATAGGGTCTGTAAGCTAGAAGAAATCTCTACAGAGTGTGGCCATGCTGGCACCCTGATTCTGGACTTCCAACTTTCAGTAATGTGAGGAAATAAGTTTCTATTATTTCAGCCATCCTATCTATGGTATTTCATTTTGGCACCCCAAGTAAATTTATACGTGCAAGAAGTAGAAGCTGAACAGTACACCATAGTGCTTATGCAGAGAAATCGGAAAGCATTTGCTGGAATTGTTTTGCCTTTTATTGGTTGTAAATAATACAGTAATAGTTACTATTTTGTATTATCTTGTAATGGTTTTTTAAAAATTTGCAATAAATTCTTCTGGCAGCAATAAGCTCAAAAATGAGACTTCGTGTTTAATGAAAAATTAAATACTGAATTTCCGTTTCTCAATATAATTGATGATGAATGTGTAACTTGCAAACATTGTTTGTTGACATTTACTATTCACTGTGATGGATGGTATAGAAGCAGCTTCAGAAGGTGTGTTTACATATCAAACCACAAAACATGTCTTTTCATCTAAATTAAATTGCCTGTTATTCCAAATTAATGATGTGTCCTTTGATTCCAAGTTTCATTGAACACATTTGAAACCTGAAGTGATGGTGGTTAATGTCTGAGTTTATGATCAAAAGAGCATCTCAGACTTAAATTATGCCAGGATAACATCAGGGTCATTAAATGTTTCAGGTACAAGATAAGTGAATTCCAATAATGTATTTTTTTCATGCAATTCATGAACTCAAAGAAAAGCTTTTGGAAGTTCATTCTGCTGATAGTGAAACATCTGATATTAGTGTGAATGCTATTGTAAACTTGATTAAGTTTAAAATGGAACAAAAAATTATTTGTTGTGGCAATAATATGAACACAATACATGTGTGGTGGAGCACAGCATTTTGTTAAAAACAATATTCTTACTAAATTAAGGAACTTATGGTGCAGATACTTTCCTCTATCTGCGCTGGTGTACATATAAGTAATAATAACATCCAAACAAATAGCAATATCTACTAATCAAAACAGAACCTGTAGATGTCACATTTTACAATTTTGTTATATATATGCACAAATAAACTAACTGAAGTATAAAATTGTTGCCATGTGGCAGATGTTGAATTAATTAGAAAAAAGCTTCAGCAGAGCTGTACATGCTTTCTCACTTTGCTATTTGGCACTGCTTGGGTTTTAGAAATGTTTTAACTTCTGAATTACTTTGAAGTCAACCTAAGTGCCCTACAATGATAATAAACCTTTTGTAATTAAAACAGCCCTCTAAATTTTGGTTCCATTTGTTGAAAATCACTTGAATATCTTTAATTAACTGTTTAACCAAAGGGCTATAAAAATTTTACTTTCCAAGCCTTTAACACCTGCAATTATTACGACCGGGAAGATATTGACATTTATCCCCATAAAAGTGAGATAGGAACTGAACAGATTAAATAATGAATGCTTAGATAATGTACAAGACAACTAGTTTTTTTTGCAGGTGTAATTTACATACAATAAAGAGTGCAAATTGATCATAAGGGTGCAGTTCAATATATTTTTATCATTTGATGATTGTTTCAAAGCTTGATTATATATAAACATGTATATATATATCCGTTTATACCCATGTAATTACCAGCCTGATCAAGATACAGACTATTCCAACACCCTGTACACTTCCATTATATCTCTTTGCAAAATATCATTTTAAGATTGAATAATTTAGCTTTGAAATATCTGAATAAAGTTTTGATTGAGCTATTTTTAGTTGTATAAATTTATATTCCAACTCAGGATACAATGGAATGGAGAAGGCCCATGATTTTGAATATCTAAATTTGGATAAATATCAAGATTGACAACCAAATCTAGGTGATCAGTTTGGTCTCATGAAATATATTTAAAAAAGCATTCAAAAGGAGGCAAAAAAATAATACCTATAAAAGTATCAGAGTTGACATATTTATACAATTTACAACAAAACAAGTTGGAATTAAGTATATCCTTTATTTGGTAGAATTAGCTCTGAGTTTATCAGGTACTTTATCAAAAACCAAGAGAGTATTTTCTCAATTAAAAGTATTATTATGCTCTATAAAATTCAGTTCAAGGTGTCAACAACTTCAAATTTATCAGAAATAAAGTCAATTTTCAAGAAAAATAAAAATTTTGTAAAAAGTTAAGAATAATGAAAATATATTCTTTGGACAAATATAGATAAGCTATTCGGAGAAGGCAATGGCACCCCACTCCAGTACTCTTGCCTGGAGAATCCCAGGGACAGAGGAGCCTGGTAGGCTGCAGTCCATGGGGTTGCGAAGAGTCGGACACGACTGAGCGACTTCACTTTCACTTTTCACTTTCATGCATTGGAGAAGGAAATGGCAACCCACTCCAGTGTTCTTGCCTGGAGAATCCCAGGGACGGGAAGCCTGGTGAGCTGCTGTCTATGGGGTCGCACAGAGTCGGACACGACTGAAGCGACTTAGTAGCAGCAGTAGCAGCAGATAAGCTATTAGTTACAGATACAGTTAAGAAGCTGATTAAAATGTGTGAATATGCACTGATGTTTAATCATTTATGTTATTTTTAATGTTCATATGATTAATTCAAAGATTTAAAACTTTGCTTTAATGTATAAGGCTATTTGTTACTTTAATTTTTTCTTAAATTATGTTTTAACTTCTTATCAAGAAATAATGTCAAGCATAAAACAATGTCAGACAAAAATTGTATGTAAGATAACCCTATATACTTTTTGGAAAAAACATATTTTATTGAAGTATACTTGATTTATAGTTTGTATTAATTTCTACTGTACAGCAAATTGATTTGGTTTTATACATATATATATTATGTACATATATATATAAACATACATACACATATACATTCTTTTCATATTCTTTTCCAGTATGATTTATCACAGAATATCGAATATAGTTCTGTGTGCCATATAGTAGGACCTTGTTGCTTATCCATCCTGTATATAACAGTTTGCATATGCTAATCTCAAACTCCCAATTCATCCCTCCCTCACCCACCCACCCACTCTCCCCCTTGGCAACCACAAGTCTGTTGTCTGTGTCTCTTAGTCTGTTTCTGTTTCACAGATAAGTTCACTTGTGTCATAGTTTTATTCCACATATAAGTAATCAGATCAGATCAGTCGCTCAGTCGTGTCTGACTCTTTGCGACCCCATGAATCACAGCACGCCAGGCCTCCCTGTCCATCACCAACTCCCGGAGTTCACTCAGACTCACGTCCATCGAGTCAGTGATGCCATCCAGCCATCTCATCCTCTGTCGTCCCCTTCTCCTCCTGCCCCTAATCCCTCCCAGCATCAGAGACTTTTCCAATGAGTCAACTCTTCGCATGAGGTGGCCAAAGTACTGGAGTTTCAGCTTTCGCATCATTCCTTCCAAAGAAATCCCAGGGCTGATCTCCTTCAGAATGGACTGGTTGGATCCCCTTGCAGTCCAAGGGACTCTCAAGAGTCTTCTCCAACACCACAGTTCAAAAGCATCAATTCTTTGGCACTCAGCCTTCTTCACAGTCCAACTCTCACATCCATACATGACCACTGGAAAAACCATAGCCTTGACTAGATGGACCTTTGTTGGCAAAGTAATGTCTCTGCTTTTGAATATGCTATCTAGGTTGGTCATAACTTTAATATGCTATTTGCCTTTCTTTCACTTCACTTAGTGTGATGATCTCTATGTATGTGTATATATATATATACACACACATCTTCTGTATTCATTCATCTGTCAGTGGAATTTAGGTTGTTTCCATCTCTTGGCTATTGTGAGTAGTGCAATTATGAACATAGGGGTGCATGTACCTTTTTGAGTTATCATTTTATTTGAATATATCTGCCAAGGATTGGGATTGCTGGGTCATAAGATTAGCCATATATCCTTTAACCACATTTACTTATTTGCTATTTTTTTTATTTGCTTTAGTCATATATACTTTCTCTTTTTTCTTTCTCTATCACCTTTGAGAGTAAGTTGCAGATAGGATATGTTTTTGCCCTTTATTCCTAAATACTTCAGGATGCATTTCCTAAGAGTAAGAATATCCTTTTGTTAAAATCACAGTTACCACTATCAGTAGATGTAATACTCATATTGTATTTTATCTAATCTAACATTTATATAAAATTTTGTCAATTAATCCAAGTCAATTTATATCATTTTTTTTCTTCCAGGGCAGAATTGAAGATCCAGGGTAGCATCCTCATTATATTGCATTATTTGTTGTATTAATGATTTATATCTGCATAACAAGTTACCCCAAAACTGAATGGCTTAAAACAATGAATGTTTATAATTTAAAGTTTCTGTAAGGCAGATTTTTTTTTTCTTGTTCTTACAATTTTTTTTTGTTTTAATTGGAAGTAGCTTGGCTAAAGTCTCTCTGAGGTCCCAGTCAAGGTGTTGATGGAGCAGCTTGCATCTAATGGCTTAACTGGGGCTGGAAGATGCACTTACCGGAGGAGTCACTCACTTGATTGTCAGGTTAGTGCTGATTGTTGGCAGAAGGTCTCATTTCCTCCCCACACATGCCTTTCCTGAGGCTATTTGTGTGGCTACTGGCTTCCTCCAGAGTGAGTATTCAAGAGAGCAGGGCAGAAGGGACAATGCCTTTTGTGATATGGTCTTAAAATTTCACACTCTCACTTCTGCCATATTCTATAATCACACAGACCAACCCTGATTCAGTGTGAGTTGGGACTATCCAAGGGTATGGATACCAGGAGGTGATGCTAATTGAAGGTCATCTTGAAAACTGGCTACCAAACTTGCCATGCCTCTTTTTATCTCTTTTAACTAAAAAGACTTATTTATTATTTTTTTGAAAAACTGTGTTTCAAAGATCTGTTGTATTGGTGATATAAATTATTTAATTATGTTTATTGCCACTTTTTACCCTCAAATATGTCCCAGTTTGGACTGTAACTTATATGGTCATTTCTAGAAAGCATTTCTTTCTAGAGTGTTTTCTGAATTTCTCCCTTTACAATCTCTTCTTGTATCTTGACTTTTTCCTTACATGACACTTATTCAACATTCTCTTTCCCTCTAGAACATGACTTGCACAAAGGCAAAAAGTGTTTAAAATCAATAAATGGGTTAAGTGAAGTGAAGTGAAGTCACTCAGTCGTGTCCGACTCTCTGTGACCCCATGGACTATATTATAGCCCACCAGGCTCCTCTGTCCATGGGATTCTCCAAGCAGGAATACTGGAGTGGGGTTTCCATGTCCTTCTCCAGGGGATCTTCCCAACCCAGAGATCAAACCCCGGTCTCCCGCATTGCGGGCAGATGCTTTACCCTCTGAGCCACCAGGGATGAATGATATAAATGGGTTAAATACTATACTAATTATCAACACTGTTTTTGTATTTGATCACTATCCTTAACCATAACTGTACTCCAGGGAAATGCAACCATATAACAAAATACGAAAGTGAAGTTAGCCCACACAATGTCAGCTGTAAATTTCTTTATGCATTTATTCACTCAGCATGTGATTACTGAGCATCTCTGCTGTGTGCTGAAGGCCCTTCGAGATGCCAGGGACTCAGTGCCTGGATGTGTGTATAATGTTCTTTCCCTCATGAAACTTCCACTCAGGAAGAGGGACTCAACATGAGGAAAAGAAACTAATAAACAAAAAATAATCCCAGAGTGTTATCAGTGCTACATATGATAAAATATCTTAATGTGATAGGTCTTGGGAACAAGTGGTAAGAAAAAGCTACTTCAACAGGGGCTTATGGTGACTGCCCTGAGGAGGTGGCATTTGAGCTGAGATTGGGACAACAAGGAACTATCCATTCCAAAAATAGCAAGCTCTTTTTATAGGAGGTGGATAAGATATAGTCTAAAGAACCTGGTTTGGGATTGACTATTTACAAGAACAACCAGATATTAAGAAGTAGACCTAGAGATATAGAAAACAAGCTTATGGTTACCAAAGGGGAAGAGGGAAAGAATACATTTGGAGTTTGGGATTAACATATATACACTACTATATATAAAATAGATAAACAACAAGGACCTACTGCATAGCACAGGGACATATACTCAATATTTTGTAATCGCCTATAATGGGATGAATCTGAAAATATTTACATTTATAGGGTTTCCAGATATCCCTGGTGGCTTAACAGTAAAGAAACTGCCTGCAATGCAGGAGATATGGGTTCGATCCATGGGTCAGGAAGATCTCCTAGAGTAAGAGATGACAACCAATTCCATTATTCTTGACTGGGAAATCCCATGAACAGAGGAGCCTGGTGGGCTGCAGTCCATGGGGTCACAAAAAGTCAGACATGATTTAGCAACTAAACAGCAACAAAAACAATATTTTTTACATATAAATAAAACATATCTGAATCACTTACTATGCACCTGAAACTAACACAACCTTGTAAATCAGTTCAGTTTAGTCGCTCAGTCGTGTCTGAATCTGTGTGACCCCATGGACTATAGCACGTCAGCCTTCCCTGTCCATCATCAACTCCCGGAGCCCACTCAAACTTGTATCCATCATGTCACTGACGCCATCCAACCACCTCATCCTCTGGAGTCCCCTTCTCCTCCTGCCCTCAATCTTTCCCAGCATCGGGGTCTTTTTCGATGAGTCAGTTCTTCACATCAGGTGGCCAAAGCATTGGAGTTTCAGTTTCAGCATCAGTCCTTCCAAGGAATGTTCAGGACTGATTTCCTTTAGGATGGACTGGTTTGATCTCCTTGCAGTCCAAGGGACTCTCAAGGATCTTCTCCAACACCACAGTTCTAAAGCATCAATTCTTTAGCACCCAGCTTTCTTTATAGTCCAACTCTCAACCATAGCTTTGACTAGAAGGACCTTTGTTGGCAAAGTAATGTCTCTGCTTTTGAATATGCTGTCTAGGTTGGTCATAGCTTTTCTTCCAAGAAGCAAGAGTCTTTTAATTTCATGACTGCAGTCACCATCTGCAGTGATTTTGGAGCCCCCCAAAATAAAGTCTTTCACTGTTTCCATTGTTTCCCCATTTATTTGCCATGAAGATATGGGACCAAATGTAAGTGAAGTATACTTCAATTAAGAAAAGAATCTATTATATAATTGTCTGTATACAAGAACAACTAGATATAAAATCATAGTCCATGATGAGAAATTTTCTCAAAATGCATTTCATTTTCTTAAATGGAAAAGTATTTCTTTAGGTTATTACTGTTACTGTTACTATTGCAATATTATTACCTGCCTTTTTATAGTTGCTATTGTGAATACAAATGCAATCAAATGATTTACTCATTGTGCACTTTGTAAATTTAAGCCATCTGTGAGTGCTTAATAATATGTTAATACATGCATTTGGTTGTGTCACAGCTCATAATAATGTATGAATCATCACATTCCTGGGTCTGAGGGACTGCGGAAATCCCATCCTTTCCTTGACGTCCTTCTGATGGATTCAAGCTACTCAGGCAAATAAGATTCTGATCCAAAAATACAACCTTAACTCATTCAAATCAGGTCATGTCCCTAAGCTGATGCTTTTGATATACTTGTTTCTTAGCAGTGGTGGGCACCTTTACTTTATAAACCAACTCTGACATGGATTTTCATTCAGAATAAGCAAAAACTAGAATTTCAGATTGCTGAATATGTAATTGGGTTTATAAATTTTGCTTGTGATAATATATCTTCCCTTATTCTGCACTGTGCATCATTAAAAGAAATGATCTGGTTGCATTGGGTTGTGCATATGATTGTATTATTCCAAATTATTTGCTTTTTAATCCTCTCTAAATATTACATTTATTCAAGTACACATAACTTATGGCATTTCTTGCAATGCATAAACTCCTGAGAAATCTTGTGCAAATCCAACTACTGTAAGTGAAATTGTTTCTAGAAGCATTAGAAGAGCTGGATTTTAAAAGAATCCCACAGAATAATTTTCCTATGTAATAGTCTTTTTATAAAATGAGCATCAATTCTCATTAAACCTATAGAAAGGTCAGATTTTCACAGATCATGTTTTCTTAAGAGTACAGCAATATACATCACATTCCTTATTCACAGACACTGCTATACTTTAAAAAGCACTTTAATACTTGCATGCAATCTATAAGCACACAGTCTATTTTAGAAATGATCAAAGATGATGAGAAACAGACCCTGTATCTATGGTATTCAGGAAACAATGTCCACAATATTGCCCTTTGATCTCTGGCCTTTTCTAATTGATTTTGCATCTGGATGGCCTCAGTACTCCTTGACAAGAAAGTCTGCATGCTATATGGATTCTTTCCCAGCATTATGTTTCTTGCAGTTGAACTTTAGAGTGTCCGAAGAGTATCATTTTCTTCATATTGAGGTTTGTTTTTTTGGTCAGAGTACTTTCATTTGACATAAAACGGGTAGTTCTTAATAGCACATAAGAGTACAAAGAACATTGATTTCAGATTTTAAAAAGTTGGAATAGTAATAAACATAGTTTAAAAATCTATGTTTCAATAATCACTCTTTTTCTTTTAAACTGTGTGATCTTCAGCAGTGTGTTTACATTCTCTGGGTGCTGATCCCTCACCTGAAAGTCAGGTATAAAGAGCACATAGGGATTCTGTGTTGATTCAAGGAACTGAGTGGTAACAATAACTGATATTAACAAGAGGTAGTATTAGTTGAGATGTTTGAAAAAAAAACTCTCCCTTCATATATATGTATATGTGTAAACGTACATACGTGCAGACATTTTTCCCAAAGCAGGTTACTCAGGGAGAAAATATCAGATAGCGTCACAGCAGAATTTCAACCTCCAATTGCCTTAAAAATTTTGTTTCTTGATATTTAAAAGAAATGATGCATTAAAATAAATGTAATTTTAAAATGAGATAATCTTAGAAAGGATGCACGCAGCACATCCCAAATGGTTTAACAATCTCTCACTGGATACCAGGATCACTGAGAAACTCCATCTTTCCTGGACACCAGTTTATTTCATTAGGAGGAAACAAGGCATTTCTAGCCATCTTGCCTCAGCATAACTTACTATAACATCCTGCACTGTAAGTTTATAAATGTCAAGATACTGCCAATAATTCCCCACACAATATTTCACCACAAATATTTTTCTTAGCTTGTTGAGAAGCTAGTTAATATTTTCTTGCTGAGATGGGTCCTATAACCATTTTCAAGATCTAAATTCTGCACACAAGTTAGAAATGGTGCTTCAGGCAACTTTTCCTATTCTCTCTCTTTTCACTAGAGATCAAAAAAGGGCATTTCATAGTGATAAAAGGGTCAGTTCTAAATGGACATAATAACTTTGCATATAACTATTAATACAGCCTCAAAAATAAAAAGCAAGAAGTAGCTAAGAAGAAAGATAGACAAAATCACAATTATAAGTGGAAGGTTTTAATGCCAATTTCTCAGTAACTGAAAAATTTAGCAAGGAATATAGACAAGTTTTAACCACAAAATTAATATTTACCTATCTGACCTAAATATCAATAGAATAGTGCTTACAACAATCTCAGAATACACATCTTTTTCAACTTATTAAAATTGGTACACACTCCTTAAATCTCAATAAATTGCAAAATACTATAATATAATAACTTAGAAACCAATAACAATTAACTAGAAAATCCAAATATGAATTTTTATTATGTAATTATGGAAAATTACAACTAAAATCCAAAATAACATTGGGTGAAAGAAGACATTAAAATGAAAATCAGAAATAGTTTTGCACTGAGTGAAAATAAATTTGAAGCAACAACAAAAAAGGCAAGAACAAATAGGAACTCTCACTAATCTTAAAACTATGAAAAAAGAATATTTCAATAAAGGCTTCTGCAAAGAGAATTCTAGGTGAATACTGTCTTTTATTTTGAAATATATACTTTTAAAAGTATTATTTGGTTTAAAACACAACAGTTTAAAATTTAATCCTTTAATTACAATCTGACATAATGATATTCAATGTAAATAATTTTCTAGTAGTAATTGTAATTTTTAAAAAACAAAGGCCCATAACAGTCATAGTTACAGTTACTATTAAATCATGTTACTGTTATATTCTTGATTTGCTCAGTTTTGTGAAAATTCACTTAGTCACTAGTTATTTGTATAGAATATTATACATCAGTGTGAGGCAAGCCAAAGTTCAAACAGATAGGTACGTATAAAAACAACTGAAAAAACAGTTTTGGTTTTGTTCTGAAGTTATTTTCATTTTTTCAAGAAATCAGTAATTTTGTGGAGAAATCTGTAAAGAAATTATGTAAAGAATTTCAAGTGACATACTCATTATCATCAAAAAATAATATTGAGAGACTTCCTTGGTGGTCCAGTGGATAAGACTCCTCACATCCACTTCACGGGGAACAGGTTTGATCCCTGGTCGGGGAACTAAGATCTCATGTGACTTGTAGCCAAAAATAATAATCATAAAATAAAATATTAATAAAAATAAAGCTCAAATAAAGTAAAATTGTACTCAGCATTAAAAAATAATATTGAGTCAGTACAATAATAGCAACAAGAAAATATCTCAAACATAAAATAGTATAGTTACATATATTTATATATTAACTCTCTCATTTTTGAGTGGTAATATTTCTTACTCTTTTTTACTTTTGTCCAGCCTTTTATTTTCAAATGTTTTTCCCCATTCTCTCTTGCTATTTTTGTACTGAAGTATAGTAGATTGACAATGTTATGTTAGTTTCTGGTATACAACATTGTGATTTGATAGCTTATATTCTATTAAAGTTATTATAAAATATTGGTTATATTCCCTGTGCTTTACGTTGTAACTTTGTATCTTACTCATTTTATACATAGTATTTTGTACTTCTTAATCTCCCCCCCTTCCATGTCTTGCCCCCTTCTCTGACCCCTCTCCCCACTGGTAACCATTATTTTCTGTATCTGTGAGTCTGTATCTGTTTTGTTATATTCATTCATTTTCTTTATTTTTTATATTCCAAATATAAGTGAAAACATTCAGTATTTGTCTTTCTCTGTCTGACTTACTTCACTAAGCATAATACCCTCCAGGTCCATCTGTGTTGCTGCAAATGTCAAAACTTTTCTCTTTTTTTATGGCTGAGGAGTATTCCATTGTGTATATATATACATATCACATCTTCTCTAACCATTTATATGTTGATGGAGACAAGTTGCTTCCGTATCTTCACTATCGTAAACAGTGTTTCTACGGACATGGGGGTGTATATATCTTTTCTAATTAGTATTTTTTCTTCAGATATATACCCAGGAGCAGAACTGCTGGATCATCTTGTAGCTCTGTTTTCAGTTTTTTGAGGAACTGCCCCATTGTGCTAGCAGCAGCCGCTGTGGTGGGAGGTAGAGCCTTAGCTGGAGGGGTGAGAGCCAGAGCCAGGCATAAGCAGGGCCTTCTCCTCAGCTCAGTGGCCATCACCACCCTATTAGGGGCAAGAGTTGGGTGAGGCAGGCCAAGGGGCTAGAGCAGGAGTCCGGAGGAGGGAACTCAGTGTCTCTCCAGTGTAATGGAAGTCTCTGCCTTGGCTGGGGGTTGTACATTTGCACTGATTTCACTTTTTTCCCAAGTATGTGCATCTTGAATAGAGGCTGGGTCAGGGCTGGTGGGTTCGGTGACACACCACTGAGCTGGCCTTATGGGCACTTTGGCAGTGGTAGTCTCCGCCCTGAAGCCAACCTCACTTAAGGGAGTGTGCACCAAAGAGCATGCTGGCAATGACTGCCTTGGCTCAGATCAGGACAGGGCTGGGTTAGAGTCTGGTCAGTTGCCCCCATGTGTGTACACTGTCCTTGGCAACAGCAGCCTCCACCTTAGTGAAGATCAGCACTGGAACAAAAGTGGCTGGAGCAGGGCTCCGTGTGGCCTGCGGGTACACCGGGATGACTGGGGCACGCCAGCCTGAGCCCCAGGCAGGTTTCAACCTGCCGTTTCCATGCTGCATGCACTTTCCAAGAACAGTCTTGGTTTCTGACAGCCTTTGGGTAAGTACCACTGGTTTTCAAACCAGCCGAGGAGTCAGGAAATGGCAACCCACTCCAGTGTTCTTGCCTGGAGACTCCCAGAGACGGGGGAGCCTTGTGGGCTGCTGTCCATGGGGTCACACAGAGTCGGACATGACTGAAGTGACTTGGCAGCAGCGGCAGCAAGGAGTCATCTTCCTCGTGTTGGAGCCAAGGGCTGGGGTACCTAAGATGTGGCTCAAATCACTTGTTCCCCAGGGAGGAACTCTGATCCTGTGATATCCCCCTCTTCTTCCCTGTGCCCCATTAAGTGTGTGTCCCTCCCCTCTTTGGCCAGACTCCATGCAGATCTTCCTTTACAGCCTGAGTTGTAGAAGAATTGTCCTGTAGTCCCCAGTTCGGTTTCAGTGACAGTCACTCTATAAGTAGTTTATGTGGTGGGGGGGTGGGGGGGAAGGTGAACCCAGTATCCTCCCACTCTACCATCTTGATCTCTCCTCGTATTTTACTTTAATTTCTTAACTAGCACAGTTATTTATCAAAGTTCAATAAAGGATTGTTTTCATTATCTCATTACGTACCTTCTTTGAATTACTGATTTTTACTGAAAATAATTTATAGAAGTGCCTAGTCACTTCAGTTGTGTCCAAATCTTTGTGACCCCATGGACTGTAGCCTGCCAGTCTCCTCTGTTCATGGGAGTTTCTCAGAAGGAATACTGGAGTGGGTTCCCATTTCCTTCACCAGGGGATCTTCCCCACCCAGGGATTGAACTGGTGTCTCCTGCCTCTCCTGCACTGTAGGTGGATTCTTTACCTGCTGAGCCATTGCGGAAGCCCCTTATAGAGGAAAGGAGGTGTACTGCTGATCCTGTTTGTGATGACACAGCTGTCTCGTGGTTCACACTGTCCTGTCTGCACTATGTGCTGAACCCAGGGCAGGCAAGGCTCAAGCTAAGAGGCTGGAAGGAGACTTGAGGAGCCTTAGGAACTGCAGACACATTTATTCTGCACGGCAGCCATAACACAGCCTCTCTTCTGGCTGACACAGCAGCCACAACATGACCATAAGGTAGTTATAATGGAGCCATAACATAACTTCATAAAACATAACCATGATGTCACCCCAGTGTAGCCCCCAAACACCAGCAGCCAGGGCTTTCATGATGAGGCTCATAGAGGCATACCACACAAAGTAGCCCGTGACCAAGCAAGTAACCTGCGATGTGCATGCACAGTGCTATATCAATGATCTTGGTTCTACATAAACCTCGCGATGTGCCTGCACAGTGCTAGAAGTGATCTCAGCTGTTACACAATCATTATTTACAAAACATAGGGTGAGAGCAAGAGGCCATGGGCCAGGGAGCCTGGCCACGCCATCTTGGCTAATTTGCTCTTTCCCTGCAGGAGGGGTGTTAAATGCACCAAGTAAAAGACTGATTATTTTGAGTAATTATTAAGGACTGCACTTCCCAAATATAAGCATGAAGACAGTGTAAGGTTAAGCTGTAGGGTGGGAAAAGATATTTACAACAGGTATAACTTATAGAGGGTGTACATTCGGAGTAATAGGGCACTCCTAAAATTCAATAAGAAAAGAATAACTCGGGGGAAACTGGCAAAAGCCTTAAACTTCCACCTAAAATGGGTACCTGAATGGTCAAATGCTATGTAAAATTAATGCAAATTCCATTTACAGTGAGAATCCCACCACTATCACTAAATTCAAAGAATTGACCATTCCAAGAGTTGATGAGGATATGCAGCCAAAAGGAATGTTGATACATTGCTATTGGTAGAGTAAATTGGCCGAACCACTGAGGAAAAGTTTTCAAGTGGGAGACATGCATTCTCTATGACCCAGAAATTCCACTCCTAGTTGTACTAATACACATGTGTACCAGATGCTCATAAGAATACCAAAGCATAATCACAGAGTATCACTCACATAAACCAAAAGCTGGAATCAGAACCTAAGTGTTCATCAACAGTGGATTTAATAAATTTGGGTACAATAGAACACTGTATATAGGTTAAAAAAATGAATAAACTGTAGCTACAAAGAGCAGGGAGGCATCTTGCAATCACAAAGACTGACAAAATAAAAGAAACTGAACAAATCATGATGCGTGACTCTTCTCATAGAAGCAGATGAAATTAAGCTATGTCTTTAATGATTCCTATTTAGGTAGTAATTTGAATGAAGAGAAGCAAGAGTAGCTTTACTGCTAAAGTCAGGGTAGCTTATCCATGAGGAATAAGGAAGGCTTTCGATGGAGGAGGCGCACACGGCAGGAACGGTGGTCTGTTGGCCTGGCTGTTTACTTTACAATAATTCAGTGAGCTGTACGTTTTTAATTTGCACACTTTGTGTGTGTTTTAGTTCACAGTAAAATGTGGGTTTCTTTTTTCTTTTAAAGGAAAGAGCTGCTGCTAACATTTTTTGGCTTCTATTTCTTATTTTGTTTTTGTTTTTATTTGTAACACTGTCTGAAAGGTAGACTGATTCTAGTAGCCATGGAAGCAGAGCGATTTTATGAAAACAATAATTAACTCATCAGTCAACAAAACACCAAACCACAACATCTGGAAGGCAGAAACAGACAAATCAGCTCTATAGCTCTTTCTTGAAGAATTCATGAGACCTAGAAAAGATGTAGGGGGTTTTCCAGGTGTCACAGTGGTGAAGAATCTGCCTGCCAATGCAGGAGAACACGAGACCCAAGTTCAATCCCTGAGTTGGGAAGATCTCCTGGAGAAGGAAATGTCAACCCACTCCAATATTCTTGCCTAGAAAATCCCAGAGAAGCCTGGTGGGCTACAGTCCAAGGGGTTGCAAAGAGTCAGACACGACTGAGCACATACATACATCGAACAGACTTAAATATTTTAGGCATTTACTACCTACTGCATAAGGTCTGGGGGGCATTTGAGGAAAAGATTATATAAGGTTTTACCTCGAAGCATCCTAGCAACCTAGCTGCTTGCTTTGGTCTAAAGTCATGTGAGTTTCTTGGCTGGTCTGAAGTTCTGTACACTTAGTTATGCATAACTACAATCCCAAACAGTAGAATATGATGCTCTTTGAAGTGTTAAACACTGCCTTGGTGGAATAGAGTTTCTTTATAGGGTGTTTCAGTAAACCAGGAAAAAGTTGTTGGTTCTATTCCAGTTTAATTTTGTAAAGGCACTGGCATCAGTGCTGCAGGACAACATTGTTCTAGAAAACAGACTCTAGATTTTACTATGTCCCTTCTTATCAACAGTAACTTTTATTCTTTATTAATAAAGAAAGAACCATTTTCTAGGTTTAGAAACAGCAGACCTGGCATCCCTAAACATATGTTGCTTACCATAATGATAAAGTGACAATGTAAACAATTTTAAACTTTAACAAATTATGGATATTCATGTGAAAAGCTTCACCTAGGGAGCTTGGGAAATGACTGCACTTTAAATAACATCTAATTTTTTAGCAATAAAAAGTGAAGTACAAAAATAATCAGGGCTATAAAATAAAAAGCTAAACATTCTATAAATACCAAGCTCAGAACAAAGATATTTTTTACAGATTAATGAAAAATACCATACTTCAAAGTTTTCTGTAACCACTTCAATATTTTTAGACAAAGCCTTTGTTTTATAACCTAGAATGGGACAACATTTTTGAAAAGAGAAAATAGTGATAGTTTAAATAAGAAAGAAATCATTTGTTAATAGACAAGTTAAAAAATAAAGGTCCTTTAAAAATATTGATATAAGCTGAACTTTGTTTCAATATTTAAAGACACAAAGAGTCTGTCCTTGGGACTTCTCTGGCAGTCCAGCGGTTAAGACTTCACCTTCCAATGCAGGGAGTAGGGGTTCGATCCTTGGTCAGGGAGCTAAAATCTCATATGCCTCTTGGCCAAGAAACCAAAATGTAACACAGAGGCAACACTGTAACAAATTCAATCAGATCAGATCAGATCAGATCAGTCGCTCAGTCATGTCTGACTCTTTGGGACCCCATGAATTGCAGCACACCAGGCCTCCCTGTCCATCACCAACCTCCCGAGTTCACCCAGACTCACGTCCATCGAGTCAGTGATGCCATCCAGCCATCTCATCCTCTGTCATCCCCTTCTCCTCTTGCCCCCAATACCTCCCAGCATCAGAATCTTTTCCAATGAGTCAACTCTTCGCATGAGGTGGCCAAAGTATTGGAGTTTCAGCTTTAGCATCATTCCTTCCAAAGAAATCCCAGGGCTGATCTCCTTCAGAATGGACTGGTTGGATCTTCTTGCAGTCCAAGGGACTCTCAAGAGTCTTCTCCAACACCACAGTTCAAAAGCATCAATTCTTCGGCGCTCAGCCTTCTTCACAGTCCAACTCTCACATCCATACATGACCACAGGAAAAACCATAGCCTTGACTAGATGAACCTTTGTTGGCAAAGTAATGTCTCTGATTTTTTTGGTCATCTTTCCTTCCAAGGAGTAAGCGTCTTTTAATTTCATGGCTGCAGTCACCATCTGCAGTGATTTTGGAGCCCAGAAAAATAAAGTCTGATACTGTTTCCCCATCTATTTGCCATGAAGTGATGGGACCAGATGCCATGATCTTCGTTTTCTGAATGTTGAGCTTTAAGCCAACTTTTTCACTCTCCACTTTCACTTTCATCAATAAAGACTTTTAAAATGACCCACATCAAAAAAATCTTTAAAAAAAGAGTCAGTCTTAATATGAAAAATATATGTATGTGTGTGAGTTGCTCAGTAGCGTCTGACTCTTTGCGACTATAGCCCAAACAGACTATAGCCCACCAGTCTCCTCTGTCCATGGAATTTTCCAGGCAAGGATACTGGAATGAGTTGCCATTTCCTTCTCTAGGGAATCTTTCCCATCCAGGGATTGGACCCAGGGATTGAACCCAGGTCTCCTGTATTGCAGGCAGATGCTTTACCTATTGAGCTACTAGGAAAGCCTCTCCAGTCCCCCCCTCTCCCCAAATATATACTATGTTACTATTGTGGGCAAAGTAACAGATTCAACAGCAGAGATAGTCAATAAGATTTAAAGTACTGTTTGAACTTCTACTTGATAAAAATAGTTCAATTTGCCCACAATCTGCTGGAATCTCCCTCATCCCAGTGGCTGAACTCTTGCCCTCCCTCTTCTATATGTTCCCATAAGCACTGCTTACCCTCTTCTTTCATAGCATTTCTATGATATCCAAATAAAATATATTTTTCATGAAATGGAAAGAACCCATTTATTTTCTTTTACCTTTGTTCAATATAAAAAGCACATTAAATCTATACATTCCTTTATTATAAATGGTCTTGATCATAAAAATCAACATGGTTATATTGTTTTTCTGCCTGTTAGGCCTCCACTGGTATTTCTAGCCTGATATTTTCTCTATTTTCTGCTTTGGAAATCTGTTATCATTCAACCTAAGTGGGTTACTAACCCAGTCATCTTCTAGACTTGCGTTTAAGTGACCATTAGGACTTACTTTATGAAGTTTGAAGTGACCCTCTATTCCTTCTCATATAAAATATCTATAAGATAGCAGTGACAGTCAGATACCATTTCTAAGGAAAAGCTACTATATTTTCTGCAAGGTCATAATTGTACTAAAGAATCCAAGGGCAATGTTTTCAGACTGAGTTCTATTTTTTCCCTGAGACATATAAAAGAGGATTGATAAGCCTATAATTCAGAACCCACTTACAGGCTTACAGGAAAATTATATATTTATAATGCTCCTGATGAAAGAACATAGGTCAAAGGCAAAAAGGAAACAAGGGTAAAAAAAGCACAAAGTATAAAAAAATCTTTGGGTCTTTTCTGACTTAGGATGCATTTCTTGGAACGCTAAAGTGCTCTTTTAAAAAATATGGAGGGCTTGTCCCATAGGTGAGCGTATGCTGTAAAGGAGCATCATGATAAGTGATAAGTACTCCATGGGTGCTGAGAGGATTGGGTTCAAAGAACTAAATAAATTGATGAGCTATACAAGCTAGATTTAAAAATGGTATCACCACAATGTCCATCTTACTGGTCTTAATATGAGTGTCTAGCATTGAAGTTTTCCTGTAAAACTGTTGCTTTGGACAGACAGTTCTCTATGAATGTCATTTCATCTTGCATGCCAAACTCTAATCATTGGAAGTACAAGGACCTGAGACACTTCAGCTCTTTGGAAAATGAGAGTTCCCCCAAAGACTTTTATCATCTTTCTTCATTTCACCCATGATAACTTTAATATGAGAAAAAATAAGCCATCAAGTGTAAACACGATTTACTATTGTCCATTCCCCTCACCTTAGTTCTCACCAACCCCATACATTTCCTCTTCTTCCTGGTCTACCTACCTCCAAACTAAGGTGGTTAACCTTTCTCCTTGTCAAAACCAGTCCCTCCATCTTTACCCTCTGCTACATTCATTCCCAACCCTTTAGGAATCTTAGTCCATCAAGTGTCCTCTCTTGCTCCTGGATTTATCCTGTTCTAACTTTGCTTGCACTTTTCTTTGTGCTTTCAAAGGGCTCAAGTTTCTCTTATTCTAAAAAGAATTCTCTAACTGCAGATATATTCTTCATCAATACACTGCACTGTCTTCCTTATCTCCTTCTCATTGAAATTCTCAAGTAAATGGTGTTTATCCATTGTCCCTCCTTTACTTTTTATTTTCAAATTATGTTGTCTAGCGTCCATCTCTTAAAAAATTAATTGCTTCCTGATTACCCAACCTATTGGCCACTTTTTACTCCTTTAAAAAACAATTAACTTAATAAAGTCTTCGATTACCTTCTTAAAACATTCTACTCTTTATTTTTGTTTGAACCTTGTATTTATTTTTTGGTCACATTTCACTGGCAGTTTCTCTTTAGGCACTGCAAATTTTTGTTTTAGGAAGACAGAATTAGGTAAGTACTCTTCCAAGCTCATTTGAAAACTACAATTTTGCATGAATGAATGACTGACATTTTTGAAGATGTGGAAATGAGACCCTTTGGGAAAAAGAAATTATTAGGCAGAATGAGGTGTTCCTATAAAATAATTATATTTATTTCCCTGGGGGATGTCACGTGATGGATGCCAATTTCAACAAGTAGTTGAGCAATTGTCACCTGGATGTGAACTTTGACAGTTTGAACTATAGAAATTGTCATATCTACTGTCATTTAGATATAGCTCCCATTTTCCCACTAGAATTTGAAATGAGCTCTATTCCTAGGATAGAACCTGAAAAAGCATTTTAAGGCTTTTTTTGAGGGCTGATAGGACCAGAAAGCAATATTTCTTTGCTCACAACCCAAAAGCTCCATATTCCTCAGTTGAGATCATTCCATGAGATGCAATTGCTTTCCTGAGCTCTTGCCTTCTGCAGGGAAAAGCCAACTACAGTTTCTCTACTAGATTCATTCCTAATGCAAGGCTAAAAATAGCACTTTATTGCATGCCACAAAGTTAATATTTTGACCTGCTCTGGAAATTAGCGATATATGCTTCCCTGGTGGCTCAGATGGAAAAGAATCTGCCTGCAATGCAGGAGAGCTGGGTTCGATCCCGGAGTTGGGAAGATTCCCTAGAGAAGGGAATGGCTACCCACTATTCTGAATATGTCCAGTATTCTCACCTGGACAGAGGAGCCTGGTGGGCTACAGTCCATGGGGTCTCAGAGAGTTGGACATGACTGAGCAACTAACATACTTATGCAAAAAAATGAGCTAGTCAGAAAGCCACAAAAGATGAAGGTCTACACCCTTGGTAGTCCTACAGCATAGCTGGTTTCAGGGTATAATGCTGTGGTGTTTCCAGCTGGTGTGATTGCAAGCCAAAATCTCCCTCATTTCTGTGGACCTTTACTGCCATCCATACAGTACAAATGGGACACCCTGTCCTGAAAATCACTAACATCAGGGAAAGTGCTAGCTGAAAATTTCTAGTAGTTTCATGCTTTGCAAACATCGTTATTTTTTTGATGGTCTTGTATTTGCACAAAAAGAGTTCATATTAATCCTAGTAGTCATATCTAGATTTCCCTGGTGGCTCAGACGGTAAAGCGTCTGCCTACAACGCGGGAGACCCAAGTTCGATCCCTGGGTCAGGAACATCCTCTGGAGAAGGCAATGGCAACCCACTCCAGTACTCTTGCCTGGAAAATCCCATGGATGGGGGAGCGTGGTAGGCTACAGCCCATGGGGTCGCAAAGAGTTGGACACAACTGAGCGACTTCACTTCACAGTCACATCTAACCCATAAGACTTAGCTAATGTCAGATGTCTCTTCACATGACAATGTGTCGAGGTAAATCCTTTCACTTATAAGTAAATAAATAAGTGATAACATGTAAACACAGTGTTACATTTAATATATAAAGTGAAATATATTACAACATATGGAAATATACACTGAAATAAATGCTATATATGTATTTAATGTATATAATACACTTTCAATAATATACTTCCAAAAATTGAAACTATTGTTTTAAAAGGAAAACCAAATATCTGCCACATTTTTTCCTGAAGAAAGTACTTGGTTTCCAAGAAATTTATGCTCCAGCAGCCTTGTAATAATAAATAAAAATTTGAGAGTTAGAATGTGATTCAGAGATATCCAGAGCCTATAATTTATTCCCAAACAGAAGGAGTCAATATAAATCCTGTGAATTTCATTGTCTGCTGCCAGAAAACCTATTTAATTATGAAAAAGAAATGCTTGGAAACGTTGCCTCTTTAGGAATCACAGTCCTTATTTGGAACACAAAACCTTGGAAGCCTTTTAAAAATTACCCATCATAAGTATAACACTGTCACATTAGTTCTGTATTAGGGGACTCTGCACTGGAGTAACCCCAGGGCTGCTTAGTCTGTTGGAAAGATGATTATGAGAGTATATTGAGGTTTCCTAACATTCTAAGAGATTTTGGTTACTGGACCTGTTTTTAGTTTTGTTTTTATTTTTTATTTTTTTCA
Source organism: Bubalus bubalis (assembly GCF_019923935.1). NCBI lineage: Eukaryota > Metazoa > Chordata > Mammalia > Artiodactyla > Bovidae > Bubalus > Bubalus bubalis. The sequence goes on along the minus strand of NC_059169.1, from coordinate 40,084,749 downwards.
CTTGAGTTGACTTGGTGTCACAGCCATATTATGAATTGCATCCAGCTGTTCCAATATTAACAGACAATGGATTAAAGGCTTTTTTTTCTGTATTTTTTGTTTGTTTGTTTTTGCATTTTACAGCAAAGATATGCCTTCTAAATATTAGCCTACCATAATATGCCAATGCCATTCAATTAAAATGATGGTATGAGTACAAAGTTAACTTATGTCTTTCTGACACAACTCTCCCAGATATATTCCAGAAGACCAAGAAGTTTCCAAACTCCATCCAATTTTAGGAAATCACAGAAAAGCACAAATGTGAGCCTACTTTTATCTGACATTATCTGATGGGTTTGTTTGCTGACTTCCACAACAAAAAATATTTTCTGTAGGTTTAAATCTGTACTTAGTGAAAGTGAAAGTTGCTCAGTCGTGTCCAACTCTTTGCAACCCCTTTGACTACACAGTCCTTGGAATTCTCCAGGCCAGAATACTGGAGTGGGTAGCTTTTCCCTTCTTCAGGGAATCTTCCCAACCCAGGGATCAAACCCAGATCTCCCATGTTGCAGGCAGATTTCTTTACCAGCTGAGCCACTAGGGAAGCCCAAGAATACTGGAGTGGGTAGCCTATCCCTTCTCCAGTGGCTCTTCCTGACCCAGGAATCGAACTGTGGTCTCCTGCATTGTAGGGGGATTCTTTATCAACTGAGCTATCAGGGAAGCCCCTGTACTTAGTATGTATCATAATTAGGATGTATTCAGTCCTAAGTCACAAAACATGTCTGAAACCAGAACTTCTCAACCATCATGCAACAGTGTGTTATGAGTGGTTGGCAGGTGGCTGAGATGTCAATCTTGGGCCCTGCTTCAGGATGGGCAGCCTGAAGCAAATGCAATTCCTGAGCAACTTGTCTTTTGTGAGGATTACCTGTTTACAGATATGTTCAGTTCAGTTCAGTTGCTCAGTCATGTCCAACTCTTAGTAACCCCATGGACTGCAGCATGTCAGGCTTCCCTGTCCATCACCAACTCCCAGAGCTTGCTCAAACTCATGTCCATTGAGTCAGTAATGCCATCTTATCCCCTGTCATTCTCTTCTCCTCCTGCCATCAATCTTTCCCAACATCAGGGTCTTTTCAAATGAGTCAGTTCTTCGCATCAGGTGGCCAGAGTATTGGAGCTTCAGCTTCAGCATCAGTCCTTCCAATGAATATTCAGGACTGATTTCCTCAGGACTGGTTGGATCTCCTTGAGTTCAAGGGACTCTCAAGAGTCTTTTCCAACACACAGTTCAACAACATCAATTCTTCGGAGCTCAGCTTTCTTCATAGTCCATCTCTCACATCCATACATGACTGCTGGAAAAACCATAGCTTTGACTAGACAGACCTTTGTTGGCAAAATAATGTCTCTGCTTTTTAATATGCTGTCTAGGTTGATTATAAATATGTAAACAAATACAAATATGGTTTCATATGTTGCCATGATGAGTAAAGATTGAAAAGCACTGGCTCAAAAACAGATCTTTTAATTTTCACTACAGTAAGACATTTGGAGGTAGGCATTCCAAGGTTGGTTCCAAAATTACTTCTATGGTTCAATAATGTCATCAAACACTCAATCTCATTTCTTTCTTTCACCTCACCTTCTCACTCAGCATGTTAACACTTATCTTCTGGCTTATCACTCTACATGTTTGCAAGAGCTGACAAAGCTCGAGAATTCGCATTCTTAAATAAAAATATCCAAAGCAAGAAAGAGAAAGGGAATCAAAAATCAATCTTTTTTGTCATGTGCAGGAAAGGAACTCACCTTTCCCTAAAGTGTTCTACTAAAGTTTCCTTTACATCTTTACTTTGTATTGACCAGAGGTTACTTTCGTATGGATATTGACAAAGCCATTACCATGAATGGCTCGGACAATTATGATTCATTCATGGAGTAGGCATAGAATAAAACAGGGGTGCAGTTAGTAAGAAATACAGAATGACTGTTATTTATGCAATGATGTCTCAGTGGGAGATTAATCAGAAGAAAGGAAACAATGTGGCTTATAATTTTAAGAGTCATAACCCCTTTCAAGCTAAAGGGAATATGCAATTTCTTAGGTCTAATTGGCCTTTTCTCTAACCTTTAAACCAGCTGTTTCAATTATTTTACAGCAAATTTAGGATTTTAATTAGTTATAAATAAAGTCCTAATATTGTGAGGATACAATACAACCTCAGATACGCAGATGACACCACCCTTATGGCAGAAAGTGTAGAGGAACTAAGGAGCTTCTTGATGAAAGTGAAAGGGGAGTGAAAAAGTTGGCTTAAAACTCAACATTCAAAAAACTAAGATTATGGCATCTGGTCCCATCACTTCATGGCAAACAGATGGTGAAACAATGGAAACCATGGCAGACTTTACTATTTTGGATGCCAAAATCACTGCAGATGGTGACTGTAGCCATGAAATTAAAAGACGCTTGCTCTTTGGAAGAAAAGCTATGACAAACCTAGATAGCATATTCAAAAGCAGAGACATTACCTTGCCAACAACGGTCTGTCTAGTCAAAGCTATGGTTTTTCCAGTAGTGATGTATGGATGTGAGAGTTGGACTATAAAGAAAGCTGAGCGCTGTAGAACTCATGCTTTTGAACTGTGGTGTTGAAGAAAACTCTTGAGAGTCCCTTGGACTGTAAGAAGATCCAACCAGTCCATCCTAAAGGAAATCAGTCCTGAATATTCATTGGAAGGACTGATGTTGAAGCTGAAGTTCCAATACTTTGGCTACCTGATGTGAAGAACTGACTCATTGGAAAAGACACTGATGCTGGGAAAGATTGAGGCAGGAGGAGCAGGGAATGACAGAGGATGAGATGGTTGGATGGCATCACTAACTTGATGGACATGAGTTTGAGCAAGCTACAGGAATTGGTGATGGACAGGGAAGCCTGGCATGCTGCAGGCCACAGGGTCTCAGAGTCGGACATGACTGAGCGACTGAATTGAACTGACCTGAACTTAATATTCTAACATTGTAATTGCAACAATATTTACAAAAATATTTGTAAAACATATCTGATAAAAACATTTGTGTCTGAAATATATGAGTTTACTTAAAGGTCAACAATAAGGTAAACAACTCAATATTTTTAATGGGCAAAGGTTCTGAAAACCCATTTCACCAAAAAAAATTATATGAATTACAAATGAACACATGAAAAGATGTTCATGTTATTTGTCATCAGGGACACTAAAACAATGAGATAATGCTATTCAACCAGTAAAGTAGCAAAATTTCTAACAATTGAAAATGGAAGCAGCCAGTGATGATATGGAAAGCAGAAACTCTTATTCTGCTATTGGGAATGAAAAATGGTTTAAAAAAAGAAAACTTCAGAAAACAGTTTGGAAATGTCTTAAAAATCTAAATACAGTCCAAAACCCAACAACCATGATCCTGGGTACTTAACCAACCAATTTGAAAACTTATATCCACAGAAAAATCTGTATGCAAATTTATGTAGCACTTTCACTTATAATCACCAAATATTGGAAGCAATCAAGATGTCTTTCAATAAGGTAATGTATCAACACACTGTGCTACATTCATATAATGAAATACTTTTCAGTAATACAAATGAATGAACCACCAAGCCACGTAGAAAATATGAATTCATTTTAAATGCATATTGTGCTAAGTCACTTCAGTCATGTCCAACTCATTGCGGCCCCATGGACCTTAGCCTGCCAGGCTTCTGGATTCTCCAGGTAAGAATACTGGAGTGGGTTGCCATTTCCTCCTCCAGGGGATCTTCCCCACCCAGGGATCGAACCCATGTCTCTTATGTCTCCTGCATTTCAGGCCAGTTCTTTACCACTGCTGCTGCCGCCACTGTTGCTGCTAAGTTGCTTCAGTCATGTCCGACTCTGTGCGACCCCATAGACTGCAGCCCAACAGGCTCCCCCATCCCTGGGATTCTCCAGGCAAGAACACTGGAGTGGGTTGCCATTTCCTTCTCCACTAGCGAAGTGAAATAATTCAGCCTGAAAGGTATGGAGATAATCAACCAATTAGTGGTTGCCAGTGGTTAGGAGAGATGAGAGAGTTAAAGAGAAGCATATAATATTTTTATTTTTTATTGGTGAAATTATTCTGTATAGAAGATGTCTCAGGGGTAAAGAATCCACCTGCCAGCGCAGGAGATGCATATTCAATCCCTGGGTCGGGAAGATCCCTTGGAGAAAGAAATGGCAACCCACTGCAGCATTCTTGCCTGGAAAATTCCATAGACAGAGAAGCCTGGTGGACTACTGTCCATAGGGTGGTGAAGAGTTGGACACCACTTGGTGACTGAGAAAAGTGTAATGGTGGACAAATGACACTATCAGATCAGATCAGATCAGTCGCTCAGTCATGTCCGACTCTTTGGGACCCCATGAATCGCAGCACGCCAGGCCTCCCTGTCCATCACCAACTCCCGGAGTTCACCCAGACTCACGTCCATCGAGTCAGTGATGCCATCCAGTCATCTCATCCTCTGTCTTCCCCTTCTCCTCCTGCCCCCAATCCCTCCCAGCATCAGAGTCTTTTCCAATGAGTCAACTCTTCGCATGAGGTGGTCAAAGTACTGGAGTTTCAGCTTCAGCATCATTCCCTCCAAAGAAATCCCAGGGCTGATCTCCTTCAGAATGGACTGGTTGGATCTCCTTGCAGTCCAAGGGACTCTCAAGAGTCTTCTCCAACACCACAGTTGAAAAGCATCCATTCTTCGGTGCTCAGCCTTCTTCACAGTCCAACTCTCACATCCATACATGACCACAGGAAAAACCATAGCCTTGACTAGACGAATCTTTGTTGGCAAAGTAATGTCTCTGCTTTTGAATATGCTATCTAGGTTGGTCATAACTTTCCTTCCAAGGAGTAAGCGTCTTTTAATTTCATGGCTGCAGTCACCATCTGCAGTGGTTTTGGAGCCCAGAAAAATAAAGTCTGACACTGTTTCCACTGTTTCCCCATCTATTTCCCATGAAGTGGTGGGACCGGATGCCATGATCTTCATTTTCTGAATGTTGAGCTTTAAGCCAACTTTTCACTCTCCACTTTCACTTTCATCAAGAGGCTTTTGAGTTCCTCTTCACTTTCTGCCATAAGGATGGTGTCATCTGCATATCTGAGGTTATTGATATTTCGCCTTTTTCAAAACCTATAGAACTTTACAACACCAAGCATGACTCATGCTCCACAACACATGTAAAAATGGAAATATGAATTAAAATAACAATAAGACATCACTGTGTACCTATTAGAATGGCCAAAATTGAGACACACAACACCAAATGCTGCTAAGGATATGGAGAAATAAGCACTGTCTTCCATTACTGATGGGGAAGGAAAATGGTAGTCACTTAAGAAGATAGTTTGGTGGTTTCTTACAAAATTAAACTATTTCTTACCATATGGCTTAGCAACCACACTCCCTTAGTATCTATCCAAAGAACTTGAAAACTTGCACCTATTTGCTGCTGCTGCTGCTGCTAAGCTGCTTCAATCCAACTCTGTGCGACCCCATAGATGGCAGCCCACCAGGCTCCCCTGTCTCTGGGATTTTCCAGGGAAGAACATTGGAGTGGGTTGCCATTTCCTTCTCCAATGCATGAAAGAGAAAAGTGAAAGTGAAGTCACTCAGTTGTGTCCAACTCTTAGCAACCCCATGGACTGCAGCCTACCAGGCTCCTCTGTCCATGGGATTTTCCAGGCAATAGTACTGGAGTGGGGTGCTATTGCCTTCCCCTTGCACCCATGTAAAACTCTGAAAATGGGTGTTTTTACAGAAGCTTTATTCATAATTGCACAAACTTGGAAGATGCCAAAATGTTCCTTTCTTCAGGTGAATGGATAAATAAACTGTAGTATATCCAGGAAATGGAATACTATTCAGCACTAAAAGAAATGAGATATCAAGCTATGAAAAGACATGGAGGAAACATAAATGCATATTACTAAGTGAAAGAAGCCAATCTGAAAATACTACATACTGTATGATTCTAAATCTATGACATCCTAAAACAGGTAAGACTGTGGAGATGGTAAAAAAAAATCAGTCAGTGGTTGCCAGGGGTTGAGAAATGGGATGAACAGGTGGAGAAGGGATAGATTTAAGGCAATGAAGTTTCTCTGTATGGTACTAAATGACATATTATATATTTGCCATGTCATTATATATTTAGTCTAACTCTCAGAATGTACAACACCAAGAGTGAATTATAATGTAACCTACAAACCACAGGTGAGTATGATATGTCAGTCAAATCCACTGATTCTAATAAACTTAGCATTCTGATGTAGGATTTTGATACTAAGGAAGGCTCTGCATGTTCCAGGGTAAAGGGTATACGGGCAATCTCTGTACCTTCTGCTCAATCTTTCCATGAACCTAAAACTACTTTTAAAAATTTGTCTGATATTTTTTTTTCAGGGATCATTTCTATAGTTTGTCTGATATGCTTTTGAAGAGTGAACTTCAGTATATGTAAATTTTAAAAAATCATTCAGGAGATCAGGAAGTCTCATGACAGAATGCAGACTGTGACATAAAGAATCTAACAAATGTATTCAATGTAACAAATGTATGAAATAATCTCACTAAAGTTGGACAAAAAGGCACTGTCTTAGGTAACCTTGGAAATAGGTGGAGATTGCAAGACTAAAGACAAAAGGCACTGTACATAAGAACTGTATGCCAATGATAAAGCTCTTTTTTTTTTTTTCATAGCAGTACAAGTTAACAATTCTGAAAGAATTATATACATACTAGAACTAAGCAATTAAGTATATGTGTGACAGAAAGTGGGTGCTGGGTTCTCACTATTGGACTGAGAGGTTACAGACAGGCAAAAGGAGAAGGCTAGAATGATCCCTGTGGCAATATATTAGAATTGGAGGCATTAAAATGAACTCATATTTACCTTCATATAGATTCAGCTCGGTACATACAGAAATATTTAAAGGTGAACAATAGAATATTAGATGAAAAAAGAATGATATCATGCCATTTGCAGCAGCATAGATGAACCTAGAGATTGTTATATTAAATGAAGATTGAGAAAGACAAATATCCTATGATATCACTTCCATGTGGAATCTAAAAGACTGATAAAAACAAACTTATTTACAAAACAGAAATAGACCCACAAACATAGAAAACAAAATTGTGGTTACCAAAGGGGAAAAGGGGGCAGGGATAAATTAAGAGTTCAGGATTAAAATATATACAACTATAAATAAAATAGATAACCCAAAGGACTTACTGTATAGCACAAGGAACTATACTCTATATCTTGTAAAAACCTATAATGGAAGAGAATTTGAAAGAAATATATTTATGTATATTATCCATACATGTGTAAAATTGAATCTCTTTGCTGTATATCTGAAATTATCACAACATTGTAAATCAACTGTATTTCAATAATTTTTTTTAAAAAATTCAAAAAACAATCAGCCACGTTGCAAAGAAAAAAATTAGAAGTATGTGTATATACACAGTTTAGTACACACCCATACATGTTCTTTCTTTGCCAATGAGAGGGCCCAGAAGCAATAACACCCCAGGAACAACAAACAAACCTCGTGCCCAGATCTGGGTTCCTAATACCATTATTCTGCAAATGAATTACGAGTTCTTCGAGAACGGGATGATTCTGTTGCTAAGACTGGGAGTATACTGGATGAGTCTGGACCATTTGTAAGTGCCAAAAGTAAAGAAATGCTCAGATACAAATAACCACAATGTTAGGAGTTTGTTAAAGGGATAGAGGAACCAACTGAAAGTTTCCAGTGGCCAAAACCACAACAATTTGAGCTACAAAGAGAGTAGTATTGCATTATAACCCAAGTATAAAGTATTTGAATTCACAGTATATTAAATCAATAAAAAGTGGTTAAATCAAGAAATAGATGGCAAAAAGTCTTCTCCAGTGCAGAAGATTCCACATAATTATGTAGGTGCACCTACCCAAGGAGATGGCATGTAGCTCCCTAAAGTATGGGCTGCTCACAGGGACTTCCTTCCAAGGAAGATAGTATGGAAATGGGGAGAAAAGAGTGGAGAAACTTGACAAACACCAGGTGACTATGAGTAACATCCACATGATAAGTCACGTTGATAATGTGTACCATTGATGTGATGTGATGAGAATGGTACTTTATCTCTGTGGACTTCATTCATCTCCAGAACCAATGGCCTCAGTTTAATCATGAGGAAAGCATCAGTCAAATATCAATTGAGGGATGGTCTACAAAACACCTTACTGGTACTCCTCAAAGCTGCCAAGGTCATCAAAGAAAATGAATGTCTGAGAACTATGACAGTAGAGAGAGACATAAGGAGACATGATGACTATAATGTGGCTCCTGGAGGAGACCCTAGAGGGGAAAAGGAGAGGAGGTACAGATTGAGGAAATGTGAATAAACTGCAGACTTTAATTAATAATAGTGTATCAGTATGGGTTCATTAACTGTGACAAAGTAAATGCAAGAGACATTGGTTTGATACCTGGGTCACAAAGATCTCCTGGAGAAGGAAATGACAACCCACTCCCGTATTCTTGCCTGAAAATTCCTGAGCTTGGCAGGATAGTCCATGGGGTCGCAAAAGACTCAGACGTGACTTAGCAACTAAACCACCACCACCGTACTAAGACAAGATGTTGACAGGGTAGACTCTCTGTACTATTTTTACAATTTCTCTATAAACCTAAAAATACTCCAAAAATTTCAAAATTTTTATATTAAAAAATGGGAGGAATTGGTGTTGCTACTTTGAAAAAAGGTTACTTACTGAATTAATTGTAAAGTGTTAACTATTCACTCCCCAGTCAGATGAACAAATATAAGCAGATAGCCTAGTGTAGTGAATAACACCATTATTCCAGACCTGAGTTCATGTATGCCCAAGCTTGCTATGGGCATGACACTCAGACAAATCCTCTAGTCCCCTAGGACCTTGATGTTTTCTCCTATAAATTATGGAAATTGGATAAATGATGTAACAGGGATCTTCCAAAATAATTCTATAGACAAGCAAAACATCTAATCAATTGTAGTAAGAATCAGTTCAGTTCAGTCGCTCAGTCATGTCCGACTCTTTGCGACCCCATGAATCGCAGCATGCCAGGCCTCCCTGTCCATCACCAACTCCCGGAGTTCACCCAGACTCACGTCCATCAAGTCAGTGATGCCATCCAGCCATCTCATCCTCTGTCGTCCCCTTCTCCTCCTGCCCCCAATCCCTCCCAGCATCAGAGTCTTTTCCAATGAGTCAACTCTTCTCATGAGGTGGTCAAAGTACTGGAGTTTCAGCTTTAGCATCATTCCTTCCAAAGAAATCCCAGAGCTGATCTTCTTCAGAATGGACTGGTTGGATCTCCTTGCAGTCCAAGGGACTCTCAAGAGGCTTCTCCAACACCACAGTTCAAAAGCATCAATTCTTTGGTGTTTAGCCTTCTTCACAGTCCAACTCTCACATCCATACATGACCACAGGAAAAACCATAGCCTTGACTAGACAGACCTTTGTTGGCAACGTAATGTCTCTGCTTTATCACACATAATTTGGGAAGTACTTGCTGGCTTCTTCTACCAATAAAATAAGAGTTTTACTTCTATTTGATGAAACCTGTTTTTGAGATTTGGATAGTAAGTTATACTGGAACATAAAGAAGAAACAACGCTATTTCCTCTAAGTAGTAGCATCTTCTTTAAAACTGCACTTTTCTCTTGAAAGCATACAAGGGAGGGGTAAAAAGCAGACTTTATACCTATTATATTGTTTACATATTCTCAAATAATATCGCATTTTATACAACATCACTTTCAGCTCCATAAAATGTACTGCATTGAGACTGTAATTAAGACACAAGACCTGAGAGCTAAGTGCAGCATCAGTTTTCAGAACAAATAAAAGATTAGGTCTGGCTTTTTCTTTCAAAAAGGATTCTGATGGAATAGACTGAATGACAATCATGACTCACCTCTCCTTGGTGGCCTCTTCTCCCAGGATGACTGCAGGACCACATAAGAGGCAAGAAGTGGAGGGAAGTAGCACTAGGAGCCAAGAACTGGAGTCAGGACAGTACAGTTCATCTCAGTTCAGTTCAGTCACTCAGTCGTGTCCGACTCTTTGAGACCCCATGAACTGCAGCACGCCAGGCCTCCCTGTCCATCACCAACTCCCGGAGTTCACCCAAACTCATGTTCTTTGAGTCAGTGATGCCATCCAACTATCTCATCCTTTGTTGTCCCCTTCTCCTCCTGCCCTCAATCTTTCACAGCATCAGGGTCTTTCCAAATGAGTTAGCTCTTTGCATCAGGTGGCCAAAGTATTGGAGTTTCAGCTTCAACATCAGTCCTTTCAATGAACACACAAGACTGATCTCCTTTAAGATGGACTGGTTGGATCTCCTTGCAGTCCAAGGGACTCTTAAGAGGCTTCTCCAACACCACAGTTCAAAAGCATCAATTCTTCAGGGCTCAGCTTTCTTTATAGTCCAACTCTCACATCCATACATGACTACTGGAAAAAACATAGCCTTGACTAGATGGACCTTTGTGGACAAAGTAATGTCTCTGCTTTTTAATATGCTGTCTAGAAGGCAATGGCACCCCACTCCAGTACTCTTGTCTGGGAAATCCCATGGATGGAGGAACCTGGTAGGCTGCAGTCCACGGGGTCACAAAGAGTTGGACACAACTGAGCGACTTCACTTTCACTTTTCACTTTCATGCATTGGAGAAGGAAATGGCAACCCACTCCAGTGTTCTTGCCTGGAGAATCCCAGGGATGGGGGAGCCTGGTGGGCTGCCGTCTGTGGGGTTGCACAGAGTCGGACACGACTGAAGCCACTTAGCAGCAGGTTGGTCATAACTTTCCTTCCAAAGAGTAAGCATCTTTTAATTTCATGGCTGCAATCACCATCTGTAGTGATTTTGGAGCCCCCCAAAAATAAAGTCTGACACTGTTTCCACTGTTTCCCCATCTATTTCCCATGAAGTGATGGGACCACATGCTGTGATCTTAGTTTTTTGAATGTTGAGCTTTAAGCCAACCTTTTCACTCTCCTCTTTCATTTTCATCATGAAGCTTTTTGGTTCCTCTTCACTTTCTGCCATAAGGGTGGTGTCATCTGCATATCTGAGGTGATTGATATTTCTCCCGGCAATCTTGATTCCAGCTTGTGCTTCATCCAGCCCAGCGTTTCTCATGATGTACTCCTCATATAAATTAAATAAGCAGGGTGACAATATAGCCTTGACATACTCCTTTCCCTATTTGGAACCATTTGGTTGTTCCATGTCCATTTCTAACTGTTGCTTCCTGACCTGCATACAGGTTTGTCAAGAGGCAGGTCAGGTGGTCTGCTATTCCCATCTCCTTCAGAATTTTCTGCAGTTTATGGTGATCCACACTGTTAAAGGCTTTGGCATAGTCAATAAAGCAGAAATAGATGTTTTTTGGAACTCTTTTGCTTTTTTGATGATCCAGCAGATGTTGGCCATTTGATCTCTGGATCCTCTGCCTTTTCTAAAACCAGCTTGAACATCAGGAAGTTCACAGTTCACGTATTGCTGAAGCCTGGCTTAGAGAATTGTGAGCATTACTTTACTAAAATGTGAGATGAGTGCAATTGTGCGGTAGTTTGAGCATTCTTTGGCATTGCCTTTCTTTGGGATTGGAATGAAAACTGCCCTTTTCCAGTCCTGTGGCCACTGCTGAGTTTTCCAAATTTGCTGGCATATTGAGTGCAGCACTTTCACAGCATCATCTTTTAGGATTTGAAATGGCTCAACTGGAATTCCAACACCTCCACTAACTTTGTTCATAGTGATGCTTCCTAAGGCCCACTGACTTCACATTTCAGGATGTCTGGCTCTAGCTGAGTGATCACACCATCATGTTTATCTTGATCATGAAAATCTTTTTTGTACAGTTCTTCTGTGTATTCTTGCCACCTCTTCTTAATATCTTCTGCTTCTGTTAGGTCCATACTATTTCTGTCCTTTATTGAGCCCATCTTTGCATGAAATGTTCCCTTGGTATCTCTAATTTTCTTGAAGAGATCTCTAGTCTTTCCCATTCTGTTGTTTTCCTCTATTTCTTTGCTTTGATCACAATGCAGTAAATGGATGGAACTCAAAAATGTTTTGGATTTGCACCATTTTCTTGAATAGCAAGAACTACAGATGGGACGTGTCTGTTCAGGGCTGGCTGAGCTAACCCCTGACCCCTATACTGGGCAGCATGGTTAATGCAGCAGACGTGAAGAGGCCACAGCCCACCTGAAGGGCAGAAGAAATAGTCCAGGAGCAATTGTTTCCATATGCATATCCAGAGCTGAGACAGGAGTGCTTTGGAGCCGGCAGGAAAGGGAAGCAATTTATCCCCTTTCACAACCTTCAGAAAGCTTCCTGAGGAGTTCATGACCTTGGTCTATCAAATACCTTACTTGGCATTACTTCTTACAAGGGAGGCCAGAAGCAAACCTAAGAGTTAAAGACCTTTCATTTTGATATTTACTATATAAACCTTGTTTAGAAGCACAGCTTATAAACCAGTTTCTTTGTCCACAGGTTTAACACCATCTGTTTAAACAGAATTTGGAAGACTAATTTTGTGATAATATTATTAGGCAATGCATATTAATGCCATAAAGAGTGAAGTGTATATATGGTTATCCCATTTGCTTAATCACAATTGCCCACTGTATTATTTAGTTCACAAATCAGCAGGTAAAACTGAGGCATTCCTTCATTTCTTCCATTAATTCCATGAAAATATCCCATCAATGTCATAACACACAGAGGAGCATTCATTTCCTGACTTTTCTTTATACTCTTTAATAGACACAGGTTCATATCATTCCACTCCCTACAAACATAGGGAGGGAAATATATATAATTATTTCCAATATATATATATATATATATATATAATTAATTCCAATTAATTATATATATGTATATAAAATTCTCACAATATAGTCATAAATGTACACTGAAAAGTAATAAGGTACCTGTAGCCATGTATGTGCCATTGCCCTCTGACACTTTTCCCCATCCTCAATTACATTGACTTTTGATGGTCATTTGGGAAATTTATTTTCAGTGGTGCCTGAAGCCAACAATTAGGTGTGTTAAATTGTGTACTTTAAATACATAGCTCTTCTCCTCACCTCTCAGGCTGCAATCAAGAGTTCTGGCCATTCCTTGGTTTCATGGGCACAGCACAGGAGCAAAGGGTAACATGACAATTTCCATTTCTGGAGGACATGGCAATATACCATCTTGCAAACATAACTAGAACGCACCTCTCAATAGCCCAGAGTGCAAATAATTGACTAGTACATAATAATAAATTATAGTGTTGAGGTGATGAAAGATATTTGATTTGGTATAAACGTAATTAAAATGGTGGCTTGGTTGTATCTAAGACTAAATGCGTATATTGTAGGGAACACAAACAAACCAATGGCTTTGTTTCTTCTTCTGCAGCTTGAGAATAGACTAACCAATGTCACATTTAATACAAGAAAGGACATTTTCATAATTTATATATATATTAAGATGCATATGTATGTATATATATATACATACACACATAAACATCTTATATTGCTGTTGGTGTTCAGTCACTCAGTTTTGTCCGACTCTTTGCAACCCCATGGACAGCAGCACACCAGGCTTCCCTGTCCTTCATCATTTCCCATAGTTTGCTCAAATTCATGTCCATTGAGTCGGTGATGCCATCCAACCAACTCGTTCTCTGTCATCCCCTTCTCCTCCTGCCTTCAATCTTTCCCAGTATCAGGGGCTTTTCCAATGAGTCAGCTCTTCGCATCAGGTGGCCAAAGTATTGCAGTTTGAGCTTCAGCATCAGTCCTTCCAATGAATATTCAGCACTGATTTCCTTCAGGATGGACTGGTTGGATCTCCTTGCAGTCCAAGGGACTCTCAAAAGTTTTCTCCAGCACCACAGTTTGAAAGCTTCAATTCTTTGGTGCTCAGCTTTCCTTATAGTCCAACTCTCACATCCATACATGACTACTGGAAAAACCATAGCTTTGAGTAGATGGACCTTTGTCAGTAAAGTAATGTCTCTGCTTTTTAAGATGCTGTCTAGGTTTGTCAAAGCTTTTCTACAAGGAACAAGCGTCTTTTAATTTCATGGCTGCAGTCACCATCTGCAGTGATTCTAGAGCCCAAGAAAATAGTCTGTTACTGTTTCCGTTGTTTCCCCACCTATTTGCCATGAAATAATGGGACTAAATGCCTTGATCTTAGTTTTTTGAATGTTGAGTTTTAAGCTTTTTGACTCTACTCTTTTTCACTCTACTCTTTCATCTTCATCAAGAGGCTCCTTAGTTCCTCCTTGGTTACTGCCATAAGGTTGGTGTCACCTGCATAGCTGAGGTTATTGATATTTCTCCCAGCAGTCTTGATTCCAGCTTGTATATATATACAAATACAAGCATTTTCAGGCTTCCCAAGTGGTGCTAGTGGTAAAGAACCCACCTGCAAATGCAAGTAAATGTAAGAGACACAGGTTCCATCCTTGGGTCAGGAAGAACCCCTGGAGGAGGGCATGGCAACCCACTCCAGCATTCTTGCCTGGAGAATCCCACAGACAGAGGAGCCTGACAGGCTGTAGTTGATAGGGCCACAAAGAGTTGGACACAACTGAATCAACTTAGCACACACATATGCATTTTCACCATATATATGTTGGAGATTTAAAAGCTACCTTCTTATTGTGGCGCAAACATCTTTAAGTAGATGTTACTCGGTTTCCATTAAAATTATTCTTTAGATATTAACTGGAAAGAGCCATAAGCTTCAGCCATGTGTTACACAAATACCTCAGAAGACAAAGTTATCATGAGGGAGAGAATAATAATAAAATAAAAATTATAAAAAAAGGTGACAAAAACCCCCATGAAGCGATAATATTTTAAAGAGCAGTACACAGTATTTCAGTGCATTGTATACAGTAAATGTCTTCTTTTGAACAGGTTACTGGAATGAATCCTAGAGGAGCAAGTCATCTCTAGGGAAAATAGGCACCTGAGATGGTTTCTGCCAATATCTGGGGAAGGACTCTTTCAGAAGGCTGCGAGTTTGCTACTAAGCTTCTCTTTACTCCTGGGGTTTAGACAGGAGATGTAACCAGGTGTAGTATCCCACAGTCTTTAATAAAGGAAAGCCTAAGTCTTTTAATATATTTTAAACAGGATGTTACTTTCCTAGATTGAGCATGTCATGTATAGTGAGAGGTACATTGTTCTTTCCTGTAAATAGACTTACACAACAGGGCCGCTGAGAAAAGAGGTAATAAGGCCTGACAACTGGAGAATTGCATTGCCTTTAGTTACCACATGCTTAGAGCTTTCAGTGTGTTGGTTCTATAGAAGATCAAACTCATGTCTAAGAACTGGATTGTCATTATGATGATAGCAACAACCTGATTCTCTTGGAATGGTTCCCAAAGAAAATTGTTAGTTACCACCATTCGGGGAGCTTACTAAGTCCTAATAATGAAAGTACAAATTAAAAAGTAATGATACAAGATAATATTAAAAGGTGACTGTAGGTCAGATGTGTTGATACTTGCTTGAGAGATGCTCTTAACCACTTCATCGGCTCTCAGGAGAGCCGATCCAGACGCTATGATTTCATTAAGTATTTTAATATTCTTCATCTCTCTCTCCCTAAATATGTCATTATATGATGCTGAAACTAGGAAAAGGCACTTTCTACTACTAAACAAATCAGAAATCTAGATTCCTATGAACTAAATAAGCTAAATGGTCATTCTGTGCCTTTAGAGATTTCCTAAATGACTGTAAGCATTGAATTTATCATAAATATGTTACGATTCATTTCTTGAAAAAGAAAAAAAAATCCAGTGCATTTATTAATATGCCAGCTAACTAATACCTAGATGCAACCATTATGAAAAATCACTTCAATGATTTGAAAGATATATCTGGGAAAAAATAAACGTCTCTGGGTTCCATTTCAAATCAACTCTCATGATTTAAATATAAATAACTAGGAGCAATGTTATTGATGAACAAACAGTATAATAAATTGTATAATATATTTTTTAAAATGAAAATTCACAGAAAACAATTTCAAAAGCTTCTTTTCTTCATACTTGGCATTTGAGAAA
This sequence comes from Bubalus bubalis, assembly GCF_019923935.1. Classification (NCBI taxonomy): domain Eukaryota; kingdom Metazoa; phylum Chordata; class Mammalia; order Artiodactyla; family Bovidae; genus Bubalus; species Bubalus bubalis. The sequence goes on along the minus strand of NC_059169.1, from coordinate 40,068,544 downwards.
AGTTTCCTTTTGTCTGGATGATGTTAATAATTTCTTAGTCTTTATTCTAATCATATTTATAACTATGTTGATCAGGGCATTTTCACTAGCCAATCTCATAAACAAAAAAAAATAGATGTAATTGTTCAAAAGTACAGACAATGAGGCAGGGCTGGGTACTCAAGTGTGCTGTCAACTAGTCTCAGAACCTAACTCTCTTTCTCTCAATCTTTCTTTCTCTCTCTCTCTCTCTCTCTCACACACACACACACACAGAGTTCTATTTATCTTTTATTGACATTAAATGACATTATCCTTAGGTAAAGTTTCCAGGTTGGCCAGCTTAGGCTAATAAATTGTGTTTCCCAGAACAAGTTCTAGATATTATTAACAGGGTGACTGTTGTTGTTTATTTGCTAAATCATGTCCAGCTCTTTTGCAACCCCATGGACCGGAGCCCACCAGGCTCCTCAGTCCATGGGATTTCTCAGGTAAGAATACTGGAATGGGTTACCATATCCTTCTTGAGGGATCTTCCTGACCCTGGGATTGAACTTACATCTCCTGCATTGCAGGTGGATTCTTTATTGCTGAGTCACTGGGGAAGCCTGTTGGGTGGTTACAAATAAACAAATTTAGGAAAAATATCCTGTCTCCTTTACCACAGGCTTCTCTGAGCCTTTAATACAATGATATGTTTATGACTCTCCAAGAAAGGTAGAAATCATACCTGTCAGCTATTGCCAAAATTAACTACCCCCACAATCTGGTTTTCTGTCTTACTTAGTCTAATCTCCTAGCAGTAGATGACAAGGAAATAAACCAGAAAGCACAGGATAAGCCATCTCCTTTATTTACTCCCATTTTCTTGGTTGCTTGGCTTGATCTTTGGGGGCAGTCATATGGTTTGAGGGGCTTCCCAGGTGGTTCAGTGGTAAAGAATCCTCTTGCCAATGCAGGAGATGCAAGAGACATGGGTTCAGTCCCTGCATTGGGAAGATCCTCTGGAGGAGGAAATGACAATTCACTCTAGCATTCTTGCATGGAAAATTGCATGGACAGAGGAGCTTGGTGGGCTACAGTCCAGGGGGGTCACAAAGAGTCTGACACGACTGAGCGACTGAGCACACACACATATGGTTTGAAATGGCTTAACCATCTGAGCCCTAATGGGAAGCTCTCACCTCCACCACACCTTCTATCAGATACAGGCATGCCTCCAGACCCTCCAGGCTTATTTCCTTTTAAGACCTTGTTGGAAGAACATGGGGTGGGAGAAGGGAAGGTAGAGATTAGGAAGGATGTCTGAAGATTAGCAGCTCACCTTCTTGACCTCACTAATGAAGAGCAACCATTTGATATGAACTAGTTCTCTGGCCATGTCCTGCTCACTATGCTAGATTTAGCTCTCTTGGTAAATTTAAAAATAAAATAGAAAATGTATTACCATACGTATATTTAGTTCATTGTCTAGCACGTATAGTAAAGCTTGTGTCTGTCTCTAAAGGAAAATTTCCTAATAATATTTTGTAGGGAAAATCCCAGAATACAAAATGATATTTCAACTCTCCTCCTCACTCAATTTAGATAAGTCACAAGCAGAATATTAAGAAATTTCCTATATATGAAGATGGAAGAAGCTTACTCAAAATAAAATAGGAGTTGGGGAAAATTTACTTATTTTTCTTCTTCATAGCACTTTTCAATCACATCTATGACATTTTCCCAGTGAACTCATAGAAATTCTATATTACAGACTGTACCTGGTTTGCATAACTTGTTTTGTATCTCTTGGCAAGCTCCAAGCCATCTCAGTTTTGTACATTTTTATGTAACTCTGATCACAAGGAAGATGTCTTGAGACAGAAGGTATGGTTCAATAAATTGAGATGAGACAGTTAGGCACAGAATTTACCATGAGGATGGCAATTGTTTCTAGAATAATTTTCTATGCTATGCCTACTAAATTTCCTGAAATTTAGAAGAACATGGGCCAATATTTATTGAATTAATTGAAGATTTTTCAGGGTTATAAACTTTGGATTTTTTTATTTAAAAAAAAGTCTTTCAGAGAAAAGCAAGTATCATATATTAACACATATATATGGACTCTAGAAAAATGGTACTGATACCTATTTGCAGGGCAGGGATAGAAACACAGACGTAGAGAATGGATTTGTGGATCCAGTGGGGGAAGAAGAGGGTGGGACTAATTGAAAGAGTAGTATTGCAATATATACCTTACCACATATAATATAGATATCTAGTGGGAACCTGCCATATAACACAGGGAGCTTAGCCTGGCACTCTGTGATGACCTATAGAGGTGAGGTGGAAGGGAGGCTCAAAAGGGAGGAGATATATGTATACTTATAGCTGATTCTCATAACTGTACAGCAGAAATCAACACAACATTATAAAGCAATTATCCTCCAATCAAAAATAAAACAGGAAGAAACTTCAAAAATAAACAAAAGTCTCAGTTTGACTTAACTGGGCTCAGATTCTAATTTGTCATGTGAAACTTTTATGGGTATTCACTGTTTTAGATTTTGTACCTTAACTTGTAAGTAAACAAACAAAAACCTAGGTCTCTAGTAAGCTAATGACAGGTTCACAGAACTGAAAAGGAAGGTCTCCACATACTTGATAGGCTACATAATGATGGTAGTTATGTTTTACTTTACAACTAATAAGTGAGACATTAAATATATGCATGCCAATTTACATTTCATTATATGCTTACTGGAGAGAAATGGCTTAATAAACATTTTATCATGTACCCACTCTCTTAATCACTGTTCAGAAAAGGCAATTTTATTTGTAGCCTAAAATCACATTCCAAGCCTACCAGTCCTTGCAATATTACTTTGGTAACGTATTTTCCTGATATTTATTTTCTGTAGCACATTTATTTAAAATTCCATTTAATTTTTTTTTTATTCCGGGAATTTCTCTTTCTATTATAAAATTTATTTTTATGTCCATTGATTTTAATGCCCCTAAAACATTTCTGAAATTTCATTATTGACTTCTGTGCGTGTATGCTTAGTCATGTTGGACTCTTTGTGACTCCATGGACTGTAGCCCGCCAGGCTCCTCTGTCCCTGGGGATTCAGAGTAACGTAGAAATTTATAATACCATATGTAAAACAGATAGCCAATGGAATTTGCTGTATGACTCAGGGAACTCAAACAGGGGCTCTGTGACAGGCTGAAGGGTGGGGTGGGGAGGGAGATGGGAGGGAGGTCTGGGAGGGAAGGGACATGGGTGTACTATGGCTGATTCTTGTTGATGTATGCCAGAAAACCACAACATTCTTTAAAGCAACTATTCTTTAATTAAAAATTTCAAAAAAAAAAAAATTAAAAACAAAAAGAATATTGGAGTGGGTTATCATGCCCTCCTGCAGAAGATCTTCCCAACCCAGGGATCAAACCCAGTCTCCCACATTGCAAGGGGATTTTCAGGGGAATTCTTTACCATCTGAACCACCAGGGAAGCCCATGAGTACTAGAGTGGGTAGCCTATCCCTTCTCCAGGGGAACTTCCCAACCGAGGAATAGAACCAGGGTCTCCTGCACTGCAGGTGGATTTTTTACCAGCTGTGCTACCCGGGAAGCTCCACTGACTTCTGCTGCTGCTGCTGCTGCTGCTAAGTCACATCAGTTGTGTCCGACTCTGTGCGACCCCATAGATGGCAGTCCACCAGGCTCCCCTGTCCCTAGGATTCTCCAGGCCAGAACACTGGAGTGGGTTGCCATTTCCTTCTCCAGTGCATGAAAGTGAAAAGTGAAAGGGAAGTCGCTCAGTCGTGTCCGACTCTTAGCGACCCCATGGACTGCAGCCTACCAGGCTCCTCCATCCATGGGATTTTCCAGGCAAGAGTACTGGAGTGGGGTGCCATTGCTAGGTAAATTATTTAGCTTTGCAATGTCACTAGGAAAAGCATTAGCAGAGGGTTCCTTTACAATCTGGCCAAGCCCATGAGAAGTGTCCCACGTGAATTTCAAGTCTCTTAAATTCTTATTATCCAAAGTGTAGTCCTGGGAGGAGCAGCATAGATGTCAACTGAGAGTTTGGTAGAAATGTAAATAGTCAGGCCCTGCCCAAAGAGGTACTGAACCTGAATCAGCATTTTAATGATATCACCAGACAACTTATATGTGTATTAAAGTTCAAGGGTTCAAATGTTCAAATGTTCTTAAAACATTTTTAAAAGGTCATTAAAAAAACTGAGGGCTGTCCAGGTGGCTCAAAGGTAAAGACTTCAAATTGCATGATGTGCAGTTTTGATCCCCAAGTCAGGAAGATCCCCTAGAGAAGGAAATGGCAACCCTCTCCAATATTCTTGCCTGGGAAATTCCACGGACAGAGGAGCCTGATGGCCTACAGTCCATGGGGTTGCAAAGATTCAGACATGACTACACGACTAACCAACTGATCAACAACAAAAATAACTGACTACATGGTTCTCACAAACACTTTTCAGTCCGTATTTTAATGTCTCTGCCATTCTGCTCTCTGAGCTCTTAGAGGGGAAGGGGCTGATTAGGCCAGACCAGCAAATTTATTCCCTGTCTCTATTTCCCTAAAGCCATATCAAGTTGAATGATACTCAGTTGCAACTCTGTCTTTTGAGGCTTCTTCAAATGGCCAGTTATAATTCATTCAGGAAATAATCTCCAGACTGTCATTTTGTTTCCTTTTTGATTGAGTGTTACTCTGCTTTTTATGTTTAGCCTGTATTCACTCCAGCAGCATATTATTTATAGTTGAACTCAATTCCCATTCTTAGAACAATTTCTTCCCCACTTTGTGAAGTCTGCCACTATGCAATATTCAAATGTAAATATTCAAAGCAGTAAGGTGAGGAATATGCATCGCATACTTCTATGCACAACAGGGGTTGGCGCATTGCTTTTGAACATATAGCCTTGTCTTCTTTTTATCTATTAAGTAAACAGTGCTACATATCACTATTTATTATTTATATGAACATCACTTTTCCAGCAAAGGTCTGCATAGTCAAAGCTATGGTTTTTCCAGTAGTCATGTACAGATGTGAAAGTTGGACCATAAAGAAGGCTGAGTGCAGAAGAACTGATGCCTTCAAGCCGTGGTGCTGGAGAAAACTCTTGAAAGTTGCTTAGACTCCAAGAAGATCAAACCAGTCAATCCTAAAGGAAATCAACTTTGAATATTCATTGGAAAGACTGATGCTGAAGCCCCAGTACTTTGGCCCCCTGATGAGAAGTGCCAGCTCATTGGAAAAAACCCTGATCTGGGGGAAGATTGAAGCCAAAACAGAGAAGGGGGCAGCAGAGGATGAAATGGTTGGATAGCTTCACGGCTCAATGAAAATGAATTTGAGCAAACTCCAGGAGATAGTGGAGGACAGAGGATCCTGGTGTGCTGCAGCCCATGGGGTCACAAAGAGACAGACATGACCTAGCAACTGAGCAACAACTATAACATCTATGAAAACCAAAGAATCTCATCTGTCAATCACTCCAGTGACCAGCACAGTGCTTTGTGCAGAGTATACAGTCAAAGGGATCATGATATTATATTCTTTACATTCTAAAATGCAAAGGATTAAAATATACCAAGATAAAGCAGGGGTAATAAGTATTTTGCAGTTTATAATACTGGTGACCATAAGAAACTCAAAGATCTTTGGATAGTGTCATCGTTGTATACTGCAAAAATCTTCTGTGGCAGAAAAACAAACCTGGAATAAGGATTGGAGAAAGTTTTGCTGATGGCTTCTCCTTGACATTTAAACACTGACTAACCATACAGCCAGGTAGTGAGGTACCTCAAGCTCACAGAAATATCAAGTTTTATCTTTAAAGTATAATTTCCTCTCATTCTGAAAGACCACATTGGAGAACTGACAGAGAATGCACTTCAAAACACAAGTGAGTCAGCAGACCTCAAATAAAAACACCCACCAACAAACACTGATGCAGATCTCAAAACCCCCAGCTAATAAACAAGGTTTAAAGGCTGTGGCAGCCTCCAGCAGCTGGGAGAACATCAGGGGATGGAAGAAAAAGGCCTCCCCTTTCCTGTCACCCTGTTCAGCAATAGCTCCCCATGCTGCCCACCCACTCGGTTAATGTACTAAGAGCGCACATCGGTGGAGGACAGAACTAAGAACTCCTCAGCACAATAAAACTCAGACAGTGGTGAGATTAGAGGAATAAGCAGACTTTCCACAAGAGGAATGTAGCATTTCACAACTCTAAGAAGTCTTCAGCCAGGTAAAGGCACCATATTGCCTCTTATATTAGCCTTGAAAGCACCCAGCTGGTGCTCAGCAAAATTCACACATCTCCCAGTGAGAGCACGGGCTTTGGGCTACTTAGGCTGAGACTTTCGCAGCTGGAAAGAGTGTAAAGCAAGTATAGCATGTAGGTAGGATTCCTACGAAATCCTTTGCTTTCATTCATTTTATCTTCCAAATATGCCCCGTCCCCATAACAGATTATCCTCGTAGCCTGCCTCATCACCTCCAAGCGTCCACACAAATCCCCAAGACGTCAGCGTGTGTTTTATTGGCCATATTTCTAGCTGAAAATCCTGCCTCCGTAGCAGTACCTAAAAATACTCCAAAACACTGATGCTTTTTCTGAAGAGTGCTTCTGTGCAGCAGAATTCCAGAAGGATTGTTTTGTCTGTTCTGTTCATTAAGGTCAATTAACTTTATGTTCAGCAGCATTCATGACACATATGTGCTTAAGTATGTTGGCAATTCACCCTGGAAAAGGTAGGACAGGAAAGTAATAACTTGTATTCACATGGCATTCATTTTCCTATATTCATAGCAGAGGGATTAAACAAAATGACATAATTCTATATTCTAATGTTCTTGTGAAATTCAAGGGAAAGAAACATTTTCCTTCTTTCTTTTATTTTTTAAAATACAGGTAGGTTCTGAATCTGCTCAAATTTTCAATTGTATCCATAATCAGGTTTCCCTGCGTGTTGACTTCCCTCATCTGGGCTCACTTATTCCTTTTCTAAGTCAATTCAAGGGACTGGATCTTGTTTAAGAGAATTTTAAAATCTTTTTTCCTGACTCTTTGCAATTTCTTAACAGGATGTTTTACCTTTTTTTACCCTTTCTTTGCAGATTGTCTCCTGCCATCCCTCACCCCCATTTCTGACTCTGCGTCTCTATTTACTATGCGCTTCTGAGCATTTCCAGGCTTCTGCACCTTTGCCCTCTGGCTAAATGCTGCTCACTATTCCACTGTGAATCAGACCTTGACATTCAACACATGGAGCTAATGACGAAAACCTGTTGTGTAGAAAGGACGACGTGCTTAAGGAAAGTTTTAAAAGGAGTCATGTAGACAGAGTGTTGTTACTGCTGAGTAAACCACATTGCTTTAGCATCATCTTGAAGAATTAGGGCTTTTGGAGGTTTCGGGAGGGAATTATTGCTGCAGCAAAAAAAAAAAAAAAAGAAAGAAGAAAAAAAGGAAAAAAAAGGCATAGTCGTGCTTAAGATCAAAGCTTTTCATTTTAACAAGAGATAAACTAACCTAAACTTTGATTCAGTTGCTGCTGCTGTTGCTAAGTCGCTTTAGTCGTGTCCGACTCTGTGCGAGCCCAGAGACGGCAGCCCACCAGGCTCCCCTGTCCCTGGGATTCTCCAGGCAGGAACACTGGAGTGGGTTACCATTTCCTTCTCCAATGCATGAAAGTGAAAAGTCAAAGTGAAGTCACTCAGTCGTGTCCAACTCCTAGCAACCGTATGGACTGCAGCCTACCAGGCTCCTCCGTCCATGGGATTCGCCAGGCAAGAGTACTGGAGTGGGGTGCCATTGATTCAGTTAGTGCTTCTTTATTTAGTTTTAGAAAGTACCATCTGCAGTGCAAACCATAACCTATCTCTTGCATTCTCAGTTCTCTAAGTATGGGGCCTATTAATTATGCAAGAGTGGCTCATGGAATAATTATATGAATTTTCATTTCAATTCAATTAAGAGCACTGAATATCTACAAAATGCAAAGCCCACACAACAGAGTATCACATTATCCTAGTCTTCAGAAAGTTTTTAGTTCTACAGGAGAAGCAGAGGAACTCACCTTAGAGGGTGGTGAAGGCAGGCAGGAGTTTCTATCAGGAGTTTGGTTATGCATTAATAGACCTGTGATTATTTTTAAATTAATACTAAGTACTAAGTAAACAATATTTATTGGCAACTATGTGTATTAACGGGCTTTCCCAGTGGCTCAGTGGTAAAAAAAATCTGCCCACAATGCGAAATGCAGGAGACTTGGGTTCAATCCCTGGGTAGGGAAGATCCCCTGGAGGAAGGCATGGCAAACCACTCCAGTATTCTTGTTTGGAAAATCCTATGGACAGAGGAGGGGTACAGTCCGTAGGGTTGCAAAGAGTCAGACACTACTGAAGCAATTGAGGACACACACACACATGCATGTGTATTTAGAGGATATGAAGGTCAACAAAAGAAAAGCCATATTGATATGAAGATGACAATGATGATAGTAGTGGAGGTGGTGATGATTTGGGACTTTGGTGGTCATTATTCTGCCTATCACAAGTGGTGCAGGTGAAGGGGAGCTGTGGAAGCTTTTTAGGTAGTGCATTAGAAAGGTCATCAGTATTTATGTTGGATTAAAAGAAGGAAAAGTCAGAGGCCACTGGGGACCTAATTTGATAGTCCTGCTGAAAGGTAAAGAGAATCTATACTTAGAAAGTAGTCAGAGAGTGAAATAAACTGCATTCTCTTTAGGAATTAGAATATGTCCTACAGTTTTTGAGAATATGATATACAGCCACACACCTAAGCTGATAGAAAAATAGATAATGAGTTTGCATTGGATACATTTGGGCTTGACTTCTGGTTCTGTCACATAACTATGTAATATTAAGCAAGGTGTTAATAGCTTACCTCTTTAAACCTCAATTCCCTCATCTATAAATATAACTAGTTCTATCCATGTCATGAGATCATTTTCAGGACTAATATTTATGTAATAATTATATAGCACAGTGACAGACATTTACCAAGTTCTCGGAAATAGTAGCTATTATCAATCTCCTGCTGAAGCTTTTATTCTCATCTGTTAGCTTTGTAATATCAGACATTAATATGGAACATTTAGATTGGTATAAACCTGTCTTTACAACTGGGTCTCACATACCTGTTCAGATTATTAACCAGAGGATTTGTCATAGAGTTATGTTAAAATCAATTATTGAGACAATTGAAATGAATAGAAGAGAAATTCAAGATCTAGGTTGCCAGAATTCAATTGCTCCCATGGACCAAGAAGCAGAAAATATAAAAAGAGGTGGCAAGAATACACATAAGAACTATACAAAAAAAGATCTTCACGACCCAGATAATCACAATGGTGTGATCATCACCTAGAGCCAGACATCCTGGAATGTGAAGTAAAGTGGGCCTTACTTAGGAAGCATCACTATGAACAAAGCTAATGGAGGTGATGGAATTCCAATTTAGCTATTTCAAATCCTAAAAGATGAGGCTGTAAAAGTGCTGCACTCAAGATGCCAGCAAATTTGGAAAACTCAGCAGTAGCCACAGGACTGGAAAAGGTCAGTTTCATTCCAATCCTAAAGAAAGGCAATGCCAAAATACTAAAACTACCGCACAATTGCACTCCTCTCACACTCTAGTAAAGTAATGCTTAAAATTCTCCAAGCAGGTTTCAGCAATACATGAACCGTGAACTTCCAGATGTTCAAGCTGGTTTTAGAAAAGGCAGAGGAACCAGAGATCAAATTGCCAACATCCGCTAGATATGGAAAAAGCAAGAGAGTTCCAGAAAAACATCTATTTCTGCTTTATTGACTATGCCAAAGCCTAGTGTGGATCATAATAAACTGTGGAAAATTCTAAAGGAGATAGGAATACCAGAGCACCTGACCTGCCTCTTGAGAAACCTGTATGCAGGTCAGGAAGCAACAGTTAGAACTGGACATGGAACAACAGACTGGTTCCAAATAGGAAAAGGAGTACGTCAAGGCTGTATATTGTCAACCTGCTTATTTAACTTATATGCAGAGTACATCATGAGAAATGCTGGGCTGGAAGAAGCACAAGCTGGAATCAAGATTGCTGGGATAAATATCAATAACCTCAGATATGCAGATGACACCACCCTTACGGCAGAAAGTGAAGAAAAACTAAAGAGCTTCATGATGAAAATGAAAGAGGAGAGTGAAAAAGTTGGCTTAAAGCTCAACATTCAGAAAACTAAGATCATGGCATCCTGTCCCATCACTTCATGGCAAATAGATGGGAAACAGTGGAAACAGTGGCTGACTGTATTTTTTTGGGTTCCAAAACCACTGCAGATGGTGATTGCAGCCATGAAATTAAAAGACACTTATTCCTTGGAAGGAAATTTATGACCAACCTAGACAGCATATTGAAAAGCAGAGAACATTACTTTGTCAACAAAGGTCCATCTAGTCAAGGCTGTGGTTTTTCCAGTCGTCATGTATGGATGTTAGAGTTGGAGTATAACGAAAACTGAGTGCCGAAGAATTGATGCTTTTGAACTGTGGTGTTGGAGAAGACGCTTGAGAGTCCCTTGGACTGCAAGGAGATCTAACCAGTCCATCCTAAAGGAGATCAGTCCTAGCTGTTCATTGGTAGGACTGATGTTGAAGCTGAAACTCCAATACTTTGGCCACCTGATGCGAAGAGCTGACTCATTTGAAAAGACCCTGATGCTGGGAAAGATTGAAGGCAGGAGGAGAAGGGGACGACAGAGGATGAGATGGTTGGATGGCATCACCGACTCGATGGACATGGGTTTGGGTGGACTCCGGGAGTTGGTGATGGACAGGGGGGCCTGGCGTGCTGCAATTCATGGGGTCACAAAAAGTCAGACTCGACTGAGCGACTGAACTGAACTGAATTGAACCAGATGAGACTAAAGTTGGATGGGACTTAAGAATGTGTGCCAAAACTGATGGATTTCAACTTTAAATTGTTTTGCTGGCCAAATAAACTGTCTGAAAGATCTGTACTTGAACTTATTCACAGAGTGTAGTTATTTAGAACAACAACAACAAAAAATTTATTGTTTGGGAAGATCCCCTGGAAGAGGAAATGGCAACTCACTCCAGTATTCTTTCCTGGAAAATCCCATGGCGAGAGGAGCCTGGAAGGCTATAGTCCATGGGGTAGTAAAGAGTCCTACATGGCTGAGTAGCTGAGAACACATACACACACACATTTTATTGTTATTCACAGTAATAAATATATTTTAATATATCACAACAGCACATATGTAGATATGCCTAAACAAAATTTCTTAACTTAAAACATGTGAATCTTACTAATATTCCCTATTCTCTTCTGATACATTCTATCCTACTTCATTTCTTTACATTCCTTTCTATATTACCTTATCCTATCCTGTCAAATAAGATCCTTTACATTTATTTTTTAACTAGTAATGGGTCATAACCCACAGTTTATAAAACATTAGTTCATAGCAGTAGATTAAATTATTTTCTGGTTTACCTCCAGTAAATTTATTTTTGAAATAAAAATATTTGTAGATAGAATGATATACACATCTACTATTAATATGTTTATTAAATGTTAAGAAAACATTTTATTTCTTGGTAAAACTGTAAGTAGAAGTTATAGTACTTTTCCTCAGCATCACTCAATGAAGTCTAAGTCAGCCACCTCACCTGACCTCCTGTATGATTTTGAGCCAGTGACTTAATCTCCAAGCTTAGAATTTCTTACCTGTGAACTAGGACTGATAGTAACTATTTCATAGATTTGTCGGGATACTCTAGTTGAATTTTGCGTCTGAAGCAAAGAAAATAATGTTATTTTAAAATATAATTATTTGAGCAAACTTTTACTGACTACTTATTATGTCCCAGGCACCGAGAGGATTCAAGGTTCAATAAAAAATATGATAAAAAGCAGGAGGAGGATAAGGGTGATGACAATAAAGTAAAAGAAGGTAGATTATGAAGAAGAGGACAAAGAGAAAAGAGCTGTTATAACCTAGTACAATAGCCATCCTGCATACCTTCTAAGTTGTTTCAGTCGTGTCAGACTCTTTGCCACACTCTGGACCAAAACCCACCAGACATCTCTGTCCATGGGATTCTACAAGCAAGAATACTGGAGTGGGTTGCCGTGCTCTCCTCCAGGGGATCTTCCCGACCCAGGGATCAAACCTGCATCTCTTATGTCTACAGCTTTGGCAGGCGAATTCTTTACCACTAGCACCACCTGGGAAGCCTTGGCCATCCTATGTAAATATTATAAAATGAGACAAAATATTAATGTCTTAGTAAGTCTTATTAAAATATTTAGCACTGTGCTTAGCATTCAGTATGAAATAAGTACTTTTGAGTATATGCAAGTTCATAAGTGAATGAATGAGTTCCAGTTTTGGCCAGTATTCTGCTATCTAAAGGAATGATATATTGCAGACCCTTCATTAACATCATTTGGCCACCTAGATTAAAAAATATGATTATTGAATTTCTCATAGTAACTTCTGAAATTAAAAATGCCACATCAAATGTGTGCATTTCTAAAATAAAAATTAGAAGAGAATCACAACTCTTTTTGTTTTGAACAAATTATTTTATTTGTATCAAAATGTTATAGAGAGGAAATAACTGCTATTAAACTTCTTCTGACTCAGTCATTAAAACAGCAGAGGCATCTAACTACCTAGCAGTTAAGAAAACTTTGGTCATATATTAATAACCCAACTGTTTTCTTCAACTAAACTGAAAACTAATTTAATTATTTTATAGATAACGCACTTTATAAATCAGCAGACAAGGTGATTATTGCTATATTACTAGTCCTTTTCACATACATATAGAAGGCCCATCCTCAAATATATGCTCATTTGGAAATTTTTTCTTCCTCATCATTTCTTTCCTTTCTCAAAGTCAAGACAAAATCTTAAACAAGTCTCATGTTATAGAGAATGTAGAAATGGGTTTCAGATTTACTTTCTTTTGCAGTAAATTATATTTTATCATTTGAGGATGCAACTATAAGGTGACACATTGTAGCCAGATAGAGAAGTGACATTTTTCAATTGCTATTGGCTCTAGTTCTATTTTTATTAACCCTCTTGCTGGTAAATCTAAATGCAAGCTCTATGGAATCAGATGTGAAATAATAACTTTCTTTAGTGCTATTCAGGCAATGGAGAATGATTTTCCATTTGTGGAAATATCATCTAGGAAATAACCGGCAATGGCAATTTGTCAAGAAAAGAAAATCCATCACCAAACTTGATAACACTAGTAGAGAGTGAGGCATGAACGTAGTTTCACAGTTACCATTTGACCCCAGGTGTCCCCAGGATTATCAATCTTCCTGTGTTTCTCCCACTCTTCTGTCATTCTCTCAGCCTCCACTCACCCTTCAGCAAAGAGGCTAGCAGCTGGGTTTCTCTATTCAGTATTTGGAATTCATGCAATAGCTTTCAAACACTGTCCCAAATATTTTCTCATTCAATACAATAATCCTATGAAGTTGACAAGGTAGGATCATTATCTCTGTTCTATAAAAGAAGAAACTGAAGCCATGATTAAGTGACTTGTCTAAGGTCATGCATCGAGAAAGAAGCAAGTGTGTGAATGACACCCTTTCAGGATCATTGCTCATTGGCACCCTGAGGCTCAGTGAGGCATCAGGGAAAAATGAACAGAGTCGTAAAAACCAAGAAGCCTTAAGCCCACAAATACTGTGTTTTATCTCCTTCCTTATTACTTGTCATTGTTTATTTTTGAGCAATTAATCAATTTGTTTTAGAAAGTATATCAATCATCTATTGCCATAATAATGCTGTGTACAAAAGTCCCTCAAACTCAGTGGTTTAAAACAGTAAGCATGTTTTCTTATTCATTTGTTTCTGGATCAGCTGAGTGGTTTCATTGGTCTCAGCTGAGCCTACCTGTGAATCCATAGAAAGTTTTGGACTGGGCTAATGGTTCTGCCGATTGTACCTGGATTTCTTTCTGTGTTTGAAAGTTGGCTCGACACATACGTTGATTTTGAATGGTGTCAGCTGGGACAATGGGATTATCCTCTGTGTGGCCTCTTAGTGTCCAACAGATTAGCCAGTCTAGTTAACAGAGGGTCCCAAAGTAGTGAGCAGAGGAGCAGAAGACCTCCTTAGGCCTCAGAACTAGAATGTGGTCACTTTGACCACATTCTGAGGGCAAAGCAAATCACAAAGGCAGCCCAGGTTCAAAAGGTGGGGTAAAAACTCTACATCCTAATGGGAAGAGTTGTAAAGTTTCATAGCAAGGACTGTGGCTACAGGGTGAGGGGTCATTGCAGCCATTTTGCAATCAATCTGATAGAGTAACAATCCTTCATCATCTCCAATGCAGCAACAGTTTAGGAATATAAAAATGACTAAAACCATTCTCTTTAACACATATGCATTTATAGCCTGGCCAGGTGGCTTAGTGGTAAAGCATCTCTGCCTGCCAGTGCAGGAGATATGGCCTCAGTCTCTGGTTTGGGAAGATCCCCTGGAGAAGGAAATGGCCACGCACTTCAGTATTCTGGTCTGGAAAATTCCATGGACACAGGAGCCTGGCATGAGTCCATAGGATCTCAAAAGAGTCAGATATGACTGAGTAAGTAAACAACAACAGTGAGAGACAAACATGTGAGAAGGTCAATACAATACAATAAATAAATAAAAGCATAGTAGGCTTGCAAACAAACACTACGATCTACAAAGCTCAAGAGTATGACATTTAACAATTTTTCTGTAGCTAATTTCATTTGTACCTTGAGTCCTATTTTAATTGATAGCCAATCAATTCTAGGTAACAAATCAATTCCGATTTTCCTAAATTAATTGTCTTCTCAGTGAGGTCAGTTTCCCACTTTCCCCCTTGTCGTGGCATCAGAGGCCCAGACCCTGTCCTTAATTGTGTTTCACTGGTATCCATGGAGATTTAGTATCCCACCTGTCCCCATTTTAAGTACACAGATCCTTCCTCATCCCCTAATGAGCTTAGTGCCTGCTGCTACTGCTAAGTCGCTTCAGTCGTGTCCGACTCTGTGTGACCCACCAGGCTCCCTCATCCCTGGAATTCTCCAGGCAAGAACACTGGAGTGGGTTGCCATTTCCTTCTCCAATGCATGAAAGTGAAAAGTGAAAGTGAAGTCGCTCAGTCGTGTCCAACTCTTAGCGACTTAGACATAGACTGCAGCCTACCATGCTCCTCCGTCCATGGGATTTTCCAGGCAAGAGTACTGGAGTGGGGTGCCATTGCCTGCTCCACACACAGCCAAATACGTGTGACTATGTAACGAATGTTAAAGACACAATTTCATGACCTAGAGAGTAAACAGGTAATAAAAAAGGATAAATTTTATTTTGCACCAATATTTAAAAAGTAATATTCATGGATATGATCATTTTGATATAAGAACTGTTTCAGAGTGAAAAGGGTTTTATTTTTCAGAAACTTAAGTATAATTAAATATGGAAAGAACACTAACTGGGAGTTGAGAACATGAATTCCAGCCCGTATTTCATCACTAATTAGCCATGTGGTTCCAGCAAAGTCTTTTTGCTTCTCTGGTCTCAATTTCCTCATTTCTTTATTAAGGGAGTTGGGCTAGAAAAATATCACAGTCCCTCTGGGAATTCAAATCTCATAGTTCTTACAAAATTGAATAGAGTCATTTGTGGTATTAGGGAGAGAAAGAGAAAGAGAGGAACTCAAAAGAAAAATCTAATAAGATCACAGATTACAGGACATCTGAGGATGATGTATTAAGCTAGCTGAGCTAATAGTCATGATTGAATAATACATATTTCAATATTATATAGGGATATTTTTGTTATTATGGGACACTTTTAATAATAAAAATAACATATGCTCCCTTATGGTATGAATATTCAATTGCAAAGTAACATAGTTTATTGTAATTGTCTGAATGAATGATATCCATTTCTCCTTTAATCCTCAATTTTTTTTTATGTTAACATAATTGTCAATGACTAAAATATGGAAGGAAAGGAAGCCAGTTTTAAATTCCCTATTAATAAGCATAAATGCCAACACATTCCAACTCAAAATAGCATTACCATTATTTTATAATACAGTCAAAAATCATTCCTAACAGATTTACAGTCATTGAAGCAACCCATTTACTAATTAAGGAAGTAAGTAAGTGTTAGTCACTCAGTCATGTCCAATTCTTTGTGACATAGACTGCAGCCCACAAGGCTCCTATGTCTATGGAATTCTCCAGGCAAGAATACTTGAGTGAATGGCCATTTCCTTCTCCATGGGATCTTCCCAACCTGGGGATCGAACCTGGGTCACCTGACATGGCAGGCAGATTCTTCACCATCTAAGCCACCAGGGAAGCCTTCACTAATTAAGGAAGCATTTCAATACTGATGAATGCTACTTACTGATAATATGATTGATTTCTGAATTTTAATATTATACTAATATTTCAAGAATATTTTGTAGCCATAATTAACAGTAATCTAAATGAATTATAATATGGTGAGTACTGACTAAATGTAAATAAAATTTCTATGCAAACTTGGTAGAAAAAATTTTGGACAGAGGACAACTAATATTATTGAAACTGAAACTATAAACTGTCGCTTGTTTAACTCAAGCTACACAATTTATAATCTCATGTTGAAAGATTAACTCTGGGTGTTTTGGTTACATGAATCTTGAAACTTAACTGTTCTTCATGCTCTAGTCTTCAAATGGTAAATCATAACACCCTATGCCTTTGAGATTGATCTGTTTCAAACATCTATGGTACATTTTATTTAGTAAACTGCCAGTGCCGACATAGTTCTAACTTTTCAAAAGATATTTATTCCTTTGTTAAGGATGAGGAAAGCCAAGTACCTTTTACTATTTCTCCCTTGAAGCAAAGCTAACAATTTAGCAAACTGATGTTGTAGATGGAAGAAACCATTTAACTGACATACAGTGTTGATTCTTCAAATATAAAAGTTGTAGACCTAAACTTCCTGTCTTATCCCCCCAACCACCGCCCAACAGCAACAATGGGGGGAGGGACTAGGTATCACCATGCACTTGACAGACATTCAATAAAGTTAGAAAATAACAAATTAAATATTAACAATTGGCATTGTAAAAGTTACTCCCATCTCCCAATATGACAATACAAAGCACGTCAACCCTGATAAAAGTCATTTAGTTTTGATTTCATGAACTTATTTAGATAACTCTGCCATTTGTCTTCTTTTTTGTTTTTTTTTTCTCTCTCCTTATTTCTGTCTGTTCTTTAGGCTGCTCCTCAATGGTCTTTTTTAACTCTGCCATTTGTCTTCTTTTTTATTGTTTTCTCTCTCCTTATTTCTCTCTGTTCTTTAGGCTGCTCCTCAATGGTCCTAGGTGTTTGAGTCTATGGGGACTCCGCCACCCCAAGGCCACAGTAGAGGACATCAAATAGGAGTTTCAAGTGTCAAGGGAACATGCTTCTTTTAGGAAACAGTACAGCATCCTGTGAAGTTTTAGCTCTGGCAGGCTCCACTGCTAGGAAGGAGAGCTTGCCCAACAGAGTTTAATCTTTTCTCCCTAAAATGGGTATAGTCACACAAATTTCCTGAAAAATAAAATGGGTGGGCGCAGGCTGATGGCTCATCCTTCTCCATAGGTCTGTTAGTATGGAAACTGCCCATCACAAATGCCATCTTTCAAAGGTAATGTCCTCTGAGGGGCCTGTTCAGACTCCTGGGCTTCAGAGGTAAGCAGATTGCCTCTGTCTCTTGCATCTCTCTAAAGACCTCCAGCCATATGGTCTGATAAAATTCACAATGCTCTTAAGCAGAGATAGGTTAAGTAAACCATAATAAATCCATATAATGGATTACAAGGCAACTATAAAAATTCATGAGGTAGAAGACTATTTATTGGCATGGGACAATTACTGAACAATTGTTAAGGCTACAAAAACTTTATTCAATAATGCAGCACTTTTGTAAAAGCTCTAACTCATAGTCATTTATATTTCTTCTTATCTAGGGTACATCATCAATTTTTTCTAAATATTTTTTATAATGATTCTTTTTTCTTAATGTTTTAAATTTTTTGAGTCATTCATTTTTAATTGAAGGATAATTACTTTACACTATTGCATTGGTTTCTACAAAATATCAACATGCAATTTTTTCTAAATATTTTTTATAAACATATTTTAATATTTTTTCTAAATATTAAGGAGTTATTCTAAATGAAAGAACAATTAAACTCAGGTCAAATACATATCTTGATATTAAGGTTATAATATCTGATGTATATAACATGTCAATGTTTTTATGTTGAATACTACACATTACACTGAAGTATTATGCATTATGTGGCAAATTGTATATGTTATATGTTAAATAATACGTAATATAATTGTATTATGTGTTTTGTTGTATGCATGCTAAGTCGATTCCATAGGGTCCAACTCTTTGCGACCCTACGGACTGTAGCCCACCAGGCTCCTCTGTCCATGGGATTCTCCAGGTAAGAGTACTAAAGTGGGTTGCTATTTCCTACTCCAGGGGATCTTCCCAACAAGGAATTGAACCTGCATCTATTATGTCTCCTTCATTGGCAGGTGGGTTCTTTATCACTAGTGCCACCTAGGAAGCCCAATGTATTTTATTACATATTTGTTATACGTTAAATAAATATATCCTACATTTTATGTAATGACTGGTATGAGGGTTTCTGTTTTGCTTCTTTTAGTGTTTTGAATTATTTTTCTGCCTTCCACAAGGTATTACGATTACAATTATGAAATCAGGCAGCCAACAGGCTTGCATTTTTGTTTTCTCACCTGATTTTCTCTTTCCCTGATGATAAAAAGGAGACAGAAGGACAGTAGGAGTACAGCAGAGACCTCTATCTTGGAAAACATACCCTCTGGGGATTTGCGGAGTCTGGCGTGCTCTCTGCATAGAATGTTTGCAGGGAATGGGGAACAGGGATGCTAATTCAGGAGGCAAATGTGAAACAGAGACAGTGGCCAAAAATAGGCTGTTTCCAAATGAACAGAGCTTGGAAACTCGCCATGGTTGGGTTCAAGTCCATGCCAGCCACTATCTCCCTGGGCATCATCAGCTCCTCAGGGAATGAGCGATTCTCACAGACTGGCTGTCCCTTTGTCAGTGGCCTTAATGGAAACAGCTGCTCCCTGGCCCCAGCAGCTGGCCCCAAACTGCTGACTGAGGCACAGTCACAACTCCATCTCTTCTCAGAAACACAACCTCTAGGTCCAAACAGGAGAAGCCATCAGAAAGCCTGACCATCACCTCCATCTTTTTAGAACGTGGGCAGCTGGTGCACTCCTCTTGAGACAGATTGCGGGAGACCAGCTGGCCCTCCCTTATCATCTCCTTCTTTCTTCACTTTAACTTTCATCCACTCGTATACCCTCATCTTTTTCCAAATTGTACCTTCCTTAATTGACTTTGGGATTTTTCATACCACTTATAATGGATCAGGGTACGTTCTACAGAAGGGAAAAGAATCAATGTAGATAGTGAAGAAAAGGAAGGGGTTTAGACATAGTATTAGGCAGATATGTAATTTCAGAATTGGGATTGTTGGGTGAAAATGTTGCTTTGGCTTCCACTGCATTTTGCTTATTGGGGAAATTGTCTGAAATCATCTAAGGACAGTGTTACTTCACAGGAGTAAGAAGAGAATTATGCATGTGACTTCCAGTATTGCATGACTGAGATAGAGCTGCCCAAGCAAGGCCAGGCAAAAAGCCTAAGGAACAGGAAGAATTTTAAGAAGGTAAGTGTTCAAGACCAGTAGAAGATAGCCATTGGCAGCTCTCTGAAAGTTTGACCCCTATGCAGAGCTCCTGCCTTCATTCAGTCACGGACAGTGATACAGGAGCAAGGAGGAGGAGTCCATGTACACAGACTGGGTTGTTGGGAGAGAAGAGTGGGAACAGCTGCTCTAGGACTGAGCAGAAGGAGAAGACCCAAGATGACTGGCACAGGCTCCAGCCATCAAATGAAAGTCAAAGAGAAGGTGGCCAAAAAGATCATATGGTGGCTGTGCTAAGTCATTTTAGTCATGTCTAACTCTGCAATTCTATGGACTATAACCCGCCAGACTCCTCTGCCCATGGGATTCTCCAGCAAGAATACTGGAGTGCATTGTTATGCCCTCTTCTAGGGGATCTTCCTGACCCAGGGATTGAACCCACATTTCTTACATCTCCTGCATTGGCAGGCGGATTCTTTACCACCAGCACTACCTGGGAAGCCCATGGTAGAGTGGAAAGAGAAACAAGCCTTTATACTTCAGACCCCTATTAATAGAGAAGAGACAAAACCCAGACAGTTTCCTTGCTGCCTTTGCTGTTAATTTCACTCTTCTGCCCTAATAGCCACATTAAGGGCTTCCCTGGTAGCTCAGTTGGTAAAGAATTCGCCTGCAATGCGGGAAACCTGGGTTCGATCCCTGGGTTGGAAAAATCCCCTGGAGAAGGGAAAGGCTACCCACTCCAGTATTCTGGCCTGGAGAATTCCATGGACTGTATAGTCCATGGGGTTGCAAAGAGTTGGACATGACTGATAGACTTTCACTTTCAAAAATGAACCAGGGAGCAAGTAAAAATGTGTCACAGATACGAGAACCTCTCCATTTTCAATCTGAAAAAGTCTGAAGAAAGGCCCACAACTTGAGCTCCAGGAAAGATGATTCAACTCTCTTCTCCTGCCCATCCCTCACCAACATGGGTAGAGTGAAGAATTCCTGTAGACTGAAACTTGATGGGCACAGAAAATGTTGACTTCCACATGAAACTACTGATGATTCTTGGCAGTTTTCTTTTGAATCTTACATTTCTGTTTAGAAAGTTCTGTTAAAATCCATGTTGTATATTTCAGCTATTCCAGTAAAACTGACAAGGGGAGGAAGGAGATCTGTAAGACAACAATTTATTTAATTTACGTAATGTCTTTTCTGGTGGGAGCACTTAAACTGATGACTCATGGACAAAGGTATTAGGAAAGGATTTCTTCACAGGAATGAAGTGAAAGGAGTGAGCTGTCTTTAATTATGGGCTGCTGCTAAGTCACTTCAGTCGTGTCCGACTCTGTGCGACCCCATAGACGGCAGCCACCAGGCTCCCCCGTCCCTGGGATTCTCCAGGCAAGAACACTGGAGTGGCTTGCCATTTCCTTCTCCAATGCATGAAAGTGAAAAGTGAAAGGGAAGTTGCTCAGTCATGTCCAACTCTTAGCGACCCCATGGACTGCAGTCTACCAGGCTCCTCCATCCATGGGATTTTCCAGGCAAGAGTACTGGAGTGGGATGCCGTTGCCTTCTCCGTTAATTATGGGCAAAAAGTGTCAAAGGGCATTTAAGAATCTTCACATAGCCACAGCAGTTGGAAGAAAGAGTAAGAATTAAATATTCAAGTTAAATCAGCTCCACATAGCTATTTATCTAGTCAATGTTAGTCATTCACTCAGTGATCTCCAACTCTTTGTGACCGCATGGACTGTAAGTAGGCCACCAGGCTCCTCTGTCCATGGGATTCTCCAGGCAAGAATACTGGAGTGGATTGCCATTCCCTTCTCCAGGGGATCTTCCCAACTCAGGGATCAAACCTGAGTCTCCTCTATTGCAGGTGGATTCTTTACTGTCTGAACCACTAAACTCCTTCTATATGCTAGAACTATATTGGGTACTAGTTGTATAACATTGCATACAGTGTGTCCTTATGGGGACATCCCTGACAGTCCAGTGGCTAAGACTCCATGCTCCCAAGGCAGGGTCCTGTTTCCATCCCTGGTTGGGGAACTATATCTCACATGCCCCACAACTAAAGATATTGCATGCTGCAACTAAGACCCGTTGCAACCAAATAAATATCTTAAAAAAAAAAATGTCCTTACCCTTTTGGCTTTCAGAGTCAGTAAAAAAGACAAGTTTGTATAAGTGGGAAAAAAAAAAGGCACACATTGTGACAGGTTCTCATTAAAGTCTGGAGCATAAGGTATCATAAGGAAGGGATTCTCAACTGTACTGTTTACTGTATCACTTAAAATTTTTTTTGAGTAGAATTTCAGGAAAGAAAATAATTGAATAGCATTCATTGTGCTAACATTGAGATGCCTCTGACTTTTTCCATAATTCTAATGAATAAATTCTGCTGGGCAGAACCTATTCAACCTATTTATGGTTCCTGTGATAGAAAATAAACATATATTTTTTCTTTGTAGCCATTTAAATGTTTGTTGGATAAATTTGTAAGTGACATAACAGTTTTCTAGGACTTACAAGATGTCTCGGAATTTATCCTGCAAGCTATCATTTTCCTACATGTACCCTTACCTCCAGGGACCTGAAATAGATATTCCTTAAATGTTTTATTTTATATCCATTTAAAAACTATCATTGCTTATTCATGATGGCATGACCCTGTGCAGCTGAGTTGCTTGAAGCAACAATGATAATGTTTCACCCCATGTTTCAGGTTGAGTTTGAACTTCAGTATTTATCAGCTCCTCTGCGTTTAACAGTATATCTTAGTAATCATCACCTCTTGCAAGACCTTTTGAATAAATGAATGATGTAGTCTCCTGTAATTATGTCCCTTTGATTGCTTTGAATAGCTCTTTCAATTCTTCTTCTTTCTTCTACTTTTTCCTTCATAAATATTTTAGGAGAAAATACCATGGAAACACATCACTTTCATTATAGACAATACTTGTTAAAAATTTAGAAAATAGTTACTTCATATAAAATTCACAAGGTTAATAAATTATTAGAATAGCTCTCTCTCTTTGTTTAAAAAAAAAAAAAACTTCTTTGTCTAAATAGTACTTTAGTCTAAGATTATACATGCATGCTCAGTCACTTCAGTTGTGTCCGACTCTTTGTGGCGCTATGGTCTATAACCTGCCAAGCTCCTCTGTCCATGGGATTTCCCAGACAAAAATACTGGAGTGGTTGCCATACCCTCCTCCAGGGGATCTTCCCGAGCTAGGGATCAAACCTGCATGTCCTTCATTGGCAGGCAGGTTCTTTACCACTAGCACCCCCTGGGAAGCCCAGTCTAGGATTATAAGAATATTTTCAGCTACTAGATGTATCTCAGAATGTTGCTGCTGCTGCTGCTGCTGCTAAGTCGCTTCAGTCGTGTCCAACTCTGTGCGACACCATAGACGGCAGCCCATCAGGCTCCCCCATCCCTGGGATTCTCCAGGCAAGAACACTGGAGTGGGTTGCCATTTCCTTCTACAATGCAGGAAAGTGAAAAGTGAAAGTGAAGTTGCTCAGTCGTGTCCTACTCTTAGCGACCCCTGGACTGCAGCCTACCAGGCTCCTCCATCCATGGGAGTTTCCAGGCAAGAGTACTGGAGTGGGGGGCCATTGCCTTCTCTCAGAATGTTAATGGAAGTCTAATTATTGTATCAACCTGCCCAGTATTATAACAAAGTAATATTAACACTTATGTAAGATATAAAACACAGATCCAGGTCAGTCAACAACAGCAAATGATGATTAATGGTCAACAAAATGCTCAGGCAAGTGGTGATAGTCAAGGTCCACACACCCACCATGCAGGATCCTGAACTGTTAAGATTTGAAAGAGATGGTATTATATGACCATTCTGTAATGGCACCAAGATACACTAGATGCATGAAAATATCACAACAGCAAAATGATTCATGTAATGACTGGATTTTCTTCTACAACCAACAATTTTCTTGTGAGCTGAACCTAAGAATGTTTGTACACACACATCAAGAAATAGGGATAAGTAACAGTGGTGAAAGAATTGAAGAGAAGGGAAACATTTTCAAAAGAAGGGTGAGGAAATGATACTTTTTAATTCAGCAATTTCCAAAGGCACACAAGAGACACTATTAAAGCACAGTCATTTCATGTAAAAGAAATGTTTTTCAGAATGACATGTAAACTATAACTTCTATATATGTATTATTCTGTGATTTTTTGTTCTTAAAATAACTATACTGACTTTTGAAATAGATGTTGCTTTTTCACCAGGAAAAAAAAAAAAACAAAACACAACTTTAAGTATTAAAATTATCTCTGGTGCCATGCCAATTGCTAGGTAATTCCTCTCTTCAAAGAAAGGAAAAGCTAACATAAGTTTTATAACTTTCTAGAAGAGTTAAGTCATTTATTACAACATTTCTAAAAATTAATTTTTATATAGCTAGTTTAGAGTATCAATAAACTAGATATGTAGTATGAATCTGAGTCCACAACCTCAGATGTGCATGAAATGCAACATGTAATTTTATGATAATAATTTAATTTCTATTTCAAGCTACCGTTTCACTGGAGAGTGGAACATTACTTTCTTAAGTTTCTACATAATGCTGAGGTATTGAGGGTAGGGGTATAACCAGCAGTATGCTGGTAAACCAGTTCTCTAAAAACATGAGAAAAAGGAAAAAAGAGCCCTAATTAGTAGTGTTTGCCAATTTCCAAAGTGTAAATATTCCTACAAAGGCCATTTTATATTACCTCCCATTCCTGAAGACATTCAGCTAGGAAGAAATATACACAAGTTTGCTCCCACATGCCAGTGTGGACCAGCTCCCACACAATACTGGAGGCTATCTGGCCCTAGCATGTTAGTCACTCAGTCGTGTCTGACTCTTTGTGACCCTGTGGACTGTAGCCCTCCAGGCGCCTCTCTTCATGGAATTCTCTAGGCAAGAATGCTGGAGTGGGTTGCCATTTCCTTCTCTGATCTGGTCCTAAGTGTCATCAATTATTCTCTTTCCAGCTTGGTCTCCATCTCTAGGTCGTTCCCACCTGAGGCCTCTCCTGACCTTCTGCTGCCTGTGTTAGGTCTGCAGTGCTCTCAGTCTTGCAAGAAATATTCTACTAGGTACTATGAAATTGCATGCGGCCTGAGCACATGAAACAGGCATTTTTCTCTCCTCCAGAACTAGGATGGGAACTGAGGCACTACCTATAGTTCTATGCTTTCCAAGTCTCACATCCACCTGGGGCTCCCTTGTCTTCTCAGGGCAGCAGGTCAGGAGACAGATGCCTGCTAATTTCTCATCTTTTGGTGACTTTGGGGTGACTCCCTCTAACTTTCCCCCTTATCCCAAACACATTTTACCTAGTTTCTGAAGAGGTTAAAATAATTACTACTTCATTATGTGTGTGCGCATGCTCTGTCACTAGTCATGTCCACTCTTTGTGACCCTATGGACTGCAGCCCGTCAGGCCCCTCTGTCCATGGGATTCTCCAGGTAAGAATACTGGAGTGGGTTGCATACCTTCCTTTAGGGGATCTTCTGGGCCCAGGGATTGAACCCACAGCTCCTGCATCTTCTGCTTTGCAGGTGGATTCTTTACCCACTGAGCCACCAGGGAAGCCCACTGCTTCATTATGCGGTCTCCCAAATGTTTTTGTCTTGCCTTGAATCCTAGGTTTTGTATATTCCAAAACCAGGAATTTTATTCCTTTGTCATCTGCATTCCTCTGTGACGCAGTGTACTTTAGATGCCATAGCTGGGGAAAATCCTTGGGACACAAGAATGTATGGACACATAGGAGAAAATTATCTGCTAATATTTTAAAATATTCCTTGCATCTATTTCCTCTCCTGTTAAGCTTAATTCTGAGCACCCTAAGTAAATGACTATAATACATACACACATACACATATATTATATAAATATATGTGTGTATATATATACATATATATATGTATATATATGGCAATGGCAACCCTCTCCAGTACTCTTGCCTGGAAAATCCCATGGACAGAGGAGTCTGGTAGGCCACAGTCCATGGGGTCTTGAAGAGTCAGACACGACTGAGCGACTTCACTTTCACACATTGGAGAAGGAAATGGCAACCCACTCCAGTGTTCTTGCCTGGAGAATCCCAGGGATGGGGGAGCCTGGTGGGCTGCCGTCTATGGGGTTGCACAGAGTTGGACACGACTGAAGCGACTTAGCAGCAGCAGCAGCAGCAGCAGCATACATGTGGGTGTGCATGCTCAGTTGCTTAGTCATGTCCAGCTCTTTGCAATCCCATGGACTGCAGCCTGCCAGGCTCCTCTATCCATGGGATTCTCCAGGTAAGAATACTGCAGTAGGTTACCATTTGCTCCTCCAGGGAATCTTCCTAACCCAGGGGTCGAATAGGCAATTGGCAGGTGGATTCTTTACCACTAAGCCACCTGGGAAGCCCTAGTATACACACACAAACACACATATGTATATATATTAAGTTAATTTTTTCACAACTTTCATAATTGATTCATCTTTTTCTTAAAGATCATACGTTGCAGTTCCTTGATTCAGGAGTCTCTCTTTCCATGCGCATTGCAGATAGTCGCCCCTCCTGTATTTCAACTATGTGGAGTAGTTAGTTAGAAATCTAAATGTTGTCTGGAAAGGAGGTTTCAATGCCAAGCCTCTCTGTACTTCTTCTTTGTCCCTATCCTAGTTTTGTTTCTACATTGTGAATGCAGTGCTCTGGTATTTTCTTACTCTATTCTTCTATGAAATAAATATTTTCCAACTTTTAACAGTTCTTTGTATATTGTCATTTGATATCCATCCCATTCTGGATCCTTCCTCCAGATGTATTTCATTTGGCAAGTACTTTTAGAGGGCAGCATGGGAACAGTGCTCAAAACCTGGTCCAACCAGCACCAGCAGCCTAAACATAAATGGGACCCTCTCCTCCTATGATTTGGATTTTACATTGTTATTAATAAACTTAAATTAATTTATACCATTAATTCCTACTCTTAAGCCTCAGGCTACTATACCCCTAAGTTCTTTTCTAAATGAGCTATTATGTAGACAGAGTATAGTGAAAGAGCTCTGGCTCTAGGGTCAGGCTGGCCTGGGCTCAAATCCCAGCCATATCACTTGCAGCCCATTGAGTTATCACTTAGCTTGTTCTAACATCTCTGATCTATTAAGGCAATTCTTGTGAAAGTACTTGGCACAAAATGAACACTTAACAAATGTTATGTCCTTCATTTTCCTCCTGGAGTTTACATTTATCCCTGTTAAAATTACTGAATTTTATGTTGGGTTTAGCCCAGAAGTGCACATACTAGGAATAGTTCAGAATCTCCATCTAACTCTTTGTTCACAAGTTGTTCAGGTTAAATCAACAGTATTTGTTGTACATTCACTGCATGTAAAACAGTGAATTAGCTGCTAAGAGTAATGGAAGAGGCGGAAGGTAGTTCATACATATAAATATTAATGAGGCATGGTTCCTTTCCTAGAACAGTTTAGAAGTTACTGAAGGATAGCGCTATGAAAAGAACACACGTGGTGTAAATAGAACAGAGGTGTGTGCATGGTTGTATAGGAACATGCAGGAGGAAGTCATTATATAAATTTGAATAGAGTGGGTAGAGTGGAGGAGGTTGTTTTCAAACTGATCCTTGAATGATGAATAAGAAGGAGGGAGAAGTTTCTACACTGGAGGAAGCAGGAACACAGAGGTTAAAAGATTAAAGTCTCACCAAGGATTGATGATAAATTGGATATTAGTTCATCATAAGTTAGGTGGAGGGAGGGGTATGGGGCCATCTTTAATTTGATGACCAGGCCTTAATTAACTTGTGTCACATTTCAAGAGATGAACTAAGACTGTTTGTCTTCGGGGTTAGAGAGTGATTTTCCTATGATATTTAAAATGAACTTTTGGTTTCTGAGAATAAAAACACTTCTTTATAGTGTAAATGTTTCCTAGCCTCTCAGTGTAAACCTTATGTTTTTGATTTTCTGATATTTTCCTCCTCATAAATCTCTCAAGAAATTAGTTTAATTTAAAATCTTATTTTAAAAATTGTCCTTTAATTTACCAGTGGGGGTCCTTTTAAGCTGGGTCTTTATTTCCTTTGAAACAATTGCTTTATTTTTTTATGTACTTCCTTACTTTATAGCACAAGATTTTCTAGGTGCTTATTTTCCCTTCCATGGTCCAGTCCCCAAACAAGCTATGTCTAGTGTGAACTGGTATTCAGAAACAAAAGTCTAGATATTTAAACATCTAGGGATGTTTATTTTTACTGGAATGTCCTTGTTTTTACGGCTTTTCAGCTGACCTAGTAAGGGAAACAGATTCTATATATATATAAATATACATATATATAATATATATGCATTCATATGTATTTTTAATCTATGAATACATATATCATGTACATAGATATAATGATAACTATAATTTTAATCTAACACCACAGGGTTCTAAACCAACTTCCCTCATTCAGTGTATGTATCTTTCTTCTCCCACAGTGAGAACTCTAGCTTTCAAAAACTGAGAAAAGAAAGCCACAGGCCAATGTACTGAAGGAATATATATTTGAGAATTCTCAGCAATATATTCTAAATAATATATATTCTCAATAATATTCTAAAATATTAACAAACTGGATTCAGTAGCACATTGAAAAGATTATACACCAGGATCAAGTGGGATTTATCCCTGGAATGCAAGGATGTTTAACATATACAAATCAACAAATTAGTAGACTGAAAGATAAAAATCATATGATCATCTCAGTATGGTGATAAAAGGTACTTGACAAAATTCAATATCCATTCATAATAGAATGTTTAACTAATTGGGTATAGAAAGAACATATCTCAGCATGAGAAAGGTCATATATGACAAGCCTATAGCTAATATCTTACTCAATAGTGAAAAGCTGAACCTTTTCCCTCTAAGATAAGGAATGAGACAAGGGTGCCCACTCTTACTACTCTTACTGTACATAGTAGTGGTAGTCCTAGTCAGAACAAATTAGGCAAGGAAAAGATACAAAAGGCATTCAAATTGAAAACGAACGAGCAAAATTATATAGGTTAACAAATAATACAATCTTAAATATAGAAATTTCTAATGAAAGTGAAGTCACTCAGTCATATCCAACTCCTTGTGAACCCATGGACTGTAACCTGGCAGGTTCCTCTGTCCATAGGATTTTCTAAAGACTCTATCAAAACACTCTTAACGCTAATCAAACAATTCAGTGAAATTGATAGATACAAAATCAATAAACAGAAATCAGTTGCATTTCTATCCATTAACACCAAAACTTCTAAAAAAGAAAGAAAGAAAACTATCCACTCACAATAATATCAAAAACAATAACACTTAGGAATAAATTTTAGCAAGAAGGTAAAATATCTGTACACTGAAAAATACAAGACTTTGATGAAGGAATTGAAAATGATATAAATGGCAGCATATCTATGAAACATGAACTCACATTGGATGGGAGGACATGAGGTCTCCAGGAAAAAAAACTTTGGAGTGAGAAGGCAGCCAGGGGCAAATCTTGGCAACAGAATAGAATTAGTAGAGAAGTAGGAGATAAAGACGGACTCTTTAAGACAATCCAAGAAGAACTGAAGTGTGACATACAAAATCAGCTAGAGGCAGAGGGAGAGGAAAGTGGGCAAAGGTAGGACTAGAATGGGAAAAGAAGGAACAGTACCTGTCCCCAACCCCCAACACACCTTGTATTGTCTCTTTTTTGGGTGCCTTCATAGCCAGGCCAATGCACAGACAGATCTGACGAAATCCTTCTGTGTATGCCGAATTTTCTGCTTCTCCATTCCTGAGTAGAAAATGAGCATTTGGGGAACAAAACCAAAAAAAACTCTAAAATTCTTCCCTCAAAATTCTTCCTAGGAAAAACAACTACCACCACAAAACTTTTTCCCAGGAAAGGAATTCCCATACTTAACCAGAACCAGATCCTTGGTCACTCAGCTACTGGACACTTTAAGCTCTTGAAAAAGCCTATTTAACTGCAAAATAAACATTTTTTTTTCTTGCTAAAGGGTCAAATCAACTATACCAGATAAAACTTTTCACACCATCCCCTTATCTGAAAATCACTTCCCAATGACAATGTCCACTCAACTCCTTTTTGGGTATCAATAGCCACTCCAGTATCCTTGCCTGGAAAATCCCATGTACGGAGGAGCCTGGTGGGCGGCAGTCCATGGGGTCACAAAGAGTCAGGCACGACTGAGCGACTAACAGATTAAACACCATGGTGAAGTTTATTTACAATTAAGAACCCTGAAGCATTTGTAATCTGCTTTGACCTTTCTTTTCTGTGGATAGCTCCTAGGATACCACACACACAAGGAATAGTTTCAAAAAAATAGGAATCACAGTGGCACTTTATTATTACCTAAACCAGCACCCAATGCATCAACATAGGGTCTCTTTGGTAAGCTATCCTGGAGTATGTAATTTTGACTTGATTCCAAAGAAGAGCTGTCCATTTCCCCCTTTTATATAAATTGTAGAACCAGCAATCCCAGGTGTGCCCAGAGGCTCCGAGAAGGAAAAATGGCTCTGCCGGTCCCTTTAAAGGTAGAAGATTGAAGGCCAAAGGTTGAAGTTAAAGGTTGGGGAAGAAAAAGAGAGGAAACAAAACCCACCTAGAGTTGCCTTAAGGAGGCAGTCCTGCCTAGATCTGCTCCTGTGTGAACATAGGGAGTGCCAGGGAGGAGAGTGGGGTCAGAGTCTCTGCCTTTTAAATGGAACAGTCGACACTCAGAAGATCCCCTGGCATAGGAAATGGCTACCCATATCCAGTATTCTTGCCTCAAAAATTCCAAGGACAGAGGAGCCTGATGGGCTACAGTCCATGGAGTCTCAAAGAGTCGGACATGACATAGCATAGCATGGCAGCAGCAGCAAAACCTAGTCCAGTAAATATCCTGGTTCAGGATAGTCTGGGTAAGATGAGCAACTCATCCTCACTTGAGAGAAAGTCAAAAGAAGGCATGGGTGGAGCCAACATGCCTTGGAATGAGGATCAGTAACAAGCCTCCTCCCTTAATGAAGCTATTAGATTTTACTATCAGCAAGTCTTTTTCCAGTTAGAAATTCAATGACAGACTGAAGAGATTTATGGGAAATCAGAGACTCAATCTACCCTCACAATTGCAAAGACTGATTTAGTCCCACATGGCATGACTATGTACATCAAGATGAGACAACACCATCATTCGTTAGATACATAACTAGTTTTAGGATCCTACCCTATGAAATGTCTCTGGTTTGTAAGCCACTCCAGTATTCTTGCCTGGGAAATCCCAAGGACAAAGAAACCTGGTGGGCTACAGCCCATGGACTCATAAGAGTCAGACATAACTTAGCAATAAAACATCTCAGAGTAATTAATGATAAAAAGAAGGGGCATCAAGGAAATGATATTACACAGTTCTGTGTTTAGTACTCTTCTGTGTTTTAATCAGGAGCAGTCTGAGGGACAGCCCACAGGTAACTGATATGGCAAAGACTGCTGCCCTTAATGAGTGTTCTTAGCATGTCAGAAGATAAACACAGAATGGAATGATGCAGTACATTGAAGAATTAACAGAGAGGTTCACATAGGGTATTTGCTATATAATATACCTGAGAAGGGACTTCCCAGGTGGCACTAGTGGTAAAGAACCCACCTGCCAATGCAGGAGACCTAAGAGACACAGGTTTGATCCCTGGGTAGGGAAGATCCCCTGGAGGAGGGCATGGCAACCCACTCCAGTATTCTTGCCTGGAGAATCCCATGCACAGAGGAGCCTGGTGGGCTATAGTCCATGGGGTCATGAAGAGTCAGACATGACTGAAGTGACTTAGCACACACGTACCTAAGAAAAGAGACACCGTGTAAGTTTGATAGGCAAAGGTTTGACCAAGTGTGGGATGGACAGGAAAGCAGGACACGGTGAATGACAAGCTTGCTTTGAATCTGCAATGAAGCCATGCCTACAGTGTGGAAAGTAAGTGTGATCTTGCATGGATTAAAATACATACTTATGGTTACCAAAGGGGATAGCTGGGGTGCATGGAGAAATAAATGGGAAGTTTGGGATTAACATATACACACGACTATACATAAAATAGATAAACAACAAAATCCTGCTGCATAGCACAGGGAACTCCATTCAATACCTTTTAATATTCTAAAATGGAAAATAATCTGAAAAATAATATACATGTATATATATACACATACATACATATATAAAACTGAATTACTTTGCTATATACCTGAAACTAAACACTGTAAACTAACTATACTTCAATTTATTAAAAAAACGCTTAAAAATGTATTTCTCATGAGTAGTAGTCTAGCGATTGTCAGAAAAAAATCGGTCAGGACATTATTAGCATATGTATGGCAAACTAATGAGGGCTGTAGAGGATACAGGGGAGCCTCAAACATCTGTAATTGAATATCATACCTGAAAGAAACATTGAAAGAATGAAGTTCATTCTGTTTACAGAAAATAAAGATGAGGAGAAATGTAATAGTCATTCAATAGAAAAAGGGCTGTCAGACTACGGTTATAACCAGTTTTCTTGTCACAGAACTGACAAAAATCAAAGAAAATTGGTGCAAGCTACAATAGCCTGAGAGATTTATAATCACCTCCTATTCAGCCAAACTTGAAATTTACTTCCTCTTCATGAACTACAATTACTTATTTGATTTGTATATAGAAAGATATGCCTTACTTGCACATATTTATATCTACTATATACATGCATGCTAAATGCATGCCCTGTTCATATTAGTCAATATTTTTAAGTCCAAGTCCTATTATACAGTATTTAACATAAGAACTGGAGAAGGCAATGGCAACCCACTCCAGTACTCTTGCCTGGAAAATCCCATGGACAGAGGAGCCTGGTAGGCTGCAGTTCATGGGGTCGCTAAGAGTCAGGCACGACTAAGCGACTTCACTTTCACTTTTCACTTTCATGCGCTGGAGAAGGAAATGGCAACCCACTCCAATGTTCTTGCCTGGAGAATCCCAGGGACAGAGGAGCCTAGTGGGCTGCTGTCTATGTGGTCACATAGAGTCATACATGACTGAAGCAACTTAGCAGCAGCAGCAGCAACATAAGAACATGGGCAGTTAAGTCCTTGATATGGTGTTTGGCTATGGTAATAAACAATAAAGATTTTCCTGTCTAGTTATTGGTGAACATTGGAATGTGTGGAATCTCATTCCCTGAAGCAATTCATTATTTTTAGCTTAAGAAAGTTTAGGCTTCCTTGGATATTGATTTACAGAAAGAAGACAAATAGAAAATTAGCTCCCATGTGAATGTGTCTACATTTATGATAAAGTACTCTGGGCTAGATAGTATTGTCATTTCCTTAAGTGGTCATAGTCTATTATGCAAATTAATCTTCCAGGATCTAAATTACACCAAAGTATAATAGTGTAACATCTTTGTGTATTATAGACATTAATTCTTATTTATGGTATGTATATTACAACTCTGATGTAACTAATTTACATGGTTATATATTTTGCCAAGTTAAATGTGTTTGTGTAAGAATCCTTAAACAATACATGAGCTGTTCCAGAATGCTCTTCCAGGTGATCTTGAAGAAAGGAATGAATTCTAGTGAGCCTACGCTAGCTTAATAAAAAATAGCACTTTTGTGGGAGGATGGAATGTGGCATGCTCTTTTTACTTCTGTGTTTGTTTAGTCTATTTTTACCACTCCAAATACATTAGGTAAAGATGACTGGTGACATAACTGAGAGAGTACGGGTTGATGATAGATAGATAGAGATAAATAGAATGATATCAGACACCTTTCTCTCCAAACTTTTATTTCACTGACAAGTAAGGAAGGGAGGCTCCGAGGTGTCAGATTGCTGGCCAGAGCTTAGCCCTCTCTGGATTTCAGAATTTCCTGCTCATATTTGTAATACATGGTGTTGCAAAAGACATTATCTGTTAATAATACCAAAAATAGAGATGTGCCAACTTCTTTTGTAACTTTGCATCTTTTAACTAGGGTAAAATAATTTCTTTTCATAAGTAGAACAGTTCTGGTCTTAGAATTTGCTACTAAAATTCAATCCAGAGAACAAGATGCCTTTGAAAATTTATTATAGAAACTCTAACAGAGTTTTAACCTACTAGCCAATATGAGTCCAGGTTATAAAACCATCCATGCAAAGAACATGGTTCATTTATCTATGATGTTATCAACACTGGCTGTAAATTAAATCTTCATACAATTTAACAAGATACAACAATACAACAGCCATTATTTATTTGTGATATATGTGACATAATCATAAAAGCATCGGGTCACCAGAGCCAGCATTCTGCATCATTTATAATTCTTTAAATTATTTTTAATTTGTCACTTGTAAGAAGTCAAAATAACATTGATCTGCCTAGAATACAAAATATCTAACAGCTAGAGTCTTCTAAAATATTTCTTATAACTAACAGTAATTTATTAAGTAATAAACCTGGAAGCTCATTAATGCAAAACCATTAATTTTCTTTCTAATATTGTCATGAGAGAGATTCCATTTTTAATTTCAACTGTAAGTGATTGATAGGAGTGCAATTTTATACCAGTAGTTAAAGAATGATTACATTTGTTTATGTCAAATAATTCTCAAGGTTTAATAATTTGGGGAATGTCACTTAGCATCCTATTAACAACAATGCTTCAATAAATTATCAGTTCTTATAAAGTATCTGATGTGCACCCTGTGAGGCGTGAGGCCTTGGTAATAGACAAAGTACAAGCTTTGCCCTCATGGTGTTTATGGTTTAAATAGAAACAAACATAGCTACAGATAAGCAAAAGGAGGTCTTACAACTACAGTACATAGGACATTTATCATGTAGGACATCTGAGGTCATACAAAGGCCTGAATCTGTGTGGCCTCTTGGCACACTGGTCATCTGGTCCTCATTGTTTGACATCCAGACTCCTCTAAGAAATATTTCTTGACCCTCCTCCCCATTTCAACATTCCTATTACATACACCCATATATTTATTATCTAGTCAGTATGGTAAAGAACCTGCCTGCTAATGCAGTAGATGTAAGAGACACAGGTTCCCTCCTGGGGTTGGGAAGATCCCCTGGAAGAGGGCATGGCATTCCACTCCAGAATTCTTGCCTGGAGAATCCCATGGACAGAGGAGTGTGGCAGGCTACAGTCCATAGGGTTGCACAGAGCCGAACACAATTGAAGCGACTTAGCATTCATACATGCAAGCAGTTAGCACCTTACATGAGTCTAGGATTTAGGGGTACTCAACACATGTTGGGCTAAGGAGTTATCTTAACTCACTTTGGCTTAGATGCAGGTTCTCAACCATTCAGGTTGTAGATTTGGAAGAACCTTTAGTTGAGGAATGTGCTTCTGTAGAAAGAAGTCTGCAAAAAAATAGTATGAACAATCAGTGAATGCCCCCTTCTCATTTCTTCAAGCTACCTGCTGGCATCTCTCACTCACATATAGAAAAAAAAAATGCAGAGGAGAACAAATATATTTACATGATTTCACTTCTAAATTTCAGAGAAGCACCTTTCCTTCATAGCCAGACACCCTGCCACAGCTTCCTGCAAAGTTATGTCAGTTCTCCCAATCTATCATCCCAACCCTCCTCCACTCTCAACTCCATGGTCTATACACATGCATCTGGGATGTTGGAGGAAATTAGAGTTGGGGACAGAAGGGAGATGTAGAATGATGCCCATGGCCTCCTTCTGGTTAATCTTGGTAATGAAGACAAAGGATGAATTTCCTCCCAAGCTTGGGGGTGATTTTGAATATATGGCTGCATCTCCCCTGGTATTTGCTGTTCAGCAGAACCCCAGATCCAGCTGGAACTGTTAGATAATATGGAAGGACTACAGACAGAAGGCAGAGTGATAAAGTGAGGTGGAAGAAGGCAAAGCTTACCTTATGTGGGCAAGGTAAAAATTCCCAGGCTATCTATCGCCAGATATTAGCTTAAAGGTGTTAGTCAGGAACATTTTATTTGTTTGTGGTTAACAAAAAAATCTCCTTACCCAGGATGGTAAGGAGACCTAAATAATTGAGCTATAGAGCTCTAAAGGGTAGAAAGCTCATTGGTTGGCAGGCAGGGAGAATTGGGTAGATGGTAAAAGCCCAAATATGTCTAATCAGGCTCTTTCCTGGTGACTCAGATGATAATGAATCTGCTTCATTACAGGAGACTTGGGTTTGATCCCTGAGTTGGGAAGATCCCTTGGAGAAGGAAATGGCTACCCACTGCAGTATTCTTGCCTAGGAAATCCCAAGGACAGAGAAACCTAGTGGGCTATGGTCCATAGGGTCTTAAAGAGTTGAACACGACTGAAGTGACTTAGCATGCATGCTTGATCAAGATTACCATCTCCAGTTAGTACTGAGGAAGCCCTGCTAAAGGTCATAACAGTATCCAACATGCCTTGTGTGAGGGATCAGTAAGTGGGCTCCATTCATGTTAATGGAGACAATCATCATGGCCTTAGAAGGCAAGCATCAACAAAGCCCTAGGACCGTGCTGGGTTTTGACCTTGCCCTCCCTCTGAAAGCTCCTTCCTGTACAGGGAGGAAGCAACTCTGCGTTGAACAGCCTACAATAATAGTGCCTAGTTGAGGCTAGAATACTTTTGGATGATGTGGAGTTTACTGAAATGGGAGAGCATGACTGGCTTGCTCTAAGCAGCTGGGGGGCTCAAGCATCAAGGGAAGCATTGTCATGTGTGAATTAAAGCAAAGCCCTTGTTTGCAAGCACCTGATCAGTGAGAGTAAAATGTATTCTGGTTACATGCTGGAAGAATATTCCTCACTTCACTTTTGGAGCATGTGGAAATTAACTATTTGGAAGGAAAAATTTGGAACAGAATTCCAGTCCCTCAATTCTAGGGGAGGAGAACCCAAAACAAAAAAGTAGGGTTAAGCAGGAAAGGACATGTACCAGTATGAAAGTATAAAATATTATTTTCTGTTGTAGGCTTTCATACTAAATCCTCTCATCAGCTCACTGAACTCTCTCCATTGAATCTCGAAGGCCTATTCACCCGCCCCTCCAGATGCCCCACTCCTTTGCAACCCATGCACATTAAGGCTTGTGAATAACCACTGTGGAAAGAGAAGCAAAAAGGGGCAAGTATCATTTGGGATTTGAAGACTATCTATAGAGCCTCCTCTGTTTCTGTGAGGATGGATTGAAGAAATGGCTCTAGGTTGGGGAAGAAAAGAAGAAAATCCACAGAAGAGGGTGAAGACACATCTCAATAATCCAAGAAATAGGAAGCTTTGGTTGAAAGTTCCAGAAAACTGAATCTGGAAGGTAGCTCAGTGCCCAGCTGTCTTCAGAGTCAGCAGATGGAGAAATATTTTCATTTTTGGTCATTCTCTAAGACAAAGGTCTCCAACTTCTGGGGTCTAATGCCTGATGATCCGAGGTGCTGCTGACATAACAATAATAGAAATAAAGTGCAAAGTAAATGTAATGAGCTTGAATCATCTTGAAACCATTTGCCACGCACCTACTCCTTCCATGGAAACAATGTCTTCCATAAAACTGGTCCATGATGCCAAAAAGGTTGGGGACCCTGCTGTAGGACACTGATTCTGAAGATCCTTAACCAATCACACAAGGATTATCTAGAAACTTATAGAAATAAACATTCTTGGGCCCAACACTAGATCTACTACAACAGAAATTCTGGGTTGAAGTTCAGCATTGTGTTTAATAAATCCTCCTGGTTTTTGTGTTTTTTGAAGGTAAAGGACATTTTATTTACTGACAGATTAAAAACTGTAACTCCAGGTAGTGCAAAATACACCTCTCAACCAAATTACAAAGAACTGGTGTTAATACACAATGTTTAAGCAATGCTACACTTATTTTTGGCAAAGTGCTGGATTTTTTAGTCTGTGTATAAAACTGACCATCTATGAACAAATCAGCACAAAACTTTTCTATAAAAACAGAAAAAAAATTTAGACAGTGGCTCAAAGAAGACAAGCAAGCTGCCATTTATGCATAGATTGATGTATAGTATATAACCTAACCAAATGACCCTTTTGAGTTTTCAAGTTGTTGGGAAACAAACAAATAAAAAAAACTGTGTCCATTTATTGCTTGTAGACTTTTGGATAGGAGCCATTCTGACTGGCGTCAAATGGTACCTCATTGTGGTTTTGATTTGCATTTCTCTGATAATGAGTGATGTTGAGCATCTTTTCATGTGTTTGTTAGCCATCTGTATGTCTTCTTTGGAGAAATGTCTATTTAGTTCTTTGGCCCATTTTTTGATTGGGTCGTTTATTTTTCTGGAATTGAGCTGCAGAAGTTGCTTGTATATTTTTGAGATTAGTTGTTTGTCAGTTGCTTCATTTGCTATTATTTTCTCCCATTCTGAAGGCTGTCTTTTCACCTTGCTTATAGTTTCTTTTATTGTGCAGAAGCTTTTAATTTTATTTTTTTTTTTAATTTTATTTTATTTTTAAACTTAACATAACTGTATTAGATTTGCCAAATATCAAAATGAATCCGCCACAGGTACACATGTGTTCCCCATCCTGAACCCTCCTCCCTCCTCCCTCCCCATTCCATCCCTCTGGGTCGTCCCAGTGCACCAGCCCCAAGCATCCAGTATCGTGCATCGAACCTGGACTGGCAACTCATTTCATACATGATATTTTACATGTTTCAATGCCATTCTCCCAAATCTTCCCACCCTCTCCCTCTCCCACAGAGTCCATAAGACTGTTCTATACATCAGTGTCTCTTTTGCTGTCTCGTACACAGGGTTATTGTTACCATCTTTCTAAATTCCATATATATGCGTTAGTATACTGTATTGGTGTTTTTCTTTCTGGCTTACTTCACTCTGTATAATAGGCTCCAGTTTCATCCATCTCATTAGAACTGATTCAAATGTATTCTTTTTAATGGCTGAATAATACTCCATTGTGTATATGTACCACAGCTTTCTTATCCATTCATCTGCTGATGGACATCTAGGTTGCTTCCATGTCCTGGCTATTATAAACAGTGCTGCGATGAACATTGGGGTACTCGTGTCTCTTTCCCTTCTGGTTTCCTCAGTGTGTATGCCCAGCAGTGGGATTGCTGGATCATAAGGCAGGTCTATTTCCAGTTTTTTAAGGAATCTCCACACTGTTCTCCATAGTGGCTGTACTAGTTTGCATTCCCACCAACAGTGTAAGAGGGTTCCCTTTTCTCCACACCCTCTCCAGCATTTATTGCTTGTAGACTTTTGGATCGCAGCCATTCTGACTGGTGTGAAATGGTACCTCATAGTGGTTTTGATTTGCATTTCTCTGATAATGAGTGATGTTGAGCATCTTTTCATGTGTTTGTTAGCCATCTGTATGTCTCCTTTGGAGAAATGTCTATTTAGTTCTTTGGCCAATTTTTTGGATTGGGTCATTTATTTTTCTGGAGTTGAGCTGTAGGAGTTGCTTGTATATCCTTGAGATTAGTTGTTTGTCAGTTGCTTCATTTGCTATTATCTTCTCCCATTCTGAAGGCTGTCTTTTCACCTTGCTGATAGTTTCCTTTGATGTGCAGAAGCTTTTAAGGTTAATTAGGTCCCATTTGTTTATTTTTGCTTTTATTTCCAATATTCTGGGAGGTGGGTCATAGAGGATCCTGCTGTGATGTATGTCAGAGAGTGTTTTGCCTATGTTCTCCTCTAGGAGTTTTATAGTTTCTGGTCTTACGTTTAGATCTTTAATCCATTTTGAGTTTATTTTTGTGTATGGTGTTAGAAAGTGTTCTAGTTTCATTCTTTTACAAGTGGTTGACCAGAGTTCCCAGCACCACTTGTTAAAGAAGCTTTTAATTTTAATTAGATCCCATTTGTTTGTTTTTGCTTTTAAATGCTGGAGAGGATGTGGAGAAAAGGGAACCCTCTTACACTGTTGGTGGGAATGCAGACTAGTACAGCCACTATGGAGAACAGTGTGGAGATTCCTTAAAAAAACTGGAAATAGAACTGCCTTATGATCCAGCAATCCCACTGCTGGGCATACACACCAAGGAAACCTGAATTGAAAGAGACATGTGTACCCCAGTGTTCATCGCAGCACTATTTATAATAGCCAGGACATGGAAGCAACCTAGATGTTCATCAGCAGATGAATGGATAAGAAAGCTGTGGTACATATACACAATGGAGTTATTACTCAGCCATTAAAAAGAATACATTTGAATCAGTTCTAATGAGATGGATGAAACTGGAGCCTACTATACAGAGTGAAGTAAGCCAGAAAGAAAAACACCAATACAGTATACTAATGCATATATATGGAATTTAGAAAGATGGTAACAATAACCCTATATGCTAGACAGCAAAAGAGACACAGATGTATAGAACAGTCTTTTGGACTCTGTGGGAGAGGGGAGGGAGGGATGATTTGGGAGAATGGCATTAAAACATGTATAATATCATATAAGAAATGAATCACC
The DNA here is from genome assembly GCF_019923935.1 of Bubalus bubalis. Lineage (NCBI taxonomy): Eukaryota > Metazoa > Chordata > Mammalia > Artiodactyla > Bovidae > Bubalus > Bubalus bubalis. Next base: position 40,028,196 of record NC_059169.1, on the reverse strand, counting down.
AGTCCAGGTTTGATGCAGGATACAGGAAGCTTGGGGCTGGTGCACTGGGATGACCCAGAGGGATGGTATGGAGAGGGAGGTGGGAGGGGGTGGTTTAGGATTGGGAACACATGTACACCCGTGGCGGATGCATGTTGATGTATGGCAAAACCAATACAATATTGTAAAGTAAAAAAAAAACAAAAACAAAAAACTGTGTCCAGAAAAACTTCCAGAAAGCACAGAATTACAATATTCTTCAGTCTTTAGAGCTGATACACGAGTTTGAGAATCACTGCTCACCCATTTGAAGGGGGTTGGGGATAAAGCCTGTCTTCAATACTTCACTCTCCTCTTTGGCATTTCTTATAACCAATTGGCACTCTTTCTGCAAATTTCAGAGCACGTTCATGAGTTTACTAGGAAGGGCCAGCTGAGAGTATTGGGCAAGTTAGAACTCACACTTCATTTTAAAATGGTCTTAAATGGTCTGTTGACTAAAAGAAGGAGTCGTGGTCTACTTATGACAATAGGGATATCATGCAAGTATGAGTAATGAAAACCAACAGAGATATCATGCAAGTATGAGTAATGTCGCAAATGTTTAAAGATACCATTGATTATAAGACACATGTGAGAATATGTTTTAAAAAATGGTGTTAAAAGATGAACATAAAAAGGTGATGATGAATCATGACCAGCCAGAAGAGTAATATATTATTTTACAATTATAATAAACATAATCTAGGTAACATTAGTAAGAAAGTGAGACTGAGTCTGGCCCTGTGGGGCTCCCAAGCATGGAGGCCTCTCTATCCCCCATTTCTTGCAGGCAAGACTCCAGACATTATGACCTTCCCTGAGTTCCAAATGGCAGATTTGAGAACAGTAGCTAATCAAGGGAGGAGCAGCCAAGAATTTACCTGAGAGGAGACTAAAAGGAGTGCAAGCCCTGTGCACACCCTGATCCTGTCAGAGACTCCACACTTAACCAGCTGCTACCCCACTCCAGTACTCTTGCCTGGAAAATCCCATGGACAGAGGGGCCTGGTGGGCTGCAGTCCATGGGGTCACTAGGAGTAGGACACGACTGAGCGACTTCACTTTATTTTTTCACTTTCATGCATTGGAGAAGGAAATGACAACCCACTCCAATGTTCTTGCCTGGAGAATCCCAGGGACGGGGGAGCCTGGTGGGCTGCCGTCTGTGGGGTTGCACAGAGTCGGACACGACTGAAGCGACTTAGCAGTAGCAGCAGCAGCATAAAACCCCTCATCAGGTTCTCTGGGGTTGAGACACATAGTTTTTTGAGGCAAAAGCCCAGTGTGTCTCCCTTCACCTGGCAAAAAAAAAAATAAAGCTATCCTTTTCTACTTCACCCAAAACTTTGTCTCTGGGATTTGATTTGGCACTGATATACAAAGAGGCTGAGCTTTTGGTAACAAAAGCAAAGCAAATACTCCGTGTTTTAGGGACAGCACCTAGTTCTTAGGACAAGAGAACAGATATAAGTTAACTCGTGTGTATGTGTGTGTATGTATGTTCACTAAATGTTAGTTATTTAGTTATTTCATTAATGAAATAACTAACATTTAGTGAACCACTTGTTGTTATTTAGTCACTAAGTCACGTATGACTCTGTGGCCCCCATGGACTGTAGCCCACCGGGCTACTCTGTCCATGGAATTTTCCAGGCAAGAATACAGGAGTGGGTTGCCATTTCCTCCTCCAGAAGTTAATTCTAGAACAACATCCAAAATGATGAGATGCTGGTTCCCTTGTCTCTGGATCTGAGACTGGAGTGAGTTAAGTCCATGTGTGAGAGGTTTGATGTCTGAATATGAAAATTAGAAAGACCCATTCAGGTCAGTGAACAGTCAAAGAAGGGACAAACATCCCAGATATTGAAATGCTGAATCAGGATGCCACTAAGGTTAAAAAAAAAAAGAGTGAAGAAGGTTATCCAGAAGCACCGTAGAGTCAAATTATATATTTTCCTCACAACTGTGCCTTTAGGTTGCTTCTTCTGTTTCCACCTGGGCCCAGATAAATGAGAGCTATGTGGGGAACATGTTTTTATCCTGCCTGTGCAAATATTTCCATATCTCAACTGGAATCACAGGCATAATTACATATACTGGGAGTAAGGGCAGTGTTTTAGTCAGTTCAGACTTTTATAACAAAGTAGCATATACTGGGTGCCTGGTACACCATACGAATTTATTTCTCATAGTTCTGGAGGCTAGAAGTCTGATATCAGAATGTCAGCATGGTTGGCTTCTGGAGAGAGCTCTCTTCCTGATTTACAGACTGCCAAATCCTCATCATATGCCTATGTTGAAAGTGGGCTAGCCCCTTCTAATAAGGGCACTAATCCCTTTACGAGGGCTCCACCTTCATAATCTAATTACCTCTCCAAAGCCATCTCCAGATAGTATCACGATGGGGATTAGATTCAACATATGGATTTGGGGGACGGGAGAGGGACACAAACTTTCAGTCCATCGCAGGCAGCAATGCTTTGGAATATAGGTATTTTAAATTTGGAAATGGGGTTCAAGGAAGTGTCAGCTAAAAGCACGTTTGAATCTCTGGGCAAAGAACAACTACCTTTCCTAAGTGTATGACTTCAGCTATGACTTCAGCTTAGAAGATCGGTATCTGTCCCTTTATCCTTTCATGGGTCACATCACACAGGGCAGGCAGGAGCTAATTTTCTACCTGGTCACATGTAAGAAGTTTCTGAGGCAGGCTCAATACAAGGTCTTATCTCCCTCTCCTTGTCAGCTTTTGAGGAAGCCTAGAAATTTTGAACTTGTAGGTCAAACTGTACTCCCTGAAAAATCCAATATTTTCTATTCTGGCTAACTCTACATATTGAGACAAAACATACTATTTCTTATGAAGGTTTGGTAGGACAGCTTTAAAATAATTGAATTAAATATTTTAAGAGTATGATATAAAGTATAACATTATTTTAACTGAATAAATAAAACCAGTGAAAACCTATGGCTAACTTAAACAGGCAATAATACTCAGCATGTTTCATATTTCCTTAAACATGAATCCCATGCTACATTGGGATGAATTAAGAACAACTGCAGTGACATGGGGTGGCGAAGAGTTGGACACGACTGAGCAACTTCACTTTCACTTTTCACTTTCATGCATTGGAGAAGGAAATGGCAACCCACTCCAGTGTTCTTGCCTGGAGAATCCCAGGGACAGGGGAGCCTGGTGGGCTGCCGTCTATGGGGTCGCACAGAGTCGGACGTGACTGAAGTGACTTAGCAGCAGCAGCAGCAGCAGCAGCAGTGACATAACCAAACTGGACCCATATGGAACATACCAGAAGATTAAGCATATTTTTACTCCAAAGGAAAGTCTTTAGTATCTAGCTAGGCTTGGCAGCAGCATTTTTCTTTTAGAATAAATGACTGTGATTCTCAATTGGTTGATCATGATTAATCAAAGAATCTTTGAGGATAATTTTGCATTTCTAGCTCTTTGAGTACTATCCAGGGGGCATCTTGTGCCTGGTTGGGCTGGTGATTGCCAAATAGTCCCTCTTTGGTTTCAGGAGTGGGCTGGCCTTGGTGAAACTCTCTGAATCCTGTCTGTACTCAGACTCAGCTCTCTTCCTTCTCTCAGTTTTAGTTTATACACATGTCATCAGGTGAAGGTTTTATTTTCACCATTTTCTATAGAAATCTCCTTTCCTTGAAAGAGGGGAAAAAAGATAAACATCTGATGAATGAAAAGTAGTTCCTCCTCAATAGGAAGACAGCTTCAGAGAGATGGCTCATATCAGTGACACTGGCAGAGAGGTAGAGTGGAAGAGGGGAAAGAATGTGGGTTCTGGAGTTAGAGTGACCAGGGTATGAATTTTGATTCTGGCACCCAAGACCTAAGCACATCATATGATTTCTCTAAATCTCTGTTCCTTCTTCTGTATCAAGGAGTTCACAATAGCTACCTCTTTGGATTATTGTAACTTATGTGTAATAAGGTTGCAAAATTGGATTCATCCTACAATTCAGACATGTAGAGAAAACTGTAGTACTTTCACTTTATTTCATATTAATATGCTCCTTTTTCTGAGCCCTCATTCATATTTAAAGGAAAAAGAAACAAATAATAAATAACTACATTAAAGTAACAGTAACAGATAAACTCAGCAGTGGCCACAGGACTGGAAAAGGTCAGTTTCATTCCAATTCCAAATAAAGGCAATGCCAAAAAATGCTCAAACTACCGCACAATTGCACTCATCTCACATGCTAGTAAAGTAATGCTCAAAATTCTCCAAGCCAGGCTTCAGCAATACGTGAACCGTGAACTTCCAGATGTTCAAGCTGGTTTTAGAAAAGGCAGAGGAACCAGAGATCAAATTGCCAACTTCCGCTGGATCATGGAAAAAGGAAGAGAGTTCCAGAAAAACATCTATTTCTGCTTTGTTGACTATGCCAAAGCCTTTGACTGTGTGGGTTACAATAAACTATGAAAAATTCTGAAAGAGATGGGAAAGCAGACCACCTGACCTGCCTCTTGAGAAACCTATATTCAGGTCAGGAAGCAACAGTTAGAACAGGACACGGAACAACAGACTGATTCCAAATAAGAAAAGAGTACATCAAGGCTGTATATTGTCACCCTGCTTTTTTAACTTATATGCAGAGTACATCATGAGAAACGCTGGGCTGGATGAAGTACAAGCTGGAATCAAGATTGGTGGGAGAAATATCAATAACCTCAGATATGCAGATGACACCACCCTTATGGCAGAAAGTCAAGAAGAATGAAAGAGCCTCTTCATGAAGTAAAAGAGGAGAGTGAAAAAGTCGGCTTAAAGCTCAACATTCAGAAAACTAAGATTATGGCATCTGGTCCCATCACTTTACAGGAAATAGATAGGGAAACAGTGGAAACAGTGTCAGACTTTATTTTTCGGGGGCTCCAAAATCACTGCAGATGGTGATTGCAGCCATGAAATTAAAAGACGCTTACTCCTTGGAAGAAAATTTATGACCAACCTAGATAGCATATTCAAAAGCAGAGACATTACTTTTCCAACAAAGGTCCATCTAGTCAAGGCTATGGTTTTTCCAGTGGTCATGTATGGATGTGAAAGTTGGACTGTGAAGAAAGCTGAGCACCGAAGAATTGATGCTTTTGAACTGTGGTGTTGCAGAAGACTCTTGAGAGTCCCTTGGACTACAAGGAGATCCAACCAATTCATTCTAAAGGAGATCAGTCCTGGGTGTTCTTTGGAGGGACTGATGCTAAAGCTGAAACTCCAATACTTTGGCCACCTCATGTGAAGAGTTGACTCATTGGAAAAGACCCTGATGCTGGGAGGGATTGGGGGCAAGAGGAGAAGGGGATGGCAGAGGATGAGATGTCTGGATGGTATCACCGACTCGTTGGACAAGAGTTTGGGTGAAATCCAGGAGTTGGTGATGGAGAGGGAGGCCTGGAGTGCTGCAATTCATGGGATTGCAAAGAGTCGGACACGACTGAGTGACTGAACTGAACTGAACTGAATATATAAACTCTCACATATTGCTAACTCCATCTAGAAAGTAAAATGTATTTCTCTCTCATGCAAGAATCCAGTATGGATGTGGTTTAGTGACTCTTTCAAACAGTAACTCAGAGATCCAGGCTCCCTCATATTTTATCTCTATCATCTTCAGCAGTCTCATGGTCACTCTAGACATCAACATCTAGCTGGTGGGTGAGGAAAAGGAATTAAAGAGGGCATACTGACATGTAACCATCCAGCTCAGAAAGGAATACCTGTTACTTATCATCCCTGATTGTAAGAATGCAATCACTTACATTTCATTGATGATAACTGTTCAAATGTTCCACTTAGATGTAAGAGGAGCTAGGAAGACATCTCCCAACTATGTTCCTACAATATGGAAGGGTAGCCCAAACATTTGTCATGAATCATCTCTTCCAGAGTCTACTCTCAAATATCCAAGCACACCTTTCCTACAAAACACACTCACCACCTCAAGAGAGACAATCCAGTGTTCTCCCAGTTACTGTGGCTAGCTCAGGATCCAGGGTTTCTGAATGATACAATCAACACTCCATCAAGAGGATATGTTGCTTCATTTGAAATGGCAACTTATACACTAAAAACAAATTATCTAAAGTGTATGTCTTAGTTGCTCAGTTGTGTCCGCCTCTTTGTGACCCCATGGACTGTGGCCCACCAGGCTCCTCCATCCATGGGATTTTCCAGGCAAGAGTACTGGAGAGGGGTGCCATTCCCTTCTCCAGGGGCTCTTACTGACCCAGTGGTTGAACCTGGGTCTCCTGTATTTTAGGCAGATGTTTTACTATCTGAGCCACAAAGGAAGCCCATCTAAACCTCCCCTCATTCTCTCAAACCAACATACTTACTCAACCAGTATACAATGATAGAAGACAGACAGGATAACAGCCTCAGGAACTTCCTTGAATGACAATGGGACATACATGATGGATGCCTATCTCTAGCAGTGATAAGACCCTGCCAGGTAGGCACCGGTAAGGCCCACTGTGTGGAGACAGGAAAGTTCCTTGACTAGACCCTTGTCTGCTCTCTGGGAAGAGCCCCTAGTCCATTGCTCTCTGTGCTCTCTGGATCTACCTCCCTGGAGATTATCCCATGTTTATTATTCTCCATGCTCACCTTTGAAGTGAGCCTTGAGAATTATGCCCCTAATCCCAGGGCTCACTTCAAAGGTATACATAGAGAATCATAAAATGAGAAAATGCCCTCCTTAGTGACCCAGTGGGCTTTCCAGGTGGTGCCAGTGGTAAAGAACCTGCCCATCAATGCAAATGACATAAGAGAAGTGGGTTTGATCCCTGGGTTTGGAAGATCCCCTGGAGGAGGGCATGGCAACCCACTCTAGTATTCTTGCTTGAAGAATCCCCATGGACAGAAGAGCCTGGTGAGCTACAGTCCATAGGGTTACACAGTCAGACACAACTGAAGGGACTTAGCAGGCCGCAAACACAGTGACTCAACACCCTCATGCTATTTGCCAGTGATGCAAATTTGGAGGCCCAAAGGCTCTTTAAGTCTTGAATAGTCAAAGGCATACATCTTGGGCAGTATAATTATCTTAAAAACTTAGTAGATTAAAAAAAAAAACTATTTGTTTTCAGATAGTGCTATGTGATAGTAATCACACGCAGAGTTCTTACCTAGACATAATTAAAATTCAAACACAAATGTATTTGTCTCTTCACCTCCATACCTCCCTCTCTCATCTAGAACAACAGATTGGTTCCAAAAAGGAAAAGAAGAACATCAAAGCTGTATATTGTCACTCTGCTTATTTAACTTATGTAGAGTACATCATAAGAAATGCTGTGTTAGAAGAAGTACAAGCTGGAATCAAGATTGCAGGGAGAAATATCAATAACCTCAGATATGCAGATGAAGACAGTGAAGAAGAAACTAAAGAGCCTCTTGATGAAGGTGAAAGAGGAGAGTGAAAAATTTGGCTTAAAGCTCAACGTTCAGAAAACTAAGATCACAACATCCGGTCCCATCACTTCACGGCAGATAGATGGGGAAATAGTGGAAACAGTGGCTGACTTTATGTTTCTGGGCTTCAAAATCACTGAAGATGGTGATTGCAGCCATGAAATGAACAGACTCTTACTCCTCGGGAGGAAAGTTATGACCAACCTAGACAGCATATTAAAAAGCAGAGACATTACTTTGCCAACAAAGGTCTGTCTAGTCAAGGCTATTGTTTTTCCCGTGGTCATGTATGAATGTGAGAGTTGGACTATAAAGCAAGCTGAGCACCCAAGAATTGATGCTTTTGAACTGTGGTGTTGGAGAAGACTCTTGAGAGTCCCTTGGATTGCAGGGAGACCCAACCAGTCCATTCTAAAGGAGATCAGTCCTGGATGTTCATTGGAAGGACTCTTGTTGAAGCTGAAACTCCAATACTTTGGCCCCCTGATGCGAAGAGCTGATTCACTGGAAAAGACCCTGATGCTGGGAAAGATTGAGGACAGGAGGAGAAGAGGATGACAGAGGAAGAGATTGTTGGATGGCATCATCAACTCGATGGACATGGGTTTGGGTGGACTCTGGGAGTTGGTGATGGACAGGGAGGCCTGGCGTGCTGCGGGTTCATGGAGTTGCAAAGAATCAGATATGACTGAGAGACTGAACTGAATCGAGGTTATCAGGTTTGGAATGATGCTTATTCCCTCCCTTTACTGTTTAGAGACTTCTTCAGGCCCCAGAAAATTGGAGGCACAGGCAATGGGGGAACATGAGGTTTTTCACCTGTCCTGAGAGCATGAGGAATCCTTCTGCTTCATTAGTGCTTTAGAAGAATAAGTACCCTTCTATGGGATTGGTGATCTCATTAAATGATGACCACTTACAAGGCAAGGCTGAAATTTTAAATTTTGTATCTTCAGCAACTTTGTCCTGAGCACATAGAAAATTCCTAGCAATGTTTGTAGGACAAATGCATATGAAATTCTTTCATTAGAGCAATCAGAATATATCTTTAGTTCAGTGACTTTCAAAGTATGATCCTTGGACTAGCAGCATCCCCATGATCTGGGGACATGTGAGAAAAACAAATTCTGGGCCCTACTTCAGACCTACTGAATCTGAGGTAGGACCCCTAAATCTTTAATAAAGCTTTCAGAGAGTTCTGTTGCGCTCTAAAGTTTAAGAACCATTACACTAGTTCATTAGCTTTTTTCTAAGAATGTCTGGGCTTAAAGCCTTTATCTACAAAGAAGTTAAAACTGCTTTTTCCTCTTAAAGTAAAAGCCTATTGAATTTGATAAGCAAGGAATTTCCTTAGATATTTAAAAATATTTTTAATATGGAGAGCTGCATGTAAGGATTCCATGAGTTTACGAACAATGTGTTTTGAACCCTGACTCTCTGTAACTTTTCCAGAGATATCCTGCCATTGTTTCATGTACAGGATTTCCATGAAGAGTTAATGAAGTTCAGAGAACGGGTCAATAGCAGGATACAGTCTCAGATTACTCAGGCAGAGATTCCACTGCCCCTCCCACTGCCACTCCCATCACACTTCATTGTGTGCTGCTCTGGTGACTTCCTCATCCAGGGTCCCTATAACCTCACATCTTTCACTTATCATGAATTTGAAGTCTGAATCATTTTTACACCATCCATTGAAAAGACTATTGCCATCTAGAAGGATTATTGTATCTTTTTATTTTCAATTTTATTTAATAGATAATATTGAAGTTATCAATTTTTTCTAATAAAGTCAAATTATCTAATAGTTTATGTATCTAGTAGGCTAAATTTAAGATTACCTAGTACAATTTTATCTGAGATACATGGCTTCAATTTACTCAGCACTGAATGTCATTCTGAGCTGACTTTATGACAGCTAATCAATATCTTTAATAGGATACTTTGTGATGCCATCATTTCTTCAAAGTAAATGTCCTAGAGTAATAGAGCAGTGTCTAACATGATTTACGCAACATTTCAACTACAGTAGTTGAAAATGTGTAAATATGCTTTGCTTTGCTTTTATTATTCTTAGGTGAAATTCGTCCAGGATTATCCATTTCAAAATACTTAGACAAAAATACTTAGACAGTTTTGAACTTTTCCCTCCGAATCCCCATGTAAATTGATGGGAGTGACTGATGGCTTGTTTACCCAGCAACCCTAGTAAAATTACAATCAGTATTGCCTGAAGTAAGTAATAGGTGAAACTAACTATAGAACCTAAGCTTTCTTGATGGTACCTAGAAAGTTTCTCAGATTTTAATGTGTGTATGTGCTGGTCACACGAAGATCATCTTAAAATGGAGATGCTAATTCAATAGGTCTGGAGTGGCACTAGAAAGTCTGCCTTTCTAACAAACTGATGTTGATGCTGCCAATTCACAAACCACACTTTTGTGTGGGGAGTCACCAGAAGGCACATACTGGGAAAGGAAGGAAACCAAATGCAAAATAATTTATAGGGAGCTATTCTGTTCTGCTCACATTCTTTATCAGAAGATAAGTAGTTATTTAAAAACATTTATGTCCAGACAGGACCCTGCCATTGAATTATTCTTACCAACTTAGAATTTCTGTTATTTGATGCTGCAACAAATGCTAATCTTTACATGTCTGACTCTATGGGACCCCATGGTCTGCAGTCTGCTAGACTCCTCTGTCCAGGGAATTTTCCAGGCAAGAGTACTGGAGTGGGTTGCCATTTCCTACTCCAGGGGATCTTCCTGACCCAGGGATCTACCCCTGTCTCTGTGTCTCCTGCATTGGCAAGCAGATTCTTTACCACTGTGCCATCCAGAAAGTCCAATTCATATTTAGTTTATTTTTTATTAACTATCCAACTTTTAAGAATTTTTGAAGTAGAGTATTTTGATGGGGACAATTTCTTACATTTCTGGCCAATGTAGAATGAAAGGGCACCTACTTTTCACTTCTATGCCAATATGAAAAGGAAGGTGAGTATAGGATGACCAGAGATAGCAGATTCATTTTCAAGCTTAGAAGAGTAAGTAGCACATAGATTTTTGGCTGTAGATTATTCACTGGCCCTGTAAGAACTGGAGGAGCAGTCACTCATTCTGAAGTGCAAGCTTTTTTTTTTTCATAAGCACAACATACTTTCTCCCCAGCAATCCACACTTTAATGATGATCACAAAGTGATGTTTTCACAGAAAATTCTTTCTAGCACACATCTTGGCCAGTCTTGCTTGGGCTTCCAGGTATTTCTCATTTCCCTGTCATTCCAGCAGAGGTCATTCTGTTTTCTTACCTTCACAGACTTCCCACCTTCCTCTGCCCTCCCCTTAGGGTTCCTCTTGATGATCCTGATTGAACAATGAGCAGTCAACTTGGACACTCCTCTTTCTTGGTAATTACTGTTATTTTGGGCTTCCTTGATGACCTAGAGCCAGACATCCTGGAATGTGAAGTCAAGTGGGCCTTAGAAAGCATCACTATGAACAAAGCTAGTGGAGGTTATGGAATTCCAGTTGAGCTATTCCAAATCCTGAAAGATGATGCTGTGAAAGTGCTGCACTCAATATGCCAGCAAATTTGGAAAACTCAGCAGTGGCCACAGGACTGGAAAAGGTCAGTTTTCATTCCAATCCCAAAGAAAGGCAATGACAAAGAATGCTCAAACTACCGCACAATTGCACTCATCTCACACACTAGTAAAGTAATGCTCAAAATTCTCCAAGCCAGGCTTCAGCAATATGTGAACCGTGAACTTCCTGATGTTCAAGCTGGTTTTAGAAAAGGCAGAGGAACCAGAGATCAAATTGCCAACATCTGCTGGATCATGGAAAAAGCAAGAGAGTTCCAGAAAAACATCTATTTCTGCTTTATTGACTATGCCAAAGCCTTTGACTGTGTGGATCACAATAAACTGTGGAAAATTCTGAAAGAGATGGGAATACCAGACCACCTGACCTGCCTCTTGAGAAATCTGTATGCAGGTCAGGAAGCAACAGTTAGAACTGGACATGGAACAACAGACTGGTTCCAAATAGGAAAAGGAGTACGTCAAGGCTGTATGTTGTCAGCCTGTTTATTTAACTTATACGCAGAGTACATCATGAGAAAGTCTGGACTGGAAGAAGCACAAGCTGGAATCAAGATTGCCGGGAGAAATATCAATAACCTCAGATACGCAGATGATACCACACTTATGGCAGAAAGTGAAGAGGAACTCAAAAGCCTCTTGATGAAAGTGAAAGTGGAGAGTGAAAAAGTTGGCTTAAAGCTCAACATTCAGAAAACGAAGATCATGGCATCCGGTCCCACCACTTCATGGGAAATAGATGGGGAAACAGTGGAAACAGTGTCAGACTTTGTTTTTCTGGGCTCCAAAATCACTGCAGATGGTGACTGCAGCCATGAAATTAAAAGATGCTTACTCCTTGGAAGGAAAGTTATGTCCAACCTAGATAGCATATTCAAAAGCAGAGACATTACTTTGCCAACAAAGGTCCGTCTAGTCAAGGCTATATTTTTTCCTGTGGTCATGTATGGATGTGAGAGTTGGACTGTGAAGAAGGCTGAGCACCGAAGAATTGATGCTTTTGAACTGTGATGTTGGAGAAGACTCTTGAGAGTCCCTTGGACTGCAAGGAGATCCTCCCAGTCCATTCTGAAGGAGATCAGCCCTGGGATTTCTTTGGAAGGAATGATGCTAAAGCTGAAACTCCAGTACTTTGGCCACCTCATGAGAAGAGTTGACTCATTGGAAAAGACTCTGATGTTGGGAGGGATTTGGGGACAAGAGGAGAAGGGGACAGCAGAGGATGAGATGGCTGGATGGCATACTGACTCGACGGACGTGAGTCTGAGTGAACTCTGGGCATTGGTGATGGACAGGGAGGCCTGGCGTGCTGCAATTCATGGGGTCGCAAAGAGTCAGACATGACTGAGTGACTGAACTGAACTGAACTGGGCTTCCTTTGTGGCTCAGCTAGTAAAGAATCTGCTTGCAATGCAGGAAACCTGGGTTGGGAAGACCTGGGTCGGGGAGATGCCCTGAAGAAAAGAAAGGCTACCCACTCCAGTATCCTGGCCTGCAGAATTCCATGGACTACATGGGGTTACAAAGAGTCAGACACGACTGACCGACTTTCAGTCATTGTTATTTTTAACTTGAGAAAACCACCTGGTTGGACTCTGGTCTGTTAGCCAGGCAGAAACAGCTGCTCTTTGGGGTTGCCACAGCCATGACACAGGCTGCTGGGAAATAGAGCCATGTGCAGGAGCTTGGCGTGGGGTCAGCTTGGCCCCCAGACCTTGCTGACAGTGCATCTTCACTCTGCTTTGCTGGCAATATGCGCAGGCGCCGCACCAGCCCAGAGAGTATCCTGCTGTTGTGCTGCTCTGTCTCTTCAACACACACACACATACACACACATATACTTATATTCACTCTCCTTGGAATAATAAGGAAAGTCTTGTGAGGAGATTGGCTGCATGCCATGTTACCATAGGCTATACCGTAGATACTTTGGATAAAGCTTGTAAAGGAACATATGGACCTCATGAAAGAAACACCTGCTTGTTCAAAGTGGAAAACAAAGAAATAAAAGTTGCCCCACTGTTCACTGGAACCCCCAGAAGGAAAGCTGACTGTGGTTAAATGAAGAATCACGCTGGAGGCTCCGTTCTGACTGTATCCTTTCTGCCGAGGCATCTCTATTCCCTTGGTTTTTAAACAGATATCATTAAGGATGTGCTCTGTGTTTAGATTTAGGAAACATATTTAAGAAGTTCTCATACTAGGCAGGTTCCAAGATTAAGTAGCTCCTCTCCTTCCAACAAGGATTGATTTTTTAAACTCAAGATTTAGATTTGCACCAAACAACCAATAAGGTTAAGATTTTCAATAGGATCCTTGCATCAGCTCCCAGACTGTGGGGCATTTTGAAAGAGAATTAGCAACTGAAAACAACTCATCATTGCTTCAAAAGCACAATTCTAATACCCAGAAATAATTTGATAGACAGAGAGTCTGGAATAACTTAAAACATATATTTGTGCACTTGAAAATGATCTAAAAATGTATCATGAAGACTAAGCTACTTTCAATTAAAATTAGAATCTAAGATCACAAGAGGAAATACTAAGTCATTTTAATCATATTCTAATGTGACAAATAAAGCCTATGGTCTGTCACTTTTATTCAGTAAGAGTAGAACATATATAAAAATTTCCTGCCATATGACTGATCAAGTAAGGATTATTAGAGGCTAATGAATTCAGTATGCATCTACCAAATAGGTTATCACACACACACACACACACAAAGAAACACATATGTATACACACATATATGAATATGAATATATATATGTGTGTGTTCAGTTCAGTTCAGTCACTCAGTCGTGTCCAACTCTTTGCAACCCCATGAACCACAGCACTCCAGGCCTCCCTGTCCATTACCAACTCCTGGAGTCCACCCTAACTCCTGTCCATTGAGTCAGTGATGCCATCCAACCATCTCATCCTCTGTCATCCTCTTCTCCTCCTGCCCTCAATCTTTCCCAGTATCAGGGTCTTTTCCAGTGAGTCAGTTCCTCGCATCAGGTGGCCCAAGTATTGGAGTTTCAGCTTCAACAAGAGTCCTTCCAATGAACACCCAGGACTGATCTCCTTTAGGTTGGACTGGTTGGATCTCCTTGCAGTCCAAGGGACTCTCAAGAGGCTTCTCCAACACCACAGTTCAAAAGCATCTATTCTTCAGCGCTCAGCTTTCTTTATAGTCCAACTCTCACATCCATACCTGACCACTGGAAAAACCATAGCCTTGACTAGATGGATCTTTGTTGACAAAGTAATGTCTCTGCTTTTTAATATGCTGTCTAGGTTGGTCTTAACTTTCCTTCCAAGGTTTTCATGGCTACAATCACCATCTACAGTGATTTTGGAGCTGAAAAAAATAAAGTCAGCCACTGTTTCCACTGTTTCCCTGTCTATTTGCCATGAAGTGTTGGGACTGGATGCCATGATCTTCGTTTTCTGAATATTGAGCTTTAAGCCAACTTTTTCACTCTCCTCTTTCACTTTCATCAAGAGGCTCTTTAGTTCTTCTTGACTTTCTGCCATAAGGGTGGTGTCATCTGCATATATGAGGTATTGATATTTCTGCCGGTAATCTTGATTCCAGCTTGTGCTTCTTTCAGCCCAGCATTTCTCACGATGTATTCTGCATATAAGTTAAATAAGCAGGGTGACAATATACAGCATATATATGTGTATATATATATAGTGCTGGAGAAGACTCCTGAAAGTCCCTTGGACAGTGAGGAGATCAAACCAGTCAATCTTAAGGGAAATCAACCCCGAATACTCATTGGAATGATTGATGCTGAAGCTGAAGCTCCAGTATTTTGGTCATCTGATGTGAACAGCTGACTCACTGGAAAAGTCTCTGATACTGGCAAAGATTGAGGGCAGAAAGAGAAGAGGGCATCAGAGGATGAGATGGCTGAATGGCATCACCAATGCAATGGACATGAATTGGGGCAAACTTTGGGAGATAGTTGGGGACAGGGAGACCTGGCGTGCTGCAGTACTTGGGGTTGCAAAGGGTCAGACACAGTTGGGTGACTGACCAACAACAACAATATGAATATATATACATAGTATAATCTAGTTTTTATAAATAAAATTATATATTTAGAGAAACATAGTACTTGTCCACGTAGTAAAATATGTTAAATTATACAAAATAAACTATTTTTTTCTGAGGAATGGGATTTTCTTCTGTTAGTCGCTCAGTCATGCCTGACTTTTTGCGACCCCATAGACTGCAGCCCACCAGGCTCTTAGGTCCATGGGATTTTCCAGGCAAGGATTCTGGAGCGGTTTGCCATTTCCTTCTCCAAGGAATGAGATTAAGGATGTTCTATTTTCATTTTGTTGTACTTTCTGAATTTTCTAGAGCTGGCATAACTTATGTAATAAAGCAACAGGGAAATGGGGTACTAACCATATTTCAGGATAATTTAGGCTTACTCTTTCAGGTCACCTCAAAAGGTCCTGGAGTTCATGAAGGTGAGCAAGCACTGATGTCATGACTCTTTCCTGCCAGGACACACTCTTGGATCTGTTAGGGACTCTGTTGAGAGCAAACTGCTGTTTGTGAGCCAAATCCAGCCAAAAGCCTGTTTTGCAAATGAAGTTAGACTGAAACACAGTTACGTTTATCTATTTATGGATGTCTGTGGTTGCTCTTATGCTACAACAGCAGAGTTGAGTAGTTGCCATACAGACTATGTGGTCTTGCAAAGTCTAAAATATTTACTATTTGGTCCTTTACGGAACGTTTTTGAGTCCTGATCTAGAGCGTGTCTTAGGGCTAAGAACTTCTAAACTGTTCTCATTGTATTTAATATGGAACCCGCCTACTCCAACTGGTCTGCAAACCTATGTTGTCAAAATCTGAGAGATATCATGAGGCTCTTTAGCCTCAAAATTTTCCATATCATTTGAAATACCATTGTTCCAAATAAACTCAATTCATGTGTGTCTGAGTTAATTAAACATAATTCAACTAAATGTGCTTTTGGAAGATTGTTCAAAAGAAGCACTCACACCATTCCCAGATCCTAGAAGCTGTGTTTCTGCTGGAGGAAGTGAACTTCAGAACCCCCAAAATGAGTTGAAATTAAACTCAAGATAGACAAGGTCAAGTATGCATGAGTATTTCTGCTATTTTGAAAGATGACGGTTTGAGTAAGGATGAACCCTGATAAAGCTGGCTTGATAATCTTTAAAATTTGAGTGTCACAAGTTTTTATTCTCAACACCAAGACATGCCCCTCCATCAGGTTTCTTCCCTGCATCTTATTTATTATAGCTTGGGCACAGACATCAATAAAACACTGTATGTCAAAGTATTCACTTAAAACATGCTTGTTCTCAGGAAGTTTGCTTCAATTTCAGAGTAGACAACCAGAGGGAAGCAAACTCAAATTTACTATTCACAAGTCCAACCTCTAAGAATTTCCATCAAGTCTGACAAAATGCATTGCTCACCCACATATGTTGAGGCTATTAGATACTCAAACAAAAGACCAGTTCAATTTCTAAGATGCTTCTAAATTGATATATTTCAGGGTTCACAGCTCAACATTCCTTTGTAGTACATATAAACCACCCTGAAGGACCTCTTGCTCCTCCCTGCTTTATTTTATTATGACTTTCTTTGCATAAGCATTTTCTTATCATATCAGAAGGTTTGTTCCAAGCCTGCTGAGAAGAAGATTTAACATCTGAGCTTAGCCTTCTATAGTAATTATCTGTTAGCCAATGTATTAACCTCCACCTCAATAGCCTCTAATTGATACAAAAATAAGAAGATTGAGACAGAAAATCTAGGAAGACTTCCGTGGAAATATTCAGGTAGTATCCAGAGTTCTTATGGGTTTAGAAACTTAAAATTTAACATGAAATTATTAAAAATAATTTTTTAAAATAACAGATTTGCATTAAGCTATGCAGTTGATGTGAATTATCTCATATATTCCTCCCACTCTTTTATGAGGAAATTTCTATTATTGTCTGAAGTTTAGATTTGGTAAGATTTTTAACTTTCTCAAGATCTTAAGTTAGTAAAAGGTATAGCAAGAACTCAAAGCCAGGTCCATGTGATCACATTACTGGTGTTTTACTGTTTCCCGCCTCCCCACCTTTGCACTTTCTTATATGTTTCCCTTCTGGCTGACTCCGTATTTTCTTTCTGTTATACAAGACATGCCTATCAATTTTAGAAAAAAATTAAAATGAAATAACCTGAGAATGGAGGTAACTGGTAGGTTTAAGGTAAGTTAAGAGTATTTAGACAAACTTTTATGATTTCATGATATTGGAACAGAGTGTTAGCATGTAGGAGAGGGAATGCCTCAGAAAAACTCGATCTTAGAATATTTTTGAAACTTAAAAGTAGTCATTTAAAAAATAATAAGCAATTCTTTTCTTTTCAGATCGAGACTCATCTTTCTTTTGGAAAATTTACTAAAATGGACATTTAGAGTTTTTTACCTTCTTGCAATTATGGAATTACACAATTCCATAAATGCATCATCTGTGCCAACATGTTGTGCATTCTTGGTTGCTACGTATATGTGCAACAAAGCACTTGATGATAAGAGCTTAGGAGAGGTAAACTGATTCACACTTCATCTTCTCTTTGTGTTATACTAGAGAAAAAAGTGAATCTGGTGCTGTGCAACCTGAGTGGGATTATTTGTGTTTATTCCAGATGAAATAAACCATATTATAGGGTAAAATACTCTTTTATTATTGAGGCTGTTTTGTCGAGATTGTGGGGCCAGGTTGAGCCAATACATGTGAGAGGTGGAATTTCACCTTTACAGATTTTCCCATGATAATTTGCCCTGCGAAAGGGTTAATAATGAGGTGTGTCTGGCTTTGGGGGAAATGGCCTTCTTTATTCCCCCTTGGGGTTCAGATGTTAACCAGCTCTAGAGGCTAAGGCAACACATTGCTTCCAGTGTTCATGATGGGGGATAAGTGTCTCTCTGTCTCTGGTAGCATATGAGGAGCTGGTGAAGGAGCAAGGCTAGTAAAGAATTAGGATGTCACTTTGGATTCTAGGAATAGCCACATCTGCCCTGGGATTCCTTTGGAAGGAATGATGCTAAAGCTGAAACTCCAGTACTTTGGCCACCTCATGCGAAGAGTTGACTCATTGGAAAAGACTCTGATGCTGGGAGGGATTGGGAGCAGGAGGAGAAGGGGACGACAGAGGATGAGATGGCTGGATGGCATCACCGACTCGATGGACATGAGTCTGAGTGAACTCTGGGCGTTGGTGATGGACAGGGAGGCCTGGCGTGCTGCGATTTATGGGGTCACAAAGAGTCGGACACAACTGAGCAACTGAACTGAACTGAATAGCAAATTTAAGGGGCTATCTATAAGATTTTGTTTTCAAGACTTCAGTAAATTCAGTGGCCCTGTGAGCACTTGCAGAGGGACCACATCTGAATGTGACATAGTGTTCTCCCTTGAACTGGTGTGGATCCATGTTGGGCAGGTGTAATATCGGGAGTGGAAACCATCACCCTGCAGCCTGGATTAGCCAAGCAAAACTTTTGCAAGGGTCAACTATGGTTAATATGGCAAGATGAATAGAGGAGGAAGAACCAAAGATATTTGATCTGAAATGTTCATGAGATGGCAACATGGGGGTTCCTAGAAACAGCCTGGAGATACTTTGAGGAGGGGACATTCTCTAGCAATCGGGTGACTGGACTATGTTGGAAACAAAAAAGAAATGAAAGTTATCATAGACCATGGAGACCTGGGATTTATGTATTGTAAGGTGACAATAAAAACAGGTTCAGCAACAGCTTTTTTTAAAAAATTGAGGTACAATTGATTTACAGTATTAGATTAGTTTCAGATGCATAGCATAGTGACTCGATATTTTTATAGATTATACTCCATTAAAAGTTATTATAAGATAATGGCTCCAATTCCCTGTGCTATACAATATATCCTTGAGGCTTATCTATTTTATACATAGTAGTCTGTATCTCTTAATCCCCTAGCTCTGTTTTGCTTCTCCCCACTTCCTTCTCTTTAGCAATAGCCTGCTTTTTACCAAAGACTTCTGCTACTGTGGTGGCAAGCCCTGGGTAGCCTGTATCTGACTTCTGTCAGGCCCAGTGGCTGACTTGTTCCCTCAGGGGTCAATGTGTTCAATGCTATATAAGTAGGCAAACTACTTAGTAGGATAATTGGAAACATACTTCCAAACGAAGACCAATCTATCTCCCACATCCATGTAGTGACCTCATGGGGGTTCCCACAAACAGCCTGGAGATACTTTGGGGAGGGGACAATCAGGATCAATCAGTCATCAACCATTGGTCTATGCTAAAAATAAACCAATAGAAAGTGACAAGTTATTTGGTAATCATAGACTGTTGAGACCTACTACACTCCATGGGATATTAAAAAAAAAAAGGAAAAAAAGGATAGGGAACTCCTTCAAAGAAGCCAGTGTTCTTTGTGGTATATATGCATATGTAAATGTGACATATACACGTGTGTGTATGTGTATGTGTGTATATACACATATATTCAACCATAAAAAAGAAATGCAATCTTGACATTTGCAAAAACACAGATGGACCTTGAGGTCCATTTATTTCACTAAATGAAATAAATTAGACAAAGGCAAATACTATATAATCTCACCTATATGTGGGGTCTAAAAACAAAACAAACAAATAAAAATGAACAAAAACCAAGCTCATAGAGAAAAGATTGGTGGTTACCAGAAGCAAGGAATAGGGGGTGGTGATGGAAATTGGTGAAGGAAGTCAACAAAGTTCTAAACTCCATTTTACCAAATAAATGTTATGGAGATGTAATGCATAGCATGGTGACTCGAGTTAATAATACTGTATTCCACATTTGAAAGTTGCTAAAAATCTTAGGGGATTTTATCACAAGAAAAAAAAAATTCTTGAAGTTATATGTGGATGGATGTTAAATATGTTACAGGGGAAAGCCAGTTCTGATTCCATGCTGAAACTGTTTCTTTGATTTGCTTTCCATTGCTTTTGTTATTATAATGACACATAATGGCCTGCCTTAGAGAATCCTGCCCTATGCCTAACTGTTAAGCTTACTTGCCTTTGTTCAGAACCCTGTCCATCTGTAGAAGGCAGGAAGGAAGAAATTAACTTATACCCCTGCCTGAGACTTGCCATTCTAGGCGATATTTGTAAGATTAATGGCTTTTTTACTTTGTTTCCTCACCTCCCCTCATCTCTGATCCATAAAAGAATCTGGAATCCAGACCCCATAAGATGGTTATATTGAGACATTAGTCTGCCATCTGCTCAAGTTGTATTACTTACTTCAACGCCTCATTTCTGATTCATTAGCCTGTCATGCAGCAAGCAGAGGGAGCTTGCACTCAGTAACAAATAGACTTATTGTGATGATCATTTTGCAATATATACAAATACAGAAACATTACAATTGTATACCTGGAACTAATATAATGCTATATGTCAACTATACCACAATTTTAAGAAAAGAAACCAGTGTTCAAATGCAAACATACCCCCTTCATTCCATGCCTCTTTCCCCAGCCTCCTCTTCCATAGAGATTCATGTAAAACATTCCCTACACTCAATGAGTTTGAAAATAAGGAATTTTTATTACTGTGTCAGAAAACTGGTTGCAGATTCCATGTGATATGTGTTGATATCTTTCATTAGTTTATTCAGTAAATATTTATCAAACCTCTTTTTTTACTAAGTACTACATTAGGGATTAGGAGATCACAGTGTTTGCTTTCATATTGCTTATGGGCTGTTTCTGAAAAGATTTAAGACAACATGTATGAGTGACTATAACACAAAACAAGGAAATTTGGGATCACAATATAACAGAGATAGTAGAAAGATGGGGAAAAAATGCATGGTACTGATTTCCTGAAGGAAACTGCTTTCCACTCAGACTTTGAATTTCTTTCTATGGTTCCTGAACATGTAGAAGGAGTTAGGGAGAGCAAATATATTGCATATATTCTGTAGATGTTTTCTTTTTAACTGGGGCTAAACTTGAAACTTTTCCTATAGGTTTTCATATAAGAGAACTGAGAGAGTCAATTCCTAGGCAGGTTGATTAGAAGTCTGGGGATCCCCAAGGAGAGAAGGGTCTGGAATTCTCAAGGAGGAGGAAAGGACAAACTTTTTTTGTCTACATTCCTTAATCCTAGTCAATTACACAATTCAATTTAAACTCTGTACTAGGGATTATATAACAACAATGTATCCTGCTTGAGGACAGTTTCTTCTTCCTGAAAACCTTCTGACTAATCTTGATATTTTAGAATGCATATTATGGGAGTGGGTCTGGTAGGATCTTTCTATTGTTAAATTCTAATCTTGTTTCCTAAAATGTAACTTGTAGGAGTGGGTCTGGTAAAATATGCACAAACTTGAAACATTCTTTTGATTCATTGTAATAACTAATTAAAAGGTATATAACTCCATTGCTAACACTAGCAAGGGGGCACTCTCCGTGCCCCTTCTGATGTCTGTGTCAGAAGCTTTCTTTATCTCTTTTATACTTTAATAAAACTTTATTACACAAAAGCTCTGAGCAGTCAAGCCTTGTCTCTGGCCCTGGATTGTATTCTTCTCCTCTGGAGGCCAAGAATCCTGGGGTCTTTTGTGGTTCAGCAACAAACTTTCAGAATCTGAAAATCAAGGAGGATGTTCTGTTCAAGTGTAGCTTTGTAAAATACAAAAAATTGAAGCAAATAATTTTCCTGAGGCCCCTCTTTTTTTTTTTTTTTTTCCCCTGTTATGACTTTACAAAAGGATACAAAGCTACAATGCAAGGAACTTAAAGTATATGCCTCAGAGCAATTAAAAAGCTTGTTAGAATCTCTCTCAAATATGAGCTATTTTCAATATATTCACCAGTTGGTGTCCTATCCATCTAGCAGTCTTTTAGCTAAATACCTGATGTACCTGGAATAAGAACAGCAAAGCTCTAATAAACTGTGAAGATTTGAAGAATGGACTTTGCCCAGAATGTCTCCTACCATTCAACATGGACCTTGTCCACCAAGTAACATATATATAGAAACTATATTTATCTCAGAAAAAAGATTTTTGGATTTCCTCTGGCAATTGCATAGTTGTTATTTGAACTTCAAAATTCTATTATGAATGCAACTGAAAAAAAAAAGTTAGGCTTATGATAATGATTGATTGCTTCAGCTATTAAGAACAAACAGAAATACAAAACCATAACTCCAAACCTAAATCTTTAGTTTGGCCCCTGTGGAATATTTAACTCCACAGAAAGATGGATTTATCTTTCCCCTTGAGTCTGTTAGTATGAATAGATTTCAAAATACTCTACCCTCTCTACCCATGTAGCTGAAAAAAAAAAAAAGAAAACCTGATTCACTGATGAGATTTTTAAGCTTGTGAATGCCTACAAAATACTAGTTTGTGGTAGCTGATTTAGAGAAATGTCCTCAGATAATAATTAGCCCGGTGGTTCTACCTGCTTATCACATATGCTTCTGTTTCTGAGAAAAAGAACCAATACTTTAAATTCTTTCCTGTATTTCAGGCACTGTGATAGGTATTGAACATATAATGGATGGAAAACTCACCTCCTGTTCACCCAAAACTTCAAGTTACTATGAGCACCGTCCAACTCACTATAATCAGAAGTGTGGCTTGAATTTCTCCTAAGATTAAAAAGAAGGTGAGCCAAAGTAGCCAAACTTCTAGTTTTTAATGATCATGAATAGACCTGTTCTGAGATATAGCAGCAAAATAAAGTTACCGACACAATCACAGAGTCCACCAATTCCAGTTTATTAGCTATGCCCAGGTCCCTTCAAAAATGTTTACTTTTCATCCCCCAAAAGCCATCTCTTTCTCTGATCCCTAGTCTTTAAAGAAAGTGGGGGAGGGGGCTTACCTGATTGGTTCTGGAGCTCATCTCCCTGCTTGAACAGATCTATTCTTCTGGCAGTTCTTTGGGTCAATGCACGGCCCCTTTTGGGTTGAGACCCTCAAACAATCTGTACTTCACTAGCCTGGCTCAATTTTTCAGTCTGATGCCCTCCAAGTCTTGCCTTTCTTAACTCAATTTGTTGTATAATCCTTAAGTGCTTGTAAAAAAAAAAACCCTCTTTATACACACACACACACACACACACATATTCCCTACCACTCTGATGAGTCATCTTTGCCCCACAATAAATTAGGATACACAAATATATATGTTTTCATGATATATCAGAAGTAAATAATGAAGCATGCAGTTCATGCAAAAATATTCCTACCAAGCACTGTATGTTCATTTTGTCTGGGAAGAAGTTTTAAGTAAGGTTTTAGAGATGTGGGAAAGACTAGAAGGAGAAATAGTTTCTGGCACAAAATCCAAGAATGGGAAATGGGATGGAAGTGATTTAAAACACATGATTTCATTTACCATGAGCTTTGGAGATAAAAACTATTATGTCTCTTTATTTTAGGGTCAGAAAAATGACACATTTCACCAAACAAAAAGGCAACAGGAAAACATTTTTAAGAGATATAGATTAAAGAAGAAAGCAACTGAATGACAGTATTGTTTTTGGTTTTGCTTTTAAGAAAAAAGTAAAGCAGAAAGATAGCTGCAGGTTGTTACAGAATTAGCTGATAAAATATGCCTTGGAAGAGAAATCCGTGATTTAGGAAAATGCTTATAAGAATTTCCTTTTATAATCTGACCTGACTACTTTCTTCAGAGCACTCTCTATCTCTCCTGCAATCAGCAGTGGCTCCATCAAAGTCGGCTTTGTATAAATATTAACTCATCTTCAAAGAAACATGCAAGTACTCAATTCAAACCTATTTGGCTTTTCTATGCAGGCAATGGATTATAACTCTCTGCTTGGTTCCCTTTTGCTGCCTCCCTGTGACCTTCAGAACTGAGATAAGTAAAACCCTAGAAGTTCAGCCTTGACCAGTTTCTTAGTCTTGTCTGGTCTTCCTAGCCTTGTAAGGAGCCCAAAGTCAACAGCAGTCTCTCAGCTTCTGTTCAGAATTGCTGCAGGTCTGGATCTGACCATAGAGTCTAAGAAAACATTGGGATTCATAAGTTACTTCCTTGTCCTTCCCATTTCATTAAGTGTTCCTGTTGACTAAAACAACAACCAAAAAAGCATAATCTAAAAGTTGAGAATTATGTTTATTTGGCAGACTTGCTGAGGACTTAAACCTGGGAAAAAGCCTTTCAGACAGCTCTGAGGGCCGCTCCTAAAAGGTAAAGGAGGAGCATATATAGGAGTTTTGGAAAAAAGGAAAAAAAAAAACAAAACAAAACATTAATTACTGTAGTTAAAGAAAAGCAGACACCTCAAGTTAATTAATTTTGTACTTTTCTGTGCATGGAAGATGCAAGAATCTGGGCTCACTGAGATCATTCCTTTGATATGTACGTTAACTATCTAGGACCCATATCCTGCTTAACTCCATCCTGAATCCCTTCAGGGTGCCCAGTTAGGGGCAGTAAACTACTTCAGCAAACAACATATTCTGTTTACTGATATAGCAGGCAGCATTCATTTTCTATGGGGCTTCCCTGATGGCTCAGCAGGTAAAGAATCCCTTTGCAGTTCAGGAGACCTAGGAGAGGACGGTTCAATCCCTGGGTGGTGAAGATCCCCTGGAGGAGGAAAGGACAACCCACTCTAGTACTCTTGCCTGAAAAATCCCATGGACAGAGGAGCCTTGAGGGCTAAAGTCCACAGAGTCGGAGAGTCAGATACACAAACACAAGCATTATTTGTCCACAGCCCTCAACTTCCCCCTTCCCCATATCATTCCACAGGCAGATTTTTACCTATGAGCCCCCAACCTCTATGTGGGTACCTGCTTACCTGCTGACTGAACTTTCTTACATCCAGAGACAGATCCTGCCAGATCCCCACCCAGTACTGTGGAATCCTGCCTCTTCTCTAGTGTGACTTTCTCCCAAACCTGCTCTACAAGTTTCTTCCTATCACTTGTTTTGATTCCCATTTCAGCCTGGCCTCCAGATTCCGCCTTCTCACACTGGCCTTCTATGCCACCGACAGAGCAACGTAACTGTTCCTCCTAAAATTATTGAATCATAAGGCTGAGCTTTGCATTGTTTCAAAGCCTTGCTGCCAGGGTTTTCTAGGATTAGCCACACTCGTAGATGTGGAATGACTCTTAGGGATGATGCAATGTAAATAAAGTCTAAGATCATACACTTCGCTTATACATTTTATACAAAGCGGTTGTTGTTCTTTAGTTGCTTAGTAATGTCCAACTCTTTGCCACCCCATGGACTGTAGCATGCCAGCTCTCCCTGTCCTTCACTCTCTCCTGAAGTTTGCTTTAACTCATGTCCCTTGAGTAGGTGACGCCATCGAACCATCTCATCCTATCACCCCCTTCTCCTCCTGCCCTCAATCTTTTCCAGCATCAGGGTCTTTTCTAATGAGTTGGCTCTTCACATCAGGTGGTCCAAGTATTGGAGCTTCAGCATCAGTCTTTCCAATGAATATTCAAGACTGATTTCAACATTGACTACTTTGATCTCCTTGCAGTCCAAGGAAGTCTCCAGAATTTTCTCCAACACCACAGCTCATAAGCTTCAATTCTCTGACACTCAGCCTTCCTCATGGTCCAACTCTCACATCCACACATGACTACTGGAAAACCCATAGTTTTGACAATATGGACCCTTGTTTGGCAAGTGATTTCTCTGCTTTTTAACATACTGTTTAGGTGTTTCATAGTTTTTCTTCCAAGGAACAAGTGTCTTTCAATTTCATAGCTGCAGTCACCATATGCAGTGATTTTAAAGTCCAATACAAAGGAATACTCAAGGAAGATATATGTGTCACTAGATATATCTGATCCTATGTATCTCCCAAGACCAGCAGCTTCCACTTTAGACTGTAGTATTGTGATTAAAATGCACAGGCTATGTTATCTAATATTAAGGGTTGTAGAACAATGGAATTAATTGATATTTATTTCCTCTAGGCTGTGGAAATCTGACACATCATATAAAATACCCACACAAGTTGAGGAGAAAAGGTGCTGAGTACTAAAGAACACGTACCAAATGTTTGGCTTCACATCGTCAGAATTACAGGACTCATCTGGGACTCAAGTTGGACTTTGAAAAATCCAAATGAATCCTAGAGAAGAGAAAAGTAAACCAGAAGCAAAGATTCAGAGGGTGGGATCCTTTGGGGAAGCAAAAGCCAGCATGGTCCAGACTAATTGGAAAGAGGCTATGTGTTGGATCGAGAGAAGATGTCAGTGATACTTGTCAGACTTTGGGTTAAAAAAAGACTCCTATTGCCACAGAGAACCTGGGGGAAATGCCTCTGGGTTACAAGGAGGAATAAGAACTTATGAGATCAAGTTATCTCTGTGGAGTATCATCTCAAATGTGATATTGAACTCGAACTTCAACCTTCTGAACCTCACTTTTTTTTGGTTGCTCCTTTCAGTTCTAAAGTGGATATAAGACAATGACTGTTGCCAACACTGTGTGTCTATATTGAGAAAGGGATGTAAAACTGAGAGAGTGAACTTCTCATTAACTATATCATAGCAATTTATATGCAGAGTACATCATGAGAAACGCTGGGCTGGATGAAGCACAAGCTGGAATCAAGATGGCTGGGAGAAATACCAATAACCTCAGATATGCTGTGGAGAAGGAAATGGCAACCCACTCCAGGTTCTTGCCTGGAGAATCCCAGGGATGGGGGAGCCTGGTGGGCTGCCGTCTATGGGGTCACACAGAGTCGGACACAACTGAAGCGACTTAGCAGCAGCAGCAGCAGCAGATATGCTGATGACATTACCTTTATGGCAGAAAGTGAAGAGAAACTGAAGAGCCTCTTGATGAAGGTGAAAGAGGAGAGTGAAAAAGCTGGCTTAAAGCTCAACATTCAGAAAACTAAGATCGTGGCATCTGGTCTCATCACTTCATGGGAAATAGATGGGGAAACAATGGAAACAGTGGCTGACTTTATTTTGGGGGGCTCCAAAATCACTGCAGATGTTGACTGCATCCATGAAATTAAAAGACACTTATTCCTTGGAAGGAAAGTTATGACCAACCTAGACAGTGTATTAAAAAGCAGAGACATTAATTTGCCAATAAAGGTCTGTCTCATAAAGGCTATGGTTTTTCCAGTAGTCAAGTATGGATATGAGAGTTGAACTATAAAGAAAGCTGAGTGCTGAAGAATAGATGCTTTTGAACTGTGGTGTTAGAGAAGCCTCTTAAGAGTCCCTTGGACTGCAAGGAGATCCAACCAGTCCATCCTAAAGGAGATCAGTCCTGGGTGTTCATTGGAAGGACTGATGTTGAGGCTGAAACTCCAATACTTTGGCCACCTGATGCAAAGAGCTGAGTCTCTGATGCTGGGAAAGATTGAAAGCAGGAGGAGAAGGGGACAACAGAAGATGAGATGGTTGGACGGCATCACCAAATCAATGGACATGAGCTTGGGTTAACTCCAGGAGTTGGTGATGGACAGGGAGGCCTGGCATGCTACGGTCCATGGGATCGCAAAGAGTCAGACACGACTAAGTGACTGAACTGAATGAACATTATAATAATATATACTGGTCAGTGTCTTTACTTCATAAACTTGATTTCACTGCAGCACCACTTTCGGTTTGATTTAGGAAAGTAATATGTGTGATCTTGTTTAGGACTAGTCATATGAGTCCCATCTGAACCATCCAAGTTTTGAGTTAATACTAATGCACTCAGGTTGGTCTCCCACAAGCATAGAGTAGTTCCTGGATTCCCAACTGTCAATAGTAGTTCCTGGATTCCCAACAGGCACCAAGACAACCCTAGTGCCTGTGTGCATGTGTGTTCGGTCGCTTCAACTGTCTGACTCTTTGCAATGCGTTGAACTGTAGCTTGCCAGGCTCCTCAATCTTAATACTGGAGTGGGTTGCCATGCCCTTCTTCAGGGGATCTTTCTGAACCAAGGATCAAACCCTTGTCTCCTGTGTGTCTTGCACTGTAGGTGGATTCTTTTCTGCTGTGCCACCAGGAATGCCCAGGTGACCCTAGGATCAGAGTCTATTTTCTCTTCTGTTCTCTTCTTTGCCTTAGATTGCAACTGAACTCAGGTGCTCTGCTGAAAACTTGAGTCCACTCTTGAATCCCAGGCTTCATGCATCAGACTGTGACCCCTGAGTTATTCTCTTGCCAACTCCTCAACCCTGGAAACAGGGCACAGGATCTGTGACACAGACTCAGACTAACATTCTAAAAATTGTTGCCAGGAGACTTGTTGTTCAGTTGCTCAGTCATTTCCAACTCTTTGTGACCCCATGGACTGCAGCACACCAGGCTTCCCTGTCCTTCATCATCTCCTAGAGATTGCTGAAACTCATGTCCTTTGAGTCCATCGGTGATGCCATCCAACCATTTCATCCTCTGTTGTCTGCTTCTCCTGCCTTAAATCTTTCCCAGCATCAGGGTCTTTTCTAATGAGTCAGCTCCCCACATCATGTGGGCAAAGTATTAGAGTTTCAATTTCAGCATAAGTCATTCCAATGAATATTCAGGGTTGATTTTCTTTAGGATTGACAGTGTAGATCCTTGATGTCCAAAGGACTTTCAAGAGTCTTCTCCAACACCACAGTTCAAAAGCATCAATTCTTTGGTGCTCAGTCTTTTTGGTAGAACTCTCACATTCATACATGACTACTGAAAAAAAAACCATAGATTTGACTATATGGACCTTTGTCAGCAAAGTAATGTCTTTGCTTTAAAATATGCTGTCTAGATTTGTCACAGTTTTTCTTCCAAGGAGTAAGCGTCTTTTAATTTCATGGCTACAGTCACCATCTGCAGTGATTTTGGAGCCCAAAAAAATAAAGTCTGACACTGTTTCCACTGTTTCCCCATCTATTTGCCATGAAGTGATGGGACAGGATGCCATGATCTTTGTCTTTTGAATGTTAAATTTTAAGCCAACTTTTTCGCTCTCCTCTTTCACCTTCATCAAGAGTCTCTTTAGCTCCACTTCACTTTCTGCCATAAGGGTGGTATCATCAGCATATCTGAGGTTATTGATATGTCTCCCAGTAATCTTGATGCCAACCTGAGCTACATTCAGTCCAGTATTTCTCATGATGTAATCTGCATATAAGTTAAATAAGCAAGGTGACAATATACAACCTTGACATACTCCTTTCCCAATTTGGAACACGCCCATTGTTCCATGTCCAGTTCTAACTGTTGCTTCTTGAGTTGCATGCAGGTGTCTCAGGAGGCAGGGAAGGTGGTCTGGTATTCCCATCTCTTGAAGAATTTTCCATGTTTGTTGTGATTCAAACAATCAAAGGCTTTAGCATAGTCAATGAAGCAGAACTAAATGTTTTTCTGGAATTCTATTTCTTTTTCAGTGATCCAACAGATGCTGGCAATTTTATCCCTGGTTCCTCTCTTTTTCTAAATCCAGCTTGAACATCTGGGACTTCTTGGTTCACATACTGTTGAAGCCTCACTTGGGGGAATTCTGAGCATTACTTCACTAGCATGTGAATTGAGTTCCATTGTGTGGTAGATTGAACATTCTTTGGCATTGCCCCTCTTTGGGATTGGAATGAAAACTGACCTTTTCCTGTCCTGTGGCCACTGCTGAACTTTCCAAATTTGCTGGTATATTGAGTGCAGCACTTTCACTGCATCATGTTTAAGGAATTTAAATAGCACAATAGGAATTCCATCACTTCCCCTAGCTTTGTTGGTAGTGATGCTTCCTAAGGCCACTTAACTTCTCATTCTGAGATATCTGGCTCTAGGTGAGTGATCACACCATTGTAGTTATCTGGGTAATTAAGATTTTTTTTTTGTATAGTTCTGTGTATACTTGCCACCTCTTTTTAGTATCTTCTGCTTTTGTTAGGTTCATACTGCTTTTGTCTTTTATTGTGCCCATCTTTGCATGAAATATTCCCTTGGTATCTCTAATTTTCTTGAAATATATCTAGTCTTTCCCATTCTATTAGGAAGCCTTTCTTATCTCTCCTAAATATTCTTTGGAACTCTGCATTCAGATGGGTATATCTTTCCTTTTCTCCTTTGCCTTTTGCTTCTTTTCTGTTCTGAGCTATTTGCAACACCTCCTCAGATAATCCTTTTGCATTTCTTTTTCTAGGGAATAGTTTTGATCACCACCTACTGTACAATGTTATAAACCTCCATCCATAGTTCTTCAGGCAGTCTGTCTATCAGGTCTAATCCATGAATCTATTTGTCACTTCCACTGTATACTCACAAGAGATTGGATTTGGGTCATACCTGAATGACCTAGTGGTTTCCCCTACTTTCTTCAATTTAAGTCTGAATTTGGCAATAAGGAGTTCATGATATGAGCCACAGTCAGCTCCTGGTGTTGTTTTTGCTGACTGTAAAGAGCTTCTCTATCTTTTGCTGCAAAGAATATAATCAATCTGATTTCCATACTGACCATCTGATGATGTCCATATGTAGAGTCTTCTCTTGTGTTGTTGAAAGAATGGGTTTGCTATGACCAGTGAATTCTCTTGTCAAAACTCTGCTAGCCTTTGCCCTTCTTCATTTTGTACTCCAAGGTCAAACTTTCCTGTTACTCCAGGTGTTTCTTGACTTCCTACTTTTGCATTCCAGTCACCTATGATGAAAAATACTTATTTTTTTGGTGTGAGTACTAGAAGGTCTTGTAGGTCTTCATAGAACTGTTCAACTTCAGCTTCTTCATCATTATTGGTTGCAATGTAGACTTGGATTGCTGTGATATTGAATGCTTTGCCTTGGAAATGAACAGAGATCGTGTTGTCGTTTTTGAGACTGCATCCAAGTATTGCATTTCAGACTCTTTTGTTGACTATGATGGCTATTCCTTTTCTTCTAAGGGATATTTGCTCATAGGAGTAGATGTAATGGTTATCTGAATTAAATTCGCCCATTCCAGTCCATTTTAGTTCACTGATTCCTAAGATGTCAATGTTCACTCTTGCTGTCTTCTGTTTGAGCACTTCCAATTACTTTGATTCATGGACCAGGAGACTTATAGGGCTTTTCTCTCAACATAAATTTACTAACTACTAATTAACCCCAGTAGCAAAGCCTTTAATAGTTAATTTCTGTCAGCCTCAGGAGAATGCTTCTGTTTCTTCCCTCCCCCTAGCCTGCAGTGAAGGTTCCCAAAATGCTTGCAGCCACATTCACCATATGGACTACACACTCACGCTATATACACAAGTTGTGATCTCACCACTTTCTATCCTGCTGAAAACCCTCGTCATTCCTTGGATTATTTTCCTAGTTGTTGACGAAAGAAAAACATACAACAGAAAAGTTGAGAATTATGTTCTATTTGGTGACCTAACTGAGAACTATGGCCTGGGAAGGCAGCCTCTCTGATAGCTCTAAGGAACTCTTCCAAAGTGCTTAAAGAGGAGCCAGGATATATGAATTTTTGCCAGGGAAAAAAAAATATAGTCAAACATCAAAAGATTATTGCTAATCACACAGGCACAAAAAACAGACATCCCATCCTATGTAGTGCTTTTCTACATGTGGGGAGATGGAAGGCTCTGGACTCATGGAAATTATTCCTTTGATATGCATGCATGTTAGTTGCTCAGTTATGTCTGATTCTTTGCAACCCCATGGACTGTAGCCTTCTAGGCCCCTCCATCCATGGGATTTCCCAGGCAAGAACATTGGAGTGGGTTGCCATTTCCTTCTCCAGGGGATCTTCCCTACCAAGGTATTGAACCTTGCAGGCAGACTCTTTACCATCTGAGCCACCATGTAAATGTTTAAGGCCAGTATCCTCTTTTTCTCTCCAATTGAATTCCCCTCCAGGTACATGTCTGATGGTTGATGGCTTGATGGCAGCTGACATTCTTTAACTGGAACAGCAGGTGACATTCTTTGTCCACTTAGCGCAAAGCCACAAACCAAGCCCATGTCTGTTTCTCCCTTAGCTTCTACACATTTCTCTTTGGTTCAGCTATTGTTTTTGTTTTTTGGTTTTTTTTTTTTTTAATTTTATTTTATTTTTAAACTTTACATAACTGTATTAGTTTTGCCAAATATCAAAATGAATCCGCCACAGGTATACATGTGTTCCCCATCCTGAACCCTCCTCCCTCCTCCCTCCCCATTCCATCCCTCTGGGTCGTCCCAGTGCACCAGCCCCAAGCATCCAGTATCATGCATCGAACCTGGACTGGTCAGCTATTGTTTAGTTACTAAGTCATATGTGGCTGTTTTGTGACCCATGGATTGTAGCCCACCAAGCTCCTATGTGCATGGGATTTCCAGGCAAGAATACTCGAGTGGATTGCCATTTCCTTCTCTAGAGGATCTTCCCAACCCAGGGATCGAAACTGCATCTATGGCATCGGCAGGAGGATTCTTTACCACTGAGCTATCAGGGAAGCCCATTGATTCTGCTGACAAGGATCTTATTTCAACACACTACAGTATCCCACTGAATTGCTTAGGGTTTGAATATTTCAAATAATTTCAGGTACTTAAAGCCTTGTGGGATAGCTTCATGTTGGTAAGACATTCAGACACCACCATAGTCACACATCCCCAAAATTCTAGCATCTCTCAAAACAGGTGAAAGTTTTCCTACACAAAGTCAAAGATTCAGATCAGATTCTATCACCCTAGCTTTTCAGTGAACACTGGCAGAAATTAAATTACTTTGTCTTGACCTAAAGCAGAGGCTGATGCTCAGCACTTTCCTTTTAGAGCCAGAGTTCACATTTAGAGATGTTCTAATTTCCTTTTTAGAGACGTTGCTTCTTGCCGGCAATTCCGGTTCCTGACTAAAGAGCTTTGCTGTGTTGCCGGCCGGGTCGCGCTTCCACAGAGCATCTGGTGAAGCATGTGTTGATTGCAAGA
Organism: Bubalus bubalis; assembly: GCF_019923935.1. Classification (NCBI taxonomy): domain Eukaryota; kingdom Metazoa; phylum Chordata; class Mammalia; order Artiodactyla; family Bovidae; genus Bubalus; species Bubalus bubalis. Next base: position 39,995,192 of record NC_059169.1, on the reverse strand, counting down.
AGGCAACACCCAGGTTGCTTTTCAAAGCCTGATTTTGTGATTCCATCAGATTGTTGTAAGGATTCTCAATCATTAATGAGCAAAATGCTCAGGAAATATTCTAATAATTGTGCTATTTGTCTGTCTATGGGAATAACTTCTATAGCCCCATATTAAATACAGCTTTGAATGGAAACATTGGGAATAGGCTTTTGGGAAAACTCATGTATCAATTGATATAGTTTTCTGTGCCTCAGCACATAAGTGTGAATTTCTGGTTTAGTTGATTTTTCAACCTATTTGATTTGGATGGTAGAGAAAAGGTAACCATTTACTTTCAAGAAGAATAAATATTAATAGCTGCCTTACTAGACTTTTTCACATAAGTACAATTTTTTTACAAAAGGAAAATTTCAGAGTTTGATAAAATTATTAGATTGATCATGATGCATTTCAATTATAATGAATTAAGTTTCACTTTCACATAGTAAAAAATTTTACTAAAGATGCTGTTTGAATTTGAATAAATCATCTTAAATATAATAGTAAAACTATCTTGTAAGCTCTGTATATTATGTTAGCCTTGGAGCATTAAGCTGAGAAAGGGAATTAGTTTGATTTAGATGGCTTAAGCCAAATCCAATTTTTAGATTTGTCTGTAAACACAGGATCATGGACTATTTTTTGAAGACTGCTATGTTTCTACGAAGATGATTATACCACAATGAAATGACATAAGATAACAAGACAGGGAAAAAGTAAATCTCACTTATGAAATTGATCTAGGTATTTATTACAGGTTTGAAACTACACAATCCTCTTGCTAACTTTAAATCCTTTTTCCAGTTTAATTTGTTATTATATACCTAAAAGTGCGGCATGATATCACAGAAAGAATGAAGAGCTAGTAGCTCTGTTTTTTGCCTTTATTCACTAGAACAGGTGCTCAATCCCTTTGAATTACAGGATCACCCCTCAGAGAATGGACACAACGTCCGATGATATTTTAGTGTTCTGTTTTATGATATGCTCTGAAAATTATTACTATTTATGATAATACCACCTAGAGCCTTTCACTCTGTAAAATAGTGATTTATCATGACAATAAGGTCCAAGTTGCATGGACCATTGTTGTGTAGTAAAATGGATAACATTTCTCATTATCTTTGTCCTTCAGACCTTGTCTTGAGTTAATCATGAATCTACTTCATTGGATATTTTAAATGCAAACATGGTTGACCAAGAATCCAAATAATAAATCCCAAACAAAAGGGTACTAGAATAACACATAAAGCATTATTCTAAACCTGGTACAGAGCTAGTAGAGTAGTGTTTTCCTTGAAGCTTTCTACAGGAAAGCCCCAAGACATTTCCATGATTCTGCCTACAAATGTGAACTCTTTTTTTAATAGCCTCTGGCATCAAATCCCAATAGTAGAGGAAAATCCAAAATACGTGTGATTCTATTGTATAGAAGTTAGATCTTGACAAAAAGTAATTTCAGGTACCTCTGCCATTGTTCTTCCTGACAGATATGTGCAGTGAGGGAGACCCCCAAGGGGATATAGGTGGACAGCTTTTGTAAAACTTCTAATACTTCACCAAATTGGACTGTTCTTTTAAGGACAGCTACATGGAAAAGGAAGCTTCAGTTATATTGAAAATCAGAGCAGTAAAGAAGGAGAAAAAGAAGCATTTTCACTGGAAGATTCAAGAACTGCTCTAGTAGGTAGGATGTCTTTGGAGAATTCAGGAGTTCAGAGGCTGACTTACAAGTGTTTGAATTATGGGAGAAAGTGAAGAGAGGTGATTCCTTACCTTTGCTCATCTCCTGACAATATTACCCAAATAAATAAAAGTTTAAATTTATAAGATGGTCTACCATGTTGATTTTGCACAAGGATATTCTTGACCAATACAAAGAATACCTAGCCATTTGTAGGATTAGAGAAAAGAAGCTAACGTTTGTTTGTTGTTTTATCTGTCATGGTTGGACATTGTATACATAGGCAATCTTATTTATTTCTCATGCTGAACTTGTGCAGAAAATACTATTAACTCCATTTACAGTTGAAAAACCAAGGCTTAGGAAGATACATAATCATTAAGAAGGAGGATGGGAATTTTTCTGGCATGGAACTCCTGCTTTTTGTTGTTGTTTTTGTTATGCCTTGCCATTTTCTGAAGCAGTTGAAACAAACTACATTTAGTATTTGGCAGGGGCGGTGCAATGAATGGTCCAAGGGTCCTGGGAATGTAGCAGGTCCAGAGAAGGTATGTCCAAGGGTGGATGGTTAGATGGTTAGCTGGATGAAAGAGTATCTTGCTTCAACACACACATTTTTTTTTTAAGTTGTATATTCCTTTTTCTGTTAAAAAAGAACAAGGACTTGGAGTGCTTATCTTCTTTTCAAAGATCAAGGGTGAACTATCTACAGGGAAGGCAAGAGAAAGAATCCATTTTCCACATCCAGGATTCAATGCATCCTCCATCTCAAGCTGAGTGAGACCTTTGTGTTTTCTTGCAGTGACACTAATGCCTCAGCACGTAGAGAGCTTCTTCCTCCACTTCTGTTTAGAGAGTAAGAGCTGAAGAAGAGCCCCTCATCATGCTGGGACAGGAATCCCCTGAAGAGGATTCTATAACTTCTTCATCTTTAGCTGCACTCAGGGTCACCATATTTACAGCTCCAGGGGACCAGTTATACTGCGGGCTATGCACATAATGGTGCCTGAAGTTGGGCAGTCTGCAACCTCCATAGCCAAAAATGGTGACTGGCAGTACTGAAGGGCTGAAACTTATTCCTGTATTTGAGGCCTAAGCCATGGTCTAACAGAGGACACCCTCGAATGTCCAGTGTATCGCTGGGGGCAGAGGGGACTAAACTATCATAAAGATATAGTTTCCAGTCCATGCTGGTGCCTTTATTTGCCCCTTATCCTACCTCTCAAAAAGAGTTACCCAGTCTTTGTTCTCTCCCAAGAATCTATGTGTCACTGCAAAGTTGACTTTGTCTTCTCAACAGAGAAAAGAGACGTGAGTAATACAAACTCTCATGACTTCCAAATCTCCCATTTTCCATCATCTGCAAAGGGCTGTAAACATGAGGAAGAGTCTCATCATCTCCAAAATGAAATCCTGCACCTGTGGGCTTAACTCAATACCACTTCACCCTCTCAGAACTCATTTTTCTATATTCTATTTCTCCCATTATACAGGTCTTGATCAGGTTTTATATAAACATGCCATGGTCTCCAAACTGATCTCTCAAATGCCAGGATTTTCCTCTTCCTATTTATTTTCTACCCTACACTAGAATTATCTTTCTAAAAATGTCTTGTATCATCTTAACTCTTCAGTACCTAGCATTTTATCAAGACCCTTCACAATTATGGCCATACTTTTGCAGAGGCATAAAACAGCAAATTATTATCTGAAGGTTGCATAGTTTCCATCATTTTGAGACTACACTGCATATTATTTCTTTTGAATTCCCAGGGTTAATCTCTAGAACATAGACAACCAACAAATATTTAATAACCAAAATTTATGCCATTCTCCTTACTTATCTCCCTAGCCTCGAGTCTTCTTTCTCTCTCTGCCACCAGAGTCCCATTCCTAAGAATATTCCTGTCACTTCCCTACTTATAAACTTTTGATGAAACTTCATTGCATAACTAGGAACCTCTTCATCCTGATTTCCTAGGTGGCCAGATTTTTTTCCTTCATTGTTTATTTCCATTAAAATATTCTTGTCCATCCTGAGGGCATATATTATGGATTATACTTCAGTAGCCCCCAAACATTCCAAACTATTTAATTCCTTTATTTATATAAACTATGGTCATATCCTAGATTGCTATTTTCATCCACATCCGCCAATTACCATCCTAATCTTCCTTCAAGGCCCAGTTCAAATCCTACCTCATTTAAAAGCTGACCCAGATTCTCCTAAGCAAAATTAAACAACCCAACCCATGCTGTCATAGCTCTACATCTATACTTTTTACTCCAAAGAGAAATTTATGGCTTAAATTAGAATTATTTATGCTTGTTCCCCAACCAGAATGTAAATTACCTATTTATATAAACCATATCTTATCTGTATATTCTTCAAAGCACCTAAGATAGTACTGTCAGCATAATAATTTCTCAATAAGTATTTATCGATTTGAATTTGAACCTATTTAAATTTGAATGGTTCATGAGCACTTTATTGTAGTTAGTATTAACAACAGCATTGGAAATGCACTGTATATTTACAAGGAGTCTTATCACTTTATTGGTTAGGTTTTAGGCACACGCATTGGGAAATGACTTACCCAAATTTTAAAGAATACAAGAGAAAAAACAATGGTTTAACAAATGTGTCTGCATGTACATTTTGAGAACTTATTCCTTCATTCATATATTCATTCATTCTTCCAAAAGCAGCACCAACATAGTTTTGGAAGTTTTGGCCACAGCAATCAGAGCAGAAAAAGAAATAAAAGGAATCCAAATTGGAAAAGAAGAAGTAAAACTCTCACTGTTTGCAGATGACATGATCCTCTACACAGAAAACCCTAAAGACTCCACCAGAAAATTACTAGAACTAACCAATGATTATAGTAAAGCTGCAGGATATAAAATCAACATACAGAAATCCCTTGCATTCCTATACACTAATAATGAGAAAACAGAAAGAGAAATTAAGGAAATAATTTCATTCACCATTGCAATGGAAAGAATAAAATACTTAGGAATATATCTACCTAAAGAAACCAAAGACCTATATATAGAAAACTATAAAACACTGGTGAAAGAAATCAAAGAGGACACTAATAGATGGAGAAATATACCATGTTCATGGATTGGAAGAATCAATATAGTGAAAATGAGTATACTACCCAAAGCAATTTATAGATTCAATGCAATCCCTATCAAGCTACCAATGGTATTCTTCACAGAGCTAGAACAAATAATTTTACAATTTGTATGGAAATACAAAAAACCTCGAATAGGCCAAAGCTATCTTGAGAAAGAAGAATGCAACTGGAGGAATCAACCTACCTGACTTCAGGCTCTACTACAAAGCCACAGTCATCAAGACAGTATGGTACTGGCACAAAGACAGAAATATAGATCAATGGAACAAAATAGAAAGCCCAGAGATAAATCCACACACCTATGGACACCTTATCTTTGACAAAGGAGGCAAGAATATACAATGGATTAAAGACAATCTCTTTAACAAGTGGTGCTGGGAAAACTGGTCAACCACTTATAAAAGAATGAAACTAGAACACTTTCTAACACCATACACAAAAATAAACTCAAAATGGATTAAAGATCTCAACGTAAGACCAGAAACTATAAAACTCCTAGAGGAGAACATAGGCAAAACACTCTCTGACATACATCACAGCAGGATCCTCTATGACCCACCTCCCAGAATATTGGAAATAAAAGCAAAAATAAACAAATGGGACCTAATTAAACTTAAAAGCTTCTGCACATCAAAGGAAACTATAAGCAAGGTGAAAAGATAGCCTTCAGAATGGGAGAAAATAATAGCAAATGAAGCAACTGACAAACAACTAATCTCAAAAATATACAAGCAACTCCTATAGCTCAATTCCAGAAAAATAAATGACCCAATCCAAAAAATGGGCCAAAGAACTAAATAGACATTTCTCCAAAGGAGACATACAGATGTCTAACAAATACATGAAAAGATGCTCAACATCACTCATTATCAGAGAAATGCAAATCAAAACCACTATGAGGTACCATTTCATGCCAGTCAGAATGGCTGCGAACCAAAAGTCTACAAGCAATAAATGCTGGAGAGGGTGTGGAGAAAAGGGAACCCTCTTAACTGTTGGTGGGAATGCAAACTAGTACAGCCACTATGGAGAACAGTGTGGAGATTTCTTAAAAAACTGGAAATAGAACTGCCTTATGATCCAGCAATCCCACTGCTGGGCATACACACTGAGGAAACCAGAAGGGAAAGAGACACGTGTACCCCAATGTTCATCGCAGCACTGTTTATAATAGCCAGGACATGGAAGCAACCTAGGTGTCCATCAGCAGATGAATGGATAAGAAAGCAGTGGTACATATACACAATGGAGTATTACTCAGCCATTAAAAAGAATACATTTGAATCAGTTCTAATGAGGTGGATGAAACTGGAGCCTATTATACAGAGTGAAGTAAGCCAGAAAGAAAAACACCAATACAGTATACTAACGCATATATATGGAATTTAGAAAGATGGTAACAATAACCCTGTATACGAGACAGCAAAAGAGACACTGATGTATAGAACAGTCTTTTGGACTATGTGGGAGAGGGAGAGGGTGGGATGATTTGGGAGAATGGCATTGAAATACGTATAATATCATATATGGAATGAGTCACCAGTCCAGGTTCGATGCACGATACTGGATGCTTGGGGCTGGTGCACTGGGACGACCCAGAGGGATGGTATGGGGAGGGAGGAGGAAGGAGGGTTCAGGATGGGGAACACATGTATACCTGTGGCAGATTCATTTCAATATTTGGCAAAACCAATACAATATTGTGAAGTTTAAAAATAAAATAAAATTTTAAAAAGTCATCAGAAAAAAAAAATATTCCTACATTACTGTAGTCACAGTATTCCCTCTGCTACAAAATTTTTCTGAAGCTCTCCTATCATTAACTGCTGCCCAGTTATCTCCTTGGAATATGTGTTCCTTCTCCTGTTGTAATTGTTATTTTTCCACGTCAGTTTGATGTACAAATATCTGAGTACAAATCATTTTGAGATATGCCTGAGAGGGTATTTTTGGGTGGAAATCAGCATTTGAAAGCATACTGACCTCCCCAACATAGATGAGTATTATCCAAACTATGCAAGGCCCAAAGAGAATAAAAAGGTGGAAGAAGGGAGAATTCTTTCTTTCTGCCTGACCATGGAGCTGGGACATCAGTCTTCCAACCTCATTCTGGGACTTAAATCATTGGCTTTTCTGTATCTTTAGATTGTAGACAGCTGATCATGGGACTTCTCATATTCCACAATCATGTGAGTGAATTCTTTATAATAAATCTATATAGAGAGACAGACAGACCAACAGTCAGACAGATGGACTGACTCCTATTGGTTCTGTTTCTCTGGAGAACCCTAATATACCTGTCCACACCCAACTCACCACCTAGGTCTTGGATTTTTGTCAGGGTTCTCAGCTAATTACTTCCTGATCCTCCTGTGTTTTAAAATTCTTTCTCTCTTCTGATGTTTTAGCTCAGAGGGTTATGATAGGTATAATTCTAAGATTGTCCCTAAGATTCCCATCCTCTGATGTATATGTTTAATATAATTCCCTCCCGTTTAGTATGGAAAGGACCAGTGAATATAATCGGACATCCACTCTTGTCATTTTATCAGGATATGTAAGACTCTGCCATAGCAAATTACAGAAGGACTCTCAGACCTACAAGGCCATGCTGTGAATGGACCATGTGTCTACAACCTGACGGTGGCCTCTAAGTATTGACACTGATCCCATGCTGACAGCCAGCTAGCCAGCATGAAAACAGGGAACTCAGTCCTACAACCACAAGAAATTAACTTCTGCCAACAGCCTGAATGTGCTGGGAAACAAACTGAACTTTAACTGAGAACTCAGTCTGGCTGACACCTTCCTTTCAGCCTGATGAGACACTGAGCAGAGGGTGCAATTAATTATAAACTGTGCTCAGGCTTCTGACCTAAAGAAATAGTGAAACAATAGGCAAATGGTGTTTTTGTGTGTGTGTGTTGTTTCAAGGTAAAAATTTATATGGTAATTTATTGCATAACATAGAAAATTAAGACAAGAGTGTAAGGAATTAACACTTGTCAGTTTAGCTAGGTACCTGCTATGAGTTAGTTACTGAATTAGGCATTGTACACAAATGATCTTATTTAACCTCCACAACAACCCTCTAAAGTAGGTTTGGTCATCTCCATTCTATGGAGTAAGTAAATAGGTATTTCTCAATATATAATAAAGAAATTGAAACTGAGAGAGGCTAAGGAATGCAAAACGACACATAGCCAGAAGAGATTAAGCTGAATAAAATATATCTTGTAATGTCAAGGGTAATTTTTGTTGTAATACATTTATTTGAAAATGTAACAGGTCAGAAATATAAAGTAGCATCAAATAAATTAGACAATCAGCATGAAGGAAATAAACTGGAATAAAGAATGAAGTATCACTTCAGGCTGAGGCGTCGAGGGGGAAACCGAATGGAAAAGATGAGATTTCAAATAACCTTTAAAGGGGGGTGGACTTTTCCAAGTGGAAAGATAAGATGAGTAAGGTAGTCCAGACAGAGAAAATGACAGGTGTGAAGCTCTGAGAGTTGAGCTCATGATGCGAATATATTTAGAGAGAAGTTATTAGTGGCAAACATTGAGAAATGGACAAGAAGAGTTAGATCTAAACAAGTTCATGGCATTATGATGAAAGTAGTGTGGCCTCTGAAACCCTTTGAGTACTGTGCAAGATGAAAATGATTTTTTTATATACTCTACATTAACATAATGAAGTGACAAAAAAGTATTATCTTAGTAGCTAATAAAGAATACATTTCTTTGGCAGGAACAGAAACAAAATGTGTTTTGCAAAAAAAAAATTTATATATATATTTAGTTTAATACTTGATGGAGCATGTGTGTCCTTAGTGGCTGATATCAGCTGATACCAAGGATTCAGAAAAGAAGAAGAAAGGATTTATCGCCTCATACCTCTCAGAATGACTATCATCAAAAAGAACACAAATAACAAATATTGGTGAGGAGGTGGAGAAAAGAGAACCCTCATATACTGCTGGTGGACATGGAAATTGGGGTAGCCATAGTGGAAAACAGCATGGAGGCTTCCCAAAAAACTAAAAATAGAACTACCATATGACCAGAAATTCTATTCCTGGGTATATATCTGAAAAGAAAAACACATTAATTTGACAAGATACATTCACCCAAATGCTCATAGCAGCATTGTTTACAATAGTCAAGATACAGAAGCAACCTAAGTGTCCATCAACAGAAGAATTGATAAAGAAGATGTGGTATATACTCCTGCATAAAAAAGAATGAAGTTGTGCCATTTGCAGCAACATAGATAGACTTGGAAGATATTATTCTAAGTGAAAAAAGTAAGGCAGATAAAGCCAAATACTATATGATATCAGTCATATGTGGAATATAAAATAGAAAAGGGAAGGGAAGGGAACTCTCTCAGTCCTGTCCGACTCTTTGCGACCCCATGGACTGTAGCCCACCAGGCTCCTCCATCCATGGGACTCTCCAGGCAAGAGTACTGGAGTGGGTTGCCATTTCCTTCTCCAATATAATACAAAACAGACTAGTAAATATAAGAAAAAAGAAGCAAACTCATAGATCCAGAGAACAAACTAGTGATTACTAGTGGGAAAAGGGAAGATGGAGGGGGAACACAGGGATTGGGGATTAAGAGGTACTGCTGCTGCTGCTGCTGCTGCTGGGGCTAAGTCGCTTCAGTCGTGTCTGACTCTGTGCGACTGCATAGATGGCAGCCCACCAGGCTCCCCCGTCCCTGGGATTCTCCAGGCAAGAACACTGGGAGTGGGTTGCCATTTCCTTCTCCAATGCATGAAAGTGAAAAGTGAAAGTGAAGTCGCTCAGTCGTGTCCGACTCTTCGGACCCCATGGACTGCAGCCTACCAGGCTCCTCCATCCATGGGATTTTCCAGGCAAGAGTACTGGAGTGGGTTTTTTATATAAGCTATGTTTTTTATATAGAGTAGTGCCACTACTATATATTAAAAAATCTACAAAGAAATATTGCACAACCTGGGAAACATAGCCAATATTTTATAATAACTCTAAATGAAGTATAAACTTTAAAAATTGTGAATCATTATATTATACACCAATAACACAAAATATTGTACATTAACTATAATTCTATTATTTTTTTTAATCCAACATTATCTTTGTAAAATATCAGACTAGTAAGGACAAAGGAAGAGCCTTAAAATCAGGAAAATTAGGTTACCTGCAAAAATAGAAGAATCAGATGGGCTTCATAATTTAATAAGCAATATTGAGTGTCAGAAGTCAGTGAAACAACATGTTCAGGTCAGGGTATTGAAAATTATCTTGAATTGCTAGTTCTATACCAATCAAATCAATCAAGTATGAGTGGAAAGAAAACCAACAAGACAGTCTCAAATATGGTGGATATTCTGCCTGAGACCTGCCAAGCTTTGTAATCAATAGGTGCCATATACACTCAGCTTGTTGTCACACCTAGAGTCATACTGTTCTTGTGGGCTCCCAGTCTGTCCTCCAGGAGGTTTTGCTTTGTCAGCTGTCCTCTATGGTCCCCTAAGGAGTGAGTGTTGGGTCTATGTCCTTTGTAGGGCCCTCCGCTTTGGTAACTCACTTTCTCCTTATATAAGTTTAGGGACCTGAGGGTTGTAGAGCAGGGTCTCTCAACCTGGGAATTGTTGACATTGTGGGTTGTATGATTCTTTGTTGCGGTGAGCTATTCTGCATTCTAGAGAACATTTAGCAGCACTCCTGGCCTGTTCCCACTAGATGCCAGCAGCATTCTCCCAGTTGTGACAATCAAAAATGTCTTCCAAATGTCCCCGGGAGGCAAAATTGTTCCTATTTGAGAACCATTGTCTCTGGAGGTTAATAGCTTTTTCCATGAGGCTTACAGTTTCTTTGGCAATAAAATTCTCTCAAAAATATGTAAACTATTGACCTATTTGTTGCCAGTCATGTTCAGACACCAGTAACCATGCAATAAACCCCAACGTTTATTTCTAGACATAAATCTCAAGCTTGATTTCTTGGCTGCCCTAGAGCCATCATGGTTGAGTGGGAAGGCAAAACCGGAATCCTAATGAATGACAGTGGATCAAAGACTCCTTCAATCTCATGTCCTGCAGCTTGTAGTCCAGAAAACAGCTGGTTTTCCATTCCTTCATGACATTCAATTTCTGGATTCTGTTTCCTTTCATCTCTGCTTGCAAACCAGCCAATTCTTATCTAAACTCATGTCATTCTCGTGATACCTTAGTCAAATAGCAGCCAACACAGATGTTCACTCTTACTCTTCTCAAACACTTTTTGAGAGTTTTATCCTCAGTTGGCATATGGTGTCCTCTAAAGTGGTCATAAATAAAAGTTCAGAATAAGTGTTCCAGTATAACTAGTCTCCATAGGGTTCCACCCAACCACTAAACCACATATTTTAGGTTTCACATTTCTACAGTAGCCTACTTCAAGGTACCAATTTCTGCATTAGTTGGGGTGGATTAAATGCGCTGATGAACAGTTCCCAAATCCCAGTGGCTCAGCACAATATACACTTGTTCTCTGTTCTTATCATAATCCAGTTTGAGCCAGTGTGTGGTATGCATGTCCACTCTGTGGGACATCTGCCTATTTCACTTAGGCACCCAGGATTCTCCATCTGGGGGCTTCCTACTCCCCCAGGTCTTCAGAGTCTTCTAGTCTTTTCTATTCAGTTGATGAACAGAGAGGGTTGTACATGGAAGATGTTTATGCACCAGTTCCCAAAATGTGCACATCACTGTTGTCCTGTTCTACTAGTCACAAGTCTGTTGTGTTGTTCTTCTAACTATAAAGATCCTGGAAATGTAATAACTATGTGTCAAGGAGGAGGAGAAGTGGAATATTGGCAAGCACTAGCAGCTCTGACACTAAGGCCAAAGTAAAATAGAAATTCAGAAGGCTCCAAGACAAATATGTTCCCTAACATAGAAATGTAATACAAGGGTACATTAAAAAGATCTTAATGGATCCAAACTCAACAAATTATTTGATTGGGAAGCTGAAACTTTTATTAATATGTAAGAAAGCATGTATTTCTTTTCTCAACAAGAAAAAATAGTGAAGCAATAACATAGGAACAAATTAATCTAGGGAAAAAATAGCATAAAAATAAAACTAGGAATTTCAGGAGGGAAAAAATAACTGTACAACATGGTCATATTCTAAGACATGAAGCGAAGTATAACCTCCCTGATTTTGAGGAGTTGATGGGGTGAAAAAAAAGAAACAAAAACAAAAAAGAACAAAAAAGAAGCCTTGGGACTTCCCAGGCAGTCCAGTGGTTAAGAATCCACACTTCTTTTGCATGGGGCCCGAGTTTGATCCCTGGCCAGGGAACTAAGATCCTGCATGCAGAGAAGAATGGCCAAAAAAAAAAGTCTTGAATTTGATAATGAAGTATGTCCTTTGTGTGTGTCACAAATTGAGAGATATAGGGATATACTTACTTTCTTTCTCAATAAGTCCTAAATCTCACTACTTAACAGTGAATAATACTTATACAATAATGTATGGTAAACAAAATTATTTGCTTTAAAATGTTTCAACACTAAAGAAAAAGTACAGAAGACTGGATTATAGTTACAGAATAAAAGCTAAAGATTTTTACATTTCACAATGTAAATGATTATTCTACCTATGAATAAAGAAAATCATATGACAAAGTTCCAGGTATTCAGAATGATGAATATCCTGGCACTGGGACAGAGGAGAAATGACTACAGTTAAGCAAAAAAAGAACAACAGGGCCGACAGTGCTCACCCTAAGCACTGTCATTCCCAACTGTTCTTCCTCTACGATGAACGTTATTATGGCTAGGAAGGTTTCCCAATGACATTTCTCTTCAGTGTTTTGTTTATCAATAATTATCTGCTATTACCTGAATTTAGAAAATCCAGGACTATTGTGAGAAGTAGGCAATTTCCCACCAATTACAGCTTTGTGTGAAAATGGAGCTAGTGACTGGGAGATAGTAATAGCATTGGATTAGAACTACCTTTGTAAAAGCCTCACTCTGTAGGGCTCCTTCTATCGTTCAGATAATGTAGCCTAGTTATTTGAGGTCTGAGGCTTATCAAAAGAGACAGAATTAATCATACTGGGATGTGTGATATGGCTTGGAGAATGGACATTACTCCACTAAAATGAAAAGGCAAAATAATTTTCTGTGGGTTTTTGAATCCTAAGGTTACCCTCCTGTTCCCCCTACCGTCCATCTCCAGCTTAAAGCTCAGAGCAATCACCAGATTTTAAAGTGAGGGGGGAGGTAGGGGGAGCCGTCTGCACCTGGAAACCATTTTCTTGATTTGTGCTGGCTGGAGTCCTGGAGATACAACGGCAAGAATGCCTCTCTGGGATTTCTTTGAAATCTGGGCAGGACGATTTGTCTGAAGGGAGGGATTGGGGGATGAAGGGTGGGGAAAAATTCATTCCTGGTTGCCACATTGTTGTTCTGCCATGGAGGAGCTTGGCCTGACTTGGGTTTGAGTCAAAAGGAAGAAATCAGCCAGGCAGTCTCAAGTATGCAGGAATTTGCTGTCCTGAACTTGCCAGTTTTTCAAACATAACTGCATTTTGTATCCACCGTAGGGGGTTGCCAGCATGAAGGATCACAGAGTACACTGTTGAAGATCTTTCCAATAGCTGTGCAAATTACAATGTGTTTTCATCTGCTTTAGAGCATTCAGAGGATGTCAAGTAATTATCTCTTTGCTTACATTACCTGGAAGTGCACAGTAATAAATGTGTTTGTGAAGTTTCCTTTGTGATGTCACTAATACATATTTGAAAAAAAAATTTTTTTCTGTTTCTGCAGTCTAGTGAGCTCCAAAATATGAAATGCACTTTGCCCAAGAAGGAGGGCAAAAAAATGCAACAGGATGAAGTGATATTCTTAGTTGACATGAACATGTCTGTACAATTTTACACAGTATTCATCAAGGAATTTGCACCTTTGTGTTCCTATCCTCATGCGTTGCAAAGCTATACAATTAGTTTTTAAAGACACTATCATAAGAACTTTTTCTGGAGTGCCTACTATGTGCTAGGGGCTTCCCAAGGAGCACTAGTGGTAAAGAACATGCCTGCCAATGCAGGAGACACAAGAGACTTGATATCGATCCCTGGGTCAGGAAGATCCCCTGGAGGAGGGCATGGCAATCCACTCCAGTATTCTTTCCTTGAGAATCTCATGGATGGAGGAGTCTAGGGGACGAAAGCCCATAGGGTCATACTCTACTGAAATGACTGAGCACACACGCATGAGCTATGTGCTAGAAACTTGATACACATTTCTAACCCTCACAATAAGACTGATCATGACAAGCACTAACATCTGTAATTTAACAAGGAGAAGAAACTCTAGGAGAAGCCAACTGATTCTTTGAAGATATGTAGCTAGTAGGGCTTCCCAGATGGCTCAGCAGTAAAGAATTTGCCTGCAATGCAGGAGAATGCACGAGATGTGAGTTTTAAACCTGGGTCAGGAAGATCCCCTGGAGGAGGAAATGGCAACCTACCACAGTATTCTTGCCTGAAACGTCCCATGGACAGAGGAGCCTGGCAGGCTGTAGTCCAAAGTATCACAAAGAGTCAGCCACGACTGAGCACATGTAGCCAGTAAGTGGCTACTCCCAGATTTGCACTCAGGCATGAAGACAGCAGCACTCAGGCTCTTTAGAGAAGCCTTTTTGTTATACATCATTTTACAAATATCTTCATTACAGCAAGTTTTGACCTAAACACCATTTGTTTTGTTTTCATACAAAAGAGGCCACCTGGTCTGCTATTTAGGACCAGAAGACTTGGGTTTGACTCCACCACTATGACTCACTTACCTTAGGCAAGACCCTTAATTGACCAAGACATCAAATTTCTCCATCTGCAAGATGGATATAATTAAACATACATATGCTATAATGCTACTATTTGAATTAAAATTTAGTAAGAATTCAATGACTCTACAAGTAAACTCGTACTTCTATAAACTTAGAAAAATTATGCCCAGAGAAACATAAATAATAAGTATAAATCAAGTCTTTTTAATCATCTCTCCCAATATTTTCTAACATGTACAGACCTCTACATACTTTATCTACTTTTGTTCTCTTCAAATTTTATAGATATCTGCTAATTAGCCGAAACCCCAATTCCCTTTTTTGCTGACACAATCACCAGCGGTTCTATTCATTAATTCCTTCTTTCTTTTTTCTCTCTTGCATTCTTTCATTCATCCTGTCATTGCTTAATTTAGGATATATATTGAGAACCCATTATGGGCTAACCCTAAGTGCCAGCATCTGGAAATATAGGTACAAAAGACCCAGTTTTGATCCTCAAGAAGTTCACCTTCTAGAGGGAAGAGAAGAAAGCAATGGTTTATATCCAGGATCATATAACTGTTGATGGGCTCTGAACGGTGAGCTGTGTCAGCACTAAACACTGACTGGTGGGCTCTGAAGAGCTTGTATCTCAAATGTGATTTGATGGATGAGTGGAAGTAAATCAGGCAAATAAGGTGAAGGAGAGGCAGAGGGCATCACAGAAGGAGAGAACGGCATGTGCAAAGGCACAGCACCATTAAAATGCAGGATGCTCTCCATTGCCTGCAAATCGTTCAGGCCGTCACAAGCACAGGGCACAGAGGCAAGTGACAGGAAGTCTGAGAAGCTCACGCTCTAGGGAACTCAAATGATCACACGAGATCAGACAAGAATTCAAATGTTGGTGCGTGCGTGCTCAGTTACTTCAGTCATTTTCGACTCATATAACACTATGGACTATAGCCCACCAGGCTCCTCTCTCCATGGGATTCTCCAAGCAAAATACTGGAGGGAGTTGCCATTTCCTCCTCCCGGGATTTTCCAAACCCAAGGATTGAACGTGTGTCTTGAGTGTCTCCTGCTTTGCAGGCAGATTCTTTACCCACTGAGCAACCTTCGAAGCCCTCAGGTAATGGTAAAAGTCCACAGATGACACTTCTGTGCTCAAAAGTAAATATGCTGTGAAGAGGACAGGAGAGTGACCATAAATTAGGAAAATATACAAGTGGTTGGTTTTTCTGAGAATTCCAATCAGGGGCCACCCTAATTTGATGACTTGAATTACAGCATATCCATTGACTGTACCATCAGCTGGAGAGCAGGGAAATGTCAACACCCTTCCAAAATGAGACCTGTGGAATTTAGCAAAAAGGAAATTAATGGTAGAAAATACTGGATGTAGTGGGTTTCATACATATTGACTTAAAGTGTGAGAGTTAAATTTTTTCTACTGAATGGAAAATACAGTAGATTTGGCTAGGTGAGAGGAAGGAGCTTTGATAGAAGTTGATGCAATTTTTATAAGATAAGCACTTCTGAGTTGAATGATGTTACCATGCTTTACCTACTAAGTACTACAGAAGATGGGCAAAGGAGAGAAGTGACAAGAAATTGCCTTTCTCAAAATTCTTGTGTGCCTGCCTAGCTGAAATGTGATTTTTCAAAGCTTGGGTATATAGAACTTCCTGCAGAAGGTATGTGAAGCCTTGCTTTACTCAGAGTGAATGTCACTAAAATAAAATCTGTTCTGTACATGTATTGCAGTTAAAAGGACTCATTCTTCTGGATGAATTTAACTTCATGCAGCCATGAAATTAAAAGATGCTTGCTCCTTGGAAGGAAAGCTATGACAAACTGAAACAGCATATTAAAAAGCAGAGACATCACTTTGCCAACAAAGGGTCTATATAGTCAAAGCTATGGTTTTTCCAGCAGTCATGTATGGATGTGAGAACTGGACCATAAAGAAGGCTGACCACCAAAGAATTGATGCTATTAAATTGTGGTGCTGGAAAACACTCTTGAGAGTCCTTGGACAGCAAGGAGATCAAACAAGTCAAACCTAAAGGAAATCAACCCTGAATACACATTGGAAGGACAGATGCTTAAGCTGAAGCTCCAGTACTTTGGCCACCTGAAGGGAAGAGCCAATTCATTGGAAAAGACTCTGACGCTGGGAAAAATTGAAGGTAGGAGGAGAAGGGGATGACACAGGATGAAATGGTTGGATGGCATCATCTAATCAATGGACATGAATTTGAGCAAACTCCAGGAGATGGTGAGGGACAGGGCAGCCTGACATGCTGCAGTTCATGGGTCACAAAAGAGTCAGACACAACTTAGCGGCTGAACAACAACTTCTGAAACACTCCCTATGGAGCAAGGCCCCCATTCTAAACATAAGCTTGCTCACGGGAGAAGGCAATGGCAACCCACTCCAGTACTCTTGCCTGGAAAATCCCATGGACGGAGGAGCCTGGTAGGCTGTAGTCCATGGGGTTGCTAAGAGTCAGACACGACTGAGTGACTTCACTTTCACTTTTCACTTTCATGCCTTGGAGGAGGAAATGGCAACCCACTCCAGTGTTCTTGCCTGGAGAATCTCAGGGACGGGGGAGCCTGGTGGGCTGCCGCCTATGGGGTCACACAGAGTCGGACACTGTAGCAACTTGGAGGCAGTGGCGGCTTGCTCACTTATAATTCAGACTTGTAAGTCAGTAGTTATTCTCTAATTTATAAAGATTAATGTTAAGACAGGAATCTCAGAATAACAGAACAATAACATTCCAGATAAAGACTTAAAACTATATATGAAATTTTATTTTTTACCTTGGATATATTGAGTATATCTTTCTTTCAGCATTATTTTGCAATTCTAGTGTGGCTAAGAAGGCCATATGCCAAACCAACATTTCCTTGTAAGTGGTGATTTAAATGTTATATACAAATGAGGGAGATGATTCCATTTCAGCTAAATGGAATGTAATGGTGCATAATGCTGTTCCACTGCCCTAATAAAGCAAATCAAGCTTGGCAAATCATCCCAGAAATAATAGTAGAATTTAAAGATAAAATTCTAAATTTTTCAAAAGAAAATAATCTAAATCCATCCGAAGTGATATTTTTCATAAAGCAAAATCGTGCAGAAAACAAAATGATTACACGTGGTATCTGTGAAATCATAAATTTACAAATACAGCTGCCTAGGAGAGAAGCAATAACTGGAAAAAGTTTTAAGAACTCTCTTCATTCAGGATTCAAAGACAGATACTCTATAAAGTCCTGTTTATCCATGTTTCCGGCTATCAGAAACTTTATGTCTTGCTTCAGTTATTTTTCTTAAATTGAAGCATAGTTGATTTACAATGTTGTGTTAATTTCTGCTGTATAGCAGAGGGATTCAGTTATACATATGTACACATTCTTTTTTATATTCTTTTCTGTTATGGCGTATCACAGGATATTGTGCTAAACAGTAGGACCTCGTTGTTTATCCAGTAAATATATAATAATTTGCTTTTACTAACACGAAACTCTCTCTCCATCTCTTCCCCACCTTCTTCCCCCTTGGCAACCACAAGGTTGCTCTCTCTGTGAGCCTGTTTCTCTAAAACCACACTCTAACTGGCATTTTTCTACAGGTTAAAAAATTTCCCAGTTGCTAACTTCCTATATGCAGTGATTATATTGTAATTATAATCAAACCTTCTTTTTCCTCAATCCATTATGAAGCTTATGTCTGTCTTGCCTTATAACTTACTACGCAGAGATGTCAAGTATATCTCCACGTGTCAACAGCAGCATCATAAATATTATGGGACAGTAATGAAAGAGATGGCCAATTCCCCATTGCACTGGCTTAGAGAAGGATGCCTCAAAGAGGAATTCATTAGTGCCAACAGCTGATTTGTAGTACTTAACATATAAAACATAGACTATGTCAGAAATAAAGCTGCAGATTCTCCTAACCCACTGATAAACTGATACAGATAACAAAAAAATAACCAGTATATTAACATCAGACTATGCCCAGCCTGTTCCCTGTGTTCCCTGACTCCTCAAGGTGCAAAGACAATCTCTGACACCAGAAAGCCATATCTGCAGGTTGAGTAATGTCCCCCACCATCTGGCCCCTGGAAGGTATTCTGTCAGTAAGCTTTTAACAAGTGCCCGGTGGTGGAGATGGCTCCAAAGTAGTCAAAGTAACGCTGGCCGTGGCCATTTCCCCGGAACACCCATTTGTCATTCTAACAACAGACTCTTCACTCAGGAAACCATGATCAGTTAGATAATGCTGAGTCCTGTGGATCAACAGATACATGATTTGAGCTATGGTGGTTCCCTCTGGACCCTTTATTGAATATTTATTCCATATTCAGCCCCCATCTCATACACATCACAGCCAAAACAGTCTTTCACGGCCTGGCATTTCATGGAAAGAGAGTCTCTTTGGGAACCTAAAGAAAGGCTCAGCGGGGAATTTTAGCCCCGGGCTGCTTTATAAAATAAATACTTCAACAAAACCATTTGCATAATGAAACTGTATCATCCATAAGAGATTTAGGAAATTGTATCAAATGAAGCTAAACTACAGTTTAAGGAGATGTTTTAGAGGGTGGATAAGTGAATCTTCTTAATCCACATAGTTTTATGTTCCATTTTGTTTCTTTCGGGGAGAAATCTCTTCACTCATTTTTAGAATGGAAAATGCTCATTGGAAAACAACAGCTGTTTGTTTTTGTGTACGTACCAATTTTCATGATTTATCTGAGGCAGCTTTTAAAATTCCTAGTGTCTTTTTATACTTGAAACTTTGTAGTTCATATATTTGGTAAATAGGTCAATAGACGATTAGTGTCTCAGTGATGTCCGTTAGTGAAAAACACAAGAAGCATCCAGGAATCACCCTGAACATTTCCCCTTAAAACTGATTGCTTTTATTTGAAGCATAGATTCATGTTGTCACAGACTCAATGATGCCCTGCCAGGAAAAGACAGCTCTGTGCTCAGAAACTACTATACATTTGCTTGCATTTGTGCTACGTTCCAGAATCTTTGAGATATTGTTCCATTTGTTTCTTTTTGGAGACTAACAAATAGAATGTTTTGACAGAATTCAAGAAATGCAGTCAGAAATGTAGATTCTGAATTTTCTGCAAACCATAATGTAATGTCCTCTGGGCTCTCTGGATCATATTCTTAGTTTTTTTTAACATGGTCTTTTGATAAACAGGAAATTTCTTGTGGGGTTGGAAAACCCAGATTAAAATCAAAGAATAATAGAGCTTTAAATCTTAATGAATAACATAATGAAGGCTCTTATGTCCAATAAACATTTTAATTAATTGCCTTTATTCTTGTTTCCTAAGAAGCTCTGGTATTTCCAGATTCCTAAGTGGTTTTGGACCATGCTTTCCCAACAGCATAGCTATATCATCAGACGTTTATTGAGTACTATTGCATGCAAGGCACCATAATTACTTGAGTTTTGAAACTAATCAAGGACCATTTTATGGAATTGAATAACCATATCTAATTTGTATGTATATCTCCTCTTCCTTCTCCCAAGATGACCTACCTGCTTTTGACTGCTGGAAAGACTTAGAGAGTCTTTAATTCTGGCTTTCTGGCTAAGAGATGATGAAGGAAAATAGACCTAAAAAAAAATCACAGATTCCATATTACTAACTGCATGTTGGTACAATAGCCATCAATTTCAGTGGGCTATGCCTGGAAAGAATTTGGGGCTAGTGTCAGATATGAAGAAGAGGAAGAAATACAACTTTTCCTGATCTTTTTCAATAGTCTTAGGGCTATAATTCATTCAAAGATATTCCTAATATTACTCTGAGCTCCCTATACATATACTAGAGGTGGATTTTAGATCTGGAACTATTTCATGGTTGTACAGTCAGTACAGTTTGGGCTATGCTGTTATAAAAATGTAAACAAAGATGCTCAGTGACTTTATACAACAAAAGTTTTATTTCTTGCCCAGGGGAATTCTAATGTGGGTCAGTGACTTCCCAGGGAAACTGCCCTCCATGAAGTGATTCAGCTGTCCAGGCTATCTTGATCTGTGAAACTCTCATATCAACATGCAATTGAAAACAGTTATAGTTAATAACTGTTATTTATTTATCAACCCCCCCCACAAAGTTTGAGACAACTCATTGTGCAATAAAAGGGGAAAATATTAGAGCAGGATAAAGAGAAAAGAGAACTTCTACCACAAATTTTAAAGTTTCATAAGTAATGATGTTGAATTGACAGTGTCTTTATTTTTTAGATACTTATAGGAACTCATTAGGGAGCAGAGCAATGTAGTAGAAAGGAGAGTAGGTTTTTGAATCCCAGCTCAACTCTGTAGGAGAAGAGAAACGGGAAGAGCCTCCTACCAGTTCACAAATGCTCTGATCCAGAACTGCCAATGCTCTTACAACCGTTAGGTCAGATATAGCCCCCACATACCCTAACTGAAAATGACCATGAAATGTGAGGCAGTACATGGGTATGTGGTGAACAGTGAATATCTCTCCATGGTGACCAAAAGCATAGGCTACTGGTATGGGATGATGCTGAAAGGTAGCCATCTACATTAATTTCACTTTAAAGATAGAGAACAATGAAGATAGAGAGGTAAGTGACTTCCCTAAAGTGGCAAAGTGGTTAAGTCAGGGATTTTGTTGCTGTTGTTTAGTCGCTTAGTCTTGTCTGACTCTTTTGCGACCCCATGGACTATAGCCCACCAGGCTCCTCTGTCCAAGGAATTTTCTGGGCAAGAGTACTTGAGTGGGTTGCCATTTCCTTCTCCAGGGGATCTTCCTGACCCAGGGATTGAACACGAGTCTCTGCATCTCCTGCATCTCATGCGGATTTGTAACCACTTACCACCAGGGAAGCCCAAGTTAGGGATTAAAGCCAACTAGTCTGACTTAGTGGGGCTTCCCTGCTGGCTCAAATGGTAAAGAATCTACCTGCAATACAGGAGACCTGGGTTCAGTCCCTGGGTCAGAAATATGCCCTCTATAAGGGAATGACAACCCACTTCAGTATTCTTGCCTGGAGAATCCCATGGCCAGAGGAACCTGGCAGGCTATAGTCCATGAGGTCGCAAAGTGTTGAACACAACTGAGTGACTAACGCTTTCACCTTTCACTTTCACCTTTCAATATGACTTAGAGCGCACAGTCCTAACCATGAGTGTGTCTCATCTACACAGGGTCACTGTTCATTCTCTTTGGCCTTTAGCAAATCATTTTTCTTCATTTTCCTATTTGCAGCTGGGAGTAAGAATATCTATCCATAGAACTGTACTGATAACAAATAAAGATATATGTTGTGCAAATAGTATTTTTACCATTCTAAAATTGCCACTAGATGCCAAGGACATTGTATTTTTTATCTACTATAATCCCCATATATCCCAATAATATTGAGAAGGAAGATGATGGTGGTGGTGGTGGTGGTGATGGTGATAATAACATTGAGAATAGTATCTGACATGTACTGAAGACTTACTCTATACTAAGCACCTAATAAAACTGTTCCCTTGAATCCTCATGATAATACTATGCTCAATATTATACTCCCCTTAATAGGAAAAGAAAATGATGTTCAGAGGTTTTAAATAATTTTACCCTGGCCAACCAAGTGACAGAGCTGGGGTTCAAAATCCTACCCTCATTTCTAGATCTCTCCCTATCAAATGAGTTATTAAAAGAAATATTTCAAGAAATGAAAACACTATGTCAACCTCAATATAATTACTTGTTAAACTTTAAAAAAATCTATGTGGAAGTCCTGTTTTCTCTTTATCACTCTAACCTCTTCCCGTCTTAATACAAAATGTATTTTACCCATCTCTGGTCTTTTTGATAAATAAATGACAAGAGTAGAAGTTTCACGAAGATTGTGACTGGATTTGTGACTTAGCTGACATGTCACATATTTGCAGGAGTTTAATAAATATAATCAGAGTTAAATTTAAATTCAGAGTGGAAATAATAGTATTATGCCATTACACATAGTTACAGCTGTAAGTTTCTGTTTCTCCTTTTTCTGAGTTTGTTTTTCTCATCATTACGTCATTCCATACCAAATCTAATTAGTATACACATATCTCTGTACTCAGTTGCTTCAGTCGGTCAGATTCTTTGAAACCCAAGGACTGTAGCCTGCCAGGCTCCTCTGTCCATGGGATTCTCCAGGCAAGAATACTGGACTGGGTGGGTTGCCATACCCTTCTCCAGGAGATTTTCCAAACCCAGGGATCAAACCTGCGTCTCCTGTGACTCCTGCACCGGCAGGCAGGTTCTTTGTCACAAGCACCACGTGAGAGGCCCGTGCGTATCTGTTTTATGGAGAAATCTGGCCATCTACTAACCTCATATTGCTTTCTATTACATACATGCTCTTTAAGGGCTATCTTTTATCATTTTCTACTTCCCTGTATCTAGAAAAATAATAGTTTTTTTAAATAGGTGATGATCCTGCTTACCACCAAGTTACAACTGATTGTATAGTTCAGATCAGCAAAAAGAGAAAGAGTCACAGAAAGCATGCTTTACAGACCATATCTGTGATTTACAACAATGTCTGTGAGGGTTGCAGAGAAGGCAATGGCACCCCACTCCAGTAATCTTGCCTGGAAAATCCCATGGACGGAGGAGCCTGGTAGGCTGCGGTCCATGGGGTTGCGACTGAACGACTTCACTGTCACTTTTCACTTTCATGCACTGGAGAAGGAAATGGCAACCCACTCCAGTGTTCTTGCCTGGAGAATCCCAGGGACGGGGGAGCCTGGTGGGCTGCCGTCTATGGGGTCGCACAGAGTTGGACATGGCTGAAGCAACGCAGCAGCAGCAGCAGCTGTGAGGGTTGGCTTTTGTTTTATTTTTATTTTGAGACATTAAGTAGACTATGAGCTAGATTAAATCTTCCTTTATTGTGAGATCTATGGTCTTAAATCGTAAGATGAAAAAAAAAAAAAATTAAACAAATACCACAACCTAGAACTCACTTAATTCCTCAAGTTCAGGGACTGTGTCTCATTTTTGCCAAATCCCTGCTCTATCTAAGGAGACTGTGTGCTCAAAAGATGTCTGCTAAATATTTGTTGAGTCCTCTAAGTGCAAAAATAAAAGAGCTAACAGTTCCATACAATAAAGCAAACATTCACACACTCTCTCCCTGAGGTAGCTTTCTCTTTAGTGTTTTCTCACTATCATGCCAGGCCCCAGGGATATAGCCTCATCCAAGCATGAGCCCCAACATTGTAACTATTTTGTTCAACTTCCTTCAGTTTCACAGTTTTGGTCCCAAGTCCTTCCTATCTGCTCCTGGATCTATTCAATAAAAAAAAAAAAAACACAACTTTCTTTTCCTCCTATTGTGGGGAATCATGTTCTATCTTCTCCCTTCTCCCTATGGAGAGTACATTTCTCCTCTTCTTCTGGCCCCAGGTGTGCCTTGCCTTTGGGAATGGAAAACACTGTTTTCAAGCTCATATCTGCATCTTCGCCCTTTCAGCTTAGCCACGTCTTTTTCAAGTCTTTGTTTCTGCTTTGTTTCTCACAAATGTGATAAACTGTGTAGAAAATTGAGACTTCTGCAAGAAAAATGCAATGGACATAGTGTAAAGGCAATGAGGAAAGACAGATGTGAAAACCATTCTTAAAAATTCAGATTCTGAAATGACCATAAACACACGCTGGTAAAAGTAAAGGTGTGCTTTCTTTTTTTTTTTAATTAATTTATTTTTTAATTTACATTTATTTATTTTAATTAGAGGCTAATTACTTTACAATATTGTATTAGTTTTGCCATACATCAACATGAATCCACCACAGGTGTACATGTGTTCCTAATCCTGAACCCCCCTCCCACCTCCCTCCCCATACCATCCCTCTGCAAATGAATGGATAAGAAAGCTGTGGTACATATACACAATGGAGTATTACTCAGCCATTAAAAAGAATACATTTGAATCAGTTCTAATGAGGTGGATGAAACTGGAGCCGATTATAAAGGTGTGATTTCATTCCAATATTCATCTAATTCCATCCTGGCTACAAACCAGTCTATGTAAGTCAGTTGCTTGCTTTTAACTCTGTCTCCTCTCAGTTTGAGCTTTCCTGGTGGCTCAGTGGTAAATAATCCACCTGCCAATGCAGGAGATGTAAGTTTGATCCTGAGTCGAGAAGATCTCCTGGAAAAAGAAGTGGCAACCCATTCCAGGATTCTTTGGAGAAGGACAAGGCAACCCACTCCAGTATTCTTGCCTGGAGAATCTTATGGACAAAGGAGCCTAGCAGGTTACAGTCCATGGGGTTGCAAAGGGTTGGACACACCTGAGCAACTATCACTCACTCCAGTATTCTTGCCTAGGAAATCCCATGGACAAAGTAGCCTGGTAGGCTACAGTCCATGGAGCTGCAAAAGAGCTGGACAGGACTTAGCGACTAAATAACAACAGCGCCTCAGTTTATGCCTACAGAGGTTCCACATCATTGGAATCCTTTATAATAGGCCTCACATTCTTGGTATTTGGCATTTATTTATGCAAAAAACCTTTGCATTACAGTGTGATAAAAATACAGTTGCATGTTCACTAACTCTCTATATTCAATAAAACACTATGAAAATTTTTGTTATACTTACTACGTGCAGAATTTTATGCAGCAACATACAGCATTAGAAGAGTCTATGGTTCTGATTTTATTACTCTTGGAACAAAATAATTCATTTTTATCTTTCTCTTAATTAAATTATAGTTTATCTAGGGTTTTTTTTCTCTTCCCTTTTCCGTGTCTTTTTTATGTTTCTTCACTGGTCACACTCCATGTCTGGTATTGTATTTGTGGGCAAGGAATAACTCTTGTTTACAATTCTTTCTGAAACTGCTCACAAAGATGCTGAACATGCACTCATTTTAATCTTCAATTATTGATTCATTCAGCAAATATATGTTGACCATTAGCCCTCTGACCATTTCTGTCCTTTATTGTGCCCATCTTCACATGAAATACTCCCTTGGTATCTCTAATTTTCTTGAAGAGATCTCTAGTCTTTCCCATTCTATTGTTTTCCTTTATTTCTTTGCATTGATCACTTAGGAAGGCTTTCTTATCTCTATTTGCTATTCTTTGGAACTCTGCATTTAAATGGGTATATGTTTCCTTCTCTCCTTTGCCTTTAGCCTCTCTTCTTTTCTCAGCTATTTGTAAGGTCTCCTCACACAACCATTTTGCCTTTTTGCATTTCTTTTTCTTGAGGATCATCTTGATCATTGCTTCCTGTACAGTATCACGAACCTCTACCCATAGTTCTTCAGGCACTCTGTATATCAGATCTAATTCCTTGAAGTTCTTTGTCATTTCCACTGTATAATCATAAGAGATTTGATTTAGGTCACACCTGAATGGTCTAGTGTTTTCTGTACTTTCTTCAATTTAAGTCTGAATTTTGCAACATGGTGTTCATGATCTGAGCCACAGTCAGCTCCTGGTCCTGTTTTTGCTGATTGTATAGGGATTCTCCATATTTGGCTGCAAAGAATATAATTCATCATTTCGGTACTGACTGGTGATGTCCATGTATAGAGTCTTCTCTTGTGTGGTTGGGAGAGGGTGTTTGCTATTACCAGTGTGTTTTCTTGACAAAACTCTGTTAGCCTTTGTCCTGCTTCATTTTGTACTCCAAGGTCAAATTTGCCTGTTACTCCAGGTAACTCTTGACTTCCTACTTTTGCATTCCAGTCCCCTATGATGAAATGCACACACACAGGCTAAGTAGCTTCAGTCGTCTCCGACTCTGGGCAACACTATGGATAGCAGCCCACGAGGCTCTGCTGTCCACAGGATTCTCTAGGCAAGAATTTGGATTGCCAGTTCCTATAATAGTATATTAGAAAGTAAAAGTAAAAAGTCTCTCAGTCGTGCTCGACTTTTTGCGACCCCACGGACTGCAGCCTACAAGGCTCCTCAGTCCATGGAATTTTCCAGGCAAGAGCACTAGAGTGGGTTGCCATTTCCTTTTCCACTATGATGAAAAGGACATCTTTTTTGGATATTAGTCTGTGAACTTCCAGGTGTTCAAGCTGGATTTAGAAAAGGCAGAGGAACTAGAGATCAAATTGCCAACATCCGTTGGATCATAGAAGAAGCAAGAGAATTCCAGAAAAAGATCTATTTCTGCTTTATTGATTATGTCAAAGCCTTCAACTGTGTAGATCACAAAAAACTGTGGAAAATTCTTAAAGAGATGGGAATACCATGCCACCTGACCTGCCTCCTGAGAAATTGGTATGCAGGTTAAGAAGCAACAGTTAGAACCGGACACGGAACAATGGACTGGTTCCAAAAGTCAAGGCTGTTTATTGCCACCTTGCTTATTTAACTTATACGCAGAGTACATCATGCAAAATGCCAGGCTGGATAAAGCACGAGCTGGAATCAAGATTGCCAGGAGAAATATCAACAACCTCAGACATGCAGATGATACCACCCTTATGGCAGAAAGTGAAGAGAAACTAAAGAACCTCTTGATGAAAGAGAAAGAGGAGAGAGAAAAAGATGGCTTAAAACTCAACATTCAAAAAACTACGATCATGGCATCCAGTCCCATCACTTCATGGCAAACAGATGGGGAAACAATGGAAACAGTGACAGACTTTATTTTCTTGGGCTCCAAAAGCACTGAAGATGGTGACTGCAGCCAAGAAATTAAAAGATGCTTGCTCCTTGGAAGGAAAGCTATGACAAACATAGACAGCTTATTAAAAAGCAGAGACATTACTTTGCCAACAAAGGTCTGTCTAGTCAAAGCTATGGTTTTTCCAGTAGTCATGTATGGATGTGAGAGTTGGACTTTAAAGAAAGCTAAGCGTCAAAGAATTGATGCTTTTGAACTGTGGTGTTGGAGAAGACTCTTGAGAGTCCCTTGGACTGCAAAGAGATCCAACTAGTCTATCCTAAAGGAAATCAACCCTGAATATTCATTTTCCAATGAATATTGGAAATGATGCAGAAGCTGAAGCTCCAATAGTCTGGCCACCTGATGAAAAGAACTGACTCATTAGAAAAATACTCTGATGCTGGGAAAGATTGAAGACAGGAGGAGAAGCATGTGACAAAGATTGAAATGGTTGGATGGCATTACCAGGTTGATGGACATGAGTTTGAGCAAGTTCTGGGTGTTGGTGATGGACAGGGAAGCCTGGCATGCTTCAGTCCATGGGGTCACAAAGAGTCAGCCATGAATGAACAACTGAACTGAACTGAACTGAAACAAATTAGCCCTCTACCAGGCTCCACAAGGAACAAAACAGCCCCTGCCTTTGGGAACTTAAAAGGAAATAAGTACAATAAACACACACATATACATATATATATTTTTTCACACACACAGATGTATATATATATATATAATATATACACAGATATATATGTATATATTTATAAT
The DNA here is from genome assembly GCF_019923935.1 of Bubalus bubalis. Classification (NCBI taxonomy): domain Eukaryota; kingdom Metazoa; phylum Chordata; class Mammalia; order Artiodactyla; family Bovidae; genus Bubalus; species Bubalus bubalis. Next base: position 39,967,056 of record NC_059169.1, on the reverse strand, counting down.
GTAAATTTATATGTATATAACACACACATATAAAATATATATAATGTATTTATATATATAATGTAGAGATATATATACTATATATATAATGTAGATATATATATATATATAAAATGTAGACATGAGTTACAGAGGAAAATAATGTGGGAAAAGTGAATCAGGAATGCCAAGGATGAAGAAAAATGTATACAGTCACCAGGTAGTCAATTAGGTAACCAATCAATGGCTATAGTAGTAATCTTACCTAACTTTCTTTAATTCATATTGAAATGAAAAGAGCTGAAGATAAGAAAGGTGAAAACCACTTTATTTTGTTTTCATATGGAAAGTACAAGGCTATATATATCTCTAGATGTCCCTAGAAATTAATAATCAACATTTTTAAAAGATCCCATGATCCATGTTTTCTGTCTTCCGGTTATCCATCTACCCATCCATCCACTCACTCATCCATTCATTCATTGACCCACTCATCCATCCCTTCATCCATCACCCTATGCATCCATTCATCCTCCCACCCATTCATCCACCCACCCACTCACCCATTCTTCTACACACCCATCCATTCTGCTACCCACCCATCTATCTTAGCCAGCCATTGACAGTATGGGCCAGGAGAGTCATGGTCAAAGCTGAACTCAGAGGTCCATGAGGTAGAAGAAACATATTTCCTGGACATTTTTAGAAGGTCTTTAATTATTTAATTAATCAGTTATTTAAATTTTTTGAGTCTGTTATATGTCAGTCACTATTCTAGAATCTGAAGATATGAGATTGATAGGTCGTGGCCCTCAAAGAGCTTATACAAAATTCTAAACTTTCAGAAAAGGCAATACAGTTCCTATATTCCTAGTGCAATCTCACTGTTGGCCTGGGTAAATGATCTAAGACAGTAAGTGCTTAGAATTAAAATCCATATGACTGGTTTTTTAACTTTAATAATATACTTTATTTAACTAAATATATCCAAAAATTATCATTCTGATATGTAATCAAGATAAAATTCATTTTCCATACTAAGTCTTCAAAATTGCTTATGTATTTCATACTTAGGATACATTTCAATTCAGATTAGCCTTAATTCAAGTGTTCAACTGTCATCTGTGGCTATTGGCTACCATATTGAACATGCAGCTATAGAAAATACTGGGTTGGCCTAAAGTTCATAGCACGTTATGGAAAAACCTAAACAAACTTTTTAATCAACCCAGTACACGTACTAGCCTAACTCTTTTGTCCCAGACCTCTCTTATCCATTGTTTAGGAATGCTCTTTTCCTCTCTGGTGGTCAATTTCACTAATGATTCCCCATTTTCTGTATGACGCCTAGCCTTTATATATAAAGCAATATCTTCTCTGTTACAGCCTTGACACCTTAACAATGAGACTCTTACCTGTGATTACTTTATATGTAAGTTATTACTGGCCTAATCTGGCCTCTAGAACTTTGCTATTGGCTGAATTCCAGTATATCAATTAACCTGGTTTGGTCACAAGTGACAGAGTTCTCTAACAATGATTTAAAATATTCTAGCATTTGTTTTTTTTACTATGATGAAGTCTGTACCTAGGCAATCCCAAAGATGGCTTGGTGATCAAGGCCTGAGTATATCTTCATTCTTTCCATGCTGTCCATCTCTGCCATTCTCCTTATTTTGGCTTTGGTACTCTTGTTTGGACTTCCCAGGTGGCTCAAGTGGTAAAAAAAAATCTGCCCACCAGTGCAGGAGCTGCAGAAGATGCAGGTTCAATCCCTGGGTTAAGAAGACCCCCTGGAGGAGGGCATGGCAACCCACTCCAATATTCTTGCCTAGAGAATCCCCATGAATAGAGTAGCCTGGCAGGCTACAGTCCATGGGGTTGCAAAGAGTGGAACACAACTGAATGACTATCAGTTTCACTTTCACTCTCCTCTAGTGCCTCAGAGTCTCAAATTGGTTGCTTAAGCTCCAAAAAAAGAAAACAAAGAAACAAAACACATTCTAGTCACATAACTTCATACATGAAAATGAAAGAATGGAGAACAGGCCAATGACTTGTTCTGTTTTTTCACCATGGAGGGAAAGCAGTTCTGGGGTGTCCCCAAGAGATTTACATTACATCTGATTGGCCAGAATTAAGGCACATATCCACTTCTAGCTGGAAGGAAAAGTGGAAATATTCAGAGGTCAAAGGATGGGGGGATTTTAAGACGTTGTTGAGCAACATTCAACCACTTGAAGTGAAGCACAAGCATGGCAAGGGCCAAGCATGAGCCTGGCTTAACCGGAAATCAGTAAAATGGACTATGAACTCCTATATTTTTTTTTTTTCTTTCCTGGAATATATTCAAGGATGAGATGAAACCATGTGTGTATGTATGTATGTGCACACTCATGGGTGTTATGGGGACAGGATGGATGCCTTTGAATGAGGGATAAAGGGGAGGACCAATGAAATGATTACAGTTGACAGGATCAGTTTGAGAACATTTGAATGCCAGCTAGAGGAATTTTTACTTTAGCATGTAGATAATGCTGCTGCTGCTACTGCTACTGCTAAGTCACTACAGTCGTGTCCGACTCTGTGCGACCCCATAGACGGAAGCCCACCAGGCTCCCCCATCCCTGGGACTCTCCAGGCAAGAACACTGGAGTGGGTTGCCATTTCCTTCTCCAATGCGTAAAAGTGAAAAGTGAAAGGGAAGTCGCTCAGTCCTGTCCGACTCTTCGCGATCCCATGGACTGCAGCCTACCAGGCTCCTCTGTCCATGGGATTCTCCAGGCAAGAGTACTGGAGTGGGGTGCCATTGCCTTCTCCGATGTGGATAATGAGGATCTATTAAAGGTTTGTGAGCAAAGACTTGACATTACATTTGCTTTTTTAAAGTGGCGTTTTGCAGTCTGAGTATGGGTGAGAGTTGATCGATGCTACCTCCACTGATGACTCTGCCTATGTGCAATGCATTCCTGTACACCCAAAATAAGAGAGCAAAATCCACATGATGTCAACTGTGTCATTCACAGGATCACTTGGATCACCAGGAAAGTCCAGAGTGTCTGAGAAGAGCATAAGGAATAGGAGTAATCTGATGCTTCCAGACTGGAGAGCTTTTAGTACACTAAATTTAAAGGATGATTAGTTATAAAAAGCACTTCCTATATGAAGATAAATAAGTCAGAGAGACTCAAAGTGATTATTTTTCAATCCCCAAAATGATCATATCATGAAGGAGCCTAAATGATTAATGAAAAAAGTTGAAGGTCTGGAATTTACATAAAAGAATATACCTTAAATTAGTATTATAAAGATAAAAACAGTTGTAAAATTAAGATATTATTCCTTAAATTCATCTTTCTTTTTTAACTGGCTCTTCATTCTCAAGAATAACCACAGGAGAAAAGTTATAAAGGCATAGTCAATGTATATTTTTATGGTTCTGCCCTCTCTTCAGGTAGAAAAAAAATTGAGCTTAATTATTCTATAATCATTAGAGTTTTTTCAGTCTTATTGCTCTTTGACCTTCTAGCAGATTCTATATGGATAGCTTAATATCCTCTACCATTTAAAATCAAATTTCTCACATTGCTTTTATTTTAAAATGTCACATAGCCATAGATATAATCACCTGATTAAAAAACCTTCAGCTCCAGTGTTAAAAGTATACTTCTTTTATCTTCTAATGAGATGAGTTCAGATGCTCCCAAGCAATATTTTTAAACTGTCACATAATCCTTCACAGTTAACAAACTGTCTTACAAGATTATGGTAATTATCCACAAGTTTGTACAATTCATCCTACAGAATCTTTTTCTTCAGTATAATTGATGTTAACAAAATTCAGGAGTCTTTAATACAGGGATAAATTAACACAACCTTTAAAATGGCACTTTATTATAGGATACAAACCAAAATTTTAAAAGATGTATTCTCATTTTACATTTAAATAAAGCAAACAAACATTTCTGAAACATCAGTGCCCATTTTGCTATTTGTTTTAATTGCTAAGATTTTATTGCTTTTGATCAAAGGCCATCACCTGATGTTTTATGGAAGGAGCTGAATATAAGTTGATATTTTGAAGAATCAGCAAAACAGTGATTTTTCTAAGAATAGAGATATGTAACATCAGAGATAATAACCTTATAGGAATTATCACAACACTGTACTCTGTAAGTGTAATAATATTAATTTAACTCTGATTTTTAAACAGCAGATTAAATATGGTAGATGCTAAATATTACATACATATCTTGTTAAGAGATGGCAACATCTTTCCAGAATGTTACTAATATTTCAATTTACTGTTATCCCCTACCGCCAATGGATCCAGAAATAATGGGATAAAATTGGTATGAAAGACATGTGGCTTAAATATTTGTGCATGCTAAGTTGCTTCAATCGTGTACAACTCTTTGTGACCCCATGGACTGTAGGTAAGTAGGCTCCTCTGTCCATGGGATTCTCCGGGCAAGAATACTGGAATGGGTTGCCATTTTGGTATCCCTCCTGACCAAGGGATTGAAACTACATTTTTCACTTATCCTGCATTGGCAGGTAGGTTCTTTACCACTAGCACCATCTGAGAAGCCCCAAATAATTATTTGCTAGGGCAGGAGAGTCCACCTTGAATTGTGGTGAAAGAGATGGTCTAGCAGAACTCCAAGGAAGTGTTTGATGTTGGTAAGTTATGGTTTCCAAAAGATTACTTTGGAATCCTTTGATTACTTCAAAGGATTTCCAACAAACTAAGAAAAACAAGCTTTAAAAAAATCTAATTTATTGCTGTAGATGATTTGGGTTGACTTTCCAGTTGTTGAGATTAACATCTTTGATACAAACAAAGCAAGAAAACAACCATTTGTCTTTGGAAATTAAAAATGGCTGCCATGATGATACAGAGATGGCTGCCTGATGCAGCTGTGGTCAAGCAGTCCCCCATTGGTTCATCCCTTCTCTGCTTCAGAAATGCAAGGTAACAGGGATGCTTGGCACAGCCAAGGAAGTCTCTTAATCTCTGTCCCTAACATCCAAATTGAGAAAGTCAGCCTGAGGTTCACCCGGGATAATCTCATTCCAGAGACCATCAGCACACAGTAGAATGTTCCCATCTGGCTTTCTCATTCCTGCAGACACACAGGGCTACAAATCCAAGCGTGGGTGCCCTTTGCCTGAGGTTCTTGTATCTTTTCCAAGTCTGTAAGGCAGAGAATTTATTCTGTTCCATCAACATGACTTTTTTTTTTCTTTCCAAATTGTAATTATTATAAACAGTAAAACTAAATGCAGTCTTTTTAAAATTCTATGGTTGAACCATGTAGAGTTTGATCATAGGTCTCAGAGAAATCTCAGTTTTCCCCTAGACCTCATGAAGCGAAGGACTCTAAGGAGAGTTGTACTTTTCCCCAAGTCAGAATAGCAACAGCAGGAGGTTGTTAAGAAACTATTTTATTATTTTGTAAGATTTCTTCTTCTGCACTCTTCTTATATCATCCTAACTCCACCTGTTTTTATGGAGAATGAAATTTGGGGGCTTCACATTTAGACAGTGTGTATTACAATTAGCAATCCAGACTTCTCTGTTTACATGCACAGAAACAGAAACCCTGAGATTTAATAGCCATTTACCAGAGGAAACAAAGTGGTAATAAATGGGGAACCCAAACTTGGGCCTCTGACTTCCAGAAGAGTAAGTTTTCACAATTGGTTTTGGTCTCTTTCTGCACCACTATCATAAAAATTAACAGCCACTAACTTATTTACTTGGAGAAGGAAATGGCAACCCACTGCAGTATTCTCAGCTGGAGAATCCCACAGACAGAGCCTGGCAGGCTACAGTCTATAGGGTCACAAAGAGTTGGACACAGCTGAAGCAACTGAGCACACACACACACACAGCTTCATTTACATGTTTGTTTGACATAAATAACACAGTTTTGACTTTTTATGCAGCATCAAAACTCCCAGTTGCAGTTAATTAGCATCTAAGTAGACATAGGAATTTTGACAACTTGGGCAGGAATTACTGTGAGGTTAGTTACTTGCAAAGTGAAAAGTGAAGTCGCTCAGTCATGTCGGACTCTTAGTGACCCCATGGACTGCAGCCTACCAGGTTCCTCTATCCATGGGATTTTTCAGGCAAGAGTACTGGAATGGGGTGCCATTGCCTTCTCTAATTCACTAGTTTAGTATGCAATAAAATAACAGAGGCTTTGAATAAGTTAAACTGGCTAGTAACAAATAATCAGCTTTCTTCAGTGATTACTGTTCTTCTACATAGGCAGGATAATTAATTCACAGATGGTCTTTCTGGTCTATCTTCAACTATTCTTACACTACATAATCAATTAGGGACATCTTTTTACAGATATATGAAGAGAACACAGGTAGCTTTACGTAAGTTGAGTTTGTTAAATCTATTTGTTATGACAGGGGATTTCTGATACAAAAATTGCTCACTGCACACTGAACCCCAGAGAAGTGATGAAACAAGACAGCTGATGTTAGGAGGTATATGGGAGTGGGGTAGGGTGAGAAGTCATGGATAAATTAAAAACTGGCAAGTATCTGCTGAAGCAGAGCCACTTTTTAGGGGGCATAAGAAAAACTGATAAGTCACCATTTTGGTCTCTTTAGAGAAATCCATTTGTTGTTAAGAACTTAAGACCATTTACTACCATCATGCTGCAAAATGCAGTAGTCACACTATTTCCAAAAGGATCCTAAAAACTGCAGTGCAAAAGAAATCTGAGAAAATAAATAATTACAAAACCATCAACATTTTTCAATGACTTTTACAAAAAATGTGAATTTGTTTTAAATGAAAAAAGAATTCTCTCTATGAAAGATCAAAGACTCATTTCACAGATAACTTATATTGCATTAATGACTTGATTAATGGTGTACAAATAAGGGTTGTAGACTTTTTTAAATTAGATCTGAGTGATCAGGGTGCCACCAATAAAAGCAGCAAGACAGAAGAAAGAATACACCGATCTTCCAATCAGCCTTTTCATCCCATCATCCTCATCTTCCTTAGGAAAGAGAATGTTAGAAGTATATCCTAAGAATACCTTAGAAGGTAACCTAATAACACCTTCCAAATTTTAGATCACTGTTGGAGGCACAATATCCAAAATTCATGCCAACAGGATTTGTGCTGAGTAAGGAAATAGCCATAAAAACCACACTGAAGAATCTCAAACTTCTCAGTGACTGAACAAATCACTTTATAATGGAATGCATACCTGACATAGAGGGTGTACTAAGCCCCTGCTCGTATTTCTTTGAAGAACCTAGCCATACCGAATTCACATACCTGTTTCCTTTTTGGTTGTAAAGGATATATGATACACAACTTTCCACATATTTGATAGCTCCTCTTGTTGCAAGTGACAAAAACTAAACAAACAAGCAAAAGCTCTTCATTTGTCTTTATATATGTGTATATGCATGCAAGCTCAGTCGCTTCAGTCATGTCCAACTCTTTTTGACCCTATGGACTATAGCCCACCAGGCTCCTTTCTCCATAGGATTCTCCAGACATGAATACTGGAGTGTGTTGTCATGCCCTCCTCCAGGGGATCTTCTCAACACGGGGATTGACCTCACATCTCTTATGTCCCCTGCTTGTGCTGGTTAGTTCTTTACCACTAGTGCCACCTGGGAAGCCCACCAGTCTAAGCATTTCACATTTATTAACTCTTTTCATACTCACTGCCCAATGATGAAGGCTCAACTATTGCTTCTACATTAGAAGAAATGGAAGCTACTTGAGGTTATACAGTCTGTCCAGGTCACACAGGTATGTGGAAAGTCCATAGCCCGTTGGTCAAGGACATGCACTGTTAGTTTTTACAGGGTGGTTTTACAACCTGTAGGACCACTGACACACATTTGGCCACATCTGCAGAGATTCCTCCTTCCTTATCTCTGACACTTTGGGACAGTTTCTTATTTAAATCCAAATCCTTCACTTTAATTCTTCATCCCATGACACTCTGCTTCGCCAGGGACTTTCCCACCAGTTATCCCTCCTTTCAGTTCAGTTCAGTCACTCAGTCGTGTCCAACTCTTTGCAGCCCCATGGACTGCAGCATGCCAGGCTTCCTTGTCCTTTACCAAACTCATGTCCATCAAGTTGGTGATGCCATCCAACCATCTCTTCCTCTGTTGTCCCCTTCTCCTCCTGCCTTCAATCTTTCCCAGCACCAGGGACTTTTCCAATGAGTCAGTTCTTCTCATCAGGTGGCCAGACTATTCAAGCTTCAGCTTCAGTGTCAGTCCTTCCAATGAATATTCAATACTGATTTCCTTTAGAATTGACTGGCTTGATCTCCTTGCAGTCCAAGGGACTCTCAACAGTCTTCTCCAACACCACAGTTCAAAAGCATCAATTCTTTGGCGCTCAGTTTCTTTATGGTTCAACTCTCACATCCGTACATTACTACTGGAAAACAGTTTTGACTAGACATACATTTGTTGGCAAAGTAATGTCTCTGCTTTTTAATATGCTGTCTAGGTTGATCATAACTTTTCTTCCAAGGAGTAAGCGTCTTTTTATTTCATGGCTGCAGTCACCATCTGCAGTGATTTTGGAGTCCAAAATAATAAAGTCTGTCACTGTTTCCATTGTTTCTCCATCTATTTGCCATGAAGTGATGGGACCAGATGCCATGATCTTAGTTTTCTGAATGTTGAGTTTTAAGCCAGCTTTTTCACTTTCCTCTTTCTCTTTCATCAAGAGGCTCTTTAGTTCCTCTTCACTTTCTGCCATAAGGGTGGTGTTATCTGCATAACTGAGGCAATTGATATTTCTCCCTCCGATCTTGATTCCAGTTTCTGCTTCATCCAGCCCAGCATTTTGCATGATGTAGTCTGCATATAAGGTAAATAAGCAGGGTGACAATATACAGCCTTGATGTACTCCGTTCCCAATTTGGAACCAGTCTGTTGTTCCATGTCCGGTTCTAACTGTTGCTTCTTGACCTGCATACATATTTCTCAGGAGACAGGTAAGGTGTTCTGGTATTACCATCTCTTTAAGATTTTGTCACAGTTTGTTGTGATCCAAAGAGTCAAAGGCTTTGGTGTAGTCAATAAAGCAGAATTAGATGTTTTTCTATAACTCTCTTGCTTTTTCTACGATCCAATGGATATTGGCAATTTGTCTCTGGTTCCTCTGCCTCTGCCTCTGCCTTTTCTAAATCCAGCTCGAACATCTGGAAGTTCTCAGTTCACATTGAAGCTTTGCTGGAAGAATTTTGGGCATTAATTTGCTAGCATGTGAGATGAGTTCAATTTTGTGGTAGTTTGAGCATTCTTTGGCATTGCCTTTCTTTGGGATTGGAATGAAAACTGACCCTTTCCAGTTCCTTCAGCCACTGCTCAGTTTTTCAAATTTGCTGGCATATTGAGTGCAGCACTTTCACAGCATCATTTTTTAGGATTTTAAACAGCTCAGCTGGAATTCCATCACTTCCACTAACTTTGTCCATAGTAATGCTTCCTAAGGCCCTTGACCTTGGACTCCAGGATGTCTGGCTCTAGGTGACTGATCACATCATTGTGTTTATCTGGTTCATGAAGATCTTTTTTGGTATAGTTCTGTGCATTCTGTGTAAGAAACATACACTGACCTTTATGGGTTTACTTACTGTAAACACAGATTTATCCTCAGAGTTTGGATGATGATGGTGTTTAAACAAGATTTTGAGATAGGAGTGGAGGCAGAGGAATTTCATAACATAGGACACTAGCAGCAGGGAAGAAGTATACAATATTATCTGTGATTCTATAAAGACTTGTAGACTTGTAGATTCAGTACCCACCTCTACTTGTATGGAGGTGGGTACTGAATTTCATATTTTTCTAACTACAAATTTGATTGATAAACCCTGCCTCACCATCTACCATGTCTGAATCCCATTCTCCTGCTTCTTCCCTTCAAGGACATTTTCATTTGATATAAGCTTAATAGAAATACTTGAGAGGTGATGGACAGGGAGGCCTGGCATGCTGCGATTCATGGGGTCACAAAGAGTCGGACACGACTGAGCGACTGAACTGACTGAACTAGAGGATCATATAATTGTTCTTCATAGGATCTTGAGTCTCCCAGTGGAAAGGAAATATAATTTAATATTTTTCAAAGGAATGAACTAGTAAATTATTTTTATAGAACTTTAGGTGGGATCCTCACAAAACAGAGAGTGACTTTGCTGAGTCAAATATTTTTAAAATTCCTTTGTTAAAAATGTATTTTATAAATGAATTCTGTTTCTTTAATATGTATATTAAAGTAAGAACAAATGTTGAGTTTCTCAATTTTGGAGCAAAAAATACTCCAATCTCCAGGGCATAAATATAAGCAGGAACACACTGGCCTCTCGCATTTTCATGTTGCTACTTTCAGCACATGTGGAAAAGTGCTTCACCTGGCTCAAAATCACAGTTCATTTATTAAATTCACCATTGAAACCACACCTATAAAAAGTATCCATAGGAATCACATAGCTCCTGAGCATGCCTCCAAGGCTGTATTAATTATTATAATGCCCTGAGAAATTGAGGTCTACATATGAAATCTTAATTCCTGTTCTGAGTCTTACAGATTTTATCCAAGAACTAGTATAATAGTGTTAGTGTAAACATACCCTAACAGGTCAGGCTTGTTATTGCACATCTAATTCTTTTCATGGAGGACCATCTCCCTTGAGAATACTATCCAATCATAAAAGTAACAAAGATTTGCAGCAAGAGCCTGACACTGAATATAGAATAAGTAAAGAATGAGAGAGCTGGGTTTTGATCACCACTTTTAACAAAATCCTTTTACCACTGGGATTTTTGGTTACCTAAAGCTCATCACTTCTAATCTGGAGAAATGCAGGAGACCCTGAGGCCCAAATAGGAGAAAGGTATTTTTCTACATTGCCCACATACACCTCTAAAAGGAAAAGTGTCATTTCTTAGTGCTCATGAAAATTCTGATAACTTAGAAATCATCATTATTATTCATATTCTCTGAAGGTGCTCACTATTGACTACTAGGCTTAATGTAAAAGAAAATATAAGCTGTTTTAGCAACATAATTCAACACCTCTACACAGCATGCTTACTATTGCAGGGAAATGGCAATCCTCAGGAGTTTTGTAATATGGTCTCTAATAGCATTTGCTCATTTATTAGGACAGTATTAAATAGGTATTCTGAATAAAATTTTCACTAGGGTATTCAAGCTTGTTAGAAATTATGACAAATGAACAATGCAGCTTTATTGTTTGTAAGTAAAGTAGTTCAAAAGTTTTGCCTTAAGACTGAACTTCAGTTAACCCCAGGTACACTAACAGCTTTTAATTTTTGGTATATTTTTTTCTGTCTGCAAATATTAGTGATGGTTAGAAATTGTTTTACTTCACGAAGTGAGTTCCTTTTTACAAATACATTATTGCCATAATCACCACAATCATAAGCTTGGGTTTACATGGATGAGGAAATCTCTGCCCAAACTTCAAATAAATAAAAACCAGGTGTGTCTCTTTATTCCCTGCCATCTCCAGTGTTGGAAAGGTCTATGACAGTCCTTCCTTGACACACAGTTGATGTTAAGGAGGAGGTTCAACAGACCATGTGTCAGTTACCAAACAGTCAAACACAACTGAGCACAGACCCACAGTTAGCTCAACTTCTACTCCAACTGGTGTTTGAGTCTACAAACAATTCAGTTATGCAGGGTGTAAATGATCACTAACACAGTAGCTACCTATATAATAGGACACTTTCAAAGTAACTCCACAGAACAAAGTGTAAACGACTTCACTTGAAAATAAACTTTGTTTCTTTAGGTATGATATGGATATGTCACAAACTTGATCTTGGCAAAATTACAGGCAAGTTCAACCACTACTTTTGTCCTTTGGCCTACTCTAAACATGCCTTGACTACTCACTTCTTTAACATTTGCCTGTCCAAAGTCACTTATTACTTTGCTAAGTAATTAATTTAGTTACTTTAAGCAAGTACAGCAATTGTTTAATTGTAACTGAAAATTTACATGAATGTATTCAGAATTCTGTCTAACTAGAAATAAAATGGTGATTAATCTTATATTTAAGTGGTGATTAATTTTATGTCAACTTCACTGGACCTTGGAACGTCCAGATAGCTGGCTAAACATTATTTCTAAGTATGCTTGGAAGGGTATATCTAAAAGAGATTCGCATTTGACTCAGAGACCAAGTAAACAGATGGCCCTCCCCAATATGTGTGGGTATCATCCAATCTACGGAGAGCCCGAAAAAAGTTGAATTTGAGGATGTCTTGCCTGATTGCTTCAGATGATGCTCCTAATTCTCAGGCCTGTAGACTCAGACCAGAATATATGTACTATCAGTTCTTGGGATCTCAGGTCTTTGAACTACACATCTGTGACTTTCTTGGGTCTCTGGCTTGCAGAAGGCAGAGAGGGATTTCTGAGCCTCCATAATCATGAGAGCCAGTACCTTATAATAAACCTATACATATAGGTGTATATGTATAGATTTATTTACATATAGATGTATATGTATGAAAAGTGAAAGTGAAGTCACTCAATCTTGTCTGACTCTTTGTGACCCTCATGGAGTGTAAGCCTGCCACAGTCCTCTGTCCATGGGATTTCCCAGGCAAGAATACTAGAGCAGGTTGCCATAAATTTATTATAAGTACATATATTAATATATACACATACACATAAATACATATATATATATAATATAGACATATACATATGCAGATATATATATATCTGTTCTCCAATATATATAATATGTTCTCCAATAAGTTCTCCTATATATATATAGGAGAACTTCAATACACTCTACATTTGAAAACCTGTCTTTCCCCCAGTCTGTAAAGGTTATCAGTGAGACCAATGAAGTGTGCACCACTGAAACACATCCATAGTCACCGCCCCTCTGCCATGTGCATTCCCAAACCAAAGCACAAACCCATGGCCAAGCATACTGTTCTGCAACCTACTTATTATGTCATTGGGTCCTCATACTTCACAGGAGAGTTAGCTAAGTACCTTGCTTTATGGATTTTATACTATTTATTCATTTAGGCAATAGTGCACAGTCAGTAGGGGCTTCCCTGGTGGCACAGACAGTAAAGAATCTGCAATGTGGGAGACCCAGGTTCAGTCTCTGGGTTGGGGAAGATCCCCTGGGAAAGGAACAGGCTACCCACTCCAGTATTCGTGCCTAGAGAATTCCATGGACAGAGGAGCCTGGCGGGCTACAGTCCACGGGGTTACAAAGAATGGGGCAAGTAGAAATTCTTCTAACTACTTTATCTTGATATTTGCTAATGTCTTCTGCATCTTGCCAGATGATTATGTTTATGCAGGAAAAGACCAATCTTGAGGCCCCCCAAAGTAGCCAGTCATCCAAAAACCAAGGCCGTCTCTGTTTCTCTGAGATGAAAGTAAAAGTTGCTCAGTCGTGTCCAGCTTGCTGCAACCCCATGGGTTGTAACCTGTCCATGGGATTCTCCAGGAAAGAACACTGGAGTGGGTTGCCATTTCCTTCACAGGGTATCTTCCCAATCCAGGATCAAACTTGGGTATCCTACATTGTAGGCAGATTCTTTACCATCTGAGCCACCAGGAAAGCCCAACAAATGCAAAGCAAATTTCAAATCACAAATTCCATTTGGCTTAAGAGACCAGAAACAGTCTGGTGTGTTTACTCCCCAGAGTCTTCTTTGTTTATCAAAGGTAATGCATTTTTAATATACAATTCAATACATAAACATATAATTTTGAACTTTCCTACAGCTGAGTGAATCCTACATTTATTTTCAGTAGCTATTTCACTGAATTTAATTGTAATATTTAAGAAAGATCCTATTGAAAATTATTAAATGGTCTGTGCTCTGTGATATGAGTCAACCTAAAGGATACACTTATGCTTTAACCATTATTATAACTAGCATTAAAAGCTAAAACCAATGTAAGAGAATAGCTAATACAAGTTTCAGCTTTATCTGCAACTCCATGGACTATAGTCTGCCAGGCTCCTCTGTCCATAGGATTTTTCAGTCAAGAATACTGAAGTGAGTTGCTATTTCCTTCTCCAGGGGATCTTCCTGACCCAGAGATCAAACCCACATCCCCTGCAAGTCTCCTGCATTGCAAGCAGATAATCATGTGCAATAAGGGAGTTTTCATTTTAGAGATGAACAGAACAGACAAGAGAATAAGTAATTTTGTGTCTGCCTTTTAAGTACAAATTCCAGTTGCCAAGAAGGTACATGAATTCTTACTCAAAGCAAATATGTCCTTGCCTTCTTTTCAGAGGACTCTTTGTTTAATCTCTTTGGAATTTTTGTTTCATTTTTTTTCAAGTCCACCACCTCAGTTGCTAATGGACAAAGCTTCTCTTTGTCTTTGGAAAGATATTTCTTTCTTGAAGAGAGACAGTAGTCTCTACTGGGGACTTCATTTCTACTGGGAATAATTGGAGCCTGGTTATTTGAAATTCACACCTATGAGCAAGTGAGGAGAGTCAATGTGATTAACAAAATACATCAAAGATAATGTGAAGAAAACAAAAACCAACATTTAAGCTATTAAGCTATTCTGCAAAAATAAGTCCTGAACAAAGAGAGCAACATGAGACAAAACTACTAAGTCATCATCTATTCATCTTTCATTATTTATCTTCAAGCAATGGTACATGTTATTATATTAGCTTCTTTTGAAAGTTTAATAGAAAAAGTCACCAAATATGATTTCGTGTGTGTGTATGTGTGTGTGTGCATGTACGTGTGTGTATACAAACATATATATATATATATATATATATATATATATATATATATATATAGTGGATGGGGGATAAAGTGAGATTTGTAATAGGAAAGGAGGGAAGTGGCAGGCAAAGTTGAAAGTTACACTTTAATGATGTAAATAGCCTCCAGAAATTAGAACAATCATATTGGATCATCGTACTATTCTTATTTAATTTGCGCATTTAAACAGCTTCAGGAATTAAAAGTATATATATCTACTCAAACCAGAGATCAAATTTATAGAACTCATACCAGGAATATTCAATGATATAAACAGATTGCAAAATTAAGCAAAGAAATGTACAGGTTAACAATTAAATTTGAATTTAGCATAAACATAAATAATGTTTGGAGAAGGCAATGGCAAACCACTCCAGTATTCCAAATATTGCATGGAACATAATATAAAGATGTCAAGACAAAGATGTTTGCTTGAAAAAATTTTTAAAAAAAATTAAGTTTAGGCCCTCCAGTGGTTAGTAATTGGTGCTTTCACTGCCACAGCCAGAGTTTAATCCCTGGTCAGGAGACTAAGATTCCACAAGACACATAAAGCAGCCAAAAAAAAAAGAAAGAAAGAAAGAAAGGATTAAGGCTAATTGTTGGCCATTAGAATTTGTACTTCCACATCAGACACACACTTATTTTTCTGTCTGCTTGTTTCTAAAATGAAAATTTATTTATTTTACATGAGCAGTTATCAGCATGGATATACTTATATGTTAAAAATTATTGCTGTCTATTTGAAAACTCATATTTAACTGGGCATCCTGTATTTTACCTGGCA
The DNA here is from genome assembly GCF_019923935.1 of Bubalus bubalis. Lineage (NCBI taxonomy): Eukaryota > Metazoa > Chordata > Mammalia > Artiodactyla > Bovidae > Bubalus > Bubalus bubalis. The sequence goes on along the minus strand of NC_059169.1, from coordinate 39,951,455 downwards.
ACACTAGAAAATGCTAGGATTATTTTTATTACCAGAGACATTTAATACTTAAGAAGAGTTGATCCAAATTTCCTATAATATGGAGTATTTAACACTGAAAAAAAAAGAAGTAGCAGTGGTTTTAGACAAGGATAGGTTTCTTAAATGTAGTTATATTCAATGCTTAGTAGAGGCATTTTTAATGTACCTGTATTATAACCTTTTTCCAACCCCAAATGCCTAATCTCAAGTTCATAAAGCTTTGGTTTTTCACTTTGAAATTTATAAATATAGAAGAGGAAAAGAAGATCCCTTTAATATTCTTGGAACATCTGTGGTTTCCTCTCCACAGTGTTCCACACCATCCTGGTATGTCCTTACCTAAAACAGTCAATTCAACCTGCCTTCTGTCATTTTCTTTCTGCCCAGTGCACTTGTCTCTCCAGGTGTTTCACACTAGGTCTAGAGACTTCTGCCCTACTCTCAACTCTGTTATTTACATTCATGAATTCTTCAAATTGTTAGACAGCAAGTTAGCCATAAGCAACGAGAGGTGGCCTAGTCGGCTAAATGTCCAATAGCTACCTAATCCTGCCAAGCTGTTTGTCAAATATGCCCCCATCAGTACTCCATAATGGTTGGGGGATCAGAGAAATTCCCCACTGGCCATCTGGAGAAACTTTTCCCACTCTGACACATGCGCACCTCATCCTATCATGTCTTTAGATAACTTTTGGTGGCCACTGGGCTATAATTGCGTGTGTGCCTGCATGCTAAATCGCTTCAGTTATGTCTGACTCTTTGCAATCCTATGGACTGTAGCCCACCTGGCTCCTCTGTATGTGGGATTCTCCAGGCAAGAATACTGGAATAGGTTGCCATGCCTTCCTGCAGGGGATCTTCTTGATTCAGGGATCAAATCCACATCTCTTATGTCTCCTGCATTGGCAGGCTGGTTCTTGACAACTAACACCACCTGGGAAGCCCATGCATATGGCTCAGAAGGTAAAGCATCTGCCTACAATGTGGGAGACCAGGGTTCAATCCCTGGGTTGGGAAGATCCCCTGGAGAAGGAAATGGCAACCCACTCCAGTACTCTTGCCTGGAAAATCCCATGGATGAAGCCTGGTAGCTTACAGTCCATGGGGTTCCAAAGAGTCAGATATGCCTGAGCAACTCACGACTGAGGTAAACACATATGCAGCAAAGCCTCTTGCTATATAACCTGCAGCTGTCAATAAAGACTGTCAATCAACAATATCCTGGATTATGCAAAAAACCTTGCCCTAAAAATGACACTGCAGCCCTCCAGGGCCATTGCCTTCCTTAGCTGGCCCACCTCTCTCTTGAGGTTTCCTCTCTGTTCTCTCCTTATCTTCAATAAAGTCTCTTGCAACAGGTAAGACCTCAAATTCTTCTTTGTGTCCTTACCAAAAACTGACGCCCACAGGAGAAGAGCTCTCCGGACTCTCTCCTGCTAAGAAGCAATGCACAAAAATCTGACTGAAATGATTAGAGCCAGGCTTCCCTGAGGTGTTGTTTTGTCTCTATCTCCAATTATTTAATATAATCAATACGGTTAGTAAATGTTTCAGTGTCCATGAGTGTGTGTTAAGTCGCTTCAGTCATTTCTGACTCTTTGCAATCCTATGGACCATAGTCCACTAAGATCCTCTGTTCATGGGATTCTCCAGGCAAGAATATTGGAGTAGATTGCCATGCCCTCCTCCAGAGGATCTTCCTCACCCAGAGACTGAACCCTTGTCTCCGGCATCTCCTGCACTGGCAGGAGTGTTCTTCATCACTAGCACCACCTGGGAAGCCCTTCAGTGTTCATAAGGAACCATAAAAAGATTTGACTGCTCTTTTGCTTGGTGAAGACTGTTACCAAATCCAAGTTCATACTACTTGCCAGACAACAGGCCAATAAATCAAGACACATGGTGCTGGGGCAAGGAATGAAGTAAAGTCGCTCAGTCGTGTCTGACTCTTTGCGACCTCATGGACTGTAGCCTCCATCCATGGGATTTTCCAGGCAAGAGAACTGGAGTGTGTTGCCATTTCCTTCTCCAGGGGGACTTCCCGACCCAGGGATCGAACCCGGGTCTCCCGCATTGTAGGCCGATGCTTTACCGTCTGAGCCACAAGGGAAGCTGGAGCAAGGAATAGTGACTTTATTTAAAAAGTCAGGAGACAGAGAAGATGGTGGACTAGTGTCCCAAACAGTCATCTTATCAAAGTTAGGATTCAGGCTTCTTTATACTAAAAGTGTGAGGGGTGTGGCTGGTTGTTGCAAATGTCTTGGTGTGCTATCCATGTAATTCTGCTCACAATATTCCCCCAAACTTCCAGCAAGACAATTATTTTCTGTTCTGCACCTTTTTAAAAGGGTTATACCTTTAAAGGTCATGTCTGGGAGGCAGTACCTTGAGAATGGACTAGTGTATATTTCGGGCTAGAGTCAAGGTTCTTTTACAAAGATGCAGAGCCAACATATCTAAGCACAGACAACAGAGCCCAAGAGTTAAAGCTAAAGGAAAAAACCCAATATGGAGTTATGTTTGATCTTCTCCATTATAAGACCATTAGCATAGCATTTGAAGCAGACTATAACTTACTGTCGATCCCACAGATAAATCCCAGAAACTCTCACTCTAGACATCAAGAATAAAAGCTATTGTCACACAGGAGATGAAATTCATTGCAGCAAGACTATTTTCATCTTAGTTCCAAAGAGGACTTCTGAAAGTAAGATTTGTGCCAGAGACTCATTGGTTGCATGAGACAGAAATATAATTTACGTATCTCTACACAACAGAGTGACTCAGTAGGTCATTATGAATAGGACAAAAGAAAAATTAAACTTTAACTCATCTCAATAGTGAATTTAATACTTTTTAATAATAAACTCCCAAAGTATACCTGCATGAAATTATTTGAATTTAAGTTCTTAATAGATTCTGGAGACAAACGCTTTGTCAGGTATATGTACTGGAGACATTTTCTCCCAGTCTGCAACTTGTCTTTTAATGTTCTTAACAGTATTTTGCTGAGCAGAAATTTTAAATTTTGATAAAGTATAATTTATAATCTTTTTCCTCTTAAAGTTCAGTCTAAGAAGTCTTTGTTTACAGTAAGTTCATGGACATACTCTTCTATGTTTTCTTCTAGAAATTTGATAGTTTCACATTCTATATTTAAGGTTGTAATCCATCTTGAATTAATTTTGTGTATCATGTGAGTTAGGAGTTGAGTGGATCTTGTTCAGTGTGATTTGCTTTTATTCCAAAAGTCATATCATCTCCAATTTCCGCTTGCCGTTGTTTTTAAATTTTGTCTAGAGTCTATTATTATTACCAGTATTAGGGTATTTTAGTCCACTCAAAAATACCAAAGGCTGGGTGGTTTAAACAACAAACACTTATTTTTCATAGTTCTGGAAGCTGGGATGTTCAAGATTAAGTTGCCAGCAGATACAGTGTCTGATGAGGGCCTGTTTCCTAGTTTGTTGATGGCCATCTTCTCTTCCTATTCTCACATGGCAGAAGGTTCATCTAACCCAAGCTCCTCCTCCAAACTCATTCAAAAATGACCAATCTCTTCAATGTCAAGAGAACTTGGTGATAATGCACAACTAGGTGGCTCCTTCTTCTGGTATCCTGCCAGACAGCCTAGGGCTGGCCCACTGTGCCATGCTTGGAGAGCTGCTGCACCAAACCACCAGGCCTCTAGTTGGTGAAGTTTTGGAGAAACCTGAAAAGTTCTAGATTTAGGTGATGTGAAAGATGTGTGCTTTTAAATAGAAGCTGAGCAGTCTAGCTTTAGAGGTCAGAGATTAGCCCAGTGCTGCCATGAAAATGATTTTTCTATTTATCATGCAGTGTATAACAATTTATTCATTTTATTTCTTGGCACTAATCTTTTGGGCTTCACTAGTGGCACCTGCCAATGCAGGAGACACAAGTTTGATTCCTGGGTTGGGAAGATCCTCAGAAGAAGGAATTGGCAACCCACTCCAGTATTCTTGCCTGGGAAATCCCGTGGACAGAGGAGCCTGATGGGCTACAGTCCACAGGGTCGCAAAAGAGTCGGACACGATACGTAGTGACTAAAAATATCAACGACTGATCTTGTAGTTCGAGATAAACTCTTTCTACAGCAATGAGATAGCACACTTCTAATAAAAATTTAGTGGATTTGCATTTCTCATGACATTTGATGATAAGCAAGTGATTTGTCTATATTTACCATCCAACATGGGGGTAAATCCAACAGCAGAAATTATGAAAACCAGAAGACACAAACCTGCTAAAGAACTACTAGCATCTACTTCAAAAGCTAGTAGTTATATTGAGCATTTAAGTGTCCATCTGAAGACAATGACTTAACACATATCTGCAGGGGTACCTGCACATCACTTTGTGAAGTATAACTTTTCAAATAGATCAAATGACTATCCTTCTAAATTAATTTAACTTATTTTCAGTTTTTGTATGCATACACAAATAAAGCAAGTGCGGTTAATATATTGGTTCCAAGCCAGTGTTTTGCTTGTCTCATCAAAGGCCTCAAACAGATAATCAGATTAATTTCTTAAATGCTCTGTTCACGAACAATTTATAAAATCTAAGTAAGACTCTTCTAAGTTCATTCTTTCTGTTCTATTCATTCTGTTGAAAGTACAACAGAGTCTGAAACCTGTTATTAACTCAGTTATAAAGTTCAACATTAAAGATAAAATTAAAAAATATTTTGGTGCTATTTCAAATACAAATTTTGATTGAAATCAACATTAAAATAAAAATCTTTTTATCAAATGAAGAAATATATAGTGCAAAAATTTGGAATTGGCCATGGTACACACATAATTCAAAATTGCATCCAATATTTTTAATATTCTGCTAACTGAAATAGAAGTTTTACTTATAAAAATTTATAAATATCTTATATATACAAATAACAATTGGACTGTACAATTTTTGTTAGGTTGATCTTGAATATAAAATACTTCATCACAGCACTATATGCTTTCTCTCTTTTCTGACCAATGTCAATAGAATTCTAGTGTATTTGAGAATCTGAAGAATTACTTTTTAAATTAATTGTCGTTAATGGTGTTGAATATTTGCAAATGAGTCCTCTAAATTTCAGCAGCCTTTTGTTCAAAATCATTTCAAAATCTTGAATCAAAATATTCATTGAAAGAAGTGCCAGAGCATTTCAGCTTTAGAAACTTTTATTGAATTGCTATTATTAGAAATTAAGCTTGTAAACAGGAAGACATTAAAATGTATTGCTTAATAGGAAGGGAGAAATTGAACAAATTAAATAATAAGAACACCACTGGTATGCATTTTGAATTCTAGCATTGTGCTTCCAAATAGTGTTTTCCAAACTATCTATGGTAAATAACCAATTTTTTAAAAGTTTTTCAATCCTTCAGAAAGCAAAACTTCTGTAAAATACAATAAAAATAAGTTTATAGAAAAATGAAATGGTCAAAAAAAATACAAAATTCAAACTCACATTTTTTTATCATTAAGTTGTGTGGACATAAAATTACATTTTAATAAACATAACTAAAGTAATAACACTGGAAAAATAAAAGAATTTCAAAAATTATACTAGTTGCTCATTGTGCATAAAGTCAACTAATATATAGAAAGGCTATTAGATGCCTAACTTCTGGTCATTCTGAAATTGTAACCCAGAAAAAATTATAATTTAAAAAGGGTTCTCTAGGTTAAACACCTTTAGACATAGTTTCAATGAGTAATATATACAGCAATATTTTTTGAAGCCATATATAATTATATTTTATAATATGTATAACTTTTCATATGGAATTAATCCTTTATAGTTTTATATAAAGCTATTTATAGAGCATTAGACATGATTTGGAGGGGGGTTGCTTGTCTTAATTTATTTACTTTTTGTGTTCTTTGCTTTATGACTGAAGTGACTTAGCAGCAGCAACAGGTATTTTTTTAATTGAGGTATAGTTGATATTATGATACTGTACAAATTTCAAGTGTACAACATAGCGAGTCACAATTTTAAAGGTTTTATTCTATTTATAGCTATTATGAAATCCTGGCTACATTCCCTACATTGTACAATCAATTCTTGTAACTTATTTACTTTATATACATCGTAGTTTGTAAGTCTTACTCTCCCACCATATCTTGCCCCTCCTCTCTTCCTGCCCCTCATTGGTAATCAATAGTTTGTACTCTTTATCTGTGAGTCTCTTTTTTGTTATATTCACTTGTTTGCTTTATTTTTTAGATTCTACATATAAGTGATATCGTACAGCATTTATCTTTCTCTATATGACTTATTTCACTTAGCATAATATTCCCCAAGTCCATTCATGTTGTTGAAAATGGCAAAATTTCATTCATTTTATGTCTGAGTAGTATTCCACTGCATTCATATACATCACATCTTTTTTTTTCTGGCCATGAAGCAAATGGGATCCTCATTCGATCCCCGATGAAGGATCTTACCTACACCCCATAAGTTCAATGCACAGAATCTTAATCACTGGACTGCCAGGGAAGCCCCCACATCTTCTTTACCCATTCATTTCTTGATGCACACTTAGGTTGCTTCCATATCTTGGCAACTGTAAATAATGCTGTTGTGAACATTAGGGTGCATGTATCTTTTTGAATTAGTGGTTTTGGGATGCTGCTAAGTCACTTCAGTTTTGTCCCACTCTGTGTGACCCCATAGACGGCAGCCCACCAGGCTCCCCTGTCCCTGGGATTCTCCAGGCAAGAACACTGGAGTGGGTTGCCATTTCCTTCTCCAATGCGTGAAATTGAAAATTGAAAGTGAAGTCGTTCAGTCGTGTCCGACCCTCAGCGACCCCATGGACTGCAGCCTTCCAGGCTCTTCCATCCATGGGACAAATACCCAGGAGTGGGGTTGCTGGATCATATGGTAACTCTACTTTTAGTTTTTGAGAAACCTCCATATAGTTTTCCACAGTGGAATACAGTGGCTATACCAATTTACATTTCAACAGTGGCTGCACCAGTTTATATTCCTACCAGCATATCCATCAATATTTAAAGATTTTAATGTGACAAATGCACTTGCTTCTTGGTTGCTAATCTGTTTAAGCTATGTTGGATTGACAACAATCCTACTTGCAAGAGATAAAGTGTCTAAACAACTTTACATAAAAACACAGTAGAGAAACCAGAGTCAAAAATGCATTGATGGGAACAGAAGAGATATTTTTTTACAACTGCAACAAGTTCAAATCATTAATTCTTTAAACTTTTATCTAAAATCAACCAAATGATACTGTAGTTTTAAAATTCATATACAATCCTTCATGGGTAACCAGTTTTGACAATTAGTCCTATGAAGTTATAGTTAACTTTGTTATATAATTTTATGAAAGCTATGAATTCCCTATGCAGGATCTTCTTGTGAAGTAAGTTCAGTTCAGAAGCTCCATCATGTATGACGCTTTGTGACCCTATAGACTGCAGCATGAAGGGCTTCCCTGTATATCACCAACTCCGGGAGCTTGCTCAAACACATGTCCATTGAGTCAGTGATGCCATCCAACCATCTCATCCTCTGTCGTCCCCTTCTCCTCCAGCCTTCAATCTTTCCCAGCATCAGAGACTTTTCCAGTACATCAGTTCTTCACATCAGGTGGCCAAAGTATTGGAGATTCAGCTTCTGCATCAGTCCATCCAATGAATATTCAGGACTCATTTCCTTTAGGATTGACTAGTTGGATTTCCTTGCAGACCAGAGGCCTCTCAAGACTCTTCTCCTACACCACAGTTCAAAAGCATCAATTCTTTGGTGCTAAGCTTTCTTTATAGTCTAACTCTCACATCCATACATGACTACTGGAAAAAATTATAGCTTTGTCTAGATGTACCTTTGTTGGCAAAGTAATGTCTCTGATTTTTAATATACTGCCTAGGTTGGTCATAGCTTTTCTTCCAAGGAGCAAGTGTCTTTTAATTTCATGGATGCAGTCACCATCTGCAGTGATTTTGGAGCCCAAGAAAATAAAGTCTGTCACTGTTTCCATTGTTTCCCCATCTATTTGCCATGAAGTGATGGGACCAGATGCCATGATCTTAGTTTTCTGAATGTTGAGTTTTAAGCCAGCTTTTTCACTTTCCTCTTTCACTTTCATCAAGAGGCTCTTAAGTTCTTCTTTGCTTTCTGCCATAAAGGTGGTGTCATCTGCATATTTGAGATTATTGGAATTTTTTCCAGCAATCTTGATTTCAGCTTGTGCTTCATCCAGCCCGGCATTTCTCATGATGCACTCTGTATATAAGTTAAATAAGCAGGGTGAAAATATGCAGCCTTGACATACTCCTTTCCTGATTCAGAACCAGTCTGTTGTTCCATGTCCAGTTCTAACTGTTGCTTCTTGATCTGCATACAGATTTCTCAGGAGATAGGTCACGTGGTCGGGTATTTCCATCTCTTTTAGAATTTCCACAGTTTGTTGTGATCCACACAGTCAAAGGCTTTGGCATAGCAGAAATAGATGTTTTTCTATTCTCTTTTTCAATGATCCAATGGATGTTAGCAATTTGATCTATGGTTCCTCTTCCTTTTCTAAGTCCAGCTTGAACATCTGGAAGCTCATGCTTCACGTATTGTTGAAACCTGGCTTGGAGAGTTTTGAACATTACTTTGCTAGCTTGTGAAATGAGTGCAATTGTGTGGTAGTTTGAACATTCTTTGGCATTGCCTTTCTTTGGGATTGGAATTAAAACAGATCTTTTCCAGTCTTGTGGCCACTACTGAGTTTTCCAGATTTGCTGGCATATTGAGTGCACCACTTTCACAGCATCACCTTTTAGGATTTGAAATAGCTCAACTGGAATTCTGTCACCTCCACTAGATGATGGAGGAAACATCGTGTTGTTTCCTAAGGTCCACTTGACTTTGCCTTTCAGGATGTCTGGCTCTAGGTGAACGATCACACCATCGTAGTTATCTGGGTCATGAAAATCTTTTTTGTATAGTTCCTCTGTGTATTCTTGCCACCTCTTCTTAATATCTTCTGCTTCTGTTGGGTTTATACCATTTCTGTCCTTTATTGAGCCCATGCCTGCATGAAATGTTCCCCTAGTATCTCTAATTTTCTTGAAAAGATCTCTAGTCTTTCCCATTCTATTGTTTTCCTCTATTTCTTTACATTGATCTCTGAGGAAGGCTTTCTTATCTCTCCTAACTATTCTTTGGAACCCTGCATTCAAGTGGGTATATCTTTCCTTTTCTCCTTTGCTTCTTGCTTCTCTTCTTTTTCTCAGCTATTTGTAAGGCCTCCTCAGACAGCCATTTTGCTTTTTTGCATTTCTTTTTCTTGGGGATGGTCTTGATCGCTGCCTCTTGTACAATGTCACGAACCTCCGTCCATAGTTCTTTGGGTACTCTATGAGATCTAATCCCTTGAATCTATTTGTCACTTCCACTGTATACTCATAAGGGATTTGATTTAAGTCATACCTGAATGGTCTGATAGATAGAGTGCCTGATGAACTATGGAATGAGGTTCGTGACATTGTACAGGAGACAGGGATCAAGACCATCCCCATGGAAAAGAAATGGAAAAAAGCAAAATGGCTGTCTGGGGAGGCCTTACAAATAGCTGTGAAAGGAAGAGAAGCAAAAAGCAAAGGAGAAAAGGAAAGATATAAACATCTGAATTCAGAGTTCCAAAGAATAGCAAGAAGAGATAAGAAAGCCCTTTTCAGTGATCAATGCAAAGAAATAGAGGAAAACAACAGAATGGGAAAGACTAGGGATCTCTTCAAGAAAATCAGAGATACAAAAGGAACATTTCATGCAAAGATGGGCTCTATAAAGGACAGAAATGGTATGGACCTAACAGAAGCAGAAGATATTAAGAAGAGATGGCAAAAATACACATAAGAACTGTACAAAAAAGATCTTCACGACCCAGATAATCACGATGGTGTGATCACTGACTTAGAGCCAGACATCCTGGAATGTGAAGTCAAGTGAGCCTTAGAAAGCATCACTACAAACAAAGCTAGTGGAGGTGATGGAATTCCAGTTTAGCTCTTTCAAATCCTGAAAGATGATGATGTGAAAGTGCTGCACTCAATATGCCAGCAAATTTGGAAAACTCAACAGTGGCCACAGGACTGGAAAAGGGCAGTTTTCATTCCAATCCCAAAGAAAGGCAATGCCAAAGAATGCTCAAACTACTGCACAATTGCACTCATCTCACATGCTAGTAAAGGAATGCTCAAAATTCTCCAAGCCAGGCTTCAGCAATATGTGAACCGTGAACTTCCTGATGTTCAAGCTGGTTTTAGAAAAGGCAGAGGAACCAGAGATCAAATTGCCAACATCCGCTGGATCATCAAAAAAGCAAGAGAGTTCCAGAAAAACATCTATTTCTGCTTTATTGACTAGGCCAAAGCCTTTGAATGTGTGGATCACAATAAACTGTGGAAAATTCTGAAAGAGATGGGAATACCAGACACCTGACCTGCCTCTTGAAAAATCTGTATGCAAGTCAGGAAGCAACAGTTAGAACTGGACATGGAACAACAGACTGGTTCCAAATAGGAAAAGGAGTACATCAAGGCTGTATATTGTCACCCTGCTTATTTAACTTCTATGCAGAGTACATCATGAGAAACGCTGGACTGGAAGAAACACAAGCTGGAATCAAGATTGCCGGGAGAAATATCAATAACCTCAGATACGCAGATGACACCACCCTTATGGCAGAAAGTGAAGAGGAACTCAAAAGCCTCTTGATGAAAGTGAAAGTGGAGAGTGAAAAAGTTGGCTTAAAGCTCAACATTCAGAAAACAAAGATCATGGCATCTGGTCCCATCACTTCATGGGAAATAGATGTGGAAACAGTGGAAACAGTGTCTGATTTTATTTTGGGGGGCTCCAAAATCACTGCAGATGATGACTGCAGCCATGAAATTAAAAGACGCTTGCTCCTTGGAAGGAAAGTTATGACCAACCTAGATAGCATATTCAAAAGCAGAGACATTACTTTGCCAACAAAGGTCCTTCTAGTCAAGGCTATGGTTTTTCCTGTGGTCATGTATGGATGTGAGAGTTGGACTGTGAAGAAGGCTGAGTGCCAAAGAATTGATGCTTTTGAACTGTGGTGTTGGAGAAGACTCTTGAGAGTCCCTTGGACTGCAAGGAGATCCAACCAGTCCATTCTGAAGGAGATCAGCCCGGGGATTTCTTTGGAGGGAATGATGCTAAAGCTGAAACTGCAGTACTTTGGCCACCTCATGTGAAGAGTTGACTCATTGGAAAAGACCCTGATGCTGGGAGGGATTGGGAACAGGAGAAGGGGATGACAGAGGATGAGATGGCTGGATGGCATCACTGACTCGATGGACGTGAGTCTGGGTGAACTTCAGGAGTTGGTGATGGACAGGGAGGCCTGGCATGCTGCAATTCATGGGGTCACAAAGAGTCAGACACGACTGAGCGACTGAACTTAACTGAACTGAATAGTCTAGTGGTTTCACCTTCTTTCTTCAATTTATGTCTGAAATTTGCAATAAGGCATTCATGATCTGAGCCACAGTCAACTCCCAGTCTTGTTTTTGCTGACTGTATAGAGCTTCTCCATCTTTGGCTGCAAAGAATATGATCAATCTGATTTTTATATTGACCATCTAGTGATGTCCGTGTGTAGAGTCTTCTCTTGTGTTATTTGAAGTGGGTGTTTGCTATGACCAGTGCATTCTCTTTCCAAAACTCTGTTAGCCTTTGCCCTGTTTTATTTTGTACTCCAAGGCCAATTTTGCCTGTTATTCCAGGTATCTCTTGGCTTCCTTCTTTTTTATTCCAGTCCCCTATAGTGAAAACAACATCTTTTTTGAGTGTTAGTTCTAGAAGGTCTTGTAGGTCTTCATAGAACTATTCTATTTCAGCCTCTTCTGCATTGCCGGTTGGGGTATAGACTTGGATTACTGTGATATTGAATGGTTTGCCTTGGAAACAAACAGAGATTATTCTGTCGTTTTTAAGGTTGCATCCAAGTACTATATTTCAGACTCTTTTGTTGGCTATGAAGGCTACTCCATTTCTTCTAAGGAATTCTTGCCCACAATAGTAGATATAATGGTCATCTAAGTTAAATTCGCCCATTCCAGTCCATTTTAGTTCACTGATTCCTACAATGTCAATGTTCACTGTTGCCATCTCCTGTTTGACCACTTCCAATTTACCCTGACTCATGAACCTAACATTCCAGGTTCCTATGCAATATTGCTCTTTATAGGATAGGAGTTTACTTCCATCACCAGTCACATCCACAACTGGATGTTGTTTTTGCTTTGGCTCTGTCTCTTCATTCTTTTTGGAGTTATTTCTCCACCAATCTCCAGTAGAATAATCATATTAGGCACCTACCAACCTGGGGAGTTCATCTTTCAGTGTCCTATCATTTTGCCTTTTCATACTGTTCATGGGGTTCTCAAGGCAAGAATACTGAAGTGATTTGCCATTCCCTTCTCCAGTGGACCACATTTTGTCAGAACTCTCCACCATGACCCATCTGTCTTGGCTGGCCATACACGGCCTGGCTCAGTTTCACTGAGTTAGACAAGGCTGTGGTCCATGTGATCAGATTGGTTAGTTTTCTGTGATTGTGGTTTTCATTCTGTCTGCCACCTGATGGATAAGGATAAGAGGGCTATGGAAGTTTCCTGATGGGAGAGACTGATTGAGTGGGAATCTGGGTCTTGTTCTGATGGGCAGAGCCATACTCAGTAAATCTTTAATCCAATTTTCTGTTGATGGTTGGGGCTGTGTTCCCTCCCTGTTGTTTGACCTGAGGCCAAACTATGGTGGAGGTAATGAAGATAATGGCAACCTCCTTCAAAAGGTCCCATGCACGTGCTGCTGTACTCAGTGTCCCCAACCCTGCAGCAGGCCACCACTGACCCATGCCTCCACCAGAGACTCCTGGACACTCACGGACAAGTCTGGGTCAGTCTCTTGTGGGGTCATTGCTCCTATTTCGAGGGTCCTGGTGTACACAAGGTTTTGTTTGTGCCCTCCAAGAGTCTGTTTCCCCAATCCTGTGTAAGTTCTGGCAGCTCTACAGTGGGGTTAATGGCGACCTCCTCCAAGAGGGCTTTTGCCATACCCAGTTCTGCTGCACCCAGAACCCCTGCCCCTGTGGCAGGCCGGTGCTAACCCACACCTCCACAGGAGACACTCGAGTAGTTTGTGAGGTAAAGTAAAATTCAAAACAGTTCATCAAATTCATGAGGTATTTGGTGGTAAACTTTCTGGATGTCTCATATCAAGATCATCACCTACTTTCTTGATAATTATTGATTAACCATGGAAAATGTTATAATAGTGTATAGAAACTGTGTTTTTGAAGTTTCTAACTTTATATCCTTTGGTCTTTGCTGCCACTAAAAAAAATGTATTGCATTCCTTCATTGTATGGATACAATAAGAACGTCAAAAATACAAATAAGCAAGTCAAGAGTCCAATTTACATCTTTAAAAACCTGGGACCAAATTGTTTTCTGATCTTGCAGAAATACATTCTGAACAGAATTTTACCCTTGATAGCAATCACACCTCCACATGCAAGAGTTGTCTAATCTGATGAGTTTTCATATTATCATATAATAAAGAATATTCTGAAGTTTAACATCATTGCAAGAGTGGTATGAAATCTATTGGTTGTTTTTTCCCTGAAATCACTTTTAATATCATCTTCTCCTCTTTCTTTACTGTATCTATCACATTCAAATTAGATATATCTTTCCAAATATAAAAGCAAAGTTTATCTTGTCTTCAGTGAATTCAGTTCAGTTCAGTTCAGTCGCTCAGTCGTGTCTGACTCTTTGCGACCCCATGAATCGCAGCATGCCAGGCCTCCCTGTCCATCACCAACACCCGGAGTTCACTCAGACTCATGTCCATCGAGTCAGTGATGCCATCCAGCCCTTTCATCTTCTGTCGTCCCCTTCTCCTCCTGCCCCCAATCCCTCCCAGCATCAGAGTCTTTTCCAATGAGACAACTGTTCGCATGAGGTGGCCAAAGTACTGGAGTTTTAGCTTTAGCATCATTCCTTCCAAAGAAATCCCAGGGCTGATCTCCTTCAGAATGGACTGGTTGGATCTCCTTGCAGTCCAAGGGACTCTCAAGAGTCTTCTCCAACACCACAGTTCAAAAGCATCAATTCTATGGTGCTCAGCTTTCTTCACAGTCCAACTCTCACATCCATACATGACCACTGGAAAAACCATAGCCTTGACTAGATGGACCTTTGTTGGCAAAGTAATGTCTCTGCTTTTGAATATGCATCAGTGGATTAGGGTCAAAAATAAATAATACATGTTAAGAACCAAAACAATCGATTGAACTCTTTCAAGAACTGAGTACAAAAAAAACCGAAGTGAATCAATCCCCCCAAAATAACAAGCTCACAAAAGAGGAAAACAATCCCCAATCACTGCCATCTCCAAAACAGAGAGGGAGCAATCTGTTACTGATAAAGGGAATGAATAACCAGGCTAATGTTAACAAAACTTTTAGGGTTTTGTGTGAGCTAACCTGATGAATTAGGAACTATGCTATGCTATGCTATGCTATGCTATGCTAAGTCACTTCAGTCATGTCTGACTCTGTGTGACCCCACAGACAGCAGCCAACCAGGCTCCCCCATCCCTGAGATTCTCCAGGCAAGAACACTGGAGTGGGTTGCCATTTCCTTCTCCAATGCACGAAAGTGAAAAGTGAAAGTGAAGTTGCTCAGTTGTGTCCGACTCTTAGAGACCCCATGGACTGCAACCTTCCAGGCTCCTCCATCCATGGGATTTTCCAGGCAAGAGTACTGGAGTGGGGTGCCATTGCCTTCTCTGGAATTAGGAACTAGAGGAGCCCAAGTCCCAAGGAATGCTCTGATACTTTACCTCCCATCTTTATGGGGAGTGGTACCCTAAAGTTGGGGCAGGAAGGGAGAATTGAAGGAGATTACTGTTTGCACTCTAGGTTTTTGGTTAATGAACACTGGAAGAGGGACAGGAAAGCTGAGAGAGATCTCTCAGGGAAAAGCCCTGGTTTCACAGAGTGTAGGTCAGCTACAGTCACCTGCCAAAGGTCAAGGGTAGTGCAGCAGAAATGAAAAAAATAACCCAAGGTACAGGAAGCAGAGAATAGAACTGGAGATCAAAGAGAATTTCCCAAACCACCCAAAGGTGCTGGCAACCAGAAGGTAAAGCCAGGAGAGATCTCCCAGGGTACAGAAGACATATGAAATATAGCAGATAACCTCAAACTTGCCAGTGCTAGGACTCCAGGCCCCAACGATGGGAAAACCTAAGTCTATCTTAGATCCCACAATGAATTATTGTTTTATTGACTCAAAACTAATTTAGATTTACCCAAGCAATTGATCTTAATGCTTTCTTATGTTTCTTCCTGGATCTCTGAGTTTCCCTTTGGGATCACTTTCCTATACTTAAAAATCATTCTCTAGTACCTTCTTTCAGAGAAGGCAATGGCAACCCACTCCAGTACTCTTGCCTGGAAAATCCCATGGACGGAGGAGCCTGGTTGGCTACAGTCCGAGGGGTCGCAAAGAGTCGGACACGACTGAGCGACTTCACTTTCACTTTTCACTTTCCTGCATTGGAGAAGGAAATGGCAACCCACTCCAGTGTTCTTGCCTGGAGAATCCCAGGGACGGCAGAGCCTGGTTGGCTGCCGTCTATCGGATTGCACAGAGTAGCACACGACTGAAGCGACTTAGCAGCAGCAGCAGCAGCAGTACCTTCTTTAAAAATAGGCCAGCTATTTTTAACTAAGTGTCTTTATTGTATTTCTATGTTTTGGGTAAAGAGATTTATTATGTAAATGAAACTGCCCATTTAAATGCTGTTTGTGAGGTGTATTCCAGAGGATTTCTCTCTTTATAATCAGGTCACAGCTCATTTGGATAATGTCTTACCAGGAAGCATATGTATAAGCAGATATAACTTGAAGATCTCTGCAAAATACCGGATTTCTCACAGTCCAAAAGTTTACCAATATTGAATCGATTTTAAGGAATGAATCCATTAAAATTCAGACTGACCTAACCAATTCTTTATCCAAGTTTGTACAATAACCTTTGAAACCAGAAGCAAAGGCAGGATGATAGCCCATAGTATTAAAAAAACAATAAAAATAGATATTACATGCCATGTACTATCTTTCAAAGTACTCCTAATCCTCACTGGAGAGGAGTTCAAGGATCTTCGGGCTAACTGAATGCTTATACCTCACTTTCTAGAATGGCCTGATCCTCTGGATAAAGTCCTACTAGTCATTACCATTTAGAGAGTCATTTTCCTTCCATTGGCCCCTTCTGGTACCTGAGATATTTCCACGTTGTGAACCCTACGTTTCAGTAATGAAGAAAAACCAATTTTGACCCTACAAAAACAAAGTGCTTCTGCAAAAATCATTATAGTAATGTCCACTGAGACCAGGAAAGCAACAGAGATAAGAATAAATATTGGAGTTATTTTTTCTGCATAGTTCATTTTATCTCCCTAGAGAGTCTCCAATGGCTTTATAGAAGCTATTCAACTCCAGGGACTCTGCCCTTCCCGAAACAGCTGATGTACCTGTCATAGTAAACAATTCCTACACTACCACATAGTCTGTTCCCTTTAGGACACTATTTATTATATGAAACTAGTTCTTTGCTTGTTTACCACAAACAAACCATCTCTTGTAAAACACAATTCCTGGCACCAGGTAAAGGGAAACAGAAAATGAAACCACATAGGATACTTTGGAGAATTACCCAGAAGAATCACTAATTTACTCTCAGACATACAACATCCAAGTAATGGTTCCTATAGTGAGGTTTATATAATTGGAAAAAGTAGTAAGAAATTTACACAATTGAATAAGGTGGTGAAAGATTACATCTTAGTTGACATTATAAATGATACTTCCCTAGCTTCTGAAGCTAATTAGCAAATCTGAACTCTAAGGTCCAAGTGGTAATGAGGAAAGTAATAATTTTAGACTTTCTATTAGATTGTCAATGCAATATCTTTGTCATTTTTAGTATTTCAGTTGCACTTGGATAAATACTACTGGCCAAATAGAACAAACAATTCATTTCTAAGATGTCCACATGAATCTTCAAAGGAGACCAAACAGACTCTGCATGTGATCCTTGCTTTGATTTCTCATCATCCATCTGCCTTTAGACCTTGTCAGTAGAGTAATTGCAAGTATAGACTCTCCAGAGTCTTAAATACTTCTAAACAGCCATTGTCATAACATTTGATTTAACAACTCCTCATTTGATGGGAGGAGGGAAAAGGAAAAATCCTGGTCCAACCCCAAACTGTTTGCTGGTTTTGAGATAATACACATCTGGAGATCATAGTGGTAATTTTAGGTCTTCAATAAGAGTCTTATCTGCCCACCTCTCTTGCCTGGTTAGAGATTGATCATAAGGAGGAAGGAATTCAGGGGAGGCTAACTGTTCCAGAAAGAACAATCACCTCCACTATATATGCAAGACAAAGTTATATGATTATAATCACACAATGTCATCCAACGTGCTTAATATTTCCGTGCTCGGAATATCACCTAGTTTTGCATTGATTCTCACCTTCATAAATCAATCAGTCTAAAGTCTCACTCTGCTTCTGATACAGCATACTCTAAGAACTTCTGAGGGCAATTCATAAACAATAAAAATATCTGCTTTCTGGAATAGAAGGAACATACCTCAACATAATAAAAGCTGTATATGACAAACCCACAGCAAACATTATCCTCAATGGTGAAAAATTGAAAGCATTTCCTCTAAAGTCAGGAACAAGACAAGGGTGCCCACTTTCACCATTGCTATTCAAAATAGTTTTGGAAGTTTTGGCCACAGCAATCAGAGCAGAAAAAGAAATAAAAGGAATCCAAATTGGAAAAGAAGAAGTAAAACTCTCACTATTTGCAGATGACATGATCCTCTACATAGAAAACCCTAAAGACTCCACCAGAAAATTACTAGAACTAATCAATGACTATAGTAAAGTTGCAGGATATAAAATCAACATACAGAAATCCCTTGCATTCCTATACACTAATAATGAGAAAACAGAAAGAGAAATTAAGGAAACAATTCCATTCACCATTGCAATGGAAAGAATAAAATACTTAGGAATATATCTACCTAAAGAAACCAAAGACCTATATATAGAAAACTATAAAACACTGGTGAAAGAAATCAAAGAGGACCCTAATAGATGGAGAAATATACCATGTTCATGGATTGGAAGAATCAATATAGTGAAAATGAGTATACTACCCAAAGCAATTTATAGATTCAATGCAATCCCTATCAAGCTACCAACAGTATTCTTCACAGAGCTAGAACAAATAATTTCACAATTTGTATGGAAATACAAAAAACCTCGAATAGCCAAAGCTGTCTTGAGAAAGAAGAATGGAACTGGAGGAATCAACCTACCTGACCTCAGGCTCTACTACAAAGCCACAGTCATCAAGACAGTATGGTACTGGCATAAAGACAGAAATATAGATCAATGGAACAAAATAGAAAGCCCAGAGATAAATCCACGCACATATGGACACCTTATCTTTGACAAAGGAGGCAAGAGTATACAATGGATTAAAGACAATCTCTTTAACAAGTGGTGCTGGGAAATCTGGTCCACCACTTGTAAAAGAATGAAACTAGAACACTTTCTAACACCATACACAAAAATAAATTCAAAATGGATTAAAGATCTAAACGTAAGACCAGAAACTATAAAACTCCTAGAGGAGAACATAGGCAAAACACTCTCTGACATACATCACAGCAGGATCCTCCCTGACCCACCTCCCAGAGTAATGAAAATAAAAGCAAAAATAAACAAATGGGACCTAATAAAACTTAAAAAGCTTCTGCACAACAAAGGAATCTATTACAAGGTGAAAAGACAGCCTTCAGAATGGGAGAAAATAATAGCAAATGAAGCAACTGACAAACAACTAATCTCAAAAATATATAAGCAACTCCTGCAGCTCAACTCCAGAAAAATAAATGACCCAATCAAAAAATGGGCCAAAGAACTAAATAGACATTTCTCCAAAGAAGACATACAGATGGCTAACAAACACTTGAAAAGATGCTCAACATCACTCATTATCAGAGAAATGCAAATCAAAACCACTATGAGGTACCATTTCATGCCAGTCAGAATGGCTGTGATCCAAAAGTCTACAAGCAATAAATGCTGGAGAGGGTGTGGAGAAAAGGGAACCCTCTTACACTGTTGGTGGGAATGCAAACTAGTACAGCCACTATGGAGAACAGTGTGGAGATTCCTTAAAAAAACTGGAAATAGAACTGCCATATGATCCAGCAATCCCACTGCTGGGCATACACACTGAGGAAACCAGAAGGGAAAGAGACATGTGTACCCCAATGTTCATCGCAGCACTGTTTATAATAGCCAAGACATGGAAGCAACCTAGATGTCCATCAGCAGATGAATGGGTAAGAAAGCTGTGGTACATATACACAATGGAGTATTACTCAGCCATTAAAAAGAATACATTTGAATCAGTTCTAATAAGGTGGATGAAACAGGAGCCTATTATACAGAATGAAGTAAGCCAGAAAGAAAAACACCAATACAGTATACTAACACATATATATGGAATTTAGAAAGATGGTAACAATAACCCTGTATACGAGACAGCAGAAGAGACACTGATGTATAGAACAGTCTTATGGACTATGTGGGAGAGGGAGAGGGTGGGAATATTTGGGAGAATGGCATTGAAACATGTATAATATCATGTATGAAATGAGTCGCCAGTCCAGGTTCAATGCACGATACTGGATGCTTGGGGCTAGTGCACTGGAACGACCCAGAGGGATGGTATGGGGAGGGAGGAGGGAGGAGGGTTCAGGATGGGGAACACATGTATACCTGTGGCGGATTCATTTCGATATTTGGCAAAACCAATACAGTATTGTAAAGTTTAAAAATAAAATAAAATTAAAAAAAAAAGATATCTGCTTTCTTTGTTAACTAACACACCTTTTCTGAGTTTTCCTTGTGTTGTTCCCCCTTGCTGTAGTGTGTTGATATAACTCCAGTTACTTACATCATAGCAAAATTCTTTATTGGATTTTCCTGGTGATTCAGAGGATAAAGAGTCTGCCTATAGTACAAGAGACTCAGGTTCAATTCCTGGATCAGGAAGACCTCTGGAGAAAGGAATAGCTAACCAATCCAGTATTCTTGCCTGAAGAATTCCATGGACAGAGGAGCCTAGTGGGCTACAGTCCATGGGGTCACAGAGTCAGACACGACTGAGCTACTTTCAATGCAAGAATTCTTTATTAGAGTAAGAGGCTTTTAACTCACAGAATAGAATAGAGAAACATTAAGTAGATATAAAATATATACAATTAGGTTACAGATTAATACAAATATCCTTGGCTTTAAAAAGAAGTAAATGATTAAGTAGACCTTGAGAAACTATAGCAGCAAATGAGTCTTCTCATCATAGAAGCATCAAAATACTACACTGATAACTCTATAGTATCCTTCCTCTAAGTAACTTGAGAAGCATGGAAATATCTTGAACAATGGCACTTTATACTAGCATTTATTACTAATATTAGTAAGAATAGTATTGGTGGTTCAGTGATAAAAAAAATCTGCCTGCCAATGCAGGAGATGCAGGTTGTTTCTGGGTCGGGAAGATCCCCTGGAGAAAGAAATGGCAACCCACTCCACTGTTCTTATCTGGGAAATCCCATGGACAGAGGAGCCTGATGTGTTACAGTCCATGGAGTTGCAAAGATTCGGACACTATTTAACAACTAAACCAACAATAATTAGCAATAGTAGTACTGAGTCATTGTTAATATGATTTTTTTTTAAATACCAGAATAAAATAAGGAGGTTGGATACAAACACTAGAGAAACAACCTTAGATTGACGATAGCTCTGGCAATCCATAACAATGACACACAAGGCAAGTCACTTAACTATTAGACCTCAGTTTCCTCATATAAAAAATGGAGAGACTTTCCTCCTGATTCAATGGTTAAGACTCTGCACTTCCAATGCAGGAATGCAGGTTTGATTCCTGGTCAGGGAACAAAGATCCCACATGCTGTACAGTACAATTTTAAAAAAATGGAATGATAACATCTGCCCTCTTTGACTGAAGTGTTACACAAGGAGAAAAATTGAATAATGAGTGCAAAATAAACTGTAAAATTGTAAAGTACAACACAAAGTTGTGATTGAGACTGTACATATACTTTAGTTTCTACGTAGTTTTTTTCATGGATTTACACCATTATCACACAAACACTCTCTGCTATCCCCATGCCCTGCTGCTGCTAAGTCGCTTCAGTCCTGTCCGACTCTGTGTGACCCCATAGACGGCAGCCCACCAGGCTCCCCCGTCCCTGGGATTCTCCAGGCAAGAACACTGGAGTGGGTTACCATTTCCTTCTCCAATCCATGAAAGTGAAAAGTGAAAGTGAAGTTGCTCAGTCGTGTCCAACTCTTAGCGACCCCATGGACTGTGGCCTACCAGGCTCCTCCATCCATGGGATTTTCCAGGCAAGAGTACTGGAGTGGGTCGCCAGTGCCTTCTCCATCCTAATTTCATAGTATCAAAATACTATAGCTTCTAGAAAATTGAATCTACATATTGTAAATTGAAGAGTGCATTCAATTCAGTTATTTACTTGAATTTGAACCAATGGTAGGAAATAGGCTTGAGGGATCAGGGATGCAGCATAGCACATCAATGTCAATAAATTCCAACACTGAGAAATCAACTTCTCCCAGTGCTTTGGGTAGCTGTATGAATCAAAAACAATTCATTTAAAATATAATTCTGCATGTGATTAATCTATTGTCTGGTCTGATTGCCTGTGGTACATTTTTATAATTATAAACTGAATGGAGAATAAAGATAATTTAAATAATCTTATTGGCTGAAGCATAGGGCATTAATTCAGTTTATAATAGCAATAATGACCTCAGCCCAGGACATTTCCAGGCAATTAATGACTGGTTGGAGTTAATGGCCCGAGCTTCATCCAAGGACCATCAACTCCTTCAAACTGGTCATCAATCCTCAGAAAATGCCCAGTGCTCAGAGCACAGTCAGACCCACTCAGAATTTGACATCATCCCAACTTTTATTTTCAAGTAAATTAGTTGCTCTACTCTTTTCTTAAAAAGCCATTTGACTTGTAAATAAGCTAAAAATGATTGATATTATTTTGAATAGTAAATTAATTCATGGGACATGTTGCTGCTGCTGCTGCTGCTAAGTCGCTTCAGTTGTGTCCGACTCTGTGCAACCCCAGAGATGGCAGCCCACCAGGCTCCCCCGTCCCTGGGATTCTCCAGGCAAGAACACTGGAGTGGGTTGCCATTTCCTTCTCCAATGCATGAAAGTAAAAAGTGAAAGTGAAGTTGCTCAGTCGTGTATGACTCTTCGCGACCCCATGGTCTGCAGCCTACCAGGCTCCTCCGCCCATGGGATTTTCCAGGCAAGAGTACTGGAGTGGGTTGCCATTGCCTTCTGTGTCATGGGACATAAGAACAACTAAATGTCACCTAGGCATATCATATCAATAGATTAAATTGTACTGTAATATTGAAAAAATAGCACAGATGCAAAATACAAGACACCCATGCCCCAACTCTACAAATGCCTCAATCTCAGTCCTACTAAGCAAAGCCTGGGTAGTGAGTCCCCTTTCCATGTTTTTATTTTCTCTCTTTCAGAGAGAGAATCAGAGTTAAACTGTGATCGACACATTTCTACTTTCTACCTAACAAGCTGCCTTGCTGACTGTAAATTCTTTTCCAGAAGGAGTAGAAGACAGAGCCGAGAGAAACTTTTAATATGCAAGCCCAAGCGATACCACATGACAATATCATCAGTCATTTCTAGCTCCTCTAGACTACTTCACATATTTTTTCCCATCTCACAGGAGGCATACAAAGCAGATGACCTGGATCACCAGCAGGGCATGCACAGGCTCTTTGTGAGTCATTCAAGTATAGAGAGGATTTGGTCAGTCAGTCCCCATCTCAATGGGAGGCCACTGGAATGCTGCTCACCCTGGAGTTACAGCCGATAGGAAAAACAATGCAATGTCTCATTGACTTTGCCTCCCACCAGCTATCCCTAGCCCTCTTTTTTTCCTACTGATTCCTTTGTTGTTTTAATCCATCATGGGAAAGGCAGAAGTCATGAAATAACAGTGTTTAAACTGGCCTGTACAGTCAGGGTCATTGCCCCCAAAGGCATGAACTCAGACCACCTGTGACTGTTAATGAAAAAGAAGATGCTTCATTCAGAGATCACGCATGTCCACAGTCCTGACTTGGCTGAACTTGTTTCCTTCTATTCACTACCAGTCTGAAAAGGAAAACCTTTTAAAACTGTGTGTATTAGATTCAAGCGGACAATTCATTATCATTATCACTTACATTAACAGCTAATGTCCACACCAGGCCTCACTCAGGCTGTGCCAAGTCACTGTCTGTATAAGGGAAGAGAAAGCCCCCTGGTAGCTGAACTAACAGCTACCAGAGGGGATTTCTCAGTAGGGATGAGAGATGTGTTGTCAAAGAGTAAAGTCTAGTCATTGAAGTTGATGGATGATAAGAACAGTCAAAATAATATTAATAATGATATATTCATAAAGTAAGAAAAACATCACATTCCCACATTTTCTTACTTATTAGGGTAATGGAATCTATCATTAAAACCATTATTTCTCTTGACAAAAAGTAAACATAAAGTAACTCATAAGCTGTCACAAAGAATACTTATGTATTGATGGTTTGATGTTTCATAAAGTCATGAAAAAAAAAGTTCAAAATATGGATGTTGTCCATGCCATGATATAACCTCCATCCACGGTCCACAGTAGGTACAGGAAAAATTAAGATATGGAGAATTGTGAAGCAGGATAAAGGAAATACTAAAAAACACAATTTGCTACTACTTTGCAAAAGTAAATTTGATGTGCTAGAATAGGACACATCTTAATTTAATTAAGAAGTTATGTTTATGCAGATCAACACTAAACTGGGAGGCAAATTAATAAGTTTTACAGAATAAAATTAAAATTTGAATTTGAGGGAAAAAGCAGTAATTTTTATATCATTTTATAAAAAGCAGCAGATGGTTCATGTCAAGAGTCCTACTTGATTTCTAGAAGCAGACAACTTAGAAAAATATATATATGTTGTACAGATAAAGCTTTAACTAGATAATTGGTTTAGGGGCAGATTTTCTATGCCGGAGCTCAGAGGACTCAGGAAGCTTGAGCCCCTTTTAGTGGAGCTAGGAAATGAACTCATGTCTGTCTTAATACAAAGCTTATGCGCTTTCTGTCTTACTGTGGGCCACATGTTAAGATCTCTTCCTATCACTCCATACAATGTGCTATTTCACTTAGACTTCACAAGCCATTTAAACATGCAAACAGGAGGGAAGCTAGTTCGTGGTGTCTCCATTACTAACCATCTATCTAACCTGTTCAGCTATAAAACAAGAAGATAGGACATGTCCTCAGGAAGCCCTGATTTGCATCTAATCATAGATTACAATTTGGAAAATCTTTTCATCTAAGAGATATCACAACTGCAATCAGAAGATGGCAAAGAAGTGATGTCAATACCTAAAAAAAAAAAAGAAAGTGTAGACCAACGCATATCAAAGGATATTCAACAAAATACATTACAAGAATGCGTCAAAAGTTTCAAAGTCCTGAAAAGCAAGGGAATGCTGAGATTTCATCACAGATGGGAGGAGATGAAGGAGATATGATTACAAAACACAATATGGTGTCCTAGACTGCATGCTTTAATAGTAAAAGTACATTAGTGGGAAATATAATAAAATCTGAGTAAAGTTTTTTTTTTTTATATATGGACCATTTTTTAGTCTTGATTCTATTTGTTACAATATCACTTCTTTTTTTTTAATTTAATTTTATTTTTAAACTTTACATAATTGTATTAGTTTTGCCATTACAAAATGAATCTGCCATAGGAATACGTGTGTTCCCCATCCTGAGCCCTCCTCCCTCCTCCCTCCCCACACCATCCCTCTGGGTCATCCCAGTGCACCAGCCCCAAGCATCCAGCATCGTGCATCGAACCTGGACTGGCAACTCGTTTCATACATGATATTTTACATGTTTCAATGCCATTCTCCCAAATATTCCCACCCTCTCCCTCTCCCACGGAGTCCATAAGACTGCTCTATACATCAGTGTCTCTTTTGCTGTCTCGTACACAGGGTTATTGTTACCATCTTTCTAAATTCCATATATATGCGTTAGTATACTGTATTGGTGTTTTTCTTTCTGGCTTACTTCACTCTGTATAATAGGCTCCAGTTTCATCCACCTCATTAGAACTGATTCAAATGTATTCTTTTTAATGGCTGAATAATACTCCATTGTGTATATGTACCACAGCTTTCTTATCCATTCATCTGCTGATGGACATCTAGGTTGCTTCCATGTCCTGGCTATTATAAACAGTGCTGCGATGAACATTGGGGTACACGTGTCTCTTTCCCTTCTGGTTTCCTCAGTGTGTATGCCCAGCAGTGGGATTGCTGGATCATAAGGCAGTTCTATTTCCAGTTTTTTAAGGAATCTCCACACTGTTCTCCATAGTGGCTGTACTAGTTTGCATTCCCACCAACAGTCAATGACTATAGTAGAGTTGCAGGATATAAAATCAACATACAGAAATCCCTTGCATTACTATACACTAATAATGAGAAAACAGAAAGAGAAATTAAGGAAACAATTCCATTCACCATTGCAATGGAAAGAATAAAATACTTAGGAATATATCTACCTAAAGAAACTAAAGACCTATATATAGAAAACTATAAAACACTGATGAAAGAAATCAAAGAGGATACTAACAGATGGAGAAATATACCATGTTCATAGATCGGAAGAATCAATATAGTGAAAATGAGTATACTACCCAAAGCAATCTATAGATTCAATGCAATCCCTATCAAGCTACCAACAGTATTCTTCACAGAGCTAGAACAAATAATTTCACAATTTGTATGGAAATACAAAAAACCTCGAATAGCCAAAGCTGTCTTGAGAAAGAAGAATGGAACTGGAGGAATCAACCTGCCTGACTTCAGGCTCTACTACAAAGCCACAGTCATCAAGACAGTATGGTACTGGCACAAAGACAGAAATATAGATCAATGGAACAAAATAGAAAGCCCAGAGATAAATCCATGCACATATGGACACCTTATCTTTGACAAAGGAGGCAAGAATATACAATGGATTAAAGACAATCTCTTTAACAAGTGGTGCTGGGAAATCTGGTCAACCACTTGTAAAAGAATGAAATTAGAACACTTTCTAACACCATACACAAAAATAAACTCAAAATGGATTAAAGATCTAAACGTAAGACCAGAAACTACAAAACTCCTAGAGGAGAACATAGGCAAAACACTCTCTGACATACATCACAGCAGGATCCTCTATGACCCACCTCCCAGAATATTGGAAGTAAAAGCAAAAATAAACAAATGGGACCTAATTAACCTTAAAAGCTTCTGCACATCAAAGGAAACTATTAGCAAGGTGAAAAGACAGCCTTCAGAATGGGAGAAGATAATAGCAAATGAAGCAACTGACAAACAACTAATCTCGAGAATATACAAGCAACTCCTACAGCTCAACTCCAGAAAAATAAATGACCCAATCAAAAAATGGGCCAAAGTACAATATCACTTCTGTTTTATGTTTAGTTTTTTGACTGCAAAGCATGTGAGATCTTAGCTTTCAGATCAGGGATTGAGTCTGCACTGCCTGCATTGGAAGGCAAAGTCCCAACCACTGGACCACCAGGGAAGTCCCTGAATAAAGTATTTAAATGCTAACAAAATGTGAAAAAACAACAACAACAACAACAAAAAACCACCTAAATTTCAAAGAGTGCTTTAAAACACTCCACAGAGACTATTTAAACATTAATAATCAAGGATCATCAGATTTCCAAGTAGCATACAATGTATGTGCTATTTAAACAAGACACATAAGAAGAAAAGTTATACTGAGTCTAGGAGCTGAAACAAAGCACTAAAGGTATGTACACCTTTCTGGGTACCATGTTGGCTGTCCTCTGTCCTCCCAGCTCCTTGGATTAAAGGGTCTCTAAGATATAGTAGGGGCTCCCCCGGTAGCTCAGACAGTGAAAAATCAGACTCCAATGTGGGAAACACGGGTTTGATCCGTGGGTTAGGAAGATGCCCTGGAGAAGGGAATGGCAACCCACTCCAGTATTCTTGCCTGGAGAATCCCATGGATAGAAGAGCCTGGTGGGCTACAGCCCAAGGGGTCACAAAGAGTCAGACATGACTGAGCAACTAACACACATACAAGATGTATTTATTTTGTGAAAGCCTGTATTTAATTTCTATTAAAATTATACATTGAGTGTTAATTAACTGTCTTCTCTCCATCTATTTTATGTTATTTCTTCATATGCTTATGAGCATGTGCAGTGGATTTGTTTCACATTTAGAGAGCAGAGTCAGGGCACTGATCAATCACAAAGTCATCTATCAAAGGAAAATAGAAACACTTCTATTCTCTTCTAAAATAAGTGTTTCAGGAGGTTATAATGGAATGCACCTTACTCTATTCCTGTTTCATGGAACTGACATGAGATGTTTTTTCTAAACTGAGTCCATTTTTAAGATGTGGTACAAGAACTGTGGTACAGAAGACTCTTGAGAGTCCATTGGACAGCAAGGAGATCAAACCTGTCACTCCTAAAGGAAATCTACCCTTGAATATTCATTGGGAGGACTGATACTGAAGCTGAAGCACCAATACTTTGGCCACCTGTTGCGAAGAGCCAACTCATTGGAAAAGACCCTGATGCTAGGAAAGATTGAGGACAGGAGAAGGGGGTGACAGAGGATGAGATGGTTGGATAGCATCATCGACTCAATGGACATCAGATCAGATCAGATCAGATCAGTCGCTCAGTCGTGTTCGACTCTTTGTGACCCCATGAATCACAGCACGCCAGGCCTCCCTGTCCATCACCAACTCCTGGAGTTCACTCAGACTCATGTCCATCGAGTCAGTGATGCCATCCAGCCATCTCATCCTCTGTCGTCCCCTTCTCCTCCTGACCTCAATCCCTCCCAGCATCAGACTCTTTTCCAATGAGTCAACACTTCGCATGAAGTGGCCAAAGTACTGGAATTTCAGCTTTAGCATCATTGCCTCCAAGGAAATCCCAGGGCTGATCTCCTTCAGAATGGACTGGTTGGATCTCCTTGCAGTCCAAGGGACTTCTCAAGAGTCTTCTCCAACACCACAGTTCAAAAGCATCAATTCTTCGGCGCTCAGCCTTCTTCACAGTCCAACTCTCACATCCATACATGACTACTGGAAAAACCATAGCCTTGACTAGACGGACCTTTGTTGGCAAAGTAATGTCTCTGCTTTTGAATATGCTATCTAGGTTGGTCATAACTTTCCTTCCAAGGAGCAAGCGTCTTTTTATTTCATGGCTGCAGTCACCATCTGCAGTAATTTTGGAGCCCAGAAAAATAAAGTGTGACACTGTTTCCCCATCTATTTCCCATGAAGTGATGGGACCTGATGCCATGATCTTTGTTTTCTGAATGTTGAGCTTTAAGCCAACTTTTTCACTCTCCACTTTCACTTTCATCAAGAGGCTTTTGAGTTCCTCTTCACTTTCTGCCATAAGGGTGGTGTCATCTGCATATCTGAGGTTATTGATATTTCTCCCAGCAATCTTGATTCCAGCTTGTGTTTCTTCCAGTCCAGCATTTCTCATAATGTACTCTGCATAGAAATTAAATAAGCAGGGTGACAATATACAGCCTTGATGTACTCCTTTTCCTATTTGGAACCAGTCTGTTGTTCCATGTCCAGTTCTAACTGTTGCTTCCTGACCTGCATACAGATTTCTCCAGAGGCAGATCAGGTGGTCTGGTATTCCCATCTCTTTCAGAATTTTCCACAGTTTATTGTGATCCACACAGTCAAAGGCTTTGGCATAGTCAATAAAGCAGAAATAGATGTTTTTCTGGAACTCTCTTGCTTTTTCCATGATCCAGTGGATGTTGGCAATTTGATCTCTGGTTCCTCTGCTTTTTCTAAAACCAGCTTGAACATCAGGAAGTTCACGGTTCACATATTGCTGAAGCCTGGCTTGGAGAATTTTAAGCATTACTTTACTAGCGTGTGAGATGAGTGCAATTGTGCGGTAGTTTGAGCATTCTTTGGCATTGCCTTTCTTTAGGATTGGAATGAAAACTGCCCTTTTCCAGTCCTGTGGCCACTGCTGAGTTTTCCAAATTTGCTGGCATATTGAGTGCAGCACTTTCACAGCATCATCTTTCAGGATTTGGAATAGCTCAACTGGTATTCCATCACCTCCACTACCTTTGTTCGTAGTGATGCTTTGTAAGGCCCGCTTGACTTCACATTCCAGAATGTCTGGCTCTAGGTCAGTGATCACACCATCGTGATTATCTGGGTCATGAAGATCTTTTAAGTTTGAGCAAACTCTGGGAGATAGTGAAGGACAAGGAAGCCTGGCCTGCTGCAATCCATGAGGTTGCAAAGAGTCAGCCACGACTAAGTGACTGAACAAAAACAACAAATCTTTAGATATGTAACAACAACAAACCAAATGAAATGCAAACAGAAAATTCTCAGTTTAAAAAACAGGATTTGTTCCAAAAACTGCAAAAGAGTTGTTCAAACTAACTGCTTTTCATCTATAAACAACTTTACTCATAGTGATCGTATGGTTGAAGTGTCACACCAAGTAGACCCAAGTATTAATAGTGTTGAAAAGGGGCATAACTTTTATCGGGTTCTGAATTCAGGTCCAACCACACAGAGAGGAAGGGAAAAGGATGACAAATGAAGCTTTTTGTACTTCTGGTTAATGGCAGAATGAGCTTTAAAAGGATTTTGAAACATGCAAATTGTATCTTGGGAATTCTCTCACTTCCCTTTTTAAAATTTTTCCCCTAAAATGTAATGATGTTCAACATCACTGCTGCTGCTGCTAAGTTGCTTCAGTCATGTCTGACTCTGTGTGACCCCATAGACAGCAGCCCACCAGGCTCCCCTTTCCCTGGGATTCTCAACATCACTAATTATTAGAGAAATGCAAATTGCAACTACAATGAAATATCACCTCACAGCAGTCAAACTGTGTCTTGGGAATTCTCTCACTTCCCTTTTTTATTGTTCCCCTACAATGAAATGATGTTCAACATCACTAATTATTAGAGACATGCAAATCAAAACTACAATGAAATATCACCTCACACCAGTCAAAATGGCCATCACCAAAAAATTCACAAACAATAAATGCTGGAGAGGGTGTGAAGAGAAGGGAACACTGCTAGTGTGAATACAAATTGGCATGGCCACTGTGGAGAACAGTATGGAGGTTCCTCAGAAAACTAAAAATAGAGCTACATATGATCCTGCAATCCCACTCCTGGGCATATATTCAGAGAAAAACATGGTCCGAAAGGCTACATGTACCCCAGTGTTCTTTGCAGCACTGTTTACAATAACCAAGACTTGGAAGCCACCTTAATGTCCATCAACAGAGGAATGAATAAAGAAGATGTGGTATATATGAGAAAGAAGAAAGTGAAAGTCGCTCAGTCATGTCTGACTCTTTGTGACCCCAATGGTCTATACAGTCCATGGATTTCTCCAGGCCAGAATACTGAAGTGGGTAGCCTTTCCCTTCTCCAGGGGATCTTCCCAACCCAGGGATCAAACCCAGGTATCCTGTATGGCAAGCGGATTCTTTATCAGCTGAGCCCCAGGAAGCCCTCTGGTATATATACAATGGACTATTACTCGGTCAGTAATAATGCCAAACAAAATAATGCCATTTGCAACAACATGGATGGACCTAGAGACTGTCATATTGAGTGAAGTAAGTCACAGAAGGAGAAATATTGTATGGCATTCCTTATATGTAGAATTTTAAAAAAAATGATACAAATGAACTTATATACAAAATAGAAAGAGACTCAGAGAATGAACTTATGGTGGCCACGGTGGGGAGGACAGAGGAAGGGATGGTTAGGGAATTTGGGATGGACATGTACACTCTGCTCTATTTAATATGGATAACCAATGAGGCCCTACTGTATAGCACATGGAACTCCGTTCAATGATATGCAGCAGCCTGGATGGGAGGGGAGTTTGGGGGAGAATGGATGCACATATATGTATAATTAAGTCCTTTTGCTGTCCACCTGAAACTACCACAACACTGTTTTTTGGTTGTTTCTAATTATTTATTTTAATTGGAGGCTAATTACTTTACAATATTGTGGTGGTTTTTGCTATACGCTGACCTGAATTAACCATAGGTATACATGTGTTCCCCATCCTGAACCCCCCTCCCACCTCCCTCCCCATCCCATCCCTCAAGGTCATCCCAGTGCACCAGCCGTGAGCGCCCTGTCTCATGCATCAAACCTGGACTGACGATCTATTTCACATATGGTAATATACATATTTCAGTGCTATTCTCTCAAATCATCCCACCCTCACCTTCTCCCACAGAGTCCAAAAGCTTTCTTATCCATTTGTTTGCCGATAGACATCTAGGTTGCTTTCATGTCCTGGCTATTATAAACAGTGCTGTGATGAACATTGGGGTACATGTGTCTCTTTCAATTCTGGTTTCCTCGGTGTGTATGCCCAGCAGTGGGATTGCTGTGTCGTATGGCAGTTCTGTTTCCAGTTTTCTAAGGAATCTCCACACTGTTCTCCATAGTGGTTGTACTAGTTTGCATTCCCATCAACAGTGTAAGAGGGTTCCTTTTTCTCCGCATCCTCTCCAGCATTTATTCTTTGTAGACTTTTGGATAGCAGCCATTCTGACCAGCATAAGATGGTACCTCATTGTGGTTTTGATTTGCATTTCTCTGATAATGAGTGATGTTGAGCATCTTTTCATGTGTTTGTTAGCCATCAGTATATCTTCTTTGGAGAAATGTCTATTTAGTTCTTTGGCCCATTTTTTGATTGGGTCATTTATTTTTCTGGAATTGAGCTGCTGGATTTGCTTGTGTATTTTTGAGATTAATTCTTTGTCAGTTGCTTCATTTGCTATTATTTTCTCCCATTCTGAAGGCTGTCTTTTCACCTTACTTATAGTTTCCTTCATACCACAACATTGTTAATGGGCTATACTCCAGTATAAGATAAAAAGTTAAGAAAAATTGCTTCCCTACTCCATGCTGCCTCTCTCCCTTGAGGACCATGAGCCCAGGGCCTTGCTGTTAATCTCCTCTGCCCCAGCCTCAGTTACTTCATTTATTTCTCAGAAATCATTGACTTCATTTTCCTAAGATCACATCTCAGAGTCTCTTTGCATAGTGGATATTGAGTTAAGAGGAAAGATATGAACTTAAACCTCTGTGTCTCATTTTCCTCTGGCAATAATGATAATAATTCTTTACCTAAATCACATGATGGTGGTGAGCAATAAAATTTAAAATGGAGACTACATAAATGCATGGTGTCAACTAAATTGCAAGCCAATTTCCAAGTATTATTTTGTTGAACTCATTTACACAAATGTGTAATAAGCCCATTAACACTTTGAGAATCATATATTCTTTAACAAATGAATGATGAATAACTCTAATTAATCTCTAATTGGTAAACTTTCAGGAATATTAAAAACGTATGTGAAAAAGACTCAGTAATTTGGAGGAAAGATGCTCTGGACAAAAACATCAGGCACACAGCCAGTCCCACAGTTCAGTTCAGTTCAGTCATTCAGTTGTGTCCAATTCATCGCTACCCCATGGACTATAGCACGCTAGGCCTCCCTGTCCGTCACCAACTCCCGGAGTCTACTCAAACTCATCTCCATTGAGTCGATGATGCCATCCAACCATCTCATCCTCTGTCGTCCCCTTCTCCTTCCACCTTCAATCTTTCCCAGCATCAGGGTCTTTTCAAAAGAGTCAGCTCTTTGCATCAGGTGGCCAAAGTATTGGAGTTTCAGCTTCAACATCAGTCCTTCCAATGAACACTCAGGACTGATCTCTTTTAGGGTGGACTGGTTGGATCTCCTTGCAGTCCAGGGGACTCTTAAGAGTCTTCTCCAACACCACAATTCAAAGGCATCAATTCTTTGGCCCTCAGCTTTCTTTATAGTCCAACTCTCACATCCATACATGACCACTGAAAAAACCATAGCCTTGACGTGACAGACCTTTATTAGTAAAGCAATGTCTCTGCTTTTGAATATGCTATCTAGGTTGATCATAACTTTCCTTCCAAGGAGTAAGCATCTTTTAATTTCATGGCTGCAATCACCATCTGCAGTGATTTTGGAGCCCCCCAAAATAAAGTCAGCCACAGTTTCCATTGTTTCCCCATCTATTTCCCATGAAGTGATGGGACCAGATGCCATGATCTTAGTTTTCTGAATGTTGAGCTTTAAGCCAACTTTTTCACCCTCCTCTTTCACTTTCATCAAGAGGCTCTTTAGTTCTTCTTCACTTTCCGCCATAAGGGTGGTGTCATCTGTATATCTGAAGTTATTGATATTTCTCCTGGCAATCTTGATTCCAGCTTGTGCTTTATCCAGCCCAGTGTTTCTCACAGAGCCTGCCAAAATCAGAGTTCCAGAAAGTTATCCTAATTTCTCATTTTTTCCCCCATCTTTTTCTTCTCTTAGCTTGTAGTTTTAGGGCAAGGACAAAAGAGTCTTCATGTGTTTCTGGGAGTTTCTGTCCAGTGGTTTCTGGAGAGATGGAGTTAAGGGGTAGGGAGTGATTGTCTGCTAGTACATTAAGACAGGTCATCTGCAAGTGCTAAGAAGTGGCCAGCAGTAACCTTCCCTAAGTGGCCACTGGAACTACAGTCTCTAGTATGATGCTTCCAACCTTCAGTTGCAGAAAATAATTCAATTCTGTAGCTTCTCCTGCCTGGAAAAATGTTACTGTTAGTTTCTTGTTGATACATGGCACATAATATAAATCTGCATCTTAAGAGGCATGAGTGATATTCATCTACAGGATTGAATTAGACTGAGTTTTAGACTGATGAAAGGGGAACAGCTATATGAAATGGTACATGATGTGCCCTCTGCAGGACGGTCACAGACACAAAGACGTCTGCTGGACTAAGAATGGATTAAATTACACATTCATGGTGTCTTTGCAGAGAAGGCAATGGCACCCCACTCCAGTACTCTTGCCTGGAAAATCCCATGGATGGAGGAGCCTGGTAGGCCATAGTCCATGGGGTCGCTAAGAGTCAGATACGACTGAGCAACTTCCCTTTCACTTTCCACTTTCACGCACTGGAGAAGGAAATGGCAACCCACTCCAGTGTTCTTGCCTGGAGAATCCCAGGGAAGGGGGAGCCTGGTGGGCTTCTGTCTATGGGGTTTCACAGAGTCGGATATGACTGAAGCGACTTAGTAGTAGCATGGTGTCTTTGCAGCCCTCACAGGGTGATAATGGTGAGGAAAATTTGACATCATGTTTTAGGATTAAAATATTTCTCTTTATCACATTATCTTCCATCAAGTTATCTTATAACTTGGCAGAGGACTTAGGTAGAAGACTTAAGACATAATGTTACGGGTCTTTAATCCACAGTGTTCCTTGTTTCAACCACAACCACCTACTTCAATGTCTGAAATTTTCTCAGGGCAGGTGAGTCTGGATGGGAACAAGAAGGCACTAGGAGCATCAAAAGTCTATGATGAGCTGAGAGTAGAAATCAAAAGCAACTGAAATGTAGATTGTTGTCTGTATCATTTAGTTGTCACTGCATAAAAATCCATTCCAAATTTAGTGCCTTAAGCCACAATCATTTATTTGCTCATAGACCTTCAGTTTGAGTAGGCTGTGTAGAAACGGCTTGTCTCCATGTGGTATGTGTTATTCGCTTAGTTGTATCTGACTCTTGTGACCCCATGGACTGTAGACCGCCAGGCTCCTCATCAAAAACGCTTTAGTGAAAGCTAAACTGAGTAATGGGACATCCAAGATGGTGTAACATTCTCATCTGATGCTTCAGCTTCAATGGTTGGATTATACAGGGGCCTGTTGGTCATCTCTTTCATAGGTCTTCTCAGCAGGGTGGCTGGACCTCTTTATATGATGGCTCAGAGCTCTAAAGGCTTCCCTTGTGGCTCAGCTGATAAAGAATCTGCCTGCACAGATGAATGGATAAGAAAGCTGTAGTACATATACACAATGGAATATTACTCAGCTATTAAAAAGAATGCATTCGAATCACTTCTAATGAGGTGGATGAAACTGGAGCCTATTATACAGAGTGAAGTAAGTCAGAAAGAAAAACACCAGTACGGTATATTAACACATATATATGGAATTTTAAAAGATGGTAATGATGACCGTATATGCGAGACAGCAAAAGAGACACAGATGTAAAGAACAGACTTTTGGACTCTGTGGGAGAAGGCAAGGGTGGGATGATTTGAGAGAATAGCATTGAAACATGTATATTACCATATGTGAAATAGATCACCAGTCCAGGTTCAATGCATGAGACAGGGTGCTCAGGGCTTGTGCACTGGGATGACCCTGAAGGATGGGATGGGGAGGGAGGTGTGAGGGAGGGTCAGGATGGGGGACACATGTACACCCATGGCTGATTCATGTCAATGTATGGCAAAAACCACTATAATATTGTAAAGTAATTAGCCTCCATTTAAAATATATAAATAAGTTTTTATAACTAGAACTTCCATATGACCCAGCACTCCCATTCCTGGGCATATACCTGGAGAAAATCATAGTTTCAAAAGATGCGTGCACCTCAGTGTTTATTACAACACTATTTACAATAGCCAAGACATGGAAGCAACCTAAATGTCCTTTGACAGAAGAATGAATAAAGAAGATGTGATACATATATACAATGGAATATTACTCAGCCATAATAAGGGAAAAAAATGACTGTGCCATTTGCAGAGATGTGGATGGACCTAGAGACTGTTGTACAGGGCAAAGTAATTCAGAAACAGAAAAACAAACATCATATAATACTGCTTATATGTGGAATCCAGAAAAATGATACAGATGAACTTATTTGCAAAGTTGAAACAGAGATACAGAGGTAGAGAATAAATGTATGGATGCCAAGAAGGAAAGGTGGTGGGGTGAATTCGGAGATTGGCACTGACATATATACATTACTTTGTATAAAATAGATAACTAATAAGAACCTACTGAATAGCACAGGGAACTCTACTCAATGCTCTGTGGTGACCTAAATAGGAAGGAAATATATAAAAGAGGGGATATATGTATATGTGTGGCTGATTGACTTTGCTATAAAGCAGAAACTAGCATAATGTATAAAGCAGCTATACTCCAATAAAAATTAATTTTAGAAAAAGACAGAAAAAAAATCTGCCTGCAATGCAGGAGACCTGGGTTCAATCCCTGGGTTGGGAAGACCCCCTGGAGAAGGGAATGGCTAGCCACTCCAGTATTCCGGCCTGGAATTCTCTAGGACTCTATAGATCACAGGGTCTCAAAGAGTCGGATACGACTGAGCGACTTTCACAGAGCTCTACGGAAGTAAAATCAGTTCTAGGCTTCTTATGGCTTAAGCACACAGCACAGTGTCATGTCTACAGCGTTCCTATAGGCCCAAGCAACCCTCTGGCCCTATGCTTAAATCTGGCCATTCACAACATTGTCAGCATCCATTTATCAGAGCAACAAAGTATAAAACAGAAGTAGTATATTATAACTCATGTCAAGTATGTTTGCAAATAAAGTTTTATTGGAAAACACCCCACTGAATGCCACAGCTAATCTCAGATTTCTGCCTCATATCTTCAAGAGTTTCTAGAACTGAACTCCTTTTGATGCCTGACCCATCCTGGATGTCTTTGGTTCACCGGTCCTTCCATTTCTGTGTTCAGCCTCCCCACCTCAAATAAGAAGTTAGAAAACTCAGATTTTCCCCTTTGATACTAAGTTTCATAAGTCAGTTCACTCCAATTCAAGGCAGAGCTTCCTAAATCTCCTATTTGTATTAAGACCTCATAA
This sequence comes from Bubalus bubalis, assembly GCF_019923935.1. Taxonomy (NCBI): domain Eukaryota; kingdom Metazoa; phylum Chordata; class Mammalia; order Artiodactyla; family Bovidae; genus Bubalus; species Bubalus bubalis. Next base: position 39,914,268 of record NC_059169.1, on the reverse strand, counting down.
GACATGTTAGGTACGGAGAGAAGGATGATCCTGTTAGATTTCATAAGATGAAGAGTTATGTTAGTTTGCCCATTTTTTGTGATTGTCTCTTAGTTTATGTTCTTCAATTAAGAATTAACAAGTTCAAGGGCCAAGTCTACCTTAGACTTAGGACCGATGAGCTAACACTTTCCTTTCTTTATAGTTCACATTGGTATTTTTATATGTCTCCCTCTAATAAAATGTAATTATTTTATATTTTAAATTTATTCCTAGGACTATGAATTTTACCTGTTGTCTACTGTGTTTCAATCCATAAATAAATCATGTAACAAAATTTTTAAAAAGAGTTAAAGAAAAGTATGTGATTTTTATGAAGGGAAGAAACACAGTTCTAAATTAAAGGTCCATCCAAAGTACTAGATTCAACAAAAGTATCCCATAGAGAATAATAAAGGCATCTGTATTTAGCAAAGTTAAATATTAGTCTTCAGTGGCCATGTGTTTTGGCAGACAGTTCCACTCCACAATGCAGGGATAGCTCTCATATTGAATTGCCTTTAATGGAGAAAAATGAATTGCTGTTGATCTTATCTTGATAAATTATGAAATGCTATGCTAATCTCTCCCATTTTGATTTGCCACCTCATTTTTTCTTTCTATTTACCACACTTGAACTTTTTAAACAAAATGAATCATACAGCTTGGCAAAATCAATTTACTGAAATGGGTCTTTGTCACTTTTACTCTGAAAAAGGAATGTCATATATGCCATAACCAAAAGGCACTCTTCCATGGGATTCTACCAGTCTGATATACATTTGCTAGTGATTTCAGGCCAAAGGACCCTGAAGTGTCCAATGAATCTGATTTTAACATTTTCCAATTACTCCTATGCTATATGTATTACCCTAATATCTTAGCATCAAAGATACTATACATACTCAATGCTATAATTTGCATGAGTGATTCAAGCATGATTCTCTTCAACTAAATTTCACATAAATTGAAATATTTGAGTCTAAAAAAATCCAGTTTCTTTGACTTCTAACTGAGTACTAACCAATTCATTAAGCTTTAACTTGGTATTGCATCTATGTTTTGTTGAATTGAAATTTATGGAAAGATTTAGCTGAAGACAAGCATGAAATTAAAAAGTGTAAAATGAGCTAAGGTCTCTACTTCATCATTAAAAAAAAAAATTGGAGGTCTCCAATTATCTAATAGAATAGAATTAATAAAAATCGTATATAATGTCATAATAGATTTTATTCTAGTAGAACAACATTATTATATCTGATTGTAAATCACATGAATACTTTCTGGCAACCAAAAGGGAAAAATTCACACTGTTGATAATTGTGCAGCTTCCCATATATCAAATGTATGAGGGATATATGTTACTTGTATCATTAAATTCTTATTATATTTTAATGTTGTAATCTAATTTCTCTAAGTGCCTCATTATTTTTCATTTCAGCTGCCAAATGCACATATATTTTATGTTGTTAGTGAATTAAACAGAGGCATGCTAAATAGATTGATATTTTGGATTCACTCTGTGATTTAAATATACTGATTATAGTGTAAAATAAGAGGAGGAAAAATGTGCTGTTTCCTGTAGGTCACACCCAGTGGCTTATAATAAAGGCAATCTCTATTGTGCCCAGAAACATATTGTATGTAAAAAACTGGTGTGATAAATAATATAATTCCAAATAAATGTTGTTACTTATTTGCAACAGAATATCTGAGTTATCAACAAAATTTGAGCTTCTAAAAATGTCTGTGGGTAAATTGTGTTGTACAAGAACCAGCATAGCCTTTTGAGAATGTAACTGCTTAATAACTGCTCACTGTCCCCAGTGTTGACATCTCTTGTGTGATGACAGACATGATTAGCATAAAGGGATACAACAGAGTAATGTATGAGCTATCTGTTACTAGGTAACAAACCATACCAAAACTTAGTCACTTACAAAATAACTAATCATTTAGCTCACAGTTCCAAGTGATGGCCATATAGGCTGTACTCAGCTGAGATGTTATGGTGTGGCACCTTTGTGTCTTATGTTCAGCTGCAAACTGAGCCAGTGGCTTTGCTAATCTTGGCTGGGCTCTCTCCATCTTTAGGATCTCCACCAGGTTAATTGGGCTTCACAGCTCTGTTGACTTGTCCCTCATCCTCCAGGAGACTTGCCTGAGCTTGTTCACATAGCCATGATAGGGATCCCAAGAAAGAGACCAGAAACATTAAGAGCTCACGAGGCTTCAATCTGGAACTACCATACCATCATTTCCACTGAATTTTACTAGATAAGCAAGGCTTGATTTAAGGGTAGAGAAATGGAGTGGAGTCCATGATAGAAGAAGCTATAAGATCACAAGACAAGGACATAAAAGTAGAACAGCTTTGCAGCTATTTTTGTAAACAATCTCCCACACATGGTGAGTTATTAATATTGATACTTCAAATAAATTTATTACAAGAATCTACCACTCTGTTGTTACTAGGACTTGTCAAGGAGTCCAAATCCTGCCCTGTAACTCATTTATTTTTCAAAGAATGTTGTGAGTTTTCAAAGAATGATCACACAAAGAACCAATAGCCAAATGAAATTTAGTTCTTATTTTCTTGATAATCACTGCCAGGTCCTGATAATCCATGGCCAGCTGCACGGAGAGAGGACATTAGTAAGAGCTTCCCTTTGGCCTCTCGGTCGCCAAGTCTTATTGAGAAAAAACCACAGAGACGCAATTGGCTACATGGCTTTAGTAGAGAAAACTTTCTTGCTTGAAAAACTGATTCAGAGAATATTCTGGATCTCTAAACATTAAGATGAACAATTATTCCTCTTTTAGGATATCAGTAGCTAGGAAAGGGGTGGTCAGAAGTGGGCCTGGCTCACTTCCACCACTTCCAATCCCAACATTATGCAAAAATTGATGGCAACAATAAAAGATTACAACAACAAGATAGTTTGAAGCTCGGTCTCTTGCCAAAATCTCAGCCAGACTCAGGCAGGTGCTCTGGACAAATCACCAGTTCCCTCCAGCCCTCCTCACAAAACAGTAATTCAGTGTGCTCATGGTTCTACCCTTGGGACAAGCTGACACACAAATATACTTACTTCATAATAACTTTACAACTGACCTGGCAACTCTTGCTATGACTTCTCTCTCTTGCATAATTCAACATGTGTAAAAAGACTATCTAATGCTCTAAAATGATATTTTTCCTCTGTTTAATCTAAAGTTTATAATTTAACCCTGGAAGAGAAAATTAACCAGAACCTCAGACTAGAACTGCTGCTTTCAGCTTTATCTGGAACTTGTGATTTTAGAGGAAAACTGAGGTGGCAATACCTTCCTTTCTATTTATGTCTCCTTATCAGAACTTACATATGCTTGAGTTTCTTGCAATTTATAAAAAATAAAATATATTAGGTTGGTGATTATGGTTTTGGACCATAAGTTTTAATTCATTATAATTAGGCTCATTTCTATTAATCAAAATAGGAATCATTAAAGTCAACACATTTTTGCCAATGAGAAATGTTTGTTTATTCCTGTAACATAAAAATCCATGCTTTGGGATTCAGTGAACATTAGAAAACTTTTTTTTTTTTTTTTTTTTGCATCCTGCTGGTTGTGGAAGTGTTTTCCCTGCAAAAAGTTGTTGAGATGCTTGAAGAAGTGGTGGTTGGTGGTGAAAGGTCAGGTGAATATGGCAGATGAGGCAAAACTTCGAAGGCCAATTCATTCAGCTTTGAAACACTGGTTGTGCAACCTGTGGTCAGACATTTTCGTAGACGTTTGGGCCCTTTCTGTTGGCCAATGCTGGATGCAGGCATTGCGGTTTTTGGTGCATCTCATCGATTTGCTGAGTATACTTCTCAGATGTAATGTTTTCATTGGGATTTAGAAAGCTACAGTGGATCAGACAGGCAGCAGACTACCAAATAATGAGTGTGACCTTTTTTTGGTGCAAGTTTGGCTTTCGGTAGTGATCTGGAGCTTCTTCTTGGTCCAACCACTGAGCTGGTCATAGCTGCTTGTCAGATAAAATCCACTATTTGTCGCACATCACAATGTGATCTGGAAATGGTTCATTGTTGCATAGGCTGAGAAGACACTTCACAACGATGATTTTTACAACGATGATTTTTTTCATTTGCAGTCAGCTCATGAGACTCACTTATCAAACTTCTTCACCTTTCCAACTTGCTTCAGATGCCAAATGAGTGACTGTAGAATGGTCAATGTTGAAATCTTCTGCAACTTCTCTTGTAGTTGTAAGAGGATCAGCTTCAATGGTTGTTGTCAGCTCAATTGGTTTTTGTCACCTTCCCGTGGCTGGCCACTACGCTCATCTTGAAGGCTCTTGTCTCCCTTGCAAAACGTTGAACCACCACTGCCCTGTAAGTTTGTTGGCAGTTTCTGGGCCAGATGTGTCGTTGATGTTGTGAGTTACCTCTCCTGCTTTACAACCCATTTTTAACTCAAATAAGAAAACTGTTAGAATTTGCTTTTCATCTAATATAATTTCCATAGTCTAAAATAAATATAAAATAAGTAGCAAGTAATATCATCATCAAAAACACATAAAGTAAGAAATTCACATTAAAATGATGTATAAAGTAACCATATTTAAGAATGTACTCTAATATCAAATGGCTAATTTCAACAATGCAAAAACCCACAGTTATTTTCACACCAATCTCATAATTTAAAGCTTCTTGCGTGCATGTGTGCTAAATTGCTTCAGTCCTGTCTGAGTCTTTGCAATCCCGTGGACAGTAGCCCGCTAGGCTCCTCTGTCCATGGGATTTTCCAGGCAAGAATACTGGAGTGGGTTGCCATGCCCTCCCCCAGGGGAACTTCCCAACCCAGGGATCGAACCCAAGTGCACTGCATCTCATGCACTGGCAAGAGGGTTCTTTACCACTAGCATCACCTGGGAAGCCCTAAAGCTTCTTATAATCCCCCAACTTTTATCTAGTAATCACCATTCCCCACTTCTTCCTCACAGCCAACTTTTACTTTAATTCCCTCCTTTTCCTCTGGTTCCACTCATCTGTAAGCACACTCGAGTCTAGCTCACAGACTCGTGTGCTTACAGTGCTAAGCAGACCCACAACCCCACCAAATTTCTACTGCCAAAATGCCAGTGACATCCGTGCTATTAAATCTAGTAAACACTATCCCACTCTCATCTTTTTTGACAGCTTGGAAATACGTGATACAACTTACCACGTTATTTTTTCTCAGAATACTCTCTTGTTTTCAGTGTTCTACTCTTTCCTGGCTCACCCACCTCTACCTAACCCGAGTTCTCACTCTCTCTCCTCTTCTACCCTGTTGATCCATACTCTTCAGTCTACCCCCATACCTTCAATTGTAGCTAGGCTGATAAATCCCAAATTGAGCTACACATTGATATTTCCAACAGTCTGCTTAACCTCTCCATTTGTATGCTTCAGAGGCAGTTCAAAGCAAATATCCCACACTGATTTCATCATTTCCCTCCCTTCCATTTTCCAGAAACTGGAAGTGATCCTTGACATCTTGCTCTCCTGCCTAACAATATCCAAACAATCATCTCTAGTTCCTGAAGCCATCCATTCATATCCATCTTCCCTTCGTCAACTAACTGAAGTGAATCTTATCTCCTGGCTGACATATAGCAAAAGTTTTCTGGTTGACCTCCACCATCGGCTGTTACTCTCTATAATCCATTCTCTATTTTCCAGCCAAAAGATGTAACCGTGATCATGTCTATCTTTAGCTTCAAATCAACTCTTCAATGTTTTTTGCATTTCACTTGGGATAAAGTTCATATCCCTGACAAATCCTACAAGGCTCTAGACAGTCAACCTCCTGGTCAGCCTCCAGCATCATCTCTTGCCACTCACCCCTTGCTGTTCTCCACATTTGGCCTTATTTGAACTTCTGGATCATTCAGCATTCTTTCTCATCATTGTACATGCTGTTATTTCCCACCCAAATGCATCTTCACAATAGTTTTTTCTGATCCTCCTGGTAAATATGTACTTTCTATAACATTTCTGTTTGCTCAATAACTGTGCTCCCTATAATAAATAAACAATATTTTGTTTATAAACAATAAACAATAGCTGTGCCTCCCCAAAGCAGGGGCTCTGCTGTAATATTTCTGTCCAGTAAGGTGCCTTACATGAAGTAGCTGTTTAATAAATATTTGTTGAGTAAATAAAGAATTTACAGACCTCTTGGTAATCCACCATTTCTAAAGTGAAAAGTTTCATCTAAGATCCCAATCCTTGTATCAGCTAATTTCTGAGGTTATCTAGATGATATAATAAGTGATGTTATAAAAATAATAAATGTGAAAGTTCTCTGAAATACATAGTCTTTCAAAAATGAAAAACATATTATGACAAGTCTAAGTATTATTCATGTAAATGGTCCAAATAGGTTTGGGAAGCACTGAGAACCCAAATTTTCATGAAGTTGAAAAAAATAGCTTCATGTTTAAATGACAAATTTAGCAATCTTAGGCATTTCAGTTGACTATTCAGGCTGACTGTTAACAATATTTCTATCATCTGATTATTCAAGTCACTAACTTTTATGCTCTGTCATGACCCCTGGTATCTCCTTTTTACCCATCACCATCTCAATGTTTAATCACTTGCTTGCCTCCTTTTTACCTTCTGATTTCACTTTATAGGTATTTACTATAAGACAATCACTGAACCAGGCTGTAGAGATATAAAGATAATGATCACATAGTTCTAGCCTTTCCACTTGCTATTAAAATTAGGGAAACCATCTGATACCATGCAGTGCTGAAAAGGAAAGAATCTGAGGCCAGAAAAGTGTGGCTCTGCATTATGCCTCTGCACAAATCTGTGAACTTTGGCACAGCAAGTTTCATTACCTTCAACATGGGTAGAAACTACCACCCCGAACAACTACCCAAACAACTACTACAAGTCGATCTCAAACTCCTAACTATCCCTTCCCTCCACGTTCCCCACAATGGGCATAAGTTTGTTCTCTAAGTCTGTGAGTCTGTTTTGTAAATAAGTTCATTTGTATTATTTCTTTTTAGATTCTTCATTTAAGGGATATCATATGATATATCTCTTTATCTGTCTGACTTCACTCAGTATGACAATCTCTAGGTCCATCCCTGTTGTTTTACTTGGCATTATTTCATTCTTTTTATATGACAATCTCTAGGTCAAACTATGTTGCTGCAAATGGCATTATTTCATTTGAGATCTACATATACACACTTCTATATTTATAATGAATAGCCATCAAGGACCTACTGTGTAGCACAGGGAACTCTGCTTAATGTCATGAGGCAGCCTGTATGGGAGGGGAGCCTGGGGGAGAATGGATACATACAAGTGAATGGCTGAGTCACTCTGCTGTGTACCTGAAACTATCACAATATTGTTAATTAGCTATATATACTCCAATATAAAATTTAAAAAAAAACCTACTAAAATTACCAATAGACTTAAATGAGGTAGCATTTGAAGCACATTAGTATGTGCCTTGCATGCAAGTGCTCAATAAGTAGAGTTACCTGTAAGCATTCTGTAACACCTCAAAAAGCCAACTAAATATACTGTTAAAATCTTAAACTAAGGAAAACTATTTTAAGCCTGTTTTCACCACTTATGAATACTGTCCCATCACTTTGATTCTGTAGTGCAACCTCACCAAGTGGGTAAATAGCACATCATATTCAGAGGGTCCGTAAGCCCTCAAGGCAGGAGGATTGTACTGGGTGTGTACACTAGGAACAGAGAATCTCAGAGAACATTTTAGGATTCAGCCTACTACAAGAGAAAGATAGGAGTTTCTGTGGCATTAAAAAAAGAAACATAGGCTTTCTCTACTACACAATTTACTAGATTAAGCATATTCACAACTGAGCCCAGATATAAAGCCAGAAGGAAAGGTGAAAGACATATGTCAAAATCTAAAATAATTATATCTTAGAAACATTGAAAGAATTGAAGGAAATATCCAAGAATCCTGAAATATGGGTATTACAATTCCAGAAAAAATAAAGTAACAAGTAGAAGATAGACAAACAATAAACAAACAACAAAAGAAAAAACTTTGCATTAAAAACATGCCAACCAAGTCTATGGGTCTCAATCCTGATGAATGATAAAAGGCATAGAGTCAACATAGTATGGTAACATCTATGAAATTAATGAATTAAAAGGAAATTCTACAAGCATTAGACAGAGGAGGGGTCCACTTCAAAGAAAAGGATTGACACGTGTGGTGTCGCTTATGCCACTCTAAAAGCAGGAAAGTATGGAATCACTATTAAGAAAATAGAACTTAACCATCTTATAGCCAGTCAAAATATCAGCCATTTGTCAGGGTATAAATAGATATTTGAGGATATTCAAGAATTCTGAGGAACTGATGCTGAAACTCCAACACTTTGGCCACCTGATATGAAGAGCCGACTCGATGGAAAAGACCCTGATGCTGGGAAAGACTGAGGGCAAGAGGAAAAGGGAGTGGTAGAGGATTAGGCGGTTGGATAGCATCACCGACTCAATGGACATGAGTTTTGGCAAACTCTGAGAGATAGTGAAAAACAGGGAAGCCTGGTGTGCTGCAGTTCATGGAGACATAAAGAGTCAGACACAACTTAGTGACTGAATAAGAAGTCTGAGAGGGCATGCCCCACGTAACAGATCTTAGGAAAATACCTGACTGAGTACTTAACAAATAAGAAGCAGAAACAAAACCTCACAATAGGGAAAATAAAAAAGATCAAAAATAGTGTTAAGAAATGAATTTTACAATTTATATTGATAATCTAAACAAATGATAATAGACAATTTAGAAATTTGTGATGCATGCTCTTGAAACATAATAAGATGTTTAGGGTAAAATTGTGATGATAAAAGGCTGTATTTTAAAGACAATAGCCATAACCTGTGTGGAACATACTATATAGCACCTGACTAGAGAATGCAAATATTCAAGAAAGTTCAAGCGTCCCAGATAAAATCATAGTTGGAGTCTTCAATATCCTTTATTCATAATTAAATAACTCTAGTCAACTAAAAATAAAAGGACCATGGAGGACTTTAATATAAACAAGAAAAATCTTGATAGACTTACATATTCACATCTCTACAAATAATATAAAAATTTTGCATTTACATAGGACATTTTTGAAAATCAAATCAATATTATTTTGTCCACAAAGAACATTTTAACAACTTTCAAAAGCAAAGATCACATTTTCTGATCATAATCCAATAAATATGGAAATTAATAGGAAAAAATGTGGCAAGAAAAGATTTGGAAACTAATATATATTCCTAGCTAATGCTCCAATCATGGCATCCGGTCCCATCACTTCATTGCAAATAGATGGGGAAACAGTGGAAACAGTGTCAGACTTTATTTTTGGGGGCTCCAAAATCACTGCAGATGGTGACTGCAGCCATGAAATTAAAAGACGCTTACTCCTTGGAAGGAAAGTTATGACCAACCTAGATAGCATATTCAAAAGCAGAGACATTACTTTGCCAACAAAGGTCCGTCTAGTCAAGGCTATGGTTTTTCCTGTGGTCATGTATGGATGTGAGAGTTGGACTATGAAGAAGGCTGAGCGCTGAAGAATTGATGCTTTTGAACTGTGGTGTTGGAGAAGACTCTTGAGAGTCCCTTGGACTGCAAGGAGATCCAACCAGTCCATTCTGAAGGAGATCAGCCCTGGGATTTCTTTGGAGGGAATGATGCTGAAGCTGAAACTCCAGTACTTTGGCCACCTCATGCGAAGTGTTGACTCATTGGAAAAGACTGATGCTGGGAGGGATTGGGGGCAGGAGGAAAAGGGGATGACAGAGGATGAGATGGCTGGATGGCATCACTGACTCGATGGACGTGAGTCTGAGTGAACTCCGGGAGTTGGTGATGGACAGGGAGGCCTGGCGTGCTGCGATTCATGGGGTCACAAAGAGTCGGACATGACTGAGCGACTGAACTGAACTGAACTGAATGCTCCAATCAAAAAGAATCAAAGGGGAATTAAAATTACCTAGAAAATATTTAAAAGTGACTACTTGATATCAAACATTATGAAAGATAACAAAAGCTGTACTCAAAAAAATTTTTTTTCATTGCCTTCATTATTAAGGAAAAGGAAGGAAAGAGGGAGGAAGGTAGACATGGAGTGTGGGAGGAAGAAAGAAGGAAGGAAGAATGGGGAGAATACTTGTATGAAATAAGAGAGAAAGCAGTTCTTAAGATTATCCACTTTGGGTCTTTTTTATAATTTTATTCACATATGTACATATGTAATGGATTAGAACCTTAGTTGTATGTATAATCAACAAAATTCGCTTTGTTAAAAAATTCCCAATCTGTGATAAATCAAAACGGGAATGATTTGGTTCTTAGTAACAACTGGCTAATTCAGGCAGAATGAATAAGAACATTCTTGTATCAAATCAGAGCATGAATCTGAAAAACTATTAGGTGCTGGTAAAAATGATAATAAAACATCCAAAGAATTATCCAGTACTTTCTGATGATGTCTACAAGAATCATTTATTTAAAGCTCTTTGTAGTAAACATTCAGGCTTTGTGTTAGGGTTACAAATATGATGTGAAAATGTTCCAGAGTAGAGATGTTTTAGGAGGCATTTAGGAGTAAGTCTTACAAATCTCCCCAAGGAGCCAGACCCAAATGAGATTTTCATTTTTCAGGTTACAAAATTTATTTAATGAAGAAAACTCTTTTCTTGAGGCTCACACAGAAACAATTCAATAATATATATTCATTTTGATATTTGGCAAAACTAATACAGTTATGTAAAGTTTAAAAATAAAATAAAATTTAAAAAAATAATAATAATATATATTTTTTAAAAAACCCACTAGTAAATAAGTAACTAGTATCTAGCTTCCTGTGCCCTCCCCCTAAATTATCATAAAGTGGTCAATGTAGATAAAAAGTGGGAAATCTACAACAGCACAGAAAACTAAGGTTAGAAACACCACACACGTCAAAACCCTAGAAGTTCCAAAGAACACTACAAACCAAAGTGGGTGGCAATCATAGACTAAGAATTAGCTGTGTAATGAGCAAATGGAGAAGAAAAATGAATCAGGTCTTTTATGGTGAAATTAATGTTTTCAAACTGTGGTGCTGGAGAAGACTCTTGAAAGTCCCATGGATAGCAAGGAGATCAAACCAGTCAGTCCTAAAGGAAATCAACCCTGAATATTCATGGCAAGGACTGATGCTGAGGCTGACGCTCCAGTTCTTTGGCCACCTGATGCGAAGAGCCGACTCCTTGGAAAAGACCCGGATGCTGGGAAAGATTGAAGGTGGGAGGAGAAGAGGGCGACAGATGGTTGGATGTCATCACTGTCTCAATGGACATGAGTTTGAGCAAGCTCCAGGAGATGGTGAGGGACAGGGAAGCCTGGCGTGCTGCAGTCCATGGGGTCACAAAGAGTCAGACATGACTTGGTGACTCAACAACAAGGCATAAGAAATAATTTCATACACACACACATATGTGCATATATATAAGCAAAGAAGTAAAACATTGAATAAATATAAAAATTCAACCTCAGCACAATTAATTATATACATTAATTTGCCTCTCAAATTAGTAAAAAAAAACAATTATTATAATCGTTAGTACCTGAGAAGCTTTTGTGAAGGACACATTCACAAACTTCTGGTGAGACTGTTACTGAAATGACATTTCTGGAAAATAACTGTGCAAATCGTGTCCAGAAATGTAAAAAGTGCTTATATCCTTTGACCATGATTACTTTTCCAGAATTCTATCTTAATGAAAACTTTTTATCACAGACTTACAATAGAAAAGAAATTGGAAAGCACGTAAATGTGTAACAACAGATGATTAACTAAGCATATTTATGGGTCATCCATAATGTTATACACTCATTAAAATATCATTTATTAAAAACTAATGATACAGAAACATGCAGTCCAAAACTCATATCTACCATTAAATCACAATGTAAAACATGTAGGAAAAATGCTGAAACAAAATGCAACACCATCTTATGACTGTATCAGGGAAAAATTTTAAAGACTGTGCTCTACTTTGAGGAAATAATGTTTGCAGGATTTGCTAAGCTAGCTCAATTTCCTATTTGTATCCTATCTCCATTACAGTTCTGCGATCTACTTTAGAAGTCTTTTATTCATTTTCTACAAAATTGCTACCTCTTTGCTTTAATTAGATTTAGGATCTTTGATCACATTATTCCTTTCTAATGCCATCTTATATTAGTTGAGTTTCAACTGAAGTCTCAAACTATGCCTATCATAACATTTAGCATTTTTGTGATAAAATTTTCCATACTTTGGTAATCACTTGTACTGAGAACTTTTAATATAGATACCTGGAACCCGAAGAACTCCCTGTTATGTCCATCTAAATATTATAATTTTTTTCCAGCCAATGGTCCTTCTTTATCTGTCTCCATTTACTGTGCTCTGCTTACAATAGTTTAGGGCAATTTTATTAAGATTTTTTTCTTTCCACTCATTAAAATTTAGATTAAAACCAAGAGATAAGGTTTTGTGATTCTTCTTTCAAACATATCTTTCATAATTTCCACTCAGTATATGCTAAGAGTCGGACACGACTGAGCGACTGAACTGAACTGAACTGAACTGATATGCTAAACCCTTACCAGTAACTCTTTATTTCATTCAATATCATCCATGTATTCTGCTGTTTTCATAGTCTTATTCCCTTTTAGTGTCACAATCATCAATCAGAAGGACTAAAACTGGCACTAATACCTGGGGACCATACCCAGCCAATCCCGGAATGTTATTCCAGAATGTTAAATGTATCAGAGATTTTTATCACAACGTGTAATGTATTTCCACTTGCTTTAGCAGAAACGAGTAGCCCTCAGTAAATATTAGGGATCTACCAAAGCCTCATTCACATTCTTGAAATACAAGCCCAGGAATGCAGTCACAACACATAGCTGCCACCTAATATCTTTGTGACCTCTTGGAGTGAAGTCAACACCAACCCTCACGATCTTGTACAGCTGACAAGACCTCTTCTGCCTATAGCCCCTTGACCTTACTGCCTCAATCCTCCTCTAACTGGGTAGTGGTGAAGCCTTTTCAAGATGCTCTAAGCTACCACTGATTAAAAACTCCCCTTGTTGTCATTGCGCAGTAGCTAAGTCATGTCCGACTCTTTGCAACCCCATGGACTGCAGCACACCAGGCTTCCATTTCCTCTGAATCTTCTACCTATTTATCTCTTACAACTGATTTACTACCACACTCAGAATTCTGTAAGAAGTCCTTCTACCCAAGAATACTTTAATAAGCTGGGTATAAAGATCATCTGGAAAGTTTTTTAAAATGCACACAGGTTCCTGGGCTTATCCTCTAGAAATTCTGTTTCAGTAAGTCTAGGTAGGGTACTGGGAATTTTTAACAAACACTGCAGTTGATTCTAATAGGGATGCTCTAAAAGACACATTGAGAAAGTGTTTTCATCTTTAATAAGAACCTTGAGCATCATTTCTCAAGCTCCTTTCCTTGCAACAGATTTATTCAACACCTCAAAATACTCTGCTTTCAAGGGTTCCTACAGATTGTCTTCTTAAACCTATTTCATTCTAGTTTTATCCATTTGATGGCCACTCAGTATTAACATATGAAAGATTTAAATGCTTTTTCATATGATCCATACGCTCCTGGAACAAAAGACCCTAAAACCAAGGCTCCCCTTCCTTAGAGCAGCAGGCAGCACTGTAACAAGTGTTGCCTCACCTTTCCTGATTAATTCTGGACACCTCCTAAACCCCTGCTCCTGGATTCAGTTCAGTTCAGTCACTCAGTCATGTCCCACTCTTTGCAACCCCATGAATTACAGCGCGCCAGGCATCCCTGTCCATCACCAGCTCCCGGAATTCACTCAAACTCATGTCCATCGAGTCAGTGATGCCATCCAGCCATCTCATCCTCTGTCGTCCCCTTCTCCTCCTGCCCCCAATCCCTCCCAGCATGAGAGTCTTTTCCAGTGAGTCAACTCTTCGCATGAGGTGGCCAAAGTACTGGAGTGTCAGCTTTAGCATCATTCCTTCCAAAGAACACCCAGGACTGATCTCTTTTAGAATGCACTGGTTGGATCTCCTCGCAGTCCAAGGGACTCTCAGTCTTCTCCACCACTAGTTCAAAAGCATCAATTCTTCGGCGCTCAGCTTTCTTCACAGTCCAACTCTCACATCCATACATGACCACTGGAAAAACCATAGCCTTGACTAGACGAAACTTTGTTGGCAATGTCTCTGCTTTTGAATATGCTATCTAGGTTGGTCATAACTTTCCTTCTAAGGAGTAAGCGTCTTTTAATTTCATGGCTGCAATCACCAGTTACAGTGATTTTGGAGCCCCAAAAAATAAAGTCTGACACTGTTTCCACTGTTACCCCATCTATTTGCCATGAAGTGATGGGACCAGATGCCATGATCTTCGTTTTCTGAATGTTGAGCTTTAAGCCAACTTTTTCACCCTCCTCTTTCACTCTCATCAAGAGGCTTTTTAGTTCCTCTTCACTTTCTGCCATAAGGGTGGTATCATCTGCATATCTGAGGTGATTGATATTTCTCCCAGCAATCTTGATTCCAGCTTGTGCTTCTTCCACCCAGTGTTTTTCATGATGTACTCTGCATATAATTTAAATAAGTAGGGTGACAATATACAGCCTTGACATACTCCTTTCCCTATTTGGAACCAGTTCCATGTTGTTCCATGTCCACTTCTAACTGTTGCTTCCTGACCTGCATATATAGGTTTCTCAAGAGGCAGGTCAGGTGGTCTGGTATTCCCATCTCTTTCAGAATTTTCCACAGTTTATTGTGATCCACACAGTCAAAGGCTTTGGCATAGTCAATAAAGCAGAAATAGATGTTTTTCTGGAACTCTCTTGCTTTTTCCATGATCCAGCGGATGTTGGCAATTTGATCTCTGGCTCCTCTGCCTTTTCTAAAACCAGCTTGAACATCAGGAAGTTCACGGTTCACATACTGCTGAAGCCTGGCTTGGAGAATTTTGAGCATTACTTTACTAGCATGTGAGATGAGTGCAACTGTGAGGTAGTTTGAGCATTCTTTATCATTGCATTTCTTTGGGATTGGAATGAAAACTTGACCTTTTCCAGTCCTGTGGCCACTGCTGAGTTTTCCAAATTTGCTGGCATATTGAGTGCAGCACTTTCACAGCATCATCTTCCAGGATTTGGAATAGCTCCACTGGAATTCCATCACCTCCACTAGCTTTGTTCATAGTGATGCTTTCTAAGGCCCACTTGACTTCACATTCCAGGATGTCTGGCTCTAGGTCAGTGATCACACCATCGTGATTATCTGGGTCGTGAAGATCTTTTTTGTACAGTTCTTCTGTGTATTTTTGCTACCTCTTCTTAATATCTTCTGCTTCTGCTGTTAGGTCCATACCATTTCTGTCCTTTATTGAGACCATCTTTGCATGAAATGTCCCCTTGGGATCTCTAATTTCCTTGAAGAGATCTCTAGTCTTTCCCATTCTGTTGTTTTCCTCTATTTCTTTGCATTGATCGCTGAGGAAGGCTTTCTTATCTCTCCTTGCTATTCTCTGGAACTCTGCATTCAGATGCTTATATCTTTCCTTTTCTCCTTTGCTTTTCACTTCTCTTCTTTTCACAGCTATTTGTAAGGCCTCCCCAGATAGCCATTTTGCTTTTTTGCATTTCTTTTCCATGGGGATGGTCTTGATCCCTGTCTCCTGTACAATGTCACGAACCTCATTCCATAGTTCATCAAGCACTCTATCTATCAGATCTAGGCCCTTAAATCTATTTCTCATTTCCACTGTATAATCATAAGGAATTTGATTTAGGTCATACCTGAATGGTCTAGTGGTTTTCCCTACTTTCTTCCATTTAAGTCTGAATTTGGCAATAAGGAGTTCATGATCTGAGCCACAAGACCTTTTAGAACTAACACTCAAAAAGATGTCCTTTTCATTATAGGGGACTGAAATGCAAAAGTAGGAAGTCAAGAAACACCTGGGGTAACAGGCAAATTTGGCCTTGGAATATGGAATGAAGCAGGGCAAAGGCTAGTATAGTTTTGCCAAGAGAATGCACTGGTCATAGCAAACACACTCTTCCAACAACACAAGAGAAGACTACACATGGACATCACCAGATGGTCAACACTGAAATCAGATTGATTATATTCTTTGCAGCCAAAGATGGAGAAGCTCCTGGATTATAGACATCAATTACCACATTCTTATAGGATAAGCAGCCTTCCACACCTACATTTTCATGATCAATTATGTCATATAACTAACAGTTATTTCTTTATTTCCTGAATAAATTTAAACCAGGAAAATACCATTCTATTGCATCTTAATGTCTGCTCATGCAATTCATCATATTCAGCTTATCTTTCTCCTGCCCCTTCTTGTCCTTTCTATAGTTTTTCCTACTTGCTTTTTTAATTACCAAACCTGCATAAACTCCTGGTGCATTTATAAACCCTTTCTAGGTCAGTCCTACAGGTACACAAAGCTTATAATAACAATGTTTGCTGTTAACACCTGAATAAAAATGATGTCTGTTAACATTTAGGACCTTTTCAATCACAACATAGGTTTCCATTATGTAATCAAGGCAGAGCAGTACAATAAATTATAACAATTTTCTTTCTCTTCAGTCGAATATCTCACTTGAAGCTCCTTTAATTACCAAACCCGCATAAACCCTGGTGCATTTACTGAATCATTCCAAGTCAGCCCTACAGCTACATAAAGCTTATAACAGTGTTTACTGCTAACACCTGAAGAATAAAACGACGTCTGTTAATATTTAGGACTTTCTCAACCACGACAGGAGTTTCCATTATGTAATCAAGGCAGAGTAGTACAATAAATTATAATATTTTTCCTCTCTTCAACTATATAACTTGAAACAAAAGATCTTTACCTAAGGGTAAATTCTATTTCATTTACATATGAGAGAACTTAATTTACAAAATAGCCTTTTTCTTTTTTTTCCATTCTCAAGTCAGGTGACTGACAGTTTGCAAAGAAGGAATAGTTAACTGGTTATCAAGAGAATGATAAGCTGAGCCCTTCATAGAGACCATGAGCTATTTCTCACAAATGCACATTATGTACAGTTGAACAACCTTTCTGAAACATGCATACTATCAGCTCACCGACATCATCTTTTAAGCTAATGTACTCAGGCATTTCTTGGGAGAAAAATGACTTCTGAGATGATTTTTAAACCAAGAAACAAAAATATATTACACTTTCAAAGTAGACAATATTGCATTAAATGTATCCCCACTTACAAATATTATAAATACCTAGTGACTATAAATATGATGAATATAAAGCAAGTGGGAAGTGTTTTCCCTTGCAATACAACTTGAATCAGAGCTTATCTCAATATTTCTCAACCAACTTTTAATACATTGGAACTATTTCCGAAATTGCCTTGAGAACATGAGTAAACTGATGTCCCAAAGAGACTAAGGAAGAAGTCCTGCAGTTCAATGGATACAAATCTCCCTCCACAACACAGAAGAAGTTATTTAATCTGTTTGCTCCTCTGTTTTCATGTCCGTACAATGAAGATTATTAGAGTTCCTGTCTCACAGGGTCATTGGGATGATTAGATATAAAAATAAATGTGTATCCTCTATCTTTTTATTTTTATATGTATGTGTATTTATGTATGTATATTTGTATTATGTTCATATGTATAGCTGTATGAGAAAATTAGTATAACGAAAGTAATAAATGTAAAAAAAAGCACATATAGTGAAAACTCATTAATATACATTATTCTCATTATACAGTTTTGGGGCACTGAAATTTCCCAAAATGGTTACACTGGGATGTCTTACTTTATTATTAGACTAGTTCCTTGTGGAAAAGATATCTCCCAACAGTACCCTATAGTCAAAATCTCAGATAAAAAGCAAGTAAGATGCTTTTAGGGCAAAGTACTTTCAAAAAAGTCCTCTATAAATTTCAGGCATTATTAGTGTTGATGACAACTATGATGATGACACTCCTCCAATCTTATGTCATCAGGTCGTCCCATTTTCTCCAGCCTTCCAGAGTCACTCTTCCTTTTTACACAAGTAACAGCAATTCAGTCACCACCTTTTGTTACAGTTTCCCCCACCCCGGAGGACTCACTGAGGAATGCATATGTGTGACACAGTTACACTCTCTGGCTCACTTCTCAAGTATGTAATGCCTGCCCATCAACACCCAAAGCACAGTTAAGATTAAGTGGAAGCCATAGACAAAGGGAAGGTCATTGTAATGCAGGAAAGGAAAATGCAATGCTTCAAAAGTCCCTTCACAGGCAGTGACATTCTTTTTAGCTCCTCAAGTATTTCTCCTCAGAATTTTATCTGCTAGCATATTATAGAAGTTGACTTAGCTCTTCTCAAGCGAAGTTCTTTCAGACTATCTCCTTCCTACTGAGAAGTCAGGTGCCTGTGTTCCTGGCCACAGAAAGAAGAATAGCAAAACTCTCCGCCTGCCCTCTGCCACCCAAATGTAGTCAAGGGTATATTTTCCAAAGTCTGAAAAGCATCACAATCGGGGATCCTCTGCACAATCTTCATTATTGTGTTTACCTATCCTTCCAGTCTATGGATCATCAGTGAACAAAGCACATGGAGGGAAAACAAGAGTGAAAGAGAGAGAGAGAGACCCACCTGTCAACGGCAGACATTAATTTTCAGAAAATGCCTAGCCAAAATCCATGTCTAGGAGAAGAGATATTGGGCTCTTCTAGGCCATACCCTTAATAACTACACACCCAATTTAACATTTCAGTCTGAGGCATCTGTATTTGAATTACTTCTCCAGTTCTGGGTTTCTGGAGTACCATGAATTAGATTCTTGCTTTGATTCTAGTTGGTTAAAACTACTCATACAACTGATCTCTCCCATAACAAAAGAGGCTCAATCCCCAGCCTAAATTCCCTCTTCTGCTCTGAAATTTAGACAGCCTTTATGTCTCTCAAATGGTATTTTTTCAGCTTCAATTATTTTAAGATCTCTGCATTTGACTTTGTAAATATGAATATGGATTCATATTTAAGTAAATATGGAGCACAAGAAGAAACTCTAAGAACTATTATTTGGTAAGGGATATAGGAGGCATATACAAACAATTCATGAGCAACCATGAATTTTAATAAATATCAAATTATTGATCTGGGGTTTGTAGCTGAGGAAGAAGAATTCCAAATGACTCTCTCAACCCCCCCAAATGGAACAAAGTCAAATAATCAGTTAGAAGTTGATTTTGAGATAGCTTGTTAGAACAGGCACATATATGCCTTCCTAATCCTTGGTGAAAAAATAACATTGTTGTCTATTCTTTGACAGCTCAGCCTACTTATTAATTAAATATTAAAAAAACATATTTAGAATTAGCTCTATATTTGTTTTGAAATATGAAATATTCTTTTTATAAGAGAAAAAAATCATTCCAGAATCAAGTAAGTATATCCAGATACCATCACTATATAAACACAACAGAGTACAGAGGCTAGAGTGCAAAAGACATCTAGGTGCCAGTTTCACTTACAATCTGAAGTGAGGCCCAACAGTCCTATGAGAGTCTTACCTCAATCAGTGAACTTGGTGACTATAAGCTGTTAGATGTAATTTGGACAGTGATGAAGTTCCATGAAGCAGATGCTAAAGGCCCAGAATGGTCCTCCTGGGACCTGTAGGGGAATCAAGCAAAAGTACCATCTTAAAAACTCTGATTGAGGGCTTTCCTGGTAGTTTAATGGTAAAGAATCCACCAGCCAATGCAGAAGACACAGGTTTGATCCCTGGTCTGGGAAGATCCCCCATGCTGCAGGGCAGCCAAACCCATGGGCCACAACCATTGAGCCTGCGCTCGAGAGCCTGGGAGCCATACTACTGAGCCCACATGTCCCAACTACTGAGCCCACATGCCACAACTACTGAAGCCCGCATGCCCTAGAGCCCCTGCTCCACAACAAAGAAGCCACCACCAAGAGAAGCCCACACACTGCAACTAGAGAGTACCCCTGCTCACCACAACTAGAAAAAGCCTGTGCCCATCAGTGAAGACCCCAGCATAGCCACATTAAATAAATAAATAACAATGTTGAAAAATCCTGAATGAGCATTGAAAACTTATTCATCTTTGATCAATTCCTGGTAATTAGAAGTTTAAGGTTTAAAGGAAGGTGCTGAAGTTGCCATAAACTTACCACCTTCGTACATAATCAAAAGCAGCACTTTTATTCCAAAGGGGTTTAATTACCCTATATTATGAAAACATTCCCAGAAGTGTTTGAAATTCTGTAATATTAATATTACTTGCAATTTTCCAAGCAAACATTTTCCAAAAGTATAGTTTTTCTAACTTAAACCATGATTTAATTTCCCTCTTGTATTGAAAAATAATTAAAATGAATTTTCTTTTTTCTCTCTAGAGAATTTCCTTTTCTTTTAAGGCATATGGACCACTTATAAATCAGATTTACAGAAAAATGATACAAAAGATGACATGTCAAGCAATTATGCAATAAAACAAATCAATTGTAACTGTTTCAACCAGTTTTCAATAAATTAACTGACTTCACTCGTTTGATTGCCCAATTTTGTCAAACTGCCACCCTTGTAAGTATGAAACACATTTTGATGATTTTGACACTAAAGTATGCTGTATTTAAACATAGATGGTCTTTTATACATCCCTGGAAATTCTAATAATTTGGAGAGCTGGTTTTTCTATGGAAAATTTTTAATCGTAAGTTAAAAATGCTCATGGATTTCACATTCAGTTCAGTTCAGTTCAGTTGCTCAGTCATGTCTGACTCTTTGCGACCCCATGAATCACAGCACGCCAGGCCTCCCTGTCCATCATCAACTCCTGGAGTTCACTCAAACTCATGTGCATTGAGTAGGTGATGCCATCCAGCCATCTCATCCTCTGTCGTCCCCTTCTCCTCCTGCCCCCAATCCCTCCCAGCATCAGGGTCTTTTCCAATGAGTCAGCTCTTCACATGAGGTGGCCAAAGTATTGGAGTTTCAGCCTCACCATCAGTCCTTCCAATGAACACCCAGGACTGGTCTCCTTTAGGATGGACTGGTTGGATCTCCTTGCAGTCCAAGGGACACTTAAGAGTCTTCTCCAACACCACAGTTCAAAAGCATCAATTCTTCAGCGCTCAGCTTTCTTCACAGTCCAATTCTCACATCCATACATGACCATAGGAAAAACCATAGCCTTGACTAGACAGACCTTTGTTGGCAAAATAATGTCTCGGCTTTTGAATATGCTATCTAGGTTGGTCACAACTTTCCTTCCAAGGAGTAAGTGTCTTTTAATTTCATGGCTGCAATCACCATCTGCAGTGATTTTGGAGCCCCAAAAAATAAAGTCTGACACTGTTTCCACTGCTTCCCCATCTATTTCCCATGAGGTGATGGGACCAGATGGCATGATCTTCATTTTCTGAATGTTGAGCTTTAAGCCAACTTTTTCACTCTCCTCTTTCACTCTCTTCAAGAGGCTTTTTAGTTCCTCTTCACTTTCTGCCATAAGGATGGTGTCATCTGCATATCTGAGGTTATTGATATTTCTCCCGGCAATCTTGATTCCAGCTTGTGCTTCTTCCAGCCCAGCATTTCTTATGATGTACTTACATTACCTTTACTTAAAAAGTTAAATGATTTTTGTTTATGAAAATAATTCTTAATCCAATGCCCTTTTAAAAATTTATCCTACATGACAACTCAGGTAGGAATCAGCTGGGGTGCTTTTATTTTATTCTCAATCTTTTGTAGTATAACAGAAGAGGCTTTACCAAGAGGCTCCACAAATTTTGTAAAGACTATTACACCAATCAACTATGAACATGGTTTTCTGAGAATGCATATTTAACCACCAACAGTGATACACAAAATTTCCGTAAATTATGTTTCAAGGCTCAAGCCATGGTTCACTTTCCGTACATCAGTTAGCACATAACTCATAATAGCGTCCCCATTTCTTCAGCAGAATGTCTTGGCTTATGTTGATTGATTGCTTTTTTAACTACGTTGGAAGTAAAGCTGTTCTAATGGATGACAAGCAAAGAAGCCCTTCAATTACTTCTTTATTAATGTCATCCTTTTCTATGTAGTTGTCATTAATAATCCTTTCACCAATGTTTCCTGTTACAATTCTAAAAAGAGTTAGGCTTCTGCCATTTGATGAAATATATACTGGTTTCAATTTACTACATTTTTTTTTTCTTTCAAGTAAAACGCAGTCTCTGTTAATTTTTCCTGAGATTGCCTGTATGGGATCTTCTGATATATTCATGCTTCTAGTCATTGGTGGTGCTTCATAGTGAGCATGTATATGGTGCAGACATGGTACCTCCATTTGTATACTCAGTCAGTAATGCTTCAGAAGCTCTCTCCCCTTTAAGCAGCACTCAGTGTGGTCAGTTCAAGACTGATTCATAGAAAATACTCAGGCCATCATTAAAAATAGAGACATTACTTTGCCGACAAAGTAGTAAATTGAAACCAGTATATACTTTGCCAACAAAGGTCCATATATAATCAAAGCTATGGTTTTTCCAGTAGTCATGTACAGATGTGATAGTTGGACCATAAAGAAAGCTTAGTGCCAAAAAAAGAATGCTTTTGAATCGTGGAGCTGGAGAATACTTTTGTCTTGAGAACCCCTTGGACTGCAGGGAGATTAAAGCAGTCAATCCTAAAAGAAATCCACCCTGGACATTCATTGGAAGGACTGATGCTGAAGCTCCAATGCTTTGGTCACCTGATGTTAAGAGTGGACTCACCAGAAAAGTCCCTGATGCTGGGAAAGTTTGAAGACAAAAGAAGAATGGGGTGAGAGAGGATAAGAGGGTTATATAGCATCACCAACTCAGTGCACATGAATTTGAGTACACACTGGGAGATAGTGAAGGACAGGGGAGTCTGGCGTGCTGCAGTCCATGCGGTCCAAAGAGTTGAACATGACTTAGTGACTGAACAACAACAAAGCATTAAAAGCAAAAGTGCAAGGAGTGAAAAATGAATATTTAGCACCTATACACTCTATAATATCTTGCCTAAACATCAGATAACCTTATGAAATAAATATTAGCTACTATTATAATTTTCCTAAAAAGTTTAATGAATTTCCCAAGGTCATACCTTGACTCCAAAATCATATTCTATATATCTTAATTGTAAATACTGTCCACAGAAATAAAACTCGATAGGTGGGGTCTGTATGCTTTCTAAAGTAAGAAAGAGTTTCATTAGATACTTTATTATGAGGGAGCATTCTTTCAAAGCTGAAGCTTCCCTGGTGGCTCAGCAGTAAAGAACCCACTCTGTGGGAGAGGGAGAGGGTGGGAAGATTTGGGAGAATGGCATTGAAACATGTATAATATCATATATGAAACGAGTCGCCAGTCCAGGTTCGATGCACGATACTGGATGCTCAGGGCTGGTGCACTGGGATGACCCAGAGGGATGGTATGGGGAAGGAGGAGGGAGGAAGGTTCAGGATGGGGAACACATGTATACCTGTGGCAGATTCATTTTGACATATGGCAAAACCGATACAATATTGTAAAGTTAAAAAATAAAATAAAAAAAGAACCCACCTGCCAATGTAGGAGGCACAGTTTCAAACTGTGGGTTGGGAAGATCCCTTGCAGGAGTCTTGTACAGCTCGCTCCAGTGTTTTTACCTGGAGAATCCCATGGACAGAGGAGCCTGGTGGGCTACAGTGCATAGGGTCACAAAGGGTTGGGCACAACTGAAGCAACTGAGCATCCACACATGTACTTTCAAAGCTGCTGATGTTTTAGCAATAGTATAGAGAGGAAAGGGATAGTCATTTCTTGTATTTTTCAGGGTCCTTGTCACCATATGGTCTTTATGAGAGCCTATTTACTTGCAAATGCTTCTGAATAGGAGAAAAGATGCCTTCAATAATTGTTTAATAGCACTGCAATAGATGAATATCAGCAGAAATATATGACAGAAGTAAAACAGTTATATCTGCAGGACCCTAGAAATGATTGGACATGGAGACTGAGAAAGCGATAAGAGACAGGGATAACTATTTTGTTTCTAGCTTCCATAAATGAGGAAATTTTCATACCATTCATTTAAAGAGAATACAGTTGAGAAACAGATTTGAGGTGAAAATTACTAGGTCATTTTTAAATCACATAGAGTTCAAACTTCCTATAAAACACATAAGTGAGATTTCCAGGAACCAGCTGGATTTATGAGTCTTGAGTTCAAGGAGAAAATTAAGGCTGAAAATGCAACATGTAAGTGGTAACTGAAATCAGGAATGTAATTCAAGCAACCTTGTAAGTGTGGACAGTAAAAAGAACCCAGAGCTGATAAAGCAGCCTTGCAGAATATAACTATTTAAGCAATGCGCAGAAAAAACATAAGCCCACGAAGGAAACTAGAAAGAACATCTAAAAAATAGGATGGAATCCAGGAGAAAATAAAGTCATAGAAGATAAGGAGTATTTCTTGCTTTAAAAAGAGAATCCTCAACAGTGACAAGTAAGATGAAGCAAAAAGGACCCATTTTATAAGCCATTGTTTATCCTGGGGGAAAAAAAACCAAAGGAATGAATATGTACCAAAGGGATGGCAGGAAATGTTTCTCCCTCTATAAAGCAATTCCCCAGGCAAGAATATTGGAGTGGGTTGCCATTTTCTCCTTCAGGGGATCTTCCTGACCCAGGGACCAAACCTGTGTCTCTTGTGTCTCCTGCATTGGCAGGCAGATTCTTTACCACTAGCACCACCTGGGAAGCCCCACTATAGAGCAGTTCCATTTTCACGAGAAGTTCAGGACTTAAGTGTAACTGAAAAGGGATGTACTTTGGCCACCTGATGAAAAGAGCTGACTCATTTGAAAAGACCCTGATGCTGGGAAAGATTAAACGCATGAGGAGAAGAGGATGACAGAAGATGAGCTGGTTGGATGGCATCATCAACTCAATGGATATGAGTTTGGGTAAACTCATATTGTAAGGCCTCCTCAGACAACCATTTTGCCTTTTTGCATTGCTTTTTCTTGGGGATGGTCTTCATCCCTACATCCTGTACAATGTCATGAACCTCTGATGAGAAGAGCTGACTCATTTGAAAAGACCCTGATGCTGGGAAAAATTAAAGGCATGAGGAGAAGAGGATGACAGAAGATGAGCTGGTTGGATGGAGTTGGTGATGGACAGGGAGGCCTGGCATGCTGCAGTCCATGGGGTTGCAAAGAGTCAGACACGACAAAACGACTGAACTGAACTGAACTGAACTGAAAAAGGGATGTGATGTCAAAAGCAGATATTTTAAGCATGGGAAAAGCTGTTACTTTTTTTTTTTTTTCCCAATGGTATTCACCTGTGAGAAAGCAAAGAGGTAAAACTATTGTTGTTGTTGTTCAGTCATTAAGTCATGTCTGACTCTTTGAGATGCCATGGACTGCAGCTAAATCAGTCCAAAACTGAGATTTTATAAAGGGATGGCCACTGATGGGCAAGGAAGAGAGAGGAAGGGTAATAGAGACAGAATGACTGAAGTGACAGACTTTGGAACCTAGGGTCGAAGAGGATGAAAGTGAATCTAGAAAGAAGCAGACAGATTAGAAGAAAATGCAGAGGCTCAAGGCCTGAAGTTTGCCAAAGGTCAAAGAGTAGACATACTAGCTTTACAGAGTTGGAAGGATAGACAGATTGTCATAGTTGCAAAGAATGTGAAGTTTAATATTTTACATATAGTATAGCACTAGGTTTTGCTGTATTTCAAGATGTGTCTATATCTGTCCCATACCAAATTAATATAAAGGTAAAGACCATTATAGGGGACTAATTCAAAAGTAGATAGTGAAGAAATACCTGGAGTAACAGGCAAATTTGGTCTTGAAGTACAGAATGAAGCAGGGCAAAGGCTAGTATAGTTTTGCCAAGAGAATGCACTGGTCATAGCAAACACACTCTTCCAACAAAACAAGAGAAGACTCTACACATGGACATCACCAGATGGTCAATACTGAAATCAGATTGATTATATTCTTTGCAGCCAAAGATGGAGAACCTCTATACAGTTAGCAAAAATAAGACTGGGAAATGACTGCGGCTCAGATCATGAATGCCTTATTGCCAAATTCAGACTTAAATTGAAGAAAGTAGGGAAAACCACTAGACCATTCAGATATTACCTAAATCAAATCCCTTATGATTATCCAGTGGAAGTGAGAAATAGATTCAAGGGATAAGATCTGATAGGCAGAGTGCCTGATGAACTGTGGATGGAGGTTCATGACATTGTACAGGAGGCAGGGATGAAGACCATCCCCAAGAAAAAGCAATGCAAAAAGGCAAAACGGTTGTCTGAGGAGGCCTTACAAATAGCTGAGAAAAGAAGAGAAGCTAAAGGCAAAGGAGAAAAGGAAAGATATACCTGTTTGAATGCAGAGTTCCAAAGAATACGAAGGAAAGATAAGATAACCTTCCTCAGTGATCAATGCAAAGAAATAGAGGAAAACAATAGAATGGGAAACTCTTCAAGAAAATTAGAGCTACCAAGGGAACATTTCATGCAACAATGGGCACAATAAAGGAAAGAAATGATACGGACCTAATAGAAGCAAAAGATATTAAAAATAGGTAGAAAGAAC
The DNA here is from genome assembly GCF_019923935.1 of Bubalus bubalis. Classification (NCBI taxonomy): domain Eukaryota; kingdom Metazoa; phylum Chordata; class Mammalia; order Artiodactyla; family Bovidae; genus Bubalus; species Bubalus bubalis. The sequence goes on along the minus strand of NC_059169.1, from coordinate 39,887,503 downwards.
ACACAGAAGAACTGTACAAAAAAGATCTTCATGACCCAGATAACCATGATGGTATGATCACTCACCTAGAGCCAGACATCCTGGAATGTGAAGTCAAGTGGGCGTTAGGAAGTATCACTACGAACAAAGCTAGTGGAGGTGATGGAATTCCAGTTAAGCTATTTTAAATCTTGAAGATGACACTGTAAAAGTGCTACATTCAATATGCCATAAAATTTGGAAAATGGAGCCACAGGACTGGAAAAGTTCGGTTTTCATTCCAATCCCAAAGAAAGGCAATGCCAAAGAATGTTCAAACTACCACACAATTCCATTCATCTCACACGCTAGTAAAGTAATGCTCAAAATTCTCCAAGCCAGGCTTCAGCAGTACGTGAACCATGAACTCCCAGATGTTCAAGATGGATTTAGAAAACGCAGAGAAACCAGGGATCAAATTGCCAACATCCACTGGATCATCAAAAAAGCAAAAGAGTTCCAGGAAGACATCCATTTCTGCTTTATTGACTATGCCAAAGCCTTTGACTATGTGGATCACAATAAACTGTGGAAAATTCTTAAAGAGATGGAAATACCAAACCAACTGACCTGCCTCTTGAGAAATCTGTATGCAGGTCAGGGAAAAACAGTTAGAACTGGACATGGAACAACAGACTGGTCCCAAATATGAAAAGGAGTACATCAAGACTGTATATTGTCATCCTGCTTATTTTACTTATATGTAGAGTACATCATGAGAAACGCTGGGCTGGAAGAAGCACAAGCTGGAATCAAGATTGCAGGGAGAAAAATCAGTAACCTCAGATATGCAGATGACACCATCCTTATGGCAGAAAGTGAAGAGAAACTAATGAGCCTCTTTAGGAAAGTGAAAAAGGAGAGTGAAAAAGTTGGCTTAAAACTCAGCATTCATGTTTAAATGCCATTCTCCCTAATCATCCCACCCTCTCCATATAATATCATATATGAAACGAATCGTCAGTCCAGGTTCGATGCATGATACTGGATGCTTGGGGCTGGTGCACTGGGACAACCCAGAGGGATGGTATGGAGAGGGAGGTGGGAGGGGGGTTCAGGATCGGAACATGTGTATACCTGTTGCAGATTCATGTTGATGTATGGCAAAACCAATACAATATTGCAAAGTAACTAACCTCCAATTAAAATAAATAAATTTATATTTTTAAAAAAAAGCTCAACATTCAGAAACCTAAGATCATGGCATCTGGTCCCATAACTTCAAAGCAAATAGATGGGGAAACAGTGGAAACAGTGACAGACATTATTTTGGGGGGCTCCAAAATCACTGCAGATGGTGACTGCATCCATGAAATTAAAAGATGCTTGCTCTTTGGAAGGAAAGTTATAATCAACCTAGACAGCTATTTAAAAAGCAGAGGCATTACTTTGTCAACAAAGGTCCATCTAGTCAAAGTTATGGTTTTTCCAGTAGTGATGTATGAATTTGAGAGTTGGACTATAAGAAAGCTGAGCGCTGAAGAATTGATGCTTTTGCGCTGTGGTGTTGGAGAAGACTCTTGAGAGTCCCTTTGACAGCAAGGAAATCCAGCCAGTCCATTGTAAAGGAGATCAGTCCTGGTGTTCATTGGAAGGACTGATGCTGAAACTGAAGCTCCAATACTTTGGCTACCTGATGCAAAGAACTGACTCATTGGAAAAGACCCTGATGCTGGGAAAGATTGAAGGCAAGAGCAGAAGGGGATGACAGAGGATGAGATGGTTGGATGTCATCACCAACTCAATATACATGAGTTTGGGCAAACTCTGGGAGTTGGTGATGGACAGGGAGGCCTGGCATGCTGCAGTCCATGGGGTCGCAAAGAGTCAGACACGACTGAGTGACTGAACTGACTTAAAGAGCATTAGAGGGGCTTCCCTGGTGGCCAAGATGGTCAATAATTTGTCTGCCATGCAGGAAACCCGGGTTGAACCCCTGTGTTAGGAAGTACCCTGGAGAAGGGAATGGCTACTCACTCCAGTATTTTTGCCCTGAGAATTCCGTAGACAGAGGGCCTGTCGGGCTATAGTCCATGCAGTCACAAAGAGTCACACATGACTGAGTGACTAACAATTTCAAAGATCAATAGAATTGAAATCAAAGAGTTAACTTCAATTAAGTCATTCACAAAGTCATTAGGATAGTCTTGGAAATTATTAAGACTAAAGTAAAAGGGTGGGATACTAAAAAGACATTGTTAAACCAGTGTTATGTCAATCAACTCATAAAGTCTTGTTTCATTTGGAATTTATCTAAAAGAAAAATCAGTTGAAAACGTGCAACATACAATAGATTGAGACAGTCAAACAGTCACCGACTTTTCTGAGAATTAGCCACTACAACTCAAACCAGAGATAACATTATGAGAAACAAGAGAAAAATATTTGGCTATTAATTGACAAGTATTTTCCTAGCAAAAATTTGCTCAAATGTTTTGCTTACTTTTTTTTACCAGCTTTAGAAAACAACATCCTTCTTAAATTTTTTGGTTAACAAATTTCAAAAATAGATTTTGATGCTATCTTCATATGACATATGCAATATCATTACATAATGGTGTATATTTTACTAAAGCACACAAATATATTACTGTCTTTTTTTCTTACCCAACTTTATTGAGATATAGTTAACTTATAGCACTGTGTGTATTTGAGGTGTGTAGCATAATGGTTTGATGTATGTATGTACTGTGAAATGATTACCACAATAGGTTGTTTGGCACATGTATTATCTCACACAGTTATAATGCATGTGTGAGTTGTGTTTGTGGGGGGCTGGCTTTTGAGATCAGTACTCATAGCAATTTTCAAATACACAATGCAGTATTTGTTGTTCACCATGGTCATTGTTCTGTACATTACATCTCCAGAACCTATGCATCTTATGACTGGAAGTTTGTAACCTTTGACCAGCTTCACCTACTTTCCTCACCCCATGGCAACTATCAGCTTACTCTGTTTCTATGAGTTTGATTTTTATAGAGGATGTGGAATAAAGGAAACCCTGGTGGAGACAGTGGCTGACTGTGTTTTTTGGGGCTCCAAAATCACTGCAGATGGTGATTGCAGCCATGAAACTAAAAGACACTTACTCCTTGGAAGGAAAGTTATGACCAACCTAGACAAATATTAAAAAGCCGAGTCATTACTTTGCCAACAAAGGTCTGTCTAGTCAAGGCTATGGGTTTTCAAGTAGTCATGTATGGATGTGAGAGTTGGACTATAAAGAAAGCTGAGTGCCGAAGAATTGATGCTTTGGAACTGTGGTATTGGAGAGACTCTTGAGAGTCCCTTGGACTGCAAGTAGATCCAACCATTCCATCCTAAAGGAGATCAGTCCTGGGTGTTCATTGGAAGGACTGATGCTTAAGCTGAAGTTCCAATACTTTGGCCACCTGATGCGAAGAGCTGACTCATTCATTAGAAAAGACCCTGATGCTGGGAAAATTGAGGGCAGGAGAAGGGGACGATAGAGGATGAGATGGTTGGATGGTATCACTGACTCAATGCACATGGGTTTGGGTAGACTCTGGCAGTTGGTGATAGACAGAGAGGCCTGACGTGCTGCAGTTCATGGGGTTGCAAAGAGTTGGACACAACTGAGCGACTGAACTATACACTGTTCATGGGATTGTAACTTGGTATAGCTACAATGGAAAATAGTACAGAGGCTCCTCAAAATATTAAAAATAGAACTAACATATGATCCAGCAGTTCTACCCCTGGGCATACCTTAAGGAAATAAAATAACTATTTTAAGATTATCTGCACCTTACATTCATAGAAGCATTATTTACAATGGCCAAGACATGGAAACAATCTAGGCGTCCATCAAGAGACAAATGGATAAAAATAAAAATAATACATATATATAAGTACACACATAATGGAATATTATTCTTCTAAAACTCATCTCCCATAACCTGATATTCAGGTGTCCTAGTTTTGTGCTCTAATTTTTATCAATTGTAACATATCTTTAGTAGACTGTTGGCCTTAATTGATCTATGACTAAATAAGTTCTAGCTATCAAACTAGAAGTAATGCATTATTGCTAGGATGGTTATTTTACTTCTTAAGTGGATGGTTCTGAAGCAAAATCGACTTTAAATATTTTATGTATATATATGTATATTTATATATATGTGTGTATATATACATATGTGTGCATATATTACACATATATATATACACATACATAAAAGAGAACTAATATTTCTTAATTTCTTATATTCAAGGATATTCCAGGAGTAAATTTAAGTACATTGTAGTAGCTCATTTATTGTTAACTGTTTATTGTTTTATTTTAAGATAGTCTGTTTATGTAGTATGTATCCATATATGTAATGGTTATACATTGTAATAGTAGAAAATGTAAAAATATGAGAGGATATACAGAAGAAGTTCTCCCTCTGTATCCTATCTCCTCAGTTCCTATACCTTTATACTTTGGTAATAATCAATGAGCCTAGGACTTCTAAAATATCCTTAAGAATATTTTCTAATATTCTTTGGTAACATGTCTGTTTATATATTCTACATACGAGATTTATGAAATATATCTGTGTGATGTCTTCATTGTGGTATTATTTATTATTAACCTAAGAACGAAGATTACTTTTGCTTTTTAAATTTCCAAGTGAAAAGAGTTTTTTCCCAATATTATTATCAATTTCTAATTTCATTAACTAGTGATCAAAAATTAATTAATTAGAAATGAATACCCTAATTGAGACACAGAAGTACATTTGTGAACATGACCATGAGTAGGAAAATGGCAGCCACAAGAAGTGTGTACATTAATTGCATGAGCTTCTAAAGTTCTTAGGATCTATAAGGGCAGGTGTATCATTAATAGCTAGTCTCCATATACACTCTTAAGAAGTTTCTTCCCCTTGTATCTAGCAATAAAATGAGGCAGAGCTGACTCTGAATGACTTCATCACTTCTCACAAACATAGGTCATAAGAAGCTTGTCATTACTCACAGAGCTTCTCAGAATACTTGCTCTGAAAGAAGCAAGATAACCAAGTACCCAGTAAGCACATGCTTTGAGGAAACTAGACTTACAGAGAGGTCACATGGAGAGAGAGAAATGCCCTGCCCAGCCCAGCCATCTCAGCTAAGGTTTCAGACATGTGTGTGGAGGAGCCATTTTTGCCACCCACCCAAGTTAAGCCTTCAGATGACCTCAGAATTGGTCGACATGTAACTGAAATTGCATGAGAGAGCTATCCAGCTGAGCCCAAGCAATGGGCAAAAGCTTGAGGAATAATATATTTTTATTTTAAGTCTTTTATGTTTAAGCAGCTTTCTGTACAAGAGTGGGAACAGCAGGAAATTAAGCGATGACATGAACAGAAGGGTGACACCTCTTCGTATTACACAAGCAAAAAGTAAAGTAAGGCTGGAACTGATGAGATTAAGGGGCATGCAGATAAGATGATCGGTTTGAGACAAGCAATATGGTTTGAAATTGGCACTGTGGGGAATGGAAATGAGAGTTGAAAATGGAAACAGATAAGGAATCTGGGTGATATCATAGGTTAAGCTGAAATCCATGTTTGCATTGGTACCATTTACCTAATTAGGTTAGTTGCTCTGAAAGTGAAGTCACTCAGTCGTGTCCAACTCTTTGCGACCTCATGGGCAGTAGCCTGCACCAGGCTCCTCCGTCCATGGGATTTTCTAGGCAAGAGTACTGGAGTGGGTTGCCATTTCCTTCTGCAGGGAATCTTCCCAACCCAGGGATCGAACCCAGGTCTCCTGCACTGTAGACAGACGCTTACCATCTGAGCCACAGGGAAGTCAGTTGTTGTAAACTCGTTCATGAGAAGGAAATCAAGGATCTATGAATACAATATAATGAAAGTGTAAGTTATACAGATAGTAAAATGACTAGAAATGAGGCAGCACCAGGGGTGTTAAGGATGTGAATCTGGAACTCTTTACTGAAAGCCAGAGAAGTCAATACATGGCAATTGCAGAGAGGACAGTTACAACTGAAGAAGGCTCGAGGTGGTAGAGTTTATGCTATGATCCTCAAAAGATTTCCCCAGATTTGGAAGCATAACATAACTTGAACAGCATCCAGTTTTAAAGGGAACAGTTTAACCTGTTGAAGAGAAACATTTTTAATTCTTTGATATGTAAAACGAAATTAATATCTTCAACAGTTTATATTACAAATAGCTATTATGAAAGTTTCCTAACTAAACTTAAAAGTTTTGATCAGCAAAGGATACCATGGACTTCTCAAAACCAAACTTGCACCAAAAAGGTCGTGGTCAGTGTTTGTGGTCTGTTGCCTGTCTATCCACTACAGCTTTCTGAATCCTGGTGAAACCGTTACATCTGAGAAGTACGTTCAGCAAATTGATGAGAAGCACTGAAAATCACAATGCCTGCAGCCAGCATTGTTCAACAGAAAGGGCCCAATTCTTCTGCACAACGCCTGACTGCAGGTTGCACAACCAATGCTTCAAAATTTGAACAAATTGGGCCACAAAGTTTTGCCATCCACCATATTCACGTGATCTCTTGCCAACTGACTACCACTTCTTCAAGCATCTTCACAACTTTTTTGCAGGCAAAATGCTTCCACAGCCAGCAGGAGGCAGAAAGTGTTTTCCAAGAGTTCATCAAATCTCAAAGCATAATTTTTATGCTCTAGGAATAAACAAACTTATTTCTCGTTGGCAAAAATGTGTTACTTATAATGGTTCCTATTTTGACTACTAAAGATGTGCTTGAGCCTCGTTATAAGAATAAAAAATTCATAGTCCAAATTCATAATTACTTTTTTTACCAACCTAAATATTTCTCAGATGGCACTAGTGGTAAAAAAGAAAAAACAAAAAACTTGCCTGTCAATGCAGGAGATGCAAGAGACGGAGGTTGGGAAGATCCCCTGGAGAAGGAAATGGCAACACACTCTGGTATTCTTGCCTGGAAAACCCCACAGACAGAGGAACCTGGTGGGCTGTGGGGTGGCAAAGAGTCGGACAAAACTGAGCGCACACAGTGGCATACATGGTCAAGTAAGTGATATACAAGGCAAATATCTGAGCCTAAGCAAAATAAAACAAGACCTTTGATGACATCTTATAAACAAAATAGAGAAACATTGCTGAAGACCTGAGTATGGTTTTTAAGGTTCAATCAGGAAGCAAGAAGTACAAGTTTTAGCCATTAAGACTGGGTTTAATTTAAGGAAGAATTTTCTAGTAGTAAGATCTCTCCTTTCAGTGGCCTCAAGAGATGATGACTTGTTCATAATTGAGGTAGCAACTTTGAAAGGGGATTCTACTGCCAGGAGAGTCCCTTAAAACTTGATAAACGTGCAACCATAAAATTTGTCTATGAAATTAATATAACCAGTTCCAAGCATTCCTTTTATAAATTACACCTATCAGGGAAAAAAGAGTCACATGATTTCTTTTCTTTTCTCAATTAGGATCTCTTGAGGAAGATTTCAAGCGATAGATTTAACCAGTCTTGTCCACAAGTCACAATTCCAGGATATACCCACAATATCCAAACTACTCATGTAGCAGTTCCCAGCTCAAGCACTGGGGTAGTGGAATCCAAATTGTCATTTCCATGATTTCTAACTTCCTTAGTCTTGTCTCTTAACTAGATAAATGTTCCAGTCTCTCCCAGTTTGATTGGTAATAGTGTCCTTGTCCTCCCAGGGGTACCTCCTAAATATACCAGTCAGCAATTTAACTGGTGCAGTTGTCTGAATAATAAACCCTTCCAGTGAATAAACCTTTTCACATGTGCCAGGCAACCGAGTCATTTTCATGGCTACAGGTGCCAGGCTGGGTGACTGTCTCAGGTCTCACCTAGACCAACACGAGGTTGTTTCCACAGAACCATGTCCCCCTAAGTCTGTGCAAACCTGATGGAATACATTTCCTTCCTCTGTTTTAGATGACCAAAAGTCCCCAGGAATTATACTAGCTTTGTTCTCTTCCCTTTGCCCGCCTTCATTTGTCTGCCCACCATACTGTATTAATCACATTCTCCCCAAATAGGATAAATAACTACTTTTTCACTCCTTTGTTCATTCATTTTTTTATTTTTCTTTTGCCTTGTGTCTCTAATAGCTTTGGCAGTTGATTGGTTCTTTATTTTGAGCTTTTATGGTAACTGTGTGGTTTGCTATTTTACTGGAGAAACAGCCACAGTATAAGAAATCATACATCTATCTCTGGAACTATGCTGGCAGATCTGTATAATTTTCTACATATTTCCCCTAAAACTTCCCGTAGCCTATGTTTACATGATTTCTTTTTAACCATTATATTTCTAGCTTCCTATTTTAGTGCTGCCAACTCAAGGAAGTCTCATATGAATGGATATATCCTTAGAAGGAATTTAAGAGCAAAAGTACTTAAAACTGCAAATCAAAACACCACTTGAGTTCTATATGAATCTATGGTTAAGAGAAATGGTTTATTTGCACCTTCTTTAGGCACATTTTTTCTTGGAATGGCACTAACCATAATTTGTGGGCAGTGCTCATTAAATATACAGTTCAATTTTAGGAAATAACTGATAAAGAGTATATATTCTCAAGAACTTGTTCCCATAGGTATACCCTTCATACATTAATTTTGTGCCAGCATGGCCTCAATTTCATTCTCTTTTCTTATTTAAATTGCCTATCCAGTCTTCTGTCATTAGAAAGATAAGAAATAGTCTGAAAATGTTTATATCCCTTAATCTAAATATACAGAATCATAAATTATACAGATAGGGTGGAGTTGAGAGTTGCATTAAACTACTTGGTACTTTAGTCGATGAGTTTGAGAACCTGTAGAAGTTACATGAGTTAGATACAGTTTCAAGGAAGGAAAACCAGATTTCCTGCCCCTATTACTGTACTTTTTCTAATACTCTGGGGAGTTTATAACAGACAAAATGATTTCATCAACTTCAGCTATAACTGATTTTAACTGGGAACTCCATTTTCTCAAAGCAAATTTCAAAGAAATACTGAGTCCATTTCAAGTTTAATAAAATTTTACTTTTTCTTTAACAATGGCCTTTTCCAAAGTTCAAACATTTTAACCAAATATTCAGAACATACTACTCATGAAAAAATTAAAGACAAAATTTTACTCCTTAATCACTTCTTTTGCCTTTCAATTTTAATTGGAAGAACTTGAAAGTATAAGCTACAAAGAAGATTAATTCCCTTTCTCATCACAAATGCCACAGTCCTTCAGTCATTTATAACTTTTTCCTGGCAGAGCTGTCCTGCAGCAATTGTATAATCTTTTCCCAATGCCTGGCCAGGTTTCCCTGGAGCTGCTTTCCAGGAATGTCTGGAATTAGAATATTTTTGGGTCATTCTTTTCTTCTTTTTTCCTTCAGTAATCATATCTTTTTTTTCCTGTCTTACACTTAACTATTGGATATACTGGATGGTATTTCAGTGATCATTTTAAAAGAAAACAAAATTTTAGTCTCCATTGAAATGATGGTATCAAGCCATCATCAAGTCCCATGAGTAAAAGCTGAATGGAAGTAATAAGCTTCAAAAATGTTTATAAAGACTTAAAAACTATTAGTAACAGTTTAACTGAAGTATAATTGACATTTACTATAGTATTTATCACAAGTATACAATTTGATAAGATGAGACAAGTGTGTACACTCATGAAAACTATCACTGCGATCAAGATAATGAAGATATGCTTCACCTCTGATTACAATCTTTTCATCCATCCCCTCTTCCCTCCTCCACCTTGTTCACTCCAGGCAAATACTGGTCTGCTTTCTGTCATGATAGATTAGTTTGCATTTTCTAGAATCTTATATAAATCATAGTCTGTACTCCATTTTGTCTAGCTTTTTTCATATTATAGTTATTTTGAGACTAATCCATGCTGCAGCATGTTTAAATAGTTCATCTGTTTTACTGCGGAGTAGTAGAGTAGTACTCAACTGAATGACTGTATCAGAGTTTGCTTATCCATTCATTTGTTAATGGACGTTTGAGTGGTTTCCAGCTTGAGGCTATTAGAAATAAAGCTGCTATGAGCACTTGTACATAAATTTTTGTATGGACATATGTTTCTGCTTTTCATGGGTAAATGCTTAGAAGTAGAAAAGCTGGATCATATGGTAAATGTATGCCAAAGTTTGTGTTTTTTTTTTTAATCCACAAAGTGTTTTTACCAAGTTGTACTATTCCACATTCCCACTAGCAGTGTGTAAGAGTTCCACTTCATCTACATCTTTAGCATGGTAGGGCCTGCATTTTTTATTTTAGCCAAACTTATAGATATGTAGTGGTATCTCATTATGGTTTTAATTTTCTTTTCTCCAATGATTAATGTTGCCAGGCACCCTATATTACTCTGCTTGGAATAACAATGGGACCTGCCGCTTTGTTATTTATGTACTTGTCCTGGTGTCTCAGAGCCTGAGATCTCCACGTAAAATGGCTGGACTAAGTAAGATCCACAGAACCCATTTAATGGTAAACCCTGACGGGGGAGCCTGGTGGGCTGCCATCTATGGGGTCGCACAGGGTCGGACACGACTGAAGCGATTTAGCAGCAGAAGCAGCAGCAGCAGCCAGCGAAGGCAATGGCACCGCACTCCAGTACTCTTGCCTGGAAAATCCCATGGATGGAGGAGCCTGGAAGGCTGCAGTCCATGGGGTTGCTAAGAGTCGGACATGACTGAGCAACTTCACTTTCACTTTTCACTTTCATGCATTGGAGAAGGAAATGGCAACCCATTCCAGCGTTCTTGCTTGGAGAATCCCAGGGATGGCGGAGCCTGGTGGGATGCCATCTATGGGGTCGCACGGAGTCGGACACGACTGAAATGACTTAACAGCAGCAGCAGCAGCAGAAATGTATAAATCTCCCCTCAATCAGGATGATAAATAAATAAATCATAGCTGGTGGAAACTAAACTCTAAGTCAAGAAAAAGAGATCATCTTAAAAATTCAAAGGGAAATCATTCTGTAGATATTATTTACTAAAAGAACCAAAAGAAGTTTTCATTGTTTTGGCAAAATTGCTCCATCCTCAATAATATGTAAAAATGAATGATCTTAATAGAACAGTATCAGAAAACCAGGAAAAGAGACTGGGCTGAGATTACAGAGCAACCATATAAAATGGCAGTCAGGGTGACATCTCTAAATGCTTGAAGGAAAGTGTGACTGGTGCCAGATTTTTATTCCAGCCAAATTGGCTTCCACCACAACAGGAAGATATCTGCAAAAATGTCTCCAACAACTCAGTAAATCATAAACTCTTTGGGAAAAAAAAAATAAAAACACACTTCATTAAGCGAAGGAGTGAGCTTATCTATTCATCTATTTATTTGTTAAATAAATATTTATTAAATCATTGTTGCAAAGGTACTTATTATTGCAAGGTGATGGGGTCCTAAGAAACCATAGAAAAGGTATTGTGCGTGCATGTTAAGTCGCTTCAGTCATGTCTGACTCTTTGAACCCTATGGACTATAACCCACTAGGCTCCTCTGTCCATGGGATTTTCCAGGCAAGAATATTGGAGTGGGTTGCCATTCCCTCCTCCAGGGGATCTCCCCAACCCAGGGATCAAACCAGCATCTCTTATGTTTCCTGCATTGGCAGGTGGATTCTTTAACACTAGCGCCACCTGGGAAGCCCAGAATAGTTATCTTTTTTCATCAAATGGATATTAGCCTTTAAAATACGTTGCTATTATAGATTGCTGAAATATTAAATAATGCTTCCCATTTAAAATATAGGAATTTAGTTACTATTCAGCTGTTTTGTAGTTAAATATTTTATCTGGCAAGATCACTACAAATTCATTCTGACATCCAATACTATGGTTATCAGAAACTCTGTGGTTATTTACTACTTATACTAAATGGGAATAACCAATTAAGGAATAAATATGTAATTAAGTAAAGAAATTTAATTAAGTAAAGAAAGCTTGATTGTACAGTCAATGGTCACCATCATTTTAAGATTCATAGAAGGCTTTAAGATCACAGAGTACCTCAGGGTTCTAACTATAAAAATGTGATCTCACTGTCCAATAGATGTCAACAATGCCCAATTCTGGAATTTTAAATAACAGATATCCTGTTCCACATAGATGTTTAAATTCAAGTGACAGCTTACCTATCACATCCTGCTCTCCAAATGATTAGGCAAGTAGTGGGTGGAGAGGATATTTGATCTCCATGATGCCTCTGCCCCACTGATTCCATGTTGGACATATTCTTGATTATGCAGTGAAGGCCTTTACATCTCTTGAGAGGCTATCAATAACCAGGAAAATGTTAGAACTTTGATCCTTTTCAGACTGTAGCACCTGAAACTCTCTGGTAGGCAGCTAGGCAGCTAGTTGACTTCAGGATAAATATGAAGAATGAGAAGAGCCCCTTTCAGGGAAACCCTGGAAAATGAATATGCTGTCTCCCCTCTTTACAAATCCAATCTATCTCATGTTATTTTGAGCATTTGCTCCATATAATGGAAGGTTTTTGTTAGAAGCACAAAGGTGTTGGGGATATGCTTCAGGAAAACAACATAAATTTCTCCACTATTATTTCTGCATTCCTTGTTGACTCACATGCCTCTCTTGCAATAAATAATTTACTGTAATAAAAAATTTACCACACTAAAACTATCATTAAGGTCACTGAAAGAATAAATCATGGTGTTTTACAGAGTGTGCCTAGCTAACAAATTCACTGCTTGGATTTTTATGCTCTGGGTGATGGGATGTGCAGGGAAGTTAGAGGAAGTAGAGATAACTGAATAAAAATTAAAACATTCTTATAGCAAGCCACCAGGATTGAATTTGACCTTTGGGAAGCAAATTGAAGAGTCACGTAAAAGTTGTGCTTTGAGTCACATTAGAGTTATGTTTATGGACAAAATCTCCAATGAGATATTTGACAATATGAATACTTATGGCTCTCAAAGGAAAGAACAGAACAGAACATATTGTCAGCTTGTTAGCAATTCTTCAGAAACAATATAGACACTTTAAGTTATTCTTGGAGGAGGGAATGGCAAGCCACTCCAGTATTCTTGCCTGGAGAACCCCTGTGGACAGAGGAGCCTGGCGCGCTACAGTCCATGGGGTCACAGAGTCGGACACGACTGAATGACTAACATTGTCATTCCACATCTTCAAATACTAACAAAAACTCCAAGAAAACGCTCTTTAGCCTTGTGTTTTATGTATACAAATGTAATGTATTATGTATATAATGTATCAGGTCTATCAGAACAGCTTGGATAATTGCTTAATAACTATAATTTAGATAACAATGTAAATAAACCATTTTAATCCCATTATCTAACTGTCAAAATGAAAATTTAAATATTCTCTGAATTGTAAAACTCTTTTTTTGAGGCATGAGGAATTGCTCAAATGTTAAATGATACTGTGTAGTTTCATTGATGATAATTTCAGTGAAATAAAAGGATGCCCTGTGATCAGAGAAGGAAAGCTATAATTCCTAAACCTACGTTGCTTCCCTGGTGGCTCAGTGGTAAAGAATCCTTCTGCTGAGCAGGAGATGCGGGTTCAATTCCTAGGTCAGGAAGATCCCCTGGAGAAGAAAATGGCAACCCACTACCTGGGAAATCCCATGGAAAGAGGAGCATGATGGGTTACAATCCATGGGGTCGTGAGAGTCGGACACAACTTAGCAACTGAGCACAGACAGAAACCTATGTTATTCGTATTCTGAATATATAAAAAAGGAGAATACAATTTGAACTTGAATGATAATAAAGTATGTTCTGGATCATAATTTCCAATTATTATTCCCAAGACACTGACCTCACTCAAGCTTCATTTATCATTCTTGATTTTATGGCTACACTTTCCAAATATTTATAGATCCATTTAATCAACAAATATTTATTGTGCTCCTAATATATGTTTAAAGAGCTGTGCTAGTCATGGTTGGAGAAATAAGATGGCTATGCTATCCTTTATTCCTGCTATCAAAGGTCAGTTAAACCTGGTATCTGTACCTGTGACTCTAAAGCAGAGTGGAAGGAAAAGATCACTGAAGTTGAAGTTACAAATCAAGGGCAGTCAGAGCACTGGCAGAGTTACTTATGATGATACTGAAGTCACTGAGAATGTTGCCAGGGATTAGAATGAAAAGAATACAAAGTCAGGTACTAAAATCTTAGGGAAGCTAGGAATTGCTTCCTAGGAAAAGCATTTCCCTTTTTTCCTCATTGAAACTGTATATTCATGTTCAATATGTAACATTATATATATATTACCTCTTTAATATAAAACTTTTGAGATTTCTTTATGGTGACCCAAAGTAGGTGAGTAGGAAGAATGAGTACATCTTCTTCAGACGTACATAGATATACATCGATGGTGGAGAAGACACCATCAATGGTATGATGTGATGCTAAAATCTAGAAGGGCTAGTGCCTGAGAGAGAGTCACCAAAGCCACTCTCTGGGAACCAAAGAACAGTGAGTGAAACATGAGAACTGGAAGCTGTGGTGCACATTCTGGAAGTCTGAGGACCAGCAGGCAGTCATTATTCACTCCTGAGCATCCTGGCCTCAGATGCCAATCAGACTGAGAATAAGAGGAAAGACTCCCTGGGCAAAGAGACTGGTAAGAAGAAGTGTGTGTGTGTGTTGGGGGTCGGGGGCGGTGGACGACAACTTCTGAGACTGTGAGCTGAAGCAGAAAGTGCTCTAAGAGGCTGAATGAAGAGATGAGACTTAGGATTAAGGTATACCTCCACTTCAAGCCAATACACGAATAAGTGAAAAAGCTGCCAGGTGTACAAAAGACATTCGGGGAAGAAGGCAGGGTAAATCCAGGTGTCCTGGGGCCTGAAGTTTATATAACATGGAAGCCTTCTTGAAAGAATGCTGAGCTGTGCTCAATTGCTTCAGTTGTATCCAACTGTCTGCCAACCCATGGACTGTAGCCTGCCAGGCTCCTCTGTTCAGGGAATTTCCCAGGCAAGAATACTAGAGTAGACTGCCATGCCCTCCTCCAGGGGATCTTCCTAACCCAGGGATCAAACCCCCGTCTCCTGCATCTCCTGCATTGCAGGCAGATTCTTTACTGCTGAGCCAATGAGGAGGTCCCTTGAAAGAACACAAAATTATGAATACAAAAAGTTAGGACTCCTCTCAGAAACTTGAAAGATATCCATGCAAACAGGGCTCTAAAGCCTAAACTTGAGTAGCTTCTAAGCTGTACTGGGGAAGGAGCTTGAAATGGATAATTTGAGAACTTCACTGCTGCTCCTGAGACATCTACAAGTTTCTAAAGTACTAAAGCAAAAATACTTGAATATTTTCTGCCCTCTGTGGCCTGAGAATCATCATGGCCCTAACCTTTAAGTGCTATGATCATAAAGGTTGGCCATGGCGATGTGAAAAAGATGGAATTAGGAGAAGTGAATTAAGAAATATATGGGAAAGTCCATCAACAGATGAATGGATAAAGAAGATGTGGTATTTATATACAATGGAATATTATTTATCCACAAAAATGAATAAAATTGGGTCATTATAGAGAGGTGGATGGACCTAGAGACTGTCATACAGAGAGGTAAGTCAGAAAGAGATAAATAAATATAATATTTTAATGCATATATGTGGAATCTAGAAAAATGGTAGAGACGAACCTATTTGCAGGGCAGGAATAGAGATGCAGACTAGAGAATGGACATACGGACACAGGGTCGAGGGAGGGGTGGGGTGAATTGTGAGATTAGGACTGATAAATATACACTACCATGTGTAAAACAGATAGTGGGAGCCTGCTGTACAGCCCAGGGGGCTCAGCTCAGCGTTCTGTGGTGACCTAGAGAGATGGGCTGGGGGAGATTCGTGAGATGGGGGTCCAAGAGGGAGGGGATATATATACGTATATACACACACACACACACACACACACACACACACATGCCTGATTCACTTCGCTGTGCAGCAGAAACTGACACGACATTGTAAAGCAACTATACCCCATTAAAAAAAAAAATTAGAAATAAATGGCTTCTTTAAAAAAAAAAAAGAACGAAAAAGAAATACATAGGAAACTCTTTGCTAAAGTGAGATAAAAATACTGATTTCCCTTGCCAAATTTCAAAAGATGACTTTGGAATCAGAAAAATACAGTTATACAAACATGTATGCAAATTTGAGCATTATTTTAACATATATACAACAGAGTATATAGAAACATGAGGGATAAAATACCACATACCAGAATAGAGTAATAATGTGTGTGGGTTGGTAATATTTTTACATTTTTTATTATAAAACACATATGATTACATTATAGGAAAAAAGGATAATCATTATCAATTCATATATACTCATTTTAGTTCACTTGAAATGAACTCATTTTGTTCATTCTTCTAAGATTTTTAAAATTATACACTTTATCTTATGTAATTCCCTATGTCCTTTGAAATAGAGGATCTTCCTCAATGTTAAAACATATCTCTATTACTTATTCACTAACTTATAAACTGCATCCTCCTTTCTTTGAACCTGGTCAAGCTGCATTCATGCTCTAACCATCCTTTTCATCCTTGTTGCTAACTGCTTAAGAATAGCTAATGTAGCCCTCAATTTCATTAATGGAAGCATAATGCCCAGAACACAGGTGTTAATAGCCCTTCTCTACCCTGGACTGGGCAGACCACATGTAGATCACTGTGTTCATTCCCAGAAACACATTTTATAAGGGTCATTGACAAATGGAATTACATTCATTCAAAGGAGGATTATCAGGAGGGCGAATGCCAAATGAGGGACATTAAAGAAATGGAAGGTGTTTAACCTTGAAAAGAAAAGCCCTGGAATGAAATGGGGAGACATGATAGATCCTATCAATTATCTGAAGTTTTGTCATGTGGAAGAGGCATTAGGCTTGTTTCTTGCAGCTCAACCATCAGGTGGAAGTTACTGGGAACCAAGTTGCTGCTCGATTGCAGTGAACTTTCTAACAAGGAAGCTGCCTGAAATTTTAATAAGCTTACTGTTCCCCATCCTGGAGAGTGTTCAAGCAGAGACTGGATCACCACCTGGCAGATGTGCTTAATTGGAAGGTAAGTTCAACCAGCTGGAGTTACAAAGTCAGATGTCTTCAAAGACTCAGGCTAAGTATGGGAGAGGAAGCAGACCAGAGTGTTAATATGGAATGATGGAGCATGCGGCATGCCAGACAGTGATGCCCCCAACCGCACAACACCCCAGTTTATGGCTTTCACATTATTTTTGAAGCATTCAGAATACACACATAGACATACACTGTTATCCGATTATATTCAGCCTAGAGGCACTAGTTAACGGCTTTTAAACGGTGTTATTTTTGAGATGTCTTCCAAGATTAAGATCCCTACATTCTAGGATTATGTTCAGTACCGTGCCCTAGGGATTATATGATATCTTTTTGTTAACGATCACAAATAACTTTTTGTTTATTCTAACTTGAATGAGAATTCTATCACTTCTAGAATTTTGATATTCTACATTTTTCCATGAAAACACGGACTTTTATCAGTTGGAATGTATTTCCATTTTTTTCTCATCACCACTTGAAAACCTATGGTGAATCAAGAAGTGACAGAAGCAGTCCTTATTAACAGCACTGTCTTTTATTAATAGATGCAAGTAAACAGGATCCTTTGAAACTAAGGATTTGAATCAGATTCTCCCACTGAATAATCTGTATGAGTGCATTCTTTTTCTTCGGTATTTCACAGCAATTGCCTTACCAATAAATAACACAGAAGAGTGATAAAACTATACTTACTCTTTGAATAACTTCACTGTGTTCAGACAGATGAATAAAACTCTAAATTTTATTCCAAATAGCACATTTTAAAGAAAGGTCTATTTTGACTTTTACTAAATTTTCTAAAATATAGTTAAAATGATGTTTTCGATATGTAGTCAGATCATTGACAAAAAATTGCATGCTTTAGAGCTACAAAATAATGTTCAAATAGAAAAGTAACCTTAAGTATACAATATACTGTACCTTGTTTAATACAGCACTATTTTGAGTCTCCAATATTTGTGGTGCCTGATCAATGCATTCATGTGTGAGATTTGATAAAAGTGATATTTTTCATAGATAATTGTGTATGCATGCTAAGTCGTTTCAGTCCTGTCCAACTCTTTGCAACCCTATGGACTGTAGCCCATCAGGCTCCTCTGTTCATGGGATTCTCCAGGCAAGAATACTGGAGTGGGTTGCCATTCCCTCCTCCAGGGGATCTTCCCAACCCAGTGAATCAAACTCATGACTCCTATGCCTCCTGCATTGCCAGGCAGGTTCTTTACCACTAGAGCCGCCTGGGAAGACAAGTAGATAATTAACGTCTATAATTGACTACTGAAGAGGAATAAAATATTTGAGAATGAGAATAAAGCTTCCGAATTTAGTTTTGGTTATTGAGTTTGAAGCCCTCTCAAAATTCCCATGTGTCTGTCTAGTCAACAAAGAGATACAGAGAAGTCTAGAACTCAAAGGAGAGGGGTGCACTAAAATAATAAATTTTGAAGTATAGGTGCTTTTTAAAGCTAAGGGAGTTGATAAGCCCACACAGTAAGAGTAAGTCAACTGAGGAGAGAATGAAAAAACCTGGGGATCTTTACTCGTGATGTTATGAGAAGGGTGGGGGAGGTTAAAGCGGTCTGAAAAAAAATCCGAAATTGAAGAGGTCGAAGGGCTGAAACTAGCCCATGGAAAACTGTTTCATGGAGTCCAAGTTAGCCCAAGTTTCGAGAAAATAAGAGGCGGCAACAAAGCCAAATTTCCTGGAAGAAAAATATCCCATGGGTTGAAAGAACCTTGGTGACCACGGGCAGAGAAGTTTTCAGGGAAGTGAAGAGTCTAAATCCTAATAAGAGAGCCCTGAGAAGGGGCATATGAGGCTACGGACATTTGTTGTGAATTTTTCTTTACTTTGTGCTTTATTCTTGTGCGTATATTAGCTTTTCCTTTATTTTCAAAAAGATACATATCTTTTCAACATCTTTAGATAAATGCCATATCTTCTTCCTTCTCTGCTTGGGTTGGTTCCTCCAAGTTATGCACGAGCTCATCTCTACTTCCTCAGCTGCTGCTTGCCTTTCTCTTTGGTGATATCCATCCTAAGAAATAGGGACACTAGAATAGATGCACAAACGTGTTCAAAATGACAGTATTCAAGTACAAAAATTTGGGGAAAACCCAAAATGTCCTAAATGGAGAATTAAATAAATTATGGTATATTATGGACTATATATGTGTCAGTCGTGTCCAGTTCTTTATAACTCCACAGACTGTAGCCCGCCAGGCTCCTCTGTCCATGGGATTCTCCAGGCAAGAATACTGGAGTGGGTTGTCATGCCCTCCTCCAGGGGATCTTCCCAAGCCAGGGATTGAAACCTGTGGCTCTTGCGTTTTTTATATGGGCAGACAGGGAGTATAAAACTTCTAAAAATGAATGAGATAGAACTGTATGTACTAATATAGAGAATTTAAACATGTTGATAAAATTTTTTAAAGCAAATTGCAGAACAATAGTGTCATATAATAATGTTTTAATACGCACATGTATTTATCTACCTATATATCCACCCATCTATATATTTATGCTTTAATGAATAACAGGCACAAAAGGATACAACGCAATTGCTAACAATTTCTAATTAGCTGAATGTTTACAACACAAAGCTACTATTACCATATTTTCTATAATTTTCCTTTTTTTACAATAAAGCATTATACATAGTTTATATAGGTTTAATTATAATTTTATTTATTTACTCATTAGTATACTCTATCAAATTAAGACCCCTTTCTTCTATTCCTATCTTATGCAGAGATTTATCAAATGGATATTGTATTTTTATTCACATATCATTTTCTCCACTAATTCCACTCCTCAATATCATTCTTAAGTAAATATGTACACAGTAGGATATATGTTCAAAAAGTATTTACTATTATCTTACTTGTAATAGCCAAAATTAAGAGAATACCCAAATAGTCACCAATAGAATAAGGGTTAAATAAATTATGGTACATGGACATGAAGTATTCAGCCATTAGAAAACAGCCTTGTCACCAAGTACATGAAAAGATGTTCAACATCACTCATCACCAGAGATGCATATCATAGTGAGACACCTGTTAGACTGGCTATTTTCAAAAAAAAAGAGAAGAAATGACAATTATTGGCGAGGACATGGAGAAAAAGGAACTCTTGTGCACTGAATTCAGGGGGAATGGGAATCAGTGCAGCCACTATAGAAAAGAGTATGGAGATTCCTCAAAAAATTGAAAATAAAACTAGCCTATAATTCAGCAATTCCACTTCTGGGTATTTATCCAAAGGGAAAAAAAAAAAAACCCTCCAACTTGAAAAGATATATTCACCACATTCACTGCAGCATTATTTACAATAGCCAAGATATGGAAACAAGCTAAGTGTCCACTGATGGATAAATGGATAAAGAAAACATAGTTTGTGTAAATTATCAGTCATAAAAAGAAGGAAATCTTGCCATTGGCAACAAAAGGGATGGCCCCTGAGGACATTATGCTAAGTAAAATAAATCAGAGAAAGATAAATTCTGTATGATCTCACATCCACGTGAAATTAAAAAAAAACAGAAAACAAAGAAAAAAATCAAGCTCATAGATATGGAGAACAGGTAGGTGGTGGCCAAAGACAGGATGTAAAGGGTGGACAAAATGTGTCAGGGGGCCAAAAGTTACAAACTTCCAATTATAAAATGAATAAGTTAAATGGGATGTAACATACAGTATGTATTACTAACTAATATAGTTAGTAATAAGGTGTTGCGTATTTGAAAGTTGCTAAGAGAATAAATCTTAAAAGTTCTCATCAGAAGGAAACAACTGTAACTATGAATGGTGCAGGATGTTAACTAGACTTATTGTGGTGATCTTTTTGCAACATATACAAATATCAATATCATTATGTTGTATACCTGAAACTAGTGTTAAATGGCAATTATCGCTTAATTAAAAAAAGAATTTTGGTTGCATTTATGGCTATGGTTTTTTCTTTTAATATTTATTCAATAATTTTTGTATATGAGTATAGTCTCTCAGACACTTATTCTTAGGATCAGAATAATTATCAGAATAATAAATGTCATTATTTATTTTGTTGTTTGAAGTTAAATTTCTTTTAACAAATGTCATATGTTAATGCATGTATGTGAAATCTAGAAACATGATACAGATAAATCTAGTTCCAGGGAAGGAACAGAGATGCATGTGCAGAGAACAGAAGTGTGGACACGGGGTGGGAAGGGGTGGGTGGAATGAATTTAGAGTTTAGGTTTGACATAAATAAACTGCTGCTGATGCTAAGTCGCTTCAGTCGTGTCTGACTCTTAGCGACCCCATGGACTGCAGCCTACCAGGCTCCTCCATCCATGGGATTTTCCAGGCAAGAGTACTGGAGTGCGTTGCCATTGCCTTCTCCATAAATACACCACCATGTGTAAAATCGATAGCTAGTGAGAACCCACTATATAGCACAGTGATGACCTAGAGTGGTGGGATAGCGGGCAGGATGGGAGTGAGGTGGAAGGGAGGTCCAAGACGGAGGGGATATATGTATACATATGGCTGATTCCCTTCTTTTCAACAGCAGAAACTAACACAACATTGTAAAGCAATTATACTCCAATAAAACAAAGTCACCTGGATATGTTTATTATCCACTCCCCCCTCTACCTCTAGATAGTCTCAGCTCTCCCAACCATCAGATTGTAAATTTGTTTATCTAGGATTCACTATCTAGAAAACTTTTGTTTTCCTCCACAGTACCCAGTATATCATTGAACATAGTAACTGCTTATCGAATATGTGTTGATAGAGGATAAGTAGAGAAATACATAGAGACAGATGTGTCTTTCTACCACAAGGTAAAAATCATTTTAGCCAGATAACTTCCTGCCTTAATCTTACAGATCTCAGGGGGAAAATTGTTGTTAGAGAAATCAAGGGCAGTACAAGCACACTTAAGGCAAAAGAAAGACATTTTCAAGACAATCCTCAGAGGTAAAGAACTGTTTATATCAGAGCTTATTTCCCACTTAACATAAGCCTTGACTTCTCTCTTTCTACTATGTCACATCTGTGTTAAGCATTCTGACCTTTCCTATAAACTGCCTATTTACAAAGAAGAGCCTCAGATTTTAGAAAACCAAAACCCTAAAGACTAATTCTAAACCAATGTACAGTTAAAAAAAAATACACACACACGACTAACGTTTACCCAACATAAGAAGGAAACATTACAAATTTTAATTACCCTAATTAAAAAAAACCAACTGTTGTTATTGCAATAATCAATTCCAAAGCTGCATATACTAATGAGATAAACACACTACTCTGATACTCCAAAGCTCTTGACCCTAATGTACTAGAGATGTGTGATTCTCTAATTAGGATTCATACCATCGTGTGCCATTACATTTATCAGCAGAGGAACGCATTTGTAAATTCCTTCCTGTGAGCAAAATGCCAAGTGTTCAAAGGCCACATCTAAACAGTCAAAATGAAGCAGAATATCAAGTAATTATGTAACAAATTCCGACAGTGTAGACAATAATTACTGAGGCCAAAACATTCATCCCAGGCTCTGGGACAACTAAGCAATCTAAGAACTGGGCCAACTCCATACAGAAACAATACTGAATTAAGTGTACATCACTAAATCACATCAGTTGTGTCCAACTCTTTGTGATCCTATGGACTGTAGCCCACCAGGCTCCTCTGTCCATGGAATTTTCCAGGCAAGAACACTGGTATGGGTTGCCATGCCCTCCTCAGTGAATCTTCCCAAGCCAGGGATTAAGCCTGAGTCTCTTATGTCTCCTCATTTGCAGGAGGGTTCTTCACCACTAACACCACCTGAGAAGCCCATTAAGTCCATATATTAAGATAAAGTTTAACAAGAAGGATTGCTATTCATTCCAATTAACAAAACTAACCATAGACAACCATTATGATTGAACTCAGAAAATAAACCAAGTGCAAGAAGGCCATTCCAGAACCTTGAATAGGTTTGCAGCAGAGCTGGAAGAGCTAGTTGGGGGTAGGGTTGGGTGGGGGAATTTCCTCAGTAAAGTCTACTTTTCTTATTTTATACTTGAAGTCATAAGACTTGACAAGCTGCTAACCCACAAAGCTCTTCTTAATTTTCTAATATTAATATGAGTTGAAACAGGCTGTCTGCTCTCACACAGGGTCAAAGCTACAGTGTGCATTTGTACATGGACAGCTTCTATAAATACTATATTCCCTTTGCTTACTTGTGGAAACACCCTACCTGATCCCTAATTAACACAATGATTTACGTAAAATGTTGTTGTTCAGTTGCTAAGTCGTGTCTGAGTCTATGCAACCCCGTAGACTGCAGCACTCCAGACTCCCTTGTCCTCCACTATATCCCACAGGAGTTTGCTCAAATTTATGTCTGCTGAGTTGATGATGCTATCTAACTATGTCATCCTCTGCTGCTGCCTTCTTTTGCCTTCAATCTTCCCCAGCATCAGAGTCTTTTCCAAGGAGTCAGAAAGTGTATGTAAAAGGAAAGCCCCCATTTCTTTGTTTCCATGTTGTCCATCTGCAGTGTTTCCAGGCAGGGCCACATTTAAAGCAATACCTGACAAGTATGTCTGTTGGAAATGAACCACATGTGCATGCACACACACACACACACACACACACACATACACACACACACACACACATACACACACACAGAGGAAACCACCATTGTTCTCTTTTCCACAAGTTTGCAGGTATTCCACATGGAGAGGAAAAGACTCCAACTTCTTACATTTCCAGCGCTAACACCTCTTGCTCCTCTGCCTGCAGTTATTTCAAAGCAGAGTTTCATCAGGCAGCTGGGGCTCATCAGAGCAAAGACCTCAGTCATTCAGGGAAGTGCTCCCTCTTTGCCTCAGAAAAGCTTCAGGGATGAAAGGGGTCCTGATCACTGTTGCTTGAGATTCCGGTTTGTTACAGTGAGCAGTAGAAATGACATGATTTGTTTGGGGAAGCCAGCATTGGTGGCGACAACATGGGGCCTGCATGGTGGTGAGCCAATTAACTGGCTCCCCTACCCTCTGGGACAGTGGGCAAGGAGGATGCCATCTCTCAGTTGGGACCATGCCCCTCTGTCCCATCGTCATCGCTTTTGAAGACTTCTATTTCAACGGGTTCTTTAGAGATAGAGAAAAATCTGCCTATGGCTACTGAATGTGACATTAGTTTTGTCTGCAAATGACTTGATCAAATTATATTAGGTAACATTTATTTCACCATTAATTTACATGGGTTAGGCCAGTTGGTTAAGATGTTCTGTCTCTGTTTTCCCAGTGTTAAATCAAATTGAACAGGAGCAACTGGAGGACACTATATTCCTTTTCCTATTTCCAATTACTCTTTACCGAAGAGCAATCTTTTCTTTACCCTGGTACTTTGCTGCCATTTATTTATTACTGTATATGTATTAGAGGTAAAGAGTTGATCTTGTGATATTTGAGATTACACTTTAAATGGAAATAAAATTTTCACTTGGCATAAGCTATGGGCTTATGGGCTATAGTTATAAGTAGAAACCTCAAAGGTCCACTGCATTATAGTTTTGAATCTGAGTTTTGAAACTGGAGTGACAACCCACTCCAGTATTGGTGCCTTTAAACATCCCATGGACTAAAGAGTCTGGCAGGCTACTGTCCATGGGGTCATAAAGAGTCGGACACAACTGAGCACCTAGCACCAGAGTATACTAGATCTACTATTCCAATGTCAGAAAGAGGCAGAATAGTAATGACCAAGGAAGGCAACAACGGTCACACTCTCAGAGTATACTCATAAGTTATATGCTGTGTGTATGTGTTAGTCGCTCAATAGTGTCTGACTCTTTGTGACTCCATGGACTGTAGCTTTCCAGGCTCCTCTGTCCATCGTATTCTCCAGGCAAAAATACTAGAATGGGTTGCCATTTCTTTCTCCAGGGGAGCTTCCCAATCCAGAGATGGAACCCAGGTCTCCTGCATTGCAGGCAGATTCCTTACTGTCTGAGTGACCAGGGAAGTCCTGAGTTGCATGGCCCAGGTCTAAAATGTCAAAGGGGCGTTACATTGTATAGAAAAGTGCCTCTACCATGTACCTGGAAATTACCAAACCTTAGGAAAGAAGGATGCTCAGATGGTATAATGTTAGTCTCCAGGGAGAAAAATGAGGTAATTCTATTTTTAAAAAATATTTTCTCTGTATATTTCAAGGTTTATAACTCCCAAAGAGATTCGCATGCATCCCTGTTTGAACGCAGATTCATTACGTTTGGAACAAAAAACAGCAATGTGTCCTGCAGGTGCAATGTTTTTTCAAGCAAATCCATTAGTCCACCAGGAGTTGCCCATTAAACCTGTGTCTTTTTACAACCAGCTGGATCACTTCCTATTACTCATAACAGGGTTATTTACAAATGAGACACTGAAGGTATAACAGCGTCTACCACAGCCAAGGCACCTTCTGTTCTATTAAGAATATATAAAAGTAAGCAATAGAAAGAAAACACATTTCCCGCCAGTTAACGAGATGCTAGTTAAGAGCCTGAGGCAAAGCCCAGGGCCCTTAAACTAGCCAGTCATTAACTGCTAGGAAATGCCTACAGAGAGGTCACCCGTGATGATGGTGAGAGAGGAGATGGACCCAGGAGAAACATTCACAGCTGCATGATGGGGAAGCTGAAGATCTCAAGAGGACAAATGTAGAAGGACCCAAGGAGCCTTTTCTCAGTTTTCATCCAAAACCAGTTCCACTATACTGCAGTTTTTTTACGGAGGGAAAATCGCTCCATCACTTTATGGTGGGAGGCACCTTTCTCCTCCTTCTTGCTTCATATGTTTATTTTTCCAAGCTTTTACTTCCTCCTTTTCAATGTAATGACAAACTTTCATGTATAAGATCTGATTACAGATCTGGACCCAAACATTAGGAATTTCAATAAAAGAATTTGTAATGAATGTCTGCTCCATTCTATGATTCATTTTGGTTATAAATTACATTCAGGGCTACTTTGTTTTGACCAAGAATCAAAACGAAACCAAACTACCATATAGTACCTAGGTTAGGCTAATCTTTAATCAGCAGTAAATTTACTCCCTGGAAGCATTCACAGCATGCCATTCCTACTTGATTAAAGATTTTTGAAAGATCAATTTTTGTTTGAAGCAGCCTTATGCCTGGAGCTGCTTATGTGATATACTGCTCCTGGCTTTTGTTTCCAAAATGTCAGCAGATGGAGAAACTGAAATGAAATAGGAGGATCTGCAAGGGTCCAGAAAAAGAAATTAAAAGTTTTCTCCTACTGCTTCATGTCCCAAATTCATTCACCACCACCCCCACTCCATCCCTAGTCTTATATCCATAATACTTTGCTTCTCCTTGCCCACTAAAACACAAGGCTTTCAAAGATCTTTAGAAATCCCAGAAATTATCAACTGACATCATTGCAATGCAGATAATTTCCACAGATTAAACTAAAGAGAAGTAGGGGAGTTTGACATCATTTACCCTACAGAACACCATTCCAGTTGCAACGTGTATCTTTATCCAGATATACTGCTTTTGCTATCAACAGGGACATATTTTTATAATCTTTCAAGATCTCATGCTCAGTCTTTCCAAGATCAACACAGGCAATTAAGCATTGTGCCAAACTTGCATAAAAACTAGTGTTAGCAGTGACCACCCCTTAAGAATACAGTTTGGTAACCATTTGTTTACACTTAATATTTCACTTGGCACAAGTGAGTCAGCTGCAAGGAAGCTAGTAAATGAAATGTTCTCTACCTTAGTCACATATTATATATCCAAGCATGTAGACTCCACCAACCTGGGCATTGTTTGACTAATTTTGTGAGATAATTACTCATGTAAACTATTTAACAGGGATGAAAAAAGGAGGTGACTTTGTCAGAATATCCCTTCTTAACTCAATATTGAATATGTCCTATTGCCATGAAAAGCTTACTGCTGTCGTAGAGAGAAATTCAGGGGAAATGCATTTGAGATCCTGTTATAAGTGGAGGCTCTTTCAAGCTGAGGGATTTCATTAGGAACCCTCATTCTGGCCCTGAACTTTGGGCAGGGTAGAAGATAGGGATGGCAGTCCTCACCCTGTTTAATAAAAGTGAAAGTAAAATGAAGTCGCTCAGTCGTGTCTGACTCTTTGCGACCACATGGACTGTAGCCTACCAGGCTCCTTTGTCCATGGGATTTTCCAGGCAATAGCAATGGAGTGGATTGTCATTTCTTTCTCCAGGGGATCTTCCCGACCCAGGGATTGAACCCGGGTCTCCCGCATTATAGACAGACGCTTTACCATCTGAGCCACCAGGGAAGTCCCTCTGCTTAATAAAGTGGCAATTAAAATATAAAAATGACCTGGAGAAAACCATAATTCAAAAAGATACATGCACCCCAGTGTTGACTATAGCACTATTTACAATATCCAGGACATAGAAGCAATGTGAATGTCCACTGACAGAAGAATGGATAAAGATGTAGTACATACACATAACGGAATATTACTCACCCATAAAAGGGAATGATACTGTGTCATTTGCAGAGACATGGACGGACCTAGTCTGTCATACAGGGTGAAGTAAGTCAGAAAGTGATAAACAAATATCATATACTAACACATATATGTGGAACCTAGAAAAATGGCATAGATGATCTTATTTGCAAAGCAGAAATAGAGGCAGATGTAGAGAAAAAATGTGTGGATACCCAAGGGGAAAGGGGAAGTGGGATGAATTAGGAGACTGTGATCAACATATATACACTATTGATACTAGGTTTAAAATAGATAACTAATGAGAACCTACTAAATAGCACAGGGAACTCTACTCAATCCTCTGTGGTGACCTAAATGGGAAGGAAATCCAAAAAAGAGGGGATATACATATACATATACTGATTCAGTTTATTGTACAGCAGAAACTAACACAACATTGTAAAGCAACTATACTCCAATAAAAATTAATAAAAAAAATTAAAATATAAAATAACAAACAAAAATAAATGTATCAAAATAGCATGCTGTACAACTTACTTATAAATTGTAACATGTCAAATTTCCCAAATTAAAAAAAAATTTTTAAAGGAAGGGGTAAATCTAAAGAGAAAAAAAAAAAAGATGAAAGAGGAAGCAGAAGAGCTATGTTTTACTTAAAATTTCCCTCTGGGAGGATTTAAAAGATAACATTTCTCCCTTCTCCAACATCTCATCAAATTCCACATCATAATCTGGTTCAGACAACTTCATTTTCCTGGTTTCCTGGCAATGCAAAAGCAGTTATTGCTATAAATGGTCATTGACTGTTTTAGTATGTGTTATGAGAGTAAGGAGCTTGACGTTGGATATAAATATTGCAAGTAACAGTTTTATGATATTTTGCAATCAGTGCCTCATTGTTAGCTAATTATTCAAGGACAGAGGGTTATAAACGACCAGTTTATGACAGCAGGAAAGGTCACCAAAATTGGGAAGAATTGGTTTTCCCCAAATTGCTATGTGTTTCTTGGCATGCTGATTCATACCATATAAATTTATACAAACTGAAAAGCAAAGACATTACTTTGCCAACAAAGGTCCATCTAGTCAAGGCTATGGTTTTTCCTGTGGTCATGTATGGATGTGAGAGTTGGACTGTGAAGAAGACTGAGCACCGAAGAATTGATGCTTTTGAACTGTGGTGTTGGAGAAGATTCTTGAGAGTCCCTTGGACTGCAAGGAGATCCAACCAGTCCATTCTACAGGAGATCGGCCCTGGGATTTCTTTGGAAGGAATGATGCTAAAGCTGAAACTCCAGTACTTTGGCCACCTCATGCGAAGAGTTGACTCATTGGAAAAGACTCTGATGCTGGGAGGGATTGGGGGCAGGAGAAGAAGGGGACGACAGCAGATGAGATGGCTGGATGGCATTACTGACTCGATGGATGTGAGTCTGAGTGAACTCCAGGAGTTGGTGATGGACAGGGAGGCCTGGCGTGCTGTGATTAATGGGGTCACAAAGAGTCGGACACGACTGAGCAACCGAATTGAGCTGAGGCTTCCCTTGTGGCTTAGATGGTAAAAAGAATCCACCTGCAACGCAGAAGACCTGGGTTCAATTCTTGGGTGGGAATATCCCCTGGAGAAGGGAATGGCAACTCACTCCAGTATTCTTGCCTGGAGAATTCCAAGGACAGAGGAGCCTGGCAGACTACAGTCCATGGGGTCACAAAGAGTCAGATACGACTGAGCAACTAACACACACACACACACAAGACTAATTCAAATTCCCCAACAAGCTAAGCAAGACATGTTATTCTTCTTATTTCTGCTCTCATTCACCATTCTGGAAAATAAAATAGCTTTTTCATGCCATTCCATCAACATTTACATATTTCAAACAAAAAGCATATTGTTAGCAATCAAATGGCCCTGAGTTGTTATTTAATCGCTAAGTCATGTCCAGCTCTTTTGTGACCCTGTGGACTGCAGCCTATCCAGGCTCCTTCCTCTGTCCATGGGATTTCCAAGGCAAGAAAATACTAAAGTGGGTTGCCATTTCTTTCTCCAGGGCATCTCCCTGACCCATGGATCGAATTTCCTTCTCCTACCCTGGCAGGCAGGTGTTTTTTTTTTACCAGTGAGCCACCAGGGAACTCCCAAATGGAATTGTATTTACATGACAGTTTAAAGTCATTACTTAAATTTCCAGTGCTTGTTTATGTTTGCAACTGGAAAACACTAGACTTTCCATTTTGCATATAGGGAAAAAAATACTTTTATATGGTAAGTAATTATTTAAAATAATCAATTCCTTAGTCCAGAACGAAGATTCTTCAACTGCTCTTTCCTAATTCTACCCTCACAGACTCAGTTTCCAAAAAAATCTTGTTCTTCATCTTAACATTTGCCTCTACTCCTTTCACAAAATGAGTTGGATTTGGAAATAAAGATATAGTTTACATGTAAAATGGAGGTAAGTTATTCGATCTAAAATTCAGATCTTTGCGACAGCCTGCCACGAATCTATCAATCAATATAACTGAGCCTGCAGTACTACATTTGTTTATTTCCTGTCATTATACAAGTTAGCAAATACCTTCCCTTCAGATTGCTGCTTGTTCTTGACATTTACGCAGGCATGTAAAGCTTGGTCTTATGTCATTCTAGGACTTTTCTGTACAATGGCTTTAGAAAATATCTAAAACTTTTCTGGGTTTGCTGAGCGAGTATGCTGAACCACAGCTTCAGTGTCCTAAAACATCAGCCCAAATTGCCTTCAAGGTATCCTTTTTAAAAATATTTTACTGAGTTATAAGAACTTTCATAATCATGGATAGATATCTCCATATCCTAAGAATTTACAAATATCAATAAAATGTTTCTCTTGTATTTTGACCTAAAAAAAAAGAATCTATAGTTAATTTCTCATGATATGCCCTGTGCGTGCCTTTCTTTAAATGATGGCCTAGCCACAAAAGGAAGATAGATTCTTGAGGAGTCTGGTGACTTGAGTTTGGTGACTTAAAGTCTGGTGACTTTAAATGATGGCCTAAACAAAAGGAAGATAGATTCTTGAGGAGTCTGGTGACTTAATTTGCACTTATACAAAATAGCAAGACAGAAAGTTGTTTAAAAACTTACAGGGAGGTTATAGGGATTTATAGGGAGAGGAATAATTTACATGGAAAAGAATAACTTAGTGAAAATTTTAGAACTAGATGTATACAATGTTTTAAGAAACAGCTACAAAACAGTAAGTAAAGCATGATTCCCATTTTAACATGTTTAAAAATGTAGAGATAACAAATGTATCTATTTGAATATCTGTTGACACGTATGTATGTGCATAGCTTCATAGATGGGAGTTTATTCACAGAAATCACCATAGAAATTCTCTCCATGTGGTTAGATTTATGGGCATTTTAAGTTTCCTTCTTTACACTTTAGTCTTCACATTTTTATATAATGATAGGTATTAACTATACAGGCAGGAAGAATATCTTTAAACATAGAGAATAGATGTATAATCAACCATAAAATTCTATGATTAGAAGGGCTGTGTCTTTAAATGCTTTAGAAGGAAATGCTAAGTTAAAAACTTACTAGAAGAGTAGTATTACAAATTCAAGACTCCAAAAATAATTTACTGGCAAAGTAAATGAGTAAGTTGCATTTTCCTACTGAAAGTGAATCAGGTACTAAAGATATATAATCATTAAGGAGAGAACAAAGCAAAGGAAGAGATTTTTTAGACCAGGAGGGTTAACAGTAATATTTTCATCGTCTCTTCTCTTTGATTGTATTTTAGCTAATTGCAGGGTTCAGTTTGCTTGGACTTAGTAAGTGGATTCATAATTACATTATTTAGTTTTAACAAAGCTAAAGGAAGATAACTTATACAATATAGACAGATATATTTAAAAGATTCTTGCAAAGAAACTACAGATTGCAGCTAATACTACTCACTAAGCTCAAGCCAATATTTAAATGGTAGTGCTGACATCTCAGACTTTTTATACAAGATCTTCATTATTCCTTAGAAGCAATATCTGATAATTCAAAATAATCAAGACGAGTATTTGCAATATGTGTGTGTGCATGTGTGTGTATGATAATAAATTAATCTCAATTTAAGTACATTCTGCACCTTAAGATATTAGTGACCATATAAAGCCATCACATTAGCAACATACAAGAAAATGAACAACCAAAATATAAGCATCCCTCAAAATCATCATGTTCTAAGTCATGTCATATGAAGTATTGCATTTTATCAAATTTCTCTATTAAAACTTATGGTAAGTATTTAGGAGTCTCTTGAGGTTTTCATTGGAGAAGGGAATGGCAATCCACTCCAGTATTCTTGCCTGGAAAAATCCCATGGACAGAGAGCCTGGTGGGCTACAGTCCATAGGGTCGCAAAGAGTCAGACAAGACTGAGTGACTTTCACTCACTCACTGAGGCTTTTATTATGAAAAGCAAGTGTCATAAACCAATGAGGAAACTTTCCTTCTTACAGTAGTAAAAAATGGACTGCAACGATGCACCGAAAACAACAGAGGCACAATCTAAAGCCATATTTTTAAAAGCAAACACTGCTGAGAGAAAATACTGCCAAAGACTGGAGAAAACAAATCATCCGTGTGGGGGTCTTGTTCTTTTGGATGAAACTGTGGATTATGGTTTGTCTCAGCTTATGGTATTTGCTATGTGCTGTTTCAGTGATGAAAAGTACAAAGAACTACTTTTTGTGAGCTACTGAAAATAGTTGCCTGTGACAGGAATAGAAAAGGGAATCTGCATTAAGAACTCAGAGATAGCCCCACTTGTGAAATTCATTCATTGCATCATTTACAGGCAAGTTATTACAGCAAAGGATTGAAGCAAATAAAATGAACAAACTGCTACAAGATGTCAGTTAGTTCCCCTGTTGCATAACCCTGCTGCTGCTGCTGCTGCTAAGTCGATTCAGTCGTGTCTGACTCTGTGCGACCCCATAGACGGCAGCCCACCAGGCTTCGCTGTCCCTGGGATTCTCCAGGCAAGAACACTGGAGTGGGTTGCCATTTCCTTCTCCAATGCATGCAAGTGAAAAGTGAAAGTGAAGTCGCTCAGTCGTGTCCGACTCTTAGCGATCCCATGGACTGCAGCCTACCAGGCTCCTCCATCCATGGGATTTTCCAGCCAAGAGTACTGGAGTGGGTTGCCATTGCCTTCTCCATAACCCTAATCAACCTATAATAAAATATGACTAAACTTGAAACTGGGCAACGGTGGAGCCCTTGCTTTAGGTTCTGACCCCAGTTTTGTATCAACAAAGGATAGTTTCTAAAATATGGAGAAATACTTATGATAATTAATGGCATGGGGAGTGAATACATAAAAGTCTTTGGAGCATCCAGAGATTCACTGGTTCTCTTACAGCAAAGTACTTAAAAAAGTTATCATTTAAAGCATGAGTTGAGTAATTTTCTTCTACAAAAGACACAAGTGTCAACTTTGCTGATCCTTAAGTCTGTTCAATAATAATTATAAGTAATGTTTACCCTGAAAATATTAATGAAAAAATGTACATACCTAAACTATACTTTGGGGTTTAAAATGAGGATGACACTTTTAACAAGTCACAAATATTTGTTTTTTAAGAAAATTCACACTATGGAAAAAGAATTTTTCATATTAAATTTCCAATTTCCAATTTAAATTGATGTTTAAAAATATTTCCAACTTTATGGGATTTTTGCCATTGAAACTGATATAAATAAGCCAATTAAAAATAAATAAAATTTTTAAAAAATATAAAAAATCTTTTATATTTGGACAACTAAAATAGGTCTTCCTAATTTGTTTTTAGAACTTCCAAGTAAAGAGTTTCAATAGAATATGAATTTACTAGTTAATATCATTAAAATATAGCACCTATTGTGCTTAATATTAGGAGAAATTCACATTTAGCCACCTTATTTTCAACAAATGCTTTGGAAAATTGGGGATGAGATAGAAAAACATTTTACTATTTGATAAGCAGACCCATTTCCATGTATGTATATTTCTGAAATAAGTTTTTCAGCTGTAATGGCCTTAAAATCTAGTATCAAAGCAAGCATTATCTAGAACCAGGTCTTTTTTTAATTAATTAATTTATTTTAATTGGAGGATAATTACTTTACAATTGTTGTAATGGTTTTTACCATAATCAACATAAATCAGCTACAGGTATAGTAACTGTATCATGAAGTGCCAAACAGAGATTTGTTTAAAGCCTAATTAGTTATAAATTTTCCAGTTTTAACTAATTTTTGGGATTAGCACAATAGTATTTTAACAGTATTAAAGATAAAAAATGTAATTAATATTTATTTCAGTTCTTCTCATTCTTTTGAAATTTCTATGTCATTATATTTTCTACTTTTAATAATATTAGTTCAATAGTGTAAGTAACAAATTATGAATATGCATGCATATATTTATTGAGAGTTTGGTATTAAAATTTACCTGATAAGTTAGGTAATTTTCAAAATGTAATCCATTAGCCCACACTATAGAGGTATGAAAAGCACTTAAATTCAGTAAGAGAACATTTAAAGAAAAGTTCTATTTCATAAGTAAGCACATCTAAATCAATGTATTTGTTATGTGGATTAGGTCACAAGGTAAGGAGATATTTTCCCAGTCAAAATATTGTCCCCTCTAATTGTGTCATGTCTGTTTGATGCAAATTGCTTTTGCTGTTGTCAGGGTTCCTAGGACCTCACTGTTCTCGCGGTACAGCAGAGCATCAGAAAAGGAGAGCACATTTCAGAAACAGATCATTTCCCCAGATGAGACAGTGATCCCCAGAGAAAACAAGACCTTTATTTTCTCAAGCCTCAGATAGTTCATACTTCTGTTTAAATACCAACACTTTATAAAAACCACAGTCATTTATCTTACAATTCAAGAACTCTCCACAATTGCCATAGAGCAGCTTTATTACAGAAAAAAAATGGGAAGTAAATTTCTTTACTATCCCAAAACAGATAATGGAATTCATATCGTTCGCCTTGTCTTAGTTATTTATCTGTGACTTCCTGGTAAATACTCTGTGCTTCATGTGGGCATCCTACCAGGTACACAAAGCAATCATTTAACTTGGGAATGGGGAGATTATTTCTTTTCCATTTGTTCTGCCAACAGCTATAAATACATTTTAAAGTCACAGTTAACCATCATTAAGATCAATCACATCATTTTCAAAGTATTAAAATCTCATTCCATATATATGTGAAAGTGTTAGTTGATCAATTGTGTCTGACTCTTTGTGACCCATGGACTGTAACCTGCCAGGTTCCTCTGTTCATGGAATTCTCCAAGCAAGAATACTGAAGTAGGTAGCTATTCCCTTCTCCAGGGACCCTTCCCAATCCAGGAACTGAATCCAGGGTTCCTAAAAAGCAGGTGGATTCTTTGCTGTCTGAGTGACCAGGAAAGTCCAAGAATACTGGAGTGGGTAGCTGTTCCCTTCTCCAGGGGATCTTCCTGACCCAGGGATTGAACCAGGGTCTCCTACATTGCAAGAAGATTCCTTACCCTCTGAACTACCAGGGAAGCCCTGATATGTATGTATATATGCTTTTAATTTAAGTCTGGATCTCTCAGCAAAGAGCACAGACCCCAGAAAGAATGAGTCATGCAGACCCCATCTACAGAAACAGAATTAGAAATTGTACAGATATAGACCAATACAAGATGGTGGAAGAAGGACATGTGCTCATCTTCTCCTACGAGAACTCCAAAATTGAAACTTGCTGCTGAACAACTATCTACAGGAGAATGTTGGATCCCACCAGAAAAAGATACCCCACATCCAAGGGCAAAAGAGAAGCCCCAGCAAGAAGGTAGGAGGGGCAAAACTGCATTTAGAATCAAACCCCAGACCCACCAGAATGCTCAAGGGCTCAAACAAAACCTTGTGCACACCAGGAGACCCCACAGAGCCTGAGTCAGACCTGCCTTAGAGTGCTTGAGTGTCTCCTGCAGAGGTACAGTTCAGCATTGGCCTGCCACAGGGACAGGGGCTCTGGGTGCAGCAGACCTGGGTGTGGCATAAGCCCTTTTGGAGGAGGTCACCATTAACCCCACCACAGAGCTGCCAGAATTTACCCATGGCTGGGGAAACCAATTCTTGAGGGCACAAACAAAACCTTGTGTGCACTAGGACCCTGGAAAAAGGAGCAGTGACCCTACAAGAGACTGACACAGACTTACCTTTGAGTGCCCAGGAGTATCCGGGGAAGGGATGGGTTGGTGGTGGCCTGCTCCTAAGTTGGGGGGGCACTGAGTGTGGCTGTGCATGCACAGGACCTTTTGAAGGAGGTCACCATTATCTCCATTACCTCCACCATAGTTTTTGTCTCAGGTCAAACAGAGAGGGAACACAGCCCTGCCAATCAACAGAAAATTGGATTAAAGATTACTGAGCATAACCCACCCATTAGAACAAGACCCAGTTTCCCCCAACTCAGTCTCTCCCATCAGGAAGATTCCATAAGCTGTTTATACTTATCCCTCAGAGGGCAGACAGAATGAAAACCGTAATCACAGAAAACTAACCAAACTGATCACATGGACCACAGCCTTGTCTAACTCAAAGAAACCATGAACAATGCCGTGTAGGGACACCCAAGACAGACAGGTCATGGTGGAGAGTTCTGACAAAATGTGGTCCAGTGGAGAAGGCAGTGGCAAATCACTTCAGTATTCTTGCCTTGAGAAGCCCATGGACAGTATGAAAAAGCAAAAAGATATGACACTGAAAGATGAACTCCCCAGGTCAGTAGGTGCCCAATATGCTACTGGAGAAGAGTGTAGAAATAACTCCAGAAAGAATGAAGAGATGGAGCCAAAGCAAAAACAATGTCCAGTTGTGGATGTGACTGGTGATAGAAGTAAAGTCCTAAGCTGTAAGGAACAATATTGCATAGGAAACTGGAATGTTAGGTCCATGAATAAATTGGAAGTAGTCAAACAGAAGATGGCAAGAGTGAACATCAACATTTTAGGAATCAGTGAACTAAAATGGACTGGAATAGGGGAATTTAACTCAGATGACCACTATATCTATTACTGTGGACAAAAATCCCTTAGAAGAAATGGAGTAGCCATCATAGTCAACAAAGGAGGCCAAAATGCAGTACTTGGGTGCAATCTCAAAATTGACAGAATGATTTCTGTTCATTTCCAAGACAAACCATTCAATATCACAGTAATACAAGTCTATGCTCCAACCAGTAATGCTGAAGAAGCTAAAGTTGAATGGTTCGATAAAGACCTACAAGACCTTCTGGAACTAACACCCCAAAAGATGTCCTCTTCATCATAGGGGACTGGAATGCAAAGGTAGAAAGTCAAGAGATACCTTGAGTAACAGGCAAATTTGGCCTTGAAGTATAAAATGGAGCAGGGCAAAGATTAACATAGTTTTGTGAAGAGAACTCACTGGTCATATCAAACACCCTCTTCCAACAACACAAGAGAAGACTCTACACATGGACATCACAAGATGATCAACACTGAATTCAGATTGATTATGTTCTTTGAATCCAAAGATGGAAAAGCTCTTTACAGTCAGGAAAAACAAGACTGGGAGCTGACTGTGGCTCAGATCATGAATTCCTTATTGCAAAATTCAGACTTAAATTGAAGAAAGTAGGGAAAACCACTAGACCATTCAGGTATGACCTAAATCAAATGCCTTATGGTTATACAATGGAAGTGACAAATAGATTCAAGGGATTAGATCTGACAGACAGAGTGCCTGAAGGACTATGGATGGAGGTTTGTGACATTTGTATAGCAGGCAGTGATCAAGATTATTCCTAAGAAAAGTAAATGCAAAAAAAAAAAAAAACTGCAAAGAAAAAGAAAAGCAAAATGGTTGTCTGAGGAAGCCTTACAAATAGCTGAGAAAATAAGAGAAGCTAAAGTCAAAGGAGAAAAGGAAAGATAAACCGATTTGAATCCGGAGTTCCAAAGCAGAGTAAAGAGAGATAAGAAAGTCTTCCTCAGTAATCAATGAAAAGAAAAAGAAGAAAACAATAGAATGGAAAAGACTAGAGATCTCTTCAAGAAAATTAGAAATACCAAGGGAACATTTTACACAAAGATGGGCACAATAAAGGACAGAAATGGTATGGACCTAACAGAAGCAGAAGATATTAAGAAGAGGTGGCAAGAATACACAGAAGAACTATACAGAAAAGATCTTCATGACCCAGATAAGCAAGATGATGTGATCACTCACCTAGAGCCAGACATCCTAGAATGTGAAGTCAAGTGGGCCTTAGGAAGTATCACTATGAACAAAGCTAGTGGAGGTGATGGAATTCCAGTTGAGCTATTTCAAATTCTAAAAGATGATGATGTGAAAGTGCTGCACTCAATATGCCAGCAAATTTGGAAAACTCAGCAGTGGCCACAGGACTGGAAAAGGTCAGTTTTCATTCCAATGCCAGAGAATGTTCAAACTACCACACAATTGTTCTCATCTCATACACTAGCAAAGTAATGCTCAAACTTCTCAAAGCCAGGCTTCAACAGTACATGACTGGTGAACTCCCAGACATTCAAGCTGGATTTAGAAAAGGCAGAGGAACCAGAGATCAAATTGCCAACATCCGTTGGATCATTGAAAATGCACGAATGTTCCAGGAAAACATCTACTTCTGCTTTATTGACTATGCCAAAGCCGTTGACTGTGTGGATCATAACTATGGAAAATTCTTAAAGAGATGGGAATACCAGACCACTGACCTGCCTCCTGAGAAATCTGTAGGCAGGTCAAGAAGCAACGGTTAGAACTGAACGTGGAACAATAGACTGGTTCCAAACCGGGAAAGGAGTCCATCAAGGCTGTATATTGTCATCCTACTTATTTAACTTATATGCAGAGTACATCATGCAATATGGCAGGCTGGATGAAGCACAAGCTGGAATCAAGATTGCAGGGAGAAATATCAATAACCTCAGATATGCAGATGACACCACCCTTATGGCAGAAAGCAAAGAACTAAAGAGCCTCTTGATGAAAATGAAAAGAGGCGAGTGAAAAAGTTGGCTTAAAATTCAACATTCAAAAAACTAAGATCATGGCATCTGGTCCCATCACTTCATGGCAAAGAGATGGGGAAACAATGGAAACAGCAATAGACTTTATTTTGGGGGGCTCTAAAATCTCTGCAGATAGTTACTGCAGCCATGAAAATTCAAAGATGCTTGCTCATTGGAAGAAAAGCTATGACCAATCTAGACAGCATATTAAAAAGCAGAGACATTTCCTTGCCAACAAAGGTCCATCTAGTCAAAGCTATGGCTTTTCCAGTAGTTGTGTATGGATGTGAGAGTTGAGAAAACTGAGTGCCAAAGAATTGATGCCTTTGAAATGTTGTGTTGGAGAAGACTCTTGAAAGTTCCTTGGACTGCAAGGAGATCCAACCAGTTCATATTGACAGAATCAGTCTTGAATTGGAAGGACTGATACTGAAGCTGAAACTCCAATATTTTGGCCACCTGATATGAAGAACTGGCTCATTGGAAAAGACCCTGATGCTGGGAAAGATCGAAGGCAGGAGAAGGGGACAACAGAGGTTGAGATGGCTGGATGGCATCACCTACTCAATGCACATGAGTTTGAGTAAGCTCCAGGAGTTGGTGATGGACAGTGAGGCCTGGTGTGCTGCAGTCCATGGGATCACAAAGTGTCGGATATGACCGAGCGACTGAACTGAAACTATATGTATTTTAAAGATACATACATAGGGTCAAAATCTATAGAACAAGGGAATACTTATTTTGAAATAGGATAATGGTTGTCTCTTGTCTTAGTCAGTTCAGGATACTCTAACAAAAATACCATAGACTGGTGGCTTAAACAACAAGCATTTTTTTTGTTTTGTTTTTGTTTTTTTTCTCTCACAGTTTTGGAAGCTAAGAAGTCTAAGATCAAGGTGTCAACAGATCTCATCTCTGGTCACAGCCTGCTTCCTGGCTTATAGACAGCTAGCTTCTCCCTACAGCTTTACATGGCTAAGAGAGATACCTTCTCTGTGTCTCTTCCTATATAGACACACATCCCATTCTCAAGGATTCCACCCCTCATGATCTAATTACTTCTCAAAGTTCCCACTTCAAATACCAGAACATTGGGGATTAGGCATTAATATATGACTTTTGAAGGGACATAAACATTCAGTGTATATCATCTCTAGATAGAAGAGCACATAGTGGTGGCTTATAACTCAAAAAACAAGGTATTAATAGTTATGCTTGATATATGATAGCTACCTAAGTAATCACAGCATTACCTCTATATCTATTGTTATAATATCTCCTCAAAACAGACGTAAATGAGAAAGGATACAAGATTTTCTATGTCTTGATAATATCATTTGGAAGATACTTAGAAGACTGATGTTGTATCAGTTAAGGACTCTGTTCCTCTGTAAGTGACAGAAAATATGACCAATAATGGCTCATCCTATGCACCAAGAAACCTTGGCTTAGCATCAGAGCTGGTACAGTGGCTTCATGATGCCATCAAGGAGCAGGCTCTTTGTTTTTTCCTGTCCTGCTGTCCTCTGTATCATTTTGTGCTCATGAGAGCATAATGGCTGCTAAATCGCCAGGCATTATGTCCTCATTCTAGGCAACAGAAGGATGAAAAAGGAACACAGCAGCTGAGTCTGTTTCAACTGATGCACAACTTTATAGCAGCTGTCTTTTTTTTTCCAGTTCACCTAAATATCTTTATTTTTTAATTGGAGGATAGTGCTTTACAACATTGTATTGGTTTCTGTTGAACAGCATCATGAATCAGACGTAACTGTATATACATACATATGTACATATATACATACATATGTACATATATACATACGAGCCCTTGAGCCTCTGTCCCACCCCACTCCCTATCCTGCCTCTCTAGGTTGTCACAGAGCACGAGGCTGGGTTATCTGACACACAGAGGTGTATGTATGTCAAGGCTACTTTCTCAGTTCTTCCCACCCTCCTCTTCCCCCTGTGTCCCCAAGTCTCTCCTCTACATCTGTGTCTCCATTCCTTCCCTACAAATATGTTCATCAGTACTGTTTTTCTAGATTCTGTGTATATGCTTTAATATGCTACATTTTTTTTCATTGTATAACTTACTTCACTCTGTATAACAGGCTCTAGGTTCATCCACCACACTACAATTGACTCAAATTCATCCCTTTTTATGGCTGGGTAATATTCAATTGTATTATATGTACCACTACTTCTTCATCCATTCATCTATTGATGGACATCTAGGTTGCTTCCATGTCCTGGCTATTGTAAACAGTGCTGCAGAGAACATTAGGATACATGTGTCTTTTTGAATTGTTGGTCTTCTCAGGGTATATGGGGCTTCCCTTGGCTCAGCTGGTAAAGAATCCACCTGAAATGTGGGAGACCTGGGTTTAATCCCTGGGTTGGGAAGATCCCCTGGAGAAGGAAAAGGCTACCCACTCTAGTATTCTGACCTGGAGAATTCCATGGACAGTATAGTCCATGGAGTTGCAAAGAGTCAGACATGACTGAGCAACTTTCACTTCACTTCACTTCAGGGTATGCCCAGCAGTGGGATTGCTGGGTCATGTTAAAGAAAGAAATTAGAATACTTTCTAATACCACACACAAAAATAAACTCAAAGTGGATTAATAACTTAAATGTAAGGTCAGAAGCTATAAAACTCTTAGAGGAAGACATAGGCAGAAAACTCTTTGACATAAATCATAGCAAACTCCTCTTTGACCCACCTCCTAGAGTAATGGAAATAAAAACAAAAGTAAACAAATGAAATCTAATTAAACTTAAAAGCTTTTGCACAGCTAAGAAAACTATAAACAAGATGAAAATACAACCCTCAGAATGGGAGAAAATAATTGCAAATAAAACACTGACTAAGAAGTAACCTCCAAAATATGAGCAGCTCATGTAGCTCAATATCAAAAAAGCAAACAGCCTAATCAAAAATTGGGCAGAAGACATAAACAGACACTTTTCCAAAGAAGACATTCAGGTGGCCAATAAACACAGGAAAAGATGCTCAGCATCGCTTGTTATTAGAGAAATGCAAATCAAAACTACGATGAGGTACCTCTTCCCACCAGTCAGAATGACCATCATCAAAAAATCTAAAAACAATGAATCCCGGAGAGGATGTGGATAAAAGGGAAACTTCTTGCACTGTTGGTGGTAATGTAATTTGAAACAACCACTATGGAGAACAGTATCGAGATTCTTTTAAAAACTAGGACTAAAACTACCATCTGGCTACAGCAGCTATCTTGCTATAGGAAGACAAATGTCAAACTATGAAGACCATAGAGGAAGAAAGGATGAGATGAAATATTGTTGCCCTCCTCTTTTGGAGGACTTGTTTAGAAAGGGTATGAATCAGTTCAGATGCTCAATCATGTTTGACTCTTTGCAACCCCATGAACTGCAGCACACCAGGCCTCCCTGTCCATCACCAATTCCCGGAACTTGCTCAAACTCAGGTCCATCAAGTCCGTGATGCCATCCAACTATCTCATCCTCTGTTGTCCCCTTCTCCTTCTGCCTTCAATCTTTCTCAGCATCAGGGTCTTTTCTGAGTCAGTTCTTCATATCAGGGGGCCAAAGTATTGGCATTTCAGCATCAGTCCTTCCAATGAATATTCAGGACTGATCTCCTTTAGGATGGACTGGATGGATCTCCTTGCAGTCCAAGGGACTCTCAAGAGTCTTCTCCAACACCACAGTTCAAAAGCATCAATTCTTTGGTGCTCACCTTTCTTAATAGTCTAACTTTCACATCCATACATGACTGCTGGAAAAACCATAGTTTTGACTAGATGTACCTTTGTTGGCAAAGTAATGTCTCTGCTTTTTAATATACTGTCTAGGTTGGTCATAGCTTTTCTTCCAAGGAGCAAGAGTATTTTAATTTCACAGCTGCAGTTACCATCTGCAGTGACTTTGGAGCACAAGAAAATTAAGTCTGTCATTGTTTCCATTGTTTCCCCATCTTTTGCCATGAAGTGATGGGACCGGACGCCATGATCTTAGTTTTCTGAATGTTGAGTTTTAAGCCAGCTTTTTAACTCTCCTCTTTCACTTTCACTAAAGAGGCTCTTTAGTTCCTCTTTGCTTTCTGTCTTAAGGGTGGTATCATCTGCATATCTGACTTGTTTAGAAAGGGGTATGAAAGGGAACCTTTATATTGAAATAAAGTTTTTTTATAACTGCTATGACAAATACGGAAATATTTATTTGGATGGAAGGAAGTTATGACTGATAATAATACTTTTTTTTTCCTGCTTTCACTTTATCGTCCAGCTTTGTTTCTTCATACAGCCAGTGAATTTATAATCCCTTAAAACAATGAAGAGGGCTGCAAGCTGCTAAAAGAGTAGGTAAAGTAAGTTTCTTTTGGAATGATCTCTCTTTCTCTCTCAGTCTCTCTTACCCTTCTTGTAAGTATCCCTATGCCTTCTGGTTCTAGAAACTTGTAGATGAGAAGGGAGTCAGAAAATTCTTCTTGAGTGGACTAAACTGGCAAAGAGGAATGTGGACATCCAGAGTTCCTGGCTGTAATATCATTGGAATCCAATGAATCTCAACAAACCATCATTCAGTCCCATTTTTACAGCATGATGAATATACTATGAACCCGGATAGTTCATCTATAGTGGTCTTCTAGAACGTTACTGAACCTTACTTTATAAAGCGTGATCATCAGATGCACCTTCAGATGTTCCTTCTTAAAGGAACATGTATCTTAATTTCTACACTTATCACGTCTTCTCTTCCAGGATACAAAATACTTATACTGAAAATGGACAAAACCTTTGAAATATCTGTACCAGATACTTTAGAATTATCTGGATTCTTCTTTATTCCATAAAGATCTAAAGGCATTATTATACCATAAGGCAAACAATGGCTGTGAAGACTACCCGGTTTTAAGTTCTAATGCTGTAAGTGACCAATTATATAAATTTCTAAAGCTTCTTATTCTTCATCTGCTAAATCAGGACAATAAAAGCTATTTCATAAGGTGATTATAAGGATTACATGAAAAGAACATGTGTCATGATTCTCAAAATTCCTCAGAGTACTTTGTTCTGAGTCATAAAAAATCATGGTACAGTCTCATGGAACATAAATTTTATTCTAAGATTGAGGAGTAAGGGGAGTCAAAATAATGTACTTCTTTAAAAACGGAAAATAGTGTTAAGATATTAAAACAAGCACATATCATAGAGTTTAAAATTCACATGAATAAGTTAAACAGAAAACTTCACAGAAATTTGATTTTCAGCCAGCTGCCACAAATTTCATGCTGCTCTTGCATTACATATACTTTGGTGACAATTTTTAGAAGCAACGTATGCATGCCTTTGCATTGTCAAACACATAATAGATGCTCCATAGTAGTAAAGATAAAATTTCCTCATCTGGGTCAAATTCCCTTTTTAGTGGAAATTCCTCATGATGCTAGCATTGCACATGATACCAACTGTCGTAAATCCACAGGGATGAGCAAATAAATGATAATGCAACACAGAATAAAGCAAACACATATGTGACAGAATCAATAACCTCTTGAACCTGGCTGACTGGGAAAGACAGGTCATTTGGAGGGGATTAAGAATTTTTTGAGAGTTGATAGCCTGAAGCAAAACCAGGGGCTATTTGTCCCATGCAGTCATTAGCTTTCTGAAATAGCAGCCCATAATCTCCTTACCAAAATGATGTACAAACACACTGATGATTGTAGAGACACAGAGATCCTTGCTAATAAACTCAGAAGTGGGCAACTGGTGCTTAAGGAGTAGAGAAATGCACATCCTTCTCTTTTCCTCCTTTTCATCATCTTCAGAGACGGAGCAAATAACCCTAAATGAGTCATGCAGTTTCAAAAGTAGCTATAGAAACCATAATGCTTTCAAATTGAGGGTTGGAACTCATTAAAAAGTAATAAAAAATTTAGTTGGTTCAACTCATAATTTTTTATTAAATAGAATAAGGCATTTTAATGAAATGGAATAGAAAGGAAAATACCAG
Organism: Bubalus bubalis; assembly: GCF_019923935.1. Classification (NCBI taxonomy): domain Eukaryota; kingdom Metazoa; phylum Chordata; class Mammalia; order Artiodactyla; family Bovidae; genus Bubalus; species Bubalus bubalis. The sequence continues at coordinate 39,842,763 of NC_059169.1, read as the reverse complement.
AGAGCTTTGTATTTAGTAAGAGTAAATATTGTTTCTAAAAACTTTTGTTCCAATTGTCTAGAAAATGGTTCCCTGGGTGTGTACCAGGCTAGTCACTAAGTAAAATGAATTTCTTATTGTGAGTTGCAGAAAAAAAAAAAAAAAAACAAACTTGAAAACCCTTGATGGAAAGCACCTTTTGATTTTACAGACAATGAAAGTAAAGCACAAAGAGTTTATAGGTTTTGCAGAAGCGTACTGAGTTTGTGTTAATGTTATGCCTCAAAGTAGCACTCAGGTCTCCCAATTCATTCCAAGTTGATTTTTCTGTTTCTGCCAAGTTTTTCTGCATTTTTAAGTGTTGAAAAGCCTTGAAAATATTTTTTTCTTTAAGAAATATACTAATGATGTCTTAAATAAGCACCACAAATTTATGTCAAAATACCGACATTTGTAAAAATATAAGGGAATATGTTTATCCCAACACATCTGTCCCTTTCCCTAAAGAAATTGTAGACAGTTTCTGAGACGGCTGCCCAAGGATCTTTACCTCCCATGATTCATGCGTTTGTGGAATTTCCTCCCTTTAAGAGTGTGCTGAACCAAGTGACTCCCTTTTAATAAATACAGAGGGACAAAAGTGATAAGATATTACTTCCAAAATTAGATTCAAAGATTTTGTACTTCCATCTTGCTTGTTCTTCCTTTCACTCATCTTGATGAAGCCAGCTGCCATCTTGGAAATTGCTGTATGGAGAAGCCCATGGAGGGAGGAACTGAGGGAATATCTAGCAACAACCAGTCCAACAACTGGTAAGGACCTGAATTCTGCTAATAACCTCCTAAGTAAGCTTGGGAGCATCCTGACCCATGAAGCCTGAGTGGAGATGGCAGCTCTGCCCCACATCTAGATTATAGTCTTGAGAAATACCCTGAGCTTGAGGATTAAGTTGCCTATGAATTCCGTACCCACTGAAGCCACAGATAACAAATGTTTGTAGTTTTAAGCCTCTAAGTTATGGGTTAATTTGTTATCCAGTAATAGATAACTAAAAACAATATTTTCCCCCATAGGTACTAAAAAATATAAGAAAAGACCATGATGATTTTTCCCTACTAGTAAAATGAATGATTATGGTTGCTCTTAACATAAGTAATCTCAGGGAGTATTGTTCATTGCAGCACTATTTGCAATAGCTAGAACATGGAAGCAACCTAGATGTCCATTGACGGATGAATGGATAAAGAAGTTTTGGTATGCATACACAATAGAATATTACTCAGCCATAAAAAGGAACACATTTGAATCAGTCCTAATGAGGTGGATGAATCTAGAATCTATTATACAGAGTGAAGTAAATCAGAAAGATAAAGATAAATGTCATATTCTAATGCATATATACAGAATCTAGAAAAATAGTACTGAAGAATTTATTTACATGGAAACAATGGAGAAACAGACATAGGGAACAGACTTATGGACATGGGGAGAGGGGAGGAGAAGGTGAGATGTATGGAGAGAGTAACAGAGAAACTTACATTACCATATGTAAAATAGATAGCCAATGGAAATTTGCTGTATGGCTCAGGAAACTCAAACAGAGGCTCTGTATCAACCTAGATGGGTGGGATGGGGAGGGAGATGGGAGGGAGATTCAAAAGGGAGGGGATATATGTATACCTATGGCTGATTCATGTTGAAGTTTGACATAAAACAGCAAAAATCTGTAAAGCAATTATCCTTCAATAAAAAATTTTTTTAATTAAAAAACAATAATAACATTAAAAAAAAGATAGAAAATGAGGAAAAGTGAGACAAAGGTACAGGACACTGAAATGTGAAGATATGATTGACAAAAATAAATTTTACAAGGCAAAGAGATGTTATTTTTCATTTAAAAAAAATATAGGCATACTGGAAAACCTCATACATGGCTGATGAGAATATAAAATGGTATAGCTGTGGAAAAAAGGTTAGCATGAAAGCATAGTCACTCAGGAGTTGGTATTCCAGTCCAATTCCTTGCAATTCTATGGATTTGCAGCCCACCAGGCTCCTCTGTCCATGGAATTCTTCAGGCAAGTATACTGGAATGGGTTGCCATTCCCTTCTCCAGAGAATCTTCCTGATCCACCGATTGAACCTGGGTCTCCTGCATTGCAGGCAGATTCTTTAATGTCTGAGCCATGAGGGAAAAGAAGTTAGAGGTTCCTCAAAGAGTTAAATATGGAATTTTCATTTGATCCTAACAGTTACACTCCTGGAAATATACCCAAGAGAATTAAACCAGTCCACACAAACATTTATATAGGAATGTTCATAGCAGTATTTTTCATATTAGTCAAAAAGTAGAAGCAACCTAAGTGCCTATCAATGGATGAAGGGACAAACAAAATGTGGGGTATCTATACAATGGATTATTATTTAGCCATAAAAAAAATGAAGTATTGATATGCACTGCAGCATGGGTGAACATTGAAAACACTATGTACATGTACGCTAAATGAAAGATGAACATTGTGTGATTCAATGTATATGAAATGTTCCTTAGAGACAAAGTAGACCAATGGGTGTTAAGACTGGAAGAAATGACTATGACATAATTGCTAAGCAGGTATGGGGTTTCTTTGGGGATATTATGAAAATATTCTGGAATTAGTGGTGATGGTAAACAACACTATGAGTGTCCTGAAAATGCCTAATTGCACACTTTAAAATAGTTAAAACTGTGAATTTGATCGTTACTGAATTAGGTCTGGCTGCTTACCACTCAAAATCAATACCTGAGAGAGAGAGAGAGACAAATGTTGGTAGAAAGGAAAACCGTTTTTAATAAGAATGCCATCAATCTGGGGAGATGGTGGACTCAGTGTTCCGCAGAAACCACGTCTGAAGATTCTGCTCAGCTATGAAAGTTTTTAAAGTGAAAAAGAAAAATAACCTGAGTTAACCACTGAGATAGGGCATCAGAGTCATCCCCATGCCTGGCTCTGTGCAGGCTGTGTCTGCTTGTCGACTTCTTGTGATTGTGATCTTTTTTAGAGGCTATCTTGTGCACATAATTTGTTCACAAGATTACTAGGGAGAGATCTGGAACTCTGTTAATTACTTATTCTTCATTTCTGCTTCTTTGATTTATGGAAAGAATCAATAAGGTAAGCAGAATTTTGTGTGACCAAAGAGGTGAAAGGTATGCTGGGGCTGGAGATGTGCAGAGAATGAGGGTGTCCGGTTTAAGTTTGGTGACAAGACAGAGGAGCCTCCTGCCAGAGTTCTTTCCTGCCAAAGGCTGCTTAAATGATGGCTTGTTAGAGTTATTCAATTTTTTAAAAAAGACAATCAGAGATGAGGGGATGACATAAGAGATAAGGAAATGAGACAAAACTGAAAAAAAGGACTCTATTATTTGTCCTCCAAAGGAGTTGTTCTATTGGCTTGGAGCCGTCACTAATCTAGTGAGTGAGGACCGGCAGTACCATACAAGCCGATTTTATGGGGGAACTAACCCATGTGATTTATCACGCTATCACAACAGTAAGTGGTTCCAAACAGGAATATATATTTTTAATACAACCTCATTAAAGAGCTGATGCACTTCTCAAAATCATCAGAACATTTTTTTCAATTTTAGAGTACATTAAGGCCAAGAGACTTATTTTCTTATATTTCTTTCCATGTAGGATTTTATAGGGGTCAAATATTTTATTCTTTTCAAATAATTCCCTAATGGGATTCTGTATATAACCTACTAGATAAGAAATTCTTTTAAGTACTCAAAGAAAAATTAAAAGTCTATCATGAGATCAGAAAAGGAGAAAAGAACATTCCTTGAGTGGAATCATTTAATCAGAATCATAGCTAGAAAAGGTGTGTGTGTGATGTGGATTATTTTGATATTTTTCAGGAGGGAGTTCTCTGATGTCAAAAAGGAATGTATTAAGTTCACAAACTTTAATATTAAAGTATGCCGATTATAAACTTTCCATGTCTATTTATGTATTCCTTTCCTTTTAAATTCCATATCTCAACTACCTCTGAAACTATTTCTTTTGTCATAACTCTAATGGCAATTCTTCTCTCTAATTTCTCAGTCTGCACACTCACTAATTCTACCTAGATGTTTTTTAAAATAATTCTTCACCTGGCTCTGGACCTCAAGCATATGGACGAGGGTCATCCTACTCTAATCCTTACTCTCAAGTCAAGAGTGATTTTTCTAAAACAAGTATCATAGGCCACTTCAAATATCCTTTTTCACTACAAGAAGTGATCTCTTGCTTGGTCACTAAAACAATTTGTGGATCTTAAATAAGATTTTTCAATGAAGTATAGAAAAGACTAGAGGATAGAAAAAAGAAAAAGAAAGAAAGGAAGAGGGAAAAATGGAACAAAATATTAATGAGGAAGACTTGCTTTGGGAAACTTTTGTCTTAATTACAATTAAACAGTTGTTTAATTACAATTTGTTTAGAATTTCTTACTGGCAGGCATCTACTGAACAATTTAAAAGCAAGTTTTACCCTGATTTTCAAAACCGGTTTCTCCTGGCTTTTTGCCTGCCTTTCCAGACCTTTCTTTTGCCTCTCCAGTCAGGTTTTTTTCACGCTTGTCTTTGATACACTAAGAAAGTCTCCCCATCCTACCTGGCAAATGCCTGCTTATCCTTCATGAGGATCATTGTTGTTTAGCTGCCAAGTTGTGTCCAACTCTCGAGATCCTGTGGATGGTGTAGCCCATTAGGCTCCCCTGCCCATGGGAATTTCCAAGTTAAGAATACTGAAGTGGGTTGCCATTTCCTTCTCCAAGGGATCTTCCCAACCCAGGGATCAAACCCACATTTCCTGCATTGACAGGCAGATTATTTACCTCTGAGCCACCAGGGAAGTGCTGGAGAAGATAATTCAATTCAAATGTTTCCTCCACAGAGAGCTGCTCAACTCCCAGGCAGCAAGCAACACTGTGTGTTTCAGGCTGCCATCAATCCTATTCAAAGATCTTTAATCACACTTTAATCATATGCTGAAGAGTCTGGTTTTCTAAGGCTCCTAAAAGAATTCTGAGTAAGCACATTGTCTGATTTGTCCTAAGTACTCAATAAGTGAGTATAAAATATATGAATAAATGTAAGTTAAATACTCTTCATGTGTTTACATACAATTATACTGCCTCTTGGTTAAAATTATTCCTGCAGAATTTTTGCCACTTATGCCATAAGAATTAACAATTGTGTAGGAGAATCATCATGTGTGTGTGTTAGTCACTCAGTCATGTCTGACTCTTTGCGACCCCATGGACTGTAGCTTTCCAGGCTCCGCTGTCCATGGAATTCTCCAAGCAAGAATACTGGGGTGGGTTGCCATTCCCTTCTCCAGGGGATTTTCCTGGCCCAGGGATTGAATCCGGGTCTCCCGTATTGCAGGCAGATTCTTCACCATATCAACCACCAGGGAAGCCCATCAGTGCCCATCACTAATTCTACTAAATCTAGTGCTTTCTACACTATGCCTTACTCCAGAGTTTAGCATTAGTTAGGAACATTCTGCATCCAAGTGCCCGTCTTCAAAGTACAGTTCCACAACTTCCTAGCTGTGACTTTGGGCAAATTATACAGCCAGCTCTGCTGCAGGCAGCTCATCTGATGATAATAATAGTAAGGTTTAAATTATTTAATACCTATAAAGACCATAGAACTGTCCCCAGCACATAGTAAGAGGTCAATAAATATTAGCTATAGTTATTGCCCAAGTAAGAAGCAGAAAATCAATGCCTATAATTCAAAGCTTCTGCGCTAATGACTTTCAATTTGAAAAGCACTATTTAATTTATCTGAAAGCCCTATTTGTTCTCTCTGTCCTCAGCTCCTTGATATGTACTTTCCTATGATAGTCACGTGGGCCTCTTGTCATTATCTCAGATTCAACTACTTTGGTTGTTCACTACTTACCTCTTTGAGTTGCTCCTCCAGCTTGTAGATCACAGACTATGTTTTATTCAAGCCAGGTTAAACATAGTTCTCAAAAATCAAGAAAAATATCTAGTCTTTTCATGTGACAAGAAACAGACTCAAAGTGGGGGCTTTTTGTTTGTTTGTTTATAAAAAGGTCATCTTTTTGTTTTAAGGCTGATAGCATGTCTTATTGCCAGACTGTCAATTTGCAAATGCTAATCATGTTCTACTATAACCTGGTTGTTGATATAGATGTGTTATTTGTGAGGATGCATTACTCTGAACCCTGGTAATTTGAGAAGTTATCCTTCAATAAAAATTTTATTTTAGAAAAAGCTAAATTTATTTACGCAAGGTGATGAACGACCTAGTAATGTCTGTCTTCTATGTCAGAGTCCTGCCTCTGCCACAGTATTTCTAGTGAGACAGACCTTATCTCCCTTGTCTCCCCTAGAACTCTCTCCCTTGATTAGCCAATTTCACAATACTATCCACTCAATTCTCCAAGCCAAAACCACAGAGTAAAAATTGATTCGCCATCTTTTTTACTACCATGAATACGCCATCAATCATCAAGTCTCATTAACTCCACTTCTAAAATACCTTCGATGTCCATAAAATGCCTTGTTGGTCCCAAGGTCAGTACCCTAATCCTTGCTCTTGGCATTTTTTGCTTGGATTATTGCAGACGCCTACTGACTCAATCCCTGGCTCGTGGTGGTCTCCCACCATCCTCCACAATACCACCAGTGTGTGTCCTTTCTATGAATTATACCTGCTCAAGAAGTTTATACACTTAAATGCAATTGATGTTTTCCCATTACCTACAAAGTGAAATGTAAACCTTTTGACAGAGTATATTCAAGTCTTCCCCAGATTACTCCACCCTTCATTTTCAAGGTTATCTCTGGCCATACCCCACTCATCCACCATCGTTTCCTGTTACCTGCACATTCCTCATCAATTTCCATGACTCCAAGGGAAGTTCACACCCCTACATCATCATTTCTGCACTTCTCTACTTAGAGAAATCCTGTTTATGTTCAACGCTTAGTTCAAATGTCAGCCCTTCTGAGGCTTTCCTTTCCCTGTCTGCTCTGCCTTTCCACAGAGAGCATCATAATCTTTTCAGTATTTTCACTTCTCTAACTCTCCTTTCACACTTTTGTCATAGCATTACTATGCAATACTGTAGTTAGTTGTTTACACATTCATTTATGCAGAAAGGCTTTGTGCATCTGTCATGTGCCAGGGTCTCTGCTGATTTCTTGGAACTCAATAATCCACAGGATAGGTAAGGAGTCTGTTCTATTTTGCTATCTAGACTAAGCTGCTTGAGGTTAAAGAACATAGCTTACATACCTTTGCATCCTTCGGTTGGGCTTCCTTTGTGGCTCAGCTGGAAAAAAATCCACCTGAAGTGCAGGAGACCTGGATTCGATCTCTGGGTTGGGACGATCCCCTGGAGAAGGGAAAGGCTACCCACTCCAGTATTCTGGCCTGGAGAATACCATGGACTGTATAGTCCATGGGGTCACAAAGAGTCGGACAGGATTGAGCGACTTTCACTTTCACTTTCATCCTTAGGGTAGATTAGAGACTAACATCTAATTAGCAAATTTTCATTGAATTTATGCTCTTTAGGGAATACAGACTGGACTTCCCTGGTGTCCAGTGATTAAGAATTCGCCTATCCATGCAGGGGACATGGGTTCAATCCCTGGTCTGGGAAAACCCCACACGTTATGGGGCAACTAAGTCCATGCACCATAACAACTGAAGCCAATGTGCTCTAGAGCCTGTAGTCTGCAACAAGAAAAGCCACCACAATGAGAAGGCCCGCACACCACAATGAAGACAGGCCTCGGCTCACCGCACAGAAAGCAGCCTCTGCTCACCTCTGCTCACCAACTAGAGAAAGTCCATGTGCAGCACCAAAGAACCAACGCAGCCAAAAAAAAAAAAAGAATAGAGACTGGTACCATTGGTATAGAGAACAAACTGTGACACATAGTAGTTTTATTTTTATTATTAATGCAAGCATTAATAGAGGTTTAACTAAACCAATTTATCAATTCTGTTTTCCATCCCAGGGTCACTGCCTTAATCAAGATCCTAGATTAGTTTCTAAATAATATCCAACTCTAATTTACTAAAAGAACTTGGTTTTTGATAATTCTGCTATTGAATCAAATCAGTGTTCTAAGAAAATTAATGACAAAATATTTCTGAATGGCAAATCTTTAGTGTTACAGAGCTTTGCTAAATTTCTGAAATGTAGGATAGTAAATAATCCTGATGACCAGAATTTTCAGTGGGAGCCCCTGCCTCTTTTACCCCAATAAGCATCAGTGATTTGCTGTGTCTGTAGAGTCAGACCCATCTAGTATTCAAGCCAATCTATATTAGACTAAAGCAATCCATCAGCAGCTTCTCCAAAAAACCTGTGTTCTAACATGACTTGCCTGACCTCTGGTTTTCTGTCTGATCACTTGGTCATTGTTTAGACTGTCTTAGGCTATCCTATTACCCTAGGAACCCAGTTATCACTTATGACTGAAATCTTGTCTTGAAACAATTGACCATACAGCCTAAAACCCAGTTCCTTTATTACAAACAAAAATGTACAATCTAGGCACCAACCCTATGGATGAACGGGTAGCGTATCTCAGCATCACATCCTGCTTTGTTGTTATTTCTATACTGTCTCTACTAGTTTGTATTTCAAAGGCCTGATCAGGCTTTATGATTAAAATAAGACAGGTAATACACTAAATTAGTCTAGAGTGGCCTAACCACAACCACTGTTACCTACTTCCTTCCAAATGAAACTGTGATGTTGTTCAGAATTTAGATACTCACGTGCTTTATGGAATGCTCCTCAAACCACAGAGTAAGTGCATATTAATTACTTCAAGACAATTATAGCAATTCCATTCCTGCTGACAGCAAGCTTGCATGTGACATATCCCTAGTCAATGAGACCATCTATTGGGAAGCTTCAAGGAAAATACACCTTCAAAGACACAAAACAGAGACCTGTGCCTCCCTAACAGGAAGTTGCCGTAGCTGATATATTATCTGAGGCCACAGTAGCCATCTTACCACCAAGGGGAAAAAAAGGAAGAAAGAAAAGAAAACTTATAAGATTCTGAGCAGGAGTCTCACCTAATAAGTCAAACCTGTAACACTCTATCTCACCTTCTTATATTTTCCTGATCATTTATGTCAATTTTAGTTTGGCATTTTATACTTGCAGGCAAAGCCATCCTAACCCTTGGATTCAAGTTTCAATAAAGGCCTGAGAGTGAACCAGGATGGATCTAAAGTTTCCTTTGAAAGTTACAAACACATAGAAAGTAAATATGAACTCATAGAAAATAGAAGAATATGCATTCCTGAAGGGGGCAGTAAGTGGATAAGTAGGAAAGTACAACCACCAGAAGGACTTCTGCTCTGGACAAGATGGTGGAGGCCCACTTCTCCCTGTTCTTCCCCACTAAGGGCAACGATAAACTCTAGAAATAATGCAAAAAGCAAACAAAAGAAGTCTTGGAAATCTGGTAAGGAGAAATCAAACTGGTTTTGGACTTCATGACCAGCAGAACAAAACAGTGGTCAAGTATGTTATATTCCCCACTGAACAGAAGACAGCCACCCAGATCCAACATTTTGACCCTCATCCTAGCAGTAAAGGTAGCTCAAGTCAGCCCAGACCCCTATAGGGGGAATAAAAGAGATGAACCCTCACCACCCACAAGGATCCATTGTAAGTGCATCTAACAATGAATGACTACATCAAAAACCTGGGTGAAAGAACTATAATGAGTGAGGAAAACAGCCATTTTCCAAAAGTAGCATACTGTATATCTCATTTAGGTAACATTTTTTGAAACAACACAGTTTTAGAAATGACTGAACAGATTGGTAATAGAGTTTGAGCAGGAGGGAGTATTGGCGAAGGTGGGTGTAGGGATCCTTATGATGATGGGACTGTTTAAGATCTTGATTCTGGAGCCAGATACAAAAACCTACAACAGGATAAAATTATATAGAACTCCACTCACACATGGGCTTCAGTAGTAAAGCATCTGCCTGCGATCCCTGGGTCCGGAAGATCCACTGGAGGAGGGCATGGCAACCCACTCCAGTATTCTTGCCTGGAGAATCCCAGGGACTGGGGAGCCTGCAGGCTACAGTCCATAGTGTCACTAAAGCGACTGAGCACGCACGTGCGCATACACAGGCATACACAAGAGTGCAAGCTAAACTGAGAAATATGAATAAGATCAGTGGATTGTATCAATTCCTGTATCCTAGTTGCAACTCCATGTTATAGCTTTGTACATTGTCACAACTGGGGAGAAATTGGTAAAGGATATAAGAGGTCTCTCTGTCTTTTTTTTTAAAACTTACCATAAATCTACAATAATCTCAAAACTTTCAACTTAAAAAAACACACGAGGAGCAAATTAAAGACAGCTGGGGCCCTGTTTTTCAGTTTGTGACCCTACTTAAGCGAATATTTCACTAGTCTGTCTAGATCCAGAAATACCTAAGAAATACAAGACCTGTCTCTAGGTTCAGGTCTTGGAAATCTTGAGAAGCCTTTCAACCCATCTCTTCATGTGGATGGACCTGGAGACTGTCATAAAAAATGAAGTCAGAAAGAGCAAAACAAATAGTGTATATTAATGCACATATGTGGAATATAGAAAAACAGTACAGATGAAACTATTTGCAAAGTAGAAATAAAGACACAGACATACAAACATATGGACACAAGAAAACAAATGTATGGACACCAAGAGCGGAAGGGGGGTGGGATAAATTGGGTGACTGAGACTGACATATATACACTACTATGTATAAAAGAGATAACTAATGAGAAACTGCTGTATAGCACAGGGGAAAAAAGAAGGTACACTCTGTTTTTAGGTCATATATTAAGTTAATCTTAAAAATGCATTACAATATGCAGTATGTGCAGGCAAATACTGTTTGATTCCACTTACATGAGAGTGGAATAATCACATTCAGAGTCAGAAAGTACATTGGTGGATGCCAGGGGCCAGGGTTTGGAGGTGAGGAGGAGGAATGGGGAGTTGGTGTTTGATGGGGACAAAGTTTCAGTTTGGGATTTGGCAGATGGATGGTGGTAAGAGCTGCACAACAGTGTGAATGTACTTGGTGCCACTGAACTGTACAGTTAAATACGGTTAAAATTGTATGTTGTGTACATGTTACTTTTTACTACAATAAAAAGAAAACATTAAAAATTATTTAGAAAGGTTTAGTAAACATTGAGGAAACTGTATGCCAAACTTTTTCTCCTTTTGTACATCTGTATTTGCTCTTCTTTGGCTGCAAAGAATATAATCAATCTGCTTTCAGTGTTGACAATCTCGTGATGTCCACATGTAGAGTCTTCTCTTGTGTTGTTGGAACAGGGTCTTTGCTATGACCAGTGTGTTCTCTTGGCAAAACTCTATTAGCCTTTGCCCTGCTTCATTCTGTATTCCAAGGCCAAATTTGCCTGTTACTCCAAGTGTTTCTTGACTTTCTACTTTTGCTTTCCAGTCCCCTATAATGAAAAGGACATCTTTTTTTGGAGTTAGTTCTAAAAGGTCTTGTAGGTCTTCATAGAACCATTCAACTTCAGCTTCTTCAGTGTTACTGGTTGGGGCATAGGATTAGATCACCGTGATATTGAATGGTTTGCCTCAGAAACGAACAGAGATCATTCTGTCATTTTTGAGACTGCATCCAAGTACTGCATTTTGGACTCTTTTGTTGACCATGATGGCTACTCCATTTCTTCTAAGGGATTCCTGCCCACAGTAGTAGATATAATGGTCATCTGAGTTAAATTCACCCATTCCAGTCCATGTTAGTTCGCTGATTCCTAGAATGTTGATGTTCACTCTAGCCATCTCCTGTTTGTCTACTTCCAATTTGCCTTGATTCATGGACCTAACATTCCAGGTTCCTATGCAATATTGCTCTTTACAGCATCGGACCTTGCTTCTATCACCAGTCACATCCACAAATGGGTATTGTTTTTGCTTTGGCTCCATCCCTTCATTCTTTCTGGAGTTATTTCTCCACTGATCTCCTGTAGCATATTGGACACCTACTGACCTGGTGAGTTCCTCTTTCAGTATCCTATCATTTTGCCTTTTCATGGCATCTGGTCCCATCACTTCATGGGAAATAGATGGGGAAACAGTGGAAACAGTGTCAGACTTTATTTTGGGGGGCTCCAAAATCACTGCAGATGGTGATTGCAGCCATGAAATTAAAAGATGCTTACTCCTTGGAAGGAAAGTTATGACCAACCTAGATAGCATATTCAAAAGCAGAGGTATTACTTTGCCAACAAAGGTCCGTTTAGTCAAGGCTATGGTTTTTCCAGTGGTCATGTATGGATTTGAGAGTTGGACTGTGAAGAAAGCTGAGTGCCAAAGAATTGATGCTTTTGAACTGTGGTGTTGGAGAAGACTCTTGAGAAGTCCCTTGGACTGCAAGGAGATCCAACCAGTCCATCCTAAAGGAGACCAGTCCTAAATGTTCATTGGAAGGAATGATGCTGAGGCTGAAACTCCAATGCTTTGGCCACCTGATGCGAAGAGTTGACTCATTGGAAAAGACCCTGATGCTGGGAGGGATTGGGGGCAGGAAGAGAAGGGGACAACAGAGGATGAGATGGCTGGATGGTATCACTGACTCGATGCACATGAGTTTGGGTGAACTCCGGGAGTTGGTGATGGACAGGGAGGCCTGGTGTGCTGTGTTTCATGGGGTCACAAAGAGTCAGACATGACTGAGCGACTCAACTGAACTGAACTGATTTGCTCTTCTGCTATCAACACACAGATCTATCCTGGTTTCCTGAGGATAACAAAGCTATTGCTGACTGTGTATCACCTCGCACAAGATTCTAGGTATTTCAGGAAGCATAAGGGCTTCCTTGGTGGCCTGATGATAAAGTATCTACCTGCAATGCAGGAGACCTGGGTTCAATCCCTGGTTCGGGAAGATCCCCTGAAGAAAGAAATGGCAACTCACTCCAGTATTCTTGCCTGGAGAATTCCATAGACAGAGGAGTCTGGTGAGCTACAGACCATGGGATTACAAAGAGTTGGACACAACAGAGCAACTAACACTTTCACTTTTCACTTTCAGGAAGCATAATTTACTCCTTGAAGGGAAAATATTCAGGGGGATAGAGAGATAAAGAAGGAAATTTACAGTGAACATTATAGTCATGAATGAAATAGTGAAGTGCTGTACCAATTAGTTGAAAGAGTTGCCAGGAAGTTCTTGCAAAGATGATAACTGCAGATCAAACCATATGCAGTGTTCAATATGCATTCAATATCTACTAATGTTGTAAAGCATGTATATCAAAGTAAATACTGAAAGTCATCAGTGCACAGAACTGCAGAGAGATACATAAGGAACTGCTTTCCTGAATATTTTCCATGCTGGGGTTCTTCCTTTTTCCCTTGATATGCTTTCTTTGTGCCTCACCAAAGGATAAAGGAGTAGAACACACATCCAAGATCTTAGTGCCAGCAACCTTTTATAAAAATTCATTTCTCTCTCTGAAAGGTTTCAGGGAAAGCTCACCCTCCCACCTCAGGAGAGGAATTAAACAGATATGGTTTGAGTCCTTTCAAAGTTCATAATCTGAATTGTAGCTTGAAGAAAGCTATTCCCTATATTCCGGGAGAGTGATAATAACTTTACAAATAATGGTTTTCTTTATGAAAACTCATAGAGTAAGGCCTAATTTGTAACCCTGGAGCTAAAATATTTGATTTTCTGTTTTGCTTATAATTTGATCCATCTATTTTTTTTGAAAGAATATACTCTCTTATGCAAGTTATAGTAAAAAGAAATAAGGCAACAATTTGGATAAACCTAGAACATAAACCACTGTCTACATAATCAGCTTAATATTTTCATTTTTGTTACCAGATAGGCATAGACCTAATAACGACTTAAAAGATCAAGAAGAAGCACATTGGAAGGAAAGACAATTTTTCACTCAGAGTCATGTTCTAGACTGGCAGAAAAATACAAAAGATGGAAGTGTTTAATTCTGTTTAAGGCTATAATTCAATAAGTCATAGTACTTCCCAAGGGCCCTAAACCTAAGTCCCTGTGGTTATTCAATTTATGATTTTTTGTCAATCTTTCTTCCAAATTATTTCTAAGCCAGTATTGGGATCAGATCTAACAACTGGATTTATGAAAAAAACCAAAGGCCATGTTGATACCTGTTCTAGGCTGTCAATGAAAGCCACCTTTGTGAATATACAATACTTACAGCAGAAATTCATTTAGAAAGGATAATATGGAACCAAAAAAAACAGCTCCAAAATGATGTAATTTATTTATGAATTTAGCTGAAAGACCCATAAAACCAAATGACTCTACCTAGTAATTTTCTGTCATCGTATTGTTTATTATAACTTTCTGGTTCACAAGTGCTGCAATATGCCACAATTACTTAAGCTATATCTTTAATTAAGCATTAATAAAATATGAGTTGGATAATTATCCCAGCAATTTTATTATATAATTAGTGAACAAGTTAACATGAAATTGCACTATGAGACTTTATATAAAATTTAGTATGTGCATAATATAGCTTAATTTAATGCATAAAACCATCCTCAAAACAAAAATAAGGATTTTTCTAGTGGTATTTCTAGAAGTAATTCCCAAGGAGAAGGAAAGTTTTTAAATCATCAGCTTAGAAATTTTAGAAGTGAAAATAAGTATGTCTATCTGTGGTTTTCATTCTCTGCCACTGTCCAAGTTCTCCTAACCATCCCTCTCTATGAACCACCATTTGTAACATAGTAGGTCATGGGACATCTTTGCTACAGAGAAGGAAGTGAACTGAAAGCCACAGAAGATTTAAGCTACATGCCCAGTCATCCCACCTTTTGGAGCTGAGGCTGGCTTCCTAGTTCCAATTAACCCAGTTCCCCTCTTCCTGCTGACCTCACCCTCCCTGCAGCAGAAAACATTAATACTTTAATAATATGATAAGAAAATATTCACTAAGGTTATTGCTGATGGAACACATTTTTAAATAATTAATGTAGCATCATGAATATTTCTGTCGGTCCCTTCTCATTATTTTCCTTTTGGAAGCTTTTTAACCAGTCATATTTTTTTTCCCAAATAAAATTTGTAAAATTTTCTAATCTAATTTTGTTTTTTTAGTCTTGAGGTATATTTTAGCTGACCCCTCATTTAATGTATAGATAAAATTGAGAATTGTCTTTTTATAATTTTATAGTAGTCAATCTTCTCCAAGAATAGAATATATCTTCCTAGTTTTTTAATAAATGGATGGATATTTAAGATTTTCTTTGTTTAGAGCTTAAAACTTTCTTGTTTAGTTTATTCTTCTGTGTTCTGTTGCACTTTTGTTTATATGTATTATATATATTGTGTGGATGTATTATATATTTGGGTATTCATAGCTAGAACTATTACTATATTATTGTATTCTCCCTTGTTTCTAATAGATTTTCACTTGATAACTTTCAATTTTTCAGACACAATACTTGCATATAATAATGCTTTTAAACTTCCTAAAATTTTTACTTATTTCTCTTTTGTCCATTGCATCAGCTTATAAGTCTAGAGATATATAAGTTTACAGAAGTAATGAAAGGATATCTTACTTGCCATAATTTCATAGGGATGTCAGATGACTGTTTTAACCTCTAATCATAATGGCTTTTGTTTGCTCTATATATACCTAGAAATATATAAAGGTATATACATACATCTGTGAATATATATATATATATATATACACACACACACACACATATGTCCAATTGTTGTTGCATATATGCCTCATATAACTGTCACTGAATTTATTTATAATAGACACCTCAGGGAGGAATATCTGTTCCTATAGGTTTTAGGTAAGATAGAAATTGTTTTATCAAATGGTTTTGGAAGACTCTTTCAAGGAAATTATATGATTTTTACCTGATCAATATGGCTCTTATATTAGCATACTTCCTAGTATTAAATCATCTACTCTTGGTACAAACCTCACTTTTTGGTGCTTCATTATTATTTTAAAGTATGATGAATTCTATATTTAAAATTATTCTATAGTATAGCTATTTTGGAAAACATAATGAAAGTTCCTCAAAAAAATTAAAAATAGAACTTCTGTATGATCCAGAAATTTTACTTTTGAGTATAGATCCAAAGAAAATGAAATCACTATTTTGAGACTGTATGCTAAGTTGCTTCAGTCATGTCTGCTTCTGTGTGACGCTATAGGCTGTAGCCCACCAGGCTTCTCTGTCCATGGGATTCTCCAGGCAAGACTATTAGAATGGGGTGCCATGCCCTCCTCCAGGGGACCTTTCCAACCCATTATTTTTTATAGCTAGGTTCAAATACACATTAGTAAGAGCTTATAAGTCAAATGAAGTATAAGTGTATTTAAAGGTATAAAACTAAGAACATTGAAGTATAATTAACTAAGATCAGTGATGAGGAATATGGAGGGGAGGAAGTGGCAATATAATAAATTTATCTTTTCTCAAAATGAAAACTCAATAGCTAACTTCTGCAGATATTAGAAATCAAATATATTATATGCTACAAACTGAATGTTTACCCTCTTCACCCCCAACTTACATGTTGGAAGCCTACCTGCCCCCACTCCCACAATGTGATGGTATTAGGAGGTGAGATCTTTGGGAGCTGATTAGGTCTTTGGGGCAGAGCCTTCATAAATGAGAGTAGTGCCTTTCAAGAAGACACAAGAGAGCTTACTTGGCTCTCTGCTCTCTACCATGTAAGGACACAATGAGAAGCTAAGCTGGCTGTCTATAACTCAGAAGAGGGCCCGTACTAGAACTAGACCATGCCTGCATCTGATCTTGAACTTCCAGCCCCCAGAACTGTGGGAGGATTTCTGTTGTTGATAAGCCACCCATGTTATGGTATTTTGCTACAACAGTCTGAGCTAAGGAATTATATAAACTTTAATTTTTTTTCATGGTCAAATCTCTGTGGCATTTAGACAATAGCTGTCAAAGTAAAAATATTTTTAATCCTAAGCTTTCTTTGGGGAATTTTTTTATAGATATACCTGGTAGCCCAGTGGTAAAGAATCTGCCTGCCAAGCAGTAGACGCAGGTTCAATCCCTTTGTTGGGAAGATCCCTGGAGAAGAGAATGGCAACCCACTCCAGTATTCTTGCCTGGGAAATCCCATGGACAGAGAAGCCTGGTCCGCTACAGTCCATGGGATTGCAAAAGAGTCATGACTTAATGACTAAACAACAACAATACATTTAAAAAGCTATAAAATATTTATGGGAATATTTTTATAATATTGTTTGTAATAAAAAATATTTGAAGCAATCTAAATGTCCAGCCATGTAAGATTCATTAAATTATGCTAACTTCAGATAATGAATTCAATAATTGCTAAAAAAAAAAATTGAGTCAATTTTGAAACAAATGTCCAAGATATATAAGTGAAAATATAACCTTAGAGCAATATATATATAAAACAATGTATAACAATATATCGGAGAAGGCAATGGCACCCCACTCTAGTACTCTTGCTTGGAAAATCCCATGGGCGGAGGAGCCTGTTAGGCTGTAATCGATGGGGTCGCTAAGAGTCGGACACGACTGAGTGACTTCACTTTCACTTTTCACTTTCATGCATTGGAGAAGGAAATGGCAGCCTACTCCAGTGTTCTTGCCTGGAGAATCCCAGGTACGGGGGAGCCTGGTAGGCTGCCGTCTATGGGGTCGCACAGAGTCGGAAACGACTGAAGTGACTTAGCATAGCATAGCATGACAATATATATAATATGCCATTGTGTGTGTAAAAATATTCAAGAGAAAACCATCTGTATTTTCATTTGCATATAATATCTCTGAAAGATTATATATACACAAAGGAAACCGATAATTCACTTGCCTCTATGAAAGGAAACTGGGTGGGAGATACAAGGGAGGGACAGTCTACTTTCTTCCTATAAGCATTCCCTCACTTTCTGAATTTATACCAAGTATACATATTATTGATTAAAATTTAGTCTTATTTTACAGCTAACTTGCTAAAGAGATGGATTTTTCCAAATTAATGGGAGATGGGAAAGTTGACTGAATCTAGTTTACAGGAGTATGCAATATTCTTTTGAGGAAAATGACTGTGAAGTGCTGTGAGAGATCAGGAAATTCCCAGAACCAGACTTGGTATAAAGGAGGGATTTGCTTTTGGTTTTGGTTTTGAATGATAGCAGATACAGAAGCATTCTTAAGGACTAAAGGAAGCTGAGAAAAAGAGAGAGAAGAAAATAATTGTGTCAGTTAGAAACTGACATATATCAGACATGAGGGGCTTTTCTGGTGGCTCAGCTGGTAAAGAACCTACCTGCCGATGGAGGGATACAAGAGATGTGGGTTTGATCCCTCTGTCTGGAAGATCCCCTGGAGAAGGGAATGGCAAACTGCTCCAGTATTCTTGCCTGGGAAATCCATGGACAGAGGAGCCTGGTGGGCTATAGTCCGTGGGGTTGCAAAGAGTCAGACATGACTGAGTGCACAAGTACACACACACACACACACACACATCAGACATGAGACAACAGGGTTTCAACAAGATGGAAGTTTACTTTTCATTCACGTAACACAAAGTATAGAGATTAGCGGTCCAGTTCCCCCATGGACCGGGTCTCTTATCTTTTTATTATATCACTCTTCGTATATTCTCAAGGTCACTACACGATTGCAGAATGGCCAGTAAGGGGTAAGAACAAGCGAGGAAAAGAACATTCCTATAAAGCCAAGGAGTCTGGCTTTGAGTTTGAGAGTTTCCTCCCAAACTCTCCCTGGTGACTTCCTCTTACATCTCACTGCCCTCTCCTCTCACGGGGACCAGGGACATCAATCTGTAGCTGGGCACGTTGCTGCCTAACAGAGCAGAGGGTTTTTGGAGCCAGGGTAGGAAACTATCAAGCATAGGAAAAATAGGTACTTTCCTGTACTACAATTTTAGGGATTGTATAATATCCCAATCCAGTTCAAAAAGATTGGCCTTTTAGTGTGCCATACCGACTTGAAGTCTTCACCATTAGAATTTTTACTTGGAGTTAAGATTTTGTGCTTCGAAACTTGGAAGTAAGATGAATATTACTAAGTCGGAAGAGAGAGTTAATTTTCATGTAAACATTATCCCCAAACCTAGAACACAAAGATGATCTGAATTGTAACTTCATGCAGGTAAGCCTAGACTGGGGTGCAGTATCTCTGACCCTGAGAAAGCTACTCCCATTTCCTAGGCTTCAATGTCCTTGTCCCTAAAATGTAACAATTAGTCTCCATGAACTCTAAGGAATCCTTTATCTCTAAAGTTTTATGTAAACATTTTATTGAATTAGTTAATTTCCTTCTGGAATCAACAGGAATCGGTGCCCCATTGGATCCTACAGGAAACAGAAGCTGCATACAGAGTGTGAGGCTGCAATGGGTGCTCACATGCTGGGGCTACAAAGAGATCAGTAAACATGGGAAGAAGCTCCTGCAAGAGGGTCTGGTCAGTCTGGATCCCACTGAGGTAAATGATTGCAGAAAACCCAGAGTGGTACTATCAAGAGAAATAAGTTTTCAAACAAAAATTGATCCATTTGCTAATGAAGAATTAGGTTCAGAGTGACTTGGTAATTCACCCACACATACATACATATATACACATACATACAAAGGTATCAGATAATAATTGAATCAGAATGATACTCAAGTTTGTCAAGCAGCCACCAGGTGTTCGCCTAAAAATAAAAACACTTTTAGGTATTAATTGGTTCCATACAACAGTATCAGAATCTTCAAGATTTTGCTTTTGGTTCTAGCAAAGCTGAATGTATGAGGCATCCAGGTATTTAAATGAAATCATGGCTTTAAGTGATTAAATGTAGAAGAACGAAATGAGGCTATGTGTAAATACACTTGCAGTACAATTACATGTGAATCACCATGAAACAGGAAAACCTCCACATCATATGTCCCCAAGCTCTGAAGCATACTCTGAAGAAAGGGAAGTTCTCTGCACAGACACTCTCACCCCACCCCAACCCACTGAGACGGGACAATCTGGCTAGACGTTTCCATTGTTATTCAAAACTGGTTACCAGGAACAGTTGAATCTCTAAATGAAGCTCACAGCAAGTACAAACTATAAAAAGCATTCACTTGTCACTAAGAGAATATGAACAGGTTTAGAGTATCTACTTTTCCACACTTCAAGTTTTCAAATGAGACTGTAAGGCGATTATCAAGGGATTTTGCAGGAAGATAACTTTCCTTCTAAATCTTTTCATCCAGGCGTGATATACAAATGTGCAATGTATCTTTTCTATAATTAAGTAAACTGTTCCCTTGCTTCATAGATCCTCAGCAACAGCAACAAATGACACCTACATGATCTTTCTGGAGGGGGAATGAATGAGGATTTATCTATGACCAAGTAAACTCCTAGGAAATGGATATTTTAATTGAATGTTCTGGTAGTAGAATAATTGAGAAAATATTTGATCATGTTTCTTCTTTATAAACCTCTTTTATCATTGTTTTGAATTCTAGCTCCACTGCCAAAACACTATATTACATTTTGTTACTTTGTCATCTTGCCTCGAGAAAAAATATCTGCCTGGGGAAAACTGATTAGTCAAAAGGGAATACGGAGTGTCTGAAGGGAAAAAAAATTAAATAAATATGTGTGTTGGCACATGTATATATACACACATACATATTCCTTAAGTAATGCTACCACCAGAAGGTATTAGTTCTGATAATATTTCAAATGCAATTCAGTTCAGTTCAGTTCAGTTCAGTCACTCAGTCGTGTCCAACTTTTTGCGACCCCATGAACTGCAGCATGCCAGGCCTCCTTGTCCATTACCAACTCCCAGGGTCCACCCAAACCCATGTCCATTGAGTCGGTGATGCCATCCAACCATCTCATCCTCTGTCATCCCCTTCTCCTCCTGCCCTCAATCTTTCCCAGCATCAGGGTCTTTTCAAATCAGCTCTTCACATCAGGTGGCCAAAGTATTTAGGATATATAAAATAAAATCAAAGACTGCGCCAGATTGTTATATACAATAATCTTTCAGTTCTGTTTGCAATCGGCTTTTAGGAAGTTATCACCTGCCAGAGCTGACTTTGAAACTGGGACACAAAAATCATTTCTGCCTCCAATAGATCATAATCTAATAGTGAAGTGTGTGTGTGTGCTCAGTTGTGTCAAACTCTTTGCGACCCCATGGACTGTAGCCCTCTAGGCTCCTCTGTCTATGGCATTCTCCAGGCAAGAATACTGGAGTAAGTTGCCATTTCCTTCTCTAGGGGAATCTTCCTGACTCAGGGATCAAACCCACATTCTCTTGCGTCTCCTGCATTGGCAGGCAGTTTCTTTACCACTTTGCCACCTGGGAAGCCCTCTAATAGTGAAACAGGTATGTAAACTAAGATAAATTTCAATAGACTCTGAGATTGCAAAAAATAGTCTACATATGTGTGAATAATTCATTCTAATTGGTAGATGGTAAGTGAAAAAATTTAATTGAGAAGGATCTAATGGAGTTCAACAGGAGAGAAGAGGGAAGGGGAACATAATTCCATCACCTGCAAAATCACAAAGGTGCGATCATCTTGTTTTCAAGTACCCACATGTAATTGACTGTTGTCAAAAGGTAAAATGTTGGGTGTAGTGAGAGGCGATCCGGGCTGGTCAAATTAAGACAACCATTAAACTATGAAGTAGTTAGGATTTGGGAATTTATCTTGAGAGAAATGGGGCCCTTCAATGTGTTTTTAGCAGAGGAGCAGTAAGATCAAGTTTGCTGCTCAGGAGAGGCAAAGTAGTTGCAACTATGTAAGAACCTGATTTAAGGCCAGAAGGCTAATAAGCAGTCATTACAGCTTTCAAACTAGTGTTTCCAAAATTTCTCGAATCTTACCTGTGTGTTAATTTCATTTTTAAAATGCATATGGGGGCTTCCCTGATGGTCCTGGTTAAGAATCTGCCTTGCAATGCAAGGGACACGGGTTCAATCCCTGGTCCAGGAAGATCCCACGTGCCTAGGAGCAACTCAGTCCAGGCACCACAGCTACTGAATCTGAGCCCTTAGAGTCTGTGCTCCACATCAAGAGAAGCTTCCAGTGAGAATTCTGCACACCACAATGAGGAGGAGCCCCTACTTGCTGCAACTAGAGAAAGCCCACGGGCAGCAATGAAGACCCAGAGCAGTCAAAAAATAAGTAAATCTTTTTAAAAAATACATTTGGTTCAAAGTGCAAAAATGCAGATTGTTAGGACTCCTAGCTCTCACTGCTGAGGGCGTGGGTTCAATCCCTGGTTAGGGAATTAAAATATCACAAGCTATTTGGTGTGGCCAAAAAAAAAAAAAAAAAGGCACCAAAATGCTAGACTGAAAGGGTAAGTGGACGTCCCTGGTAGCTCAGCTGGAAGAATCCACAGGCAATGCAGGAGACCCCAGGTCGTTTCCTGGGTCAGGCAGATCCACTGGAAAAGGGATAGACAACCCACTCCAGTGTTCCTGGTCTTCCCTGGTGGCTCAGCTGAAAGGACAGTGGCAAAATTTCCTAGCCATTCTTGCCCACAAGCCACCCCAGCTCCCTCTCTGCAGGTAACCAGTATGACTAGGTTTTGCCTGTTCTTCCAGAGATATTTATGCACAAACACTTTATTCTTCTGCCCCTTTTTATTTTACACAAATAGTTGTGTATTCAACATACTGTCTGCACTTTCCTGTTTTCACTTAACAACATCTCAGATATATTTCTACATTCATGTACAAAAAAGAATGCTCAATTTTTAACTACTGCATATATTTTCCAGTGTGTATATATCCTCTAATTTAATACTCCTACTGAAAGATAGATTAGATCAGATCAGATCAGATCAGTTGCTCAGTCATGTCCGACTCTTTGCAACCCCATGAATTGCAGCACGCCAGGCCTCCCTGTCCATCACCAGCTCCCGGAGTTCACTGAGACTCATGTCCATCGAGTCAGCGATGCCATCCAGCCATCTCATCCTCTGTCGTCTCCTTCTCCTCCTGCTCCCAATCCCTCCCAGCATAAATCAGGGCTTCAATAAATACACTTGCACATGTTTTATTTTGCACACAAAGAATGATATTTAAAGGATTCTGTTGCCAAGATCTATTGTGGTGTAATAAACTACCTAAAAAGTTAGTAGCCTTCACCAACACTTACTACTATATCTCACAATTTTGTGGCTCAGAAACTGGAAACACTGGACTGGGAGATTCTTTTGTTTCATGAGGCATCAAAAGAGGTCACCTTTTCTTATCTAGCCTGTTGAATAGGTTGGTTGGATGGCCCAGCATGCCTCAATCACATACCTAACACCTTGGGAGCAATAGTTAGAAGGCTAAAATCAACTGAAAAAACTGCCCAATGAGTTTCACATGACCCCTCCAGCATAGCTTCAACTAGGGATTATTGAACTTCTTATATGGAGTTTTGAGACTTCCAAAAAGAACGTTAACTCACCTTACTCCTAGCCCTGCCAGGCAGTGTTGTCATGAAGTTATTGACAATATTGATAATAACAATAATAGGTTATTGTTATTATCAGGTCCAAGTACAGGTGATGCTTTTCAGTGCAATAACTTGAGTGTGGTTCTCCTTGATCTGATAACTTGTGAAACTAAAAACAATAAGAAAGTTATCTGCCATTCTTATACTGCCCCATCCCAGACAAATACATGAACCCGATACACAATGGCAATACAGAGGCCAAATAATTGCTGTGGATACGCTCATTCAGAAATGGGAGAAAAGGCAATAACAAAAAATACAATCTAATGAAAATATGTGCAAAGAACCTAAATAGACATTTTTCCAAATAAGATATACAGATGGCCAACAGCTACATGAAAATGTGCTCAACATCACTAATGATCAGGGAAATGCAAATCAAAATCACAATGAGCTATCACATCATACTCCTCAGAATGGCTGTTAATAACAAAAGACAAGAGATAAACAAGTGTTGACAAGGTTGTGAAGAAATGGGAACCCTTGTACACCATCAAGGAGAATGTAAATTGGTGCAGCCACTATGGAAAACAGTATGGAGGCTTCTCAAAAATATTAAAAATAGAACCACCATATGAATCAGCCATTGCACTTCCCATTTTCCAAAGGAATGACAATAGGGTGTCAAAGAGATATTTTCACTCATTTGTTAATTGAAGCATTATTTACAATAGTCAAGACATGGAAACATTTAAGAGTCCATCAAAAGATGGATATATGAAAGAATGTGGTGTATAGGTGTGTGCATGCTAAGTTGCTTCAGTCATGTTCAACTCTTTGTGGTCCTATGGACTATAGCCCACCAGGCTCCTCCATCCACGGGATTTTCCAGGCAAGAATACTGGAGTGGGTTGCCATTTTCTTCTCCAGGGATCTTCCCCACCCAAGGATTGAACCCGAGTCTCTTTTGTCTCCTGAACTGGCAGGCAGATTTTTACTTAGGCGCAACCTGTGATTATATTCCATTGTATACAATGGAAAAGAAAGAAGATTGGTGATTGCCAGAGGCCTAAGGTTGGGAGAAATGGATGATGGCAATCAACAAGTGCAAACTCCCAGTTTTAAGATGAATGAGTTCTGGAAACATAATGTACAGCATGGTGACTCTCACAATGAGGCCCTTCTCTTCACGACTTTGGCTTCCCTGATGGCTCAGATGGTAAAGAATGTGCCCCCAACGCAGGAGACCCAGAATCATTTCCTGGGTGGGAAGATCCCTGGAGAAGGGAATGGCAACCCACTCCAGTATTCTTGCCTGGAGAATCCCATGGACAGAGGAGCCTGGTGGGCTACAGTCCATAGGGTTGCAAAGAGTCGGACACAACTTAGTGACTAACACACACATGGTAACTATGGTTAACAATACTGTACTGTATACTTGTAAGTGGTTAAAACAGATCTTAAATATTCTCAATACAAGAAATAAAAGTAACTATGTGAACTAATTATTAGGTGAATTAATTAGCTTTATTGTGGTGATCATTATAAACCTTAAATTTTTACAAAATTATATGTCAAATATACCTCAATAAAGCTGGAAAAAAAGTAGGGGGAAAGGAAAGCAAAAGGAAGGCATATATTACCAGTGTCATGATTAGGGGCCAGTCTTATTTTGTAGAAATATTCTCTGTGATTCTTGGCTTCAACTTCTAACACCTGGGATCTCCCCTCTTATTTAACTTTTATTTTACATAATAACCCTCTTGAACTTTTTGCCTCTTGACCTATTCATCCTCCTTTGTGCTCTTAGACAGTTGAGGGTTCATAGTTTTTATTTTGCTTGAAATATTTCTGTCCCTTTTATTCCAAGTTTATGGTATTAATACAACTATCTTATAAGCTTTGTGGGATTCTTATGAATCCTAGTGGGTTCTCTATATTGGAAAAAACCATATCAGGAATTATTCAAGATAGACTGTCTTGGGATTGAGATAAGGGTCAGAATGCTATAAGAAAATGGCTTAAAAATTCTTAGAAGTTATTTTGTCTAGTTGAAAGCTTCTATGAGACATGCCCTGAAATATTTATAGCATCTTAGTAAAGGGTCTTATATGTGTATCCTTGAGATTATCTTTACTCTATGGTCATCTCTTAATTTGATAGCCTTTTAGAGAAGCTGTGAATGAGATACACTTACTTTAAAATGACTACTGCTGTATATTTTTTCTAAACTTTTCTTGAAAACTGATTTTCTCCTTTTGTAGTTCATTTCTCCTCTATCCATGCTATATTATATATGGCTAAAAAAATGAAATGGCACTTTCAACATTGTTCCTGGACAATGCCTCAGCAAAATTCACCAGTTAATTAATTATATATACATGTTATCATCAGTCAGTTCAGTTCAGTCGCTCAGTTGTGTCCAACTTTTTGCGACTCCATGAATTGCAGCACGCCAGGCCTCCCTGTCCATCACCAACTCCTGGAGTTTACCCAAACCCATGTCCATTGTGTCTGTGATGCCATCCAACCATCTCATCCTCTGTTGTCCCTTTCTTCTCCTGCCCTCAATCTTTCCCAGCATCAGGCTCTTTTCAAATGAGTCAGTTCTTCACATGAGGTGGACAAAGTACTGGAGTTTCAGCTTCAACATCAGTACTTTCAATGAACACCCAGGACTGATCTCCTTTAAGATGGACTGGACTGGTTGGATCTCCTTGCAGTCCAAGGGACTCTCAAAGAGTCTTCTTCAAAACCACAGTTCAAAAACATCAATTCTTCAGTGCTCAGCTTTCTTTATAGTCCAACTCTCACATCCATACATGACCACAGGAAAAACCATAGCCTTGACTAGACGGACCTTTGTTGTCAAAGTATTGTCTGTGCTTTGTAATACATTATCTAGGTTGGTCATAACTTTCCTTCCAAGGAGTAAACGTCTTTTAATTTCATGGCTGCAGTCACCATCTGCAGTGATTTTGGAGCCCCCTAAAATAAAGTCAGCCACTGTTTCCACTGTTTCCCCATCTATTTGCCGTGAAGTGATGGGACCAGGTGCCATGACCTTAGTTTTCTGAAAGTTGAGATTTAAGCCAACTTTTTCACTGTCCTCTTTCACTTTCATCAAGAGGCTCTTTAGTTCTTCTTTACTTTCTGCCATAAGGGTGGTGTCATCTGCATATCTGAGGTTATTGGTATTTCTCCCAGCAATCTTGATTCCAGCTTGTGCTTCATTCAGCCCAGCGTTTCTCATGATGTACTCGGCATATAAGTTAAATAAGCAGGGTGACAATATACAGCCTTGGTGTACTCTTTTTCCTATTTGGAACCAGTCTATTGTCATAGGTGACAATATTACCAAACTACAGGCCACTACATAACAAACAAAGTTGCCTTTCCCCCCAGCCTCTGATAACAATGTCCTCAGGTTTTCTTCCAACTTTCACAGACAAGCTCTACAAGGCCTACCAGCTTCTATCTCCTACCTGGTCCCAAAGTCAGTTTAACATGTTCAAAATTTTTATTATGGCAACATTCACTTCCATATATCAAATTCTGTATCTATTACTGTATCTAGTTGGTTATCTATTACTATTGAGAATATGCCCTAAAACTTAGTGGCATTAAGCAAAAATAATTTTATATCTCTCAGTTTCAGAGGGTCCATGATCAGCTGGATGATTCTTCTTCACTTAGCATCAACAAAAATCTTCCAGTTGCATTTAACTGGCAAATGGACGTTCAGTTCAAGATACAATACATGTGTCTAATTGACCTCTGTGTTTGAAGTAATTTCTATGAAAACCTTAACAGGGCTTGTGAGAAATTTAGCAAGCTGATGCTACAACCTACATAGGCCAAAAAAGATGCAATAATAGCCTAAACAGTGAAAACAGTGTACACAAGAAAATGCCCTGACTAAATCTCAAGATTTATGGTTAAAACACGATAACTGAGATGGTATGTTATTGGCATACAATTTGACCCATAGAGCAGAACAAAGAACCCAGAAACAAACCTGTGCACATATATATTATATATTAGAAGGAGCATTGCAGAAAAAAAATCATTCAAAAACTAGTCCTATTAACATTGGTTAATATAAATAACTTTTCCTGGGATTTCTACTGTTTATCAACAGACGAAAACCTATTCCAAATCAGATCAGATCAGATCAGATCAGTCGCTCAGTCGTGTCCGACTCTTTGCAACCCCATGAATCGCAGCACACCAGGCCTCCCTGTCCATCACCAACTCCCGGAGTTCATTCAGACTCACGTCCATCGAGTCAGTGATGCCATCCAGCCATCTCATCCTCTGTTGTCCCCTTCTCCTCTTGCCCCCAATCCCTCCCAGCATCAGAGTCTTTTCCAATGAGTCAACTCTTCACATGAGGTGGCCAAAGTACTGGAGTTTCAGCTTTAGCATCATTCCTTCCAAAGAAATCCCAGGGCTGATCTACTTCACAATGGACTGGTTGGATCTCCTTGCAGTCCAAGGGACTCTCAAGAGTCTTCTCCAACACCACAGTTCAAAAGCATCAATTCTTCGGCGCTCAGCCTTCTTCACAGTCCAACTCTCACATCCATACATGACCACAGGAAAAACCATAGCCTTGACTAGACGAAGCTTTGTTGGCAAAGTAATGTCTCTGCTTTTGAATATGCTATCTAGGTTGGTCATAACTTTCCTTCCAAGGAGTAAGGTCTTTTAATTTTATAGGGGTAAAAATTGGAGAAACTTGTTGAAGAGCACAGAGGAAATTTTTATATTACTTCAAAAGTACTAATGGTTTTTAAGTATAGTTATTCCAGTAGTCATGTACAGCTGTGAGAGATAGACCATAAAGAAGGCTGAGCACTGAAGAATTGATACTTTTGAATTGTGGTGTTGGAGAAGACTCTTGAATTACCCTGGACAGCAAGGAGATCAAACCAGTCAATCCTAAAGGATATTAACTCTGAATATTCATTGGAAGGACTAATGATGAAGATGAAGCTCCAAAACTTTGGCCATCTGATGCAAAGAGCTGACTCATTGGAAAAGACCTTGATGCTTGGAAGGACTGAGGGCAAGAGGAGAAGGGGTAGCAGAGGATGAGATGGTTAGATAGTATCACCAACTTAATGGACATGAATTTGAGCAAACTCTGGGAGATAGTGAAGGGTAGAGGAGCCTGATATCCTGCAATCCATGGAGTTGGAAAGAGTCAGAGGTGACTTAGCGACTGAATAACAAAAGCATTAAAAGAAAAAATGAAAGGAATGAGAAAAATCAATGTTTAGCACCTAGGTGGCACTAGTGGTAAAGAATTGACATGACTTAGCAACTAAACAACAAAAACAATCCCCAAGTAACTAATGGGTCAAAGAAGAAATCACAGAAAAATTAGAAAATACTTTGAGATAAATGACGACCAAGTCACAGCATACCAAAACTTATGGATGCAGGGAAAGTAGCACTCAGAGAGGTATTTAAAAGTGTAAAAGTCCACATTAAAAAGACAAATATTTAATCAATAATAAAATCATCTCACCTTAAGAAACTTGAAAAATACAACCTAAGTACAAAGTAACCAGAAAGAAGGAAAAAATAAGTATTAGAGGGAAAATAAATGACATGGAGAACAGAAAGACAGAGAAAAATTAAGAAACTAAATGTTGATTCTTTCAAAGCATCAAGAAACCTCACAAATATTTGTCTAGAATGACCAAGTGAAAAAGCAAGAAATCTCAAATTTCTAAAAACAGGAAAGAGGTGACATTACAGACACAATGGCCTTATATAAATAAAGATAAGGAAACAGGAAAAATGATTAAAAATCAATAAATTAGATATCCTGGATGTAATGGACAAATTTCAAGAATGACACAAATTATTGAAGTTGGTTCAAGAAGAAACAGAAAGTCTGTCTAGACCTACAGGAAGGAAAGAGATTGAGACTAATTGGCAAAAAAACTGCTCAAGTCCAGATGGCTTCACTGCTAAATTTTGCCAAGTATTTAAAGGAAGATTTCCACAAATACTTGAAAAATATTTCCAAATTATAAAAGAGAGAAAGAGAATGCAATAGTTCCTAACTCATTCAATGAGCTTAGCCAAATACCAAACCAAATAAGAAAATCACAAGGAAGAAAAATTCATATATAACACCCAGTTCAGTTCAGTCCCTCAGTCGTGTCCAACTCTTTGCAACCGCATAGACTGCAGCACACCAGGATTCCCTATCCATCACCAACTCCCGGAGCTTGCTCAAATGCATGTCCATCTCATCCTCTGTCATTCCCTTCTCCTCCTGCTCCCAATCCTTCCCAACATTAGGGTCTTTTCAAATGAGTCAGCTCTTCGCATCAGGTGGCCAAAGTATTCGAGTTTCAGCTTTAACATCAGTCCTTCCTATGAATATTTAGAACTGATTTCCTTTAGGATGGACTGGGTGGATCTCCTTGCAGTCCAAGGGACTCTCAAGAGTCTTCTCCAACACCACAGTTCAAAAGCATCAATTCTTTGGTGCTCAGCTTTCTTTATAGTCCAACTCTCACATCCATACATGACTACTGGAAAAACCATAGCCTTGACTAGACGGACCTTTGTTGGCAAAGTAATATCTCTGCTTTTTAATATGCTATCTAGGTTGGTCATAACTTTCTTTCCCAGGAGTAAGCATCTTGTAACACTTAAGGGCCCACTTGACTTCACATTCCAGGATGTCTGTCTCTAGATGAGTGATCACAGTATCGTGATTATCTTGGTCATGAAGATCTTTTTTGTACAGTTCTTCTGTGTATTCTTGCCACCTCTTAATATCTTCTGTTTCTGTTAGGTCCATACCATTTCTGTCCTTTATCAAGCCCATCTTTGCATGAAATGTTCCCTTGGTATCTCTAATTTTCTTGAAGAGACCTCTAGTCTTTCCCATTCTGTTGTTTTCCTCTATTTCTTTGCATTGATCACTGAGGAAGGCTTTCTTATCTCTTCTTGCTATTCTTTGGAACTCTACATTCAGATGCTTATATCTTTCCTTTTCTCCTTTGCTTTTCACTTCTCTTCTTTTCACAGTTATTTGTAAGGCCTCCCCAGACAGCCATTTTGCTTTTTTGCATTTCTTTTCCATGTGGATGGTCTTGATCCCTGTCTCCTGTACAGTATCATGAACCAAATAGGAAAAGGAGTACGTCAAGGCTGTATATTGTCACCCTGCTTATTTAACTTCTATGCAGAGTACATCATGAGAAACACTGGACTGGAAGAAACACAAGCTGGAATCAAGATTGCTGGGAGAAATATCAATAACCTCAGATATTCAGATGACAGCACCCTTATGGCAGAAAGTGAAGAGGAACTAAAAAGCCTCTTGATGAAAGTGAAAGAGGACAGTGAAAAAGTTGGCTTAAAACTCAACATTCAGAAAATGAAGATCATGACATCCGATCCCATCACTTCATGGCAAATAGATCGGGAAACAGTGGAAACAGTGTCAGACTTTATTTTTTGGGGCTCCAAAATCACTGCAGATGGTGACTGTAGCCATGAAATTAAAAGACGCTTGCTCCTTGGAAGGAAAGTTATGACCAACCTAGATAGCATATTCAAAAGCAAAGACGTTACTTTGCCAACAAAGGTCCGTCTAGTCAAGGCTATGGTTTTTCCTGTGGTCATGTATGGATGTGAGAGTTGGACTGTGAAGAAGACTGAGGGCCAAAGAATTGATGCTTTTGAACTGTGGTGTTGGAGAAGACTCTTGAGAGCCCCTTGGATGGCAAGGAGATCCAACCAGTCCATTCTGAAGGAGATCAGCCCTGGGTGTTCTTTGGAAGCAATAATGCTAAAGCTGAAACTCCAGTACTTTGGCCACCTCATGCAAAGAGTTGACTCATTGGAAAAGACCCTGATGCTAGGAGGGATTGGGGGCAGGAGGAGAAGGGGACGACAGAGGATGAGATGGCTGGATACATCACTGACTCGATGGATGTGAGTCTGAGTGAACTCCGGGTGTTGGTGATGGAAAGGGAGGCCTGGCGTGCTGTGATTCATAGGGTCGCAAAGAGTCAGACACGACTGAGTGACTGAACTGACTGAACTGAACTGAACACTTAAAGATGAGAAAATTCAAAACACAAACAATAATGTTAAGATTCAGAAATCCCTTTAAGCTGTGGGTATAGTCCAAAGGTATTTTTAATGGTAAGGTTTTTGTTATGCAGTGTACAAATGTTAATTTTATAGGTACGCTTCTTACCAAATATAGGTACCATGGCATGCTTTAAATATTATATAATGAAAACATTTAAGTGATTTGCTTTTCAATTTTATGTAACTGGTGAAATGCTAGTGTCATTAATAAAAACAGTGGCATTAAAACAGATGACCTGATTCCATGACATGGGTCAGCCTTGCTTCATTTAGTCAATCTGCTCCACCATTATTCCTCTAATAATAGCTTCTCATTACTTATGAATCACCAATCTGTCAATGCCTAGCCTGCTGAGTCAGAAGTTGGGCTTTTTATAAACCTGGAGCATCAAAAGTGAGTCATCTACTCACTTATGGCACAGTTCATTTCAAAATTATCTTCCACCTCCTCTCAGCTAAAATTAATCTGCCTATTATTTTTTCCAAGCCTACATCATTGTTATTATGCTGTATTTAATAAATAATTCCCGCTAAATCACAATGTCCTGTGATTCCCTACCTGTTGAATGAAAGCATTTCATTGCTTTATGAAAAAATTATCTGCTGGTCTAAAGTAACATCTTTGTTCAGATTTCAAATTGAACTGGACTTTCTCAACTCTGGGTATGATCAGTTCAGTCACTCAGTTGTGTCCAATTCTTTGCAACCCCATGGACTGCAGCACACCAGGCATCTCTATCCATCATCAACTCCTGGAACATACGCAAACTCATGTCTATCAATTTGGTGATGCCATCCAATCTCATCCTCTGTCATCAGAGGATGACTTCCCATCCTCTTCTCCTCCTGCCCTCAATCCTTCCCAGCCATCAGGGTTTTTTCCAATGAGTCAGCTCTTCCCATCAAGTGGCCAAAGTATTGGAGTTTCAGCTTCAGCATCAGTCTTTCCAATGAATATTCAGGACTGATTTCCTATAGGATGGACTGGTTGGATCTCCTTGTAGTCCAAGGGACTCTCAAGAATCTTCTCCAACACCACAATTCAAAAGCACAAATTTTTCAGTGCTCAGCTTTCTTTGTAGTCCAACTCTCAAATCCATACATGACTACTAGAAAAACCATAGCTTTGACTAGATGGACCTTTGTTGGCAAAGTAATGTCTCTGCTTTTTAATATGCTGTCTAGGTTGGTCATAACTTTTCTTCCAAGGAGCAGGTGTCTTTTAATTTCATGGCTGCAGTCACTATTGGCAGGGATTTTGGAGTTCAAAAAAATAAATTCTCTCACTGTTTCCACTGTTTCCCCATTTATTTGCCATGAAGTGATGGGATCGGATGCCATGATCTTAGTTTTCTGAATGTTGAGTTTTAAACCAACTTTTTGACTCTCCTCTTTCACTTTCATCATGAGGCTCTTTAGTTCTTTGTTTTCTGCCATAAGGGTAGTGTCATCCGCATATCTGAGGTTATTGATATTTACTGGCAATCTTGATTCCAGCTTGCACTTCATCCAGCCCAGCATTTCTCATGATGTACCCTGCATATAAGTTAAATAAGCAGGTTGACAATATACAGCCTTGACGTACTCCTTTCCCGATTTGAAACCAGTCTGTTTTTCCATGTCCAGTTCAAACTGTTGCTTCTTGACCTGCATACAGATTTCTCAGGAGGCAGGTCAGGTGGTCTGGTATTCCCATCACTTTAAGAATTTTCCACAGTTTTGGTGATCCACACAGTCAAAGGCTTTGGCATAGTCAATAAAACAGATATGGGTATGATATCCATCTGGACAACCATCATGAAAAATATTTATTGCAGGAAGAAATAAGCTTTCAAATTATTATTCTTGGGGATTTTGGCAGCTTTTGTTTTTAAGTCTAAAAGCTTCTACTTATATGACTTTATCTTAAGGGAGATCTCACAGGAAAAAAAGAGGCTGCAGCAAGCCTTCTAGGTTACAGGAGGAACTAAGGAAGAGACAAGTAGGTTAAAGAATGAGATCAGAAACGAATGTCCCAATTCCCAGCCTTGGGATCAAACCTGGGGATCAAACATCAAATGTAAAGACTTACACAGACATGATGAAATGTATGCTGTGTGAGCTTGCAAACTCTCTCTCCTGCAAAATAATCATTAATCTGGTAAAAACTGTCAAACAACTGAAGTCTCTAGAAATAGACTTGAGCATGGGTAATAAACTGAGAAGAATTTATTTTTTAAAAAATTGTATAATAACAGCAAAAACACTGATAACAGCATGAACATTTGAGCCAGAAACTGCTCCCATCACCTGTTTCTACTTCCTACTAAATTTTTCAGAAGGTTTATTCTGGTTGGACAAGGCCAAGAAGAGGTTGGTTACCTTCTCGCCAGCTCCCCAGCCACTTCTCAGTTACAAGGCAATCATTTCACTTGGGACAGGTGACTTATAACCAACACCAAGATGTTTCAGAAAACCTATTCCAGGAGGATACAGCCAAGAAGATAAGGTCTCCCAACTCTATTCAGCTCCCACTTACAATGTAAAGGCTTTATCCTAGGCAGACATGTCAAACCATGAGCTGCTGGCCAAAAGGGCTAGAGCTTCCACTGCTACATCCTCTTCCCCACCATCAGATTATAAGGCAGAAGTTCCATACCGACTAGGTTAATAGGACTACATTCCTCAAGCTCTTTCTTAGGATAAAGGAGTTACTTCAGGAGAAGTAGACCCTATCCTTCCCCCCTTTAAGCTCCATCATATCTACCAGAACTTCTGCTTAGTGGGGAGAAAAGATGAGGACTGTCAGCTTCATAGCATGCCTGCAGTAGGCAATACAATTTGGAACAACTATATTTGGAACAATCCTGCTTAAAGACATCCTCCCTTCAATAAAGATTATAGTAGTATACAATTTGAGAGGTAATTGGATCAGTTGGATGCAAGGAGCAGCAAACAAAACAGTAGACTCACCAGAAATTTAATAAGGAATGACAAGAGGAAAAAAGACAGAAAGAAAAAAAAAAAAAAAACCTGATAACATTATACTCATCCCTAGTGGAAGGTCGTGCACATATACTAGGGTCAATCTGCTCTGGAGCAATTGGAAAGCTATTAATCCCTGGCTAAAACCAGTGAAGATTTGAAATCTTCCTGAAATGAACAGAAGTCTGACTGACTCAGGAGGTTTAATCATAATTCCTAATCAGTCACTGGCTGAAGACTAAGACATGCTGACCCAAGAGCAACTACTGAGTCCAAGCTTAAAATTTCAAAAGAAGAGAAAAAATTCTAAGCACTGACATCAGAAATCACACACCTAAGAGAAAGAGACTTTGCAGAATTAATCCATGCCATCCACAGTATAAACAGAAATAGGCAACAACAAGTCACAGGGTAAAAATTAGAAATAGGCACTATAATATAAAATGGAATAATAGAAAGTAGCTTATTTTTAAGAAAAAGGGAGAAGTGAAAGAAATATGAAATGTGGCCCATAAACAAGAAAGAAAATCCTATATGTTGAATTTAGCAGACAAAGATTTCAAAGGAGCTATTAGAAATATTAGCAAAGAACTAAAGGAAACCATCCCTTAAAATGAAAGAAAAGCAGAATTCATCAAATATAGAATAGTAATAAGTATATACAAATTACCAAAAAAAAAAAAGAACCAAATGTACATTCTAAAGATGAATTACAA
This sequence comes from Bubalus bubalis, assembly GCF_019923935.1. NCBI lineage: Eukaryota > Metazoa > Chordata > Mammalia > Artiodactyla > Bovidae > Bubalus > Bubalus bubalis. Next base: position 39,807,420 of record NC_059169.1, on the reverse strand, counting down.
GCTGAAATCAAGATTGCAGGGAGAAATATCAAAAACCTCAAATATGCAGATTACACCACCCTTATGGCAGAAAGCAAAGAGGAATTAATGAAGGTGATGAAGGTGAAAAAGGAGAGTGAAAAAGCTGACTTAAAACTCAACATTCAAAAAACTAATGCCATGGCATTTGGTTCTATCACTTCATGGCAAATAGATGGGGAAAAATGGAATCAGTGACAGACTTTATTTTCTTGGGCTCCAAAATTACCATGGACAGTGACTGCAGCCACAAAATTAAAAGACTCTTACTCCTTGGACAAAAAGCTATGACATACGTAGCATATTTAAAATCAGAGACATCACTTTGCCAACAAAGGTCCATATAGTCAAATCCATGGTTTTTCCAGTAGTCCTGTACAGATGTGAGAGTTGGACCATGAAGAAGGCTGAGCACCAAAGAATTGATGCTTACAAGCTACAGTGCTGGAGAAGACTTTTGAGAGATCTTTGGACTGCAAGATCAAACCATGCAATCCTAAAGGAAACCAACCCTAAATATCCATTGGAAGGACTGATGCTGAAACTGAAGCTCCAAAACTTTGACCACCTGATGCAAAGAGCCAAGTCATTGGAAAAGACCCTGATCCTGGGAAATATTGAAGGCAGGAGGAGAAGGAGGTGACAGAGGATGAGCTGGTTGGCTGTCATCATCGACTCAATGGACATGTGTTTGAGCAATCTCAGGGAGATAATAAAGGACAAGGAAGCCTGATATGTTGCGTCCATGGGGTTGCCAAGAGTCATACACGACTGAGCATGCACACACTTGGCATCCAGCTTGACATAGAGGGGATTCTCAGTAAGCAATGGGTTAAACTGCTAATGTGGCATTTATAACTGGGTAACTGGTCTACCCTAATCAATAGTGAGATATCTTATATCCACAAATTCATACAAGTAAATAAAGCTCAGATGTTTCTCTAGTATTTCATACTAAGTTTAAATGACATAAAATAACTGCCTTTGCACATTTATATGTGTATATATATATACATATATATATTTTAAAAGACTTTGTTTTGTTAATAAGAATTTGCTTTATAGATCAAAAACGCTTTAAGAATTATAACTGAATATTTTTACCAGTCTTATACAATGTAAAAGCATTTACAACATTTGCTTTCTTTGCATCATTTGTACTGAGAAAAGATTCTGGAAAGAATCTGAAGTACTGTAAAGCTGTCTTCAAGGCTATTTTTAACCTAAAAACTAATTGCTTATAATTGCCAAAATGCACTATAAATATATCCTTAAAACCTAAAACACTCTAAAATGAATGTCTTTGGTTATCTACTGACCAAACGATACTCAAATTAAATGTTTTCCAAAGAGTGATTTTTGGCCAGCCTGATACTATTTCAAGTTCTCTTTGAAGTCATTGATTCTTCGGGCATTTGAAAACCCTTCATTTTCTTCTTCTATGCCACCCACTCTAAAAACTTGTGATCACCTAGAGTTGAGACATTTAGGTCTTCATTATAGAAGGGACTATAGTGACCAAAGGTAATTTACCCACTATCTTCAGAGTAACCCTAGAGTCTGGAATCTTAGTCATTTTTGCTGTGATAGTAGAATGAACTTCTAGAAGTTCATGGGCCCAGAGGGTCTTCTTCAGATTTCTTGTTTGGACAACTACCTTGCTTATAAAACAAATAGAATGACTGTCTATGTGAGTTTGTTGCTCAGTTGTATCTGACTCTTTACGACCCATGAACTGTAGCCTGTCAGACTCTTCTGTCTGTGGGACTCTCCAGACAAGTATACTGGAGTGGGCAGCCATTCCTTTCTCCAGGGGATCTTCCTGACCCAAGGATAGAACCCTGGTCTCCAGCATTGGAACAGATTCTTTACTGGCTGAACCACCAGGAAATACCAAATTTTTAATTCTATCAGTAACTAAATTGAATAACCGTATACCATTTTGTGAGTATTTAATTTGCAAATATTTTAAATAAGAGCAATACTGGTAAGGAAGTAGAATAATGTAGACGTTAGAGTAGCCTCTATAGCCTCATTGTTCTGTGAATTTTCAACCCATCGTGTGTCAGCTGTTACTTAAAATCTTGGTTTTGTGCCTTGGTTTCCTCCTCCAAGGGCCTAATAGAGGCTACCTCACTATTGTGAGTATGGAACAAATAAGCATCTGTGAACATTCTTATAATATTGCCTAAACTATGACAAACCTAGATGGCATGTTAAAAAGCAGAGACATTACTTTACTGACAAAGGTCTGTATAGTCAAAGCTATGATTTTTTCCAGTAGTCATGTATGGATGTGAGAGTTGGACCATAAAGAAAGCTAAGTGTTGAAGAAATGATGCTTTTGAACTGTGGTGCTGGAAAAGACTCTTGAGAGTCTCTTGTACTGCAAGGAGCTCCAACCAGTCCATCCTAAAGCAAATCAGTCCTGAATATTCATTGGAAAGATTGATGCTGAAGCTGAAACCCCAATAGTTTGGCCACTTGATGTGAAGAACTGACTCATTGGAAAAGACCCTGATGCTGGGAAAGATTGAAGGCAGGAGGAGAAGGGGATGACAGAGATGAGATGGTTGGATGGAATTACCAACTCAATGGACATGAGTTTGAGCAAGTTCCAGGAGTTGGTGATGGACAGGGAAGCCTGGCATGCTGCAGTCCATGGGGTCACAAAAAGTGAGACATGATTGAGCGACTGAACTGAACTGAATTGAGGACATATTAATAGATCCACAAATGTTAGCTACTAGTATAAATAGGAATTCCTATAAATTGGTACATGCTTCCTAAGAAGCCATTTGCTCCATATGTATCAAGAGCATAAAAAGTGCTTAAATTCTTCATGTAGTATTTTCCTTCTAGGGTAACTATTCCCACAAAACAGTCACTAATTCAAACAGTTAGGTACAATAATTTTTATTAAAGCAAGAGTTTTGTTGAATTTAATACAACCTAAACCTCTAACATTTGTAACAAAATCAATAAAATTAAGACATTGATAATGAACTTTATAAACACAACTGAAATAATTGGGATGGTGCATTTACAATAGGTCAAGATAGAAAAATTAACACCTAATTTACATTTCTGCTTTAAATCACTAGAAAGCTAGATAAAATATACGCAAAAAATGATTTCAGACAATTTGCAAATCAGGACTGTGCTTCCTGGGAAGATGGAAACAAATGAATTTAAACATATGAGTAGTCTCAGTTTACTTAGAAGCAATTTCCAGGCCATAGTGTAGTGGGGAAGAATCCAAAAGAACTTCACTGTTTTGCTGAGCAAAGATAAGTATCAGGAAATAAATTGTAAGTAAGAAGCATGTAGAGATCTGTAGCATGCCTGCTTGGTAGCTCAGTTGAGTCTGACTCTTTGGGATCCCCATGGAGGAGTCCCCCATGCTCCTCTGACCATGGGGATTCTCCAAGCAAGAATACTGGAGTGGGTTGCCATTCCTTCCTCCAGAGGATCTTCCCAACTAAGGGATCGAACCCACACCACCCACATTGCAGGAAGTCTTTATCCTCTGAGCCACCAGTGAAGCCCAATAATACTGGGGTGAGTAGCCTATCCCTGCTCCAGGGGATCTTACTGACACAGGAATCAACCCAGGATCTCCTGCATTGCAGGCAGATTCTTTACTGTCTGAGCCACCAGAGAAGTATCTAGTATCTAATAAATGGTTACTAACCACTCAAAGAAGCAGGAAAATATGATCTCTATATGGGATATATACCAATCATTAGAAACATAAGAGAAATGAAAGAGGTAAATGGACAAGGATTAAAACATCTATTTGTAAATATGCTTCATATGCTTAAGCTATGGTATATAAGTCATGAACATAACAAAAAATATAAAATGTAAAAAAGACCCAAATAACTTCTAGAGATGATAAATACACTATCTGAAATTTAAAAAGAAAAATACACAAAGAGGGATTAAGAGCAGATGAGATAATGGAGAAGAGATGATTAGAGACTTGAAGATGTGGTAGTGGAAACTATTCAGAATATTTAGAATACAGAAGAGAAAAATGAATGGAGTATCAATGACCTTGTGGGACAACATTAAGTGTCTACCATACATGAAACTGGAGTCCCAGAAATCAAGGAGAGAAAGGGGCAGGGTAGGGATAAGTGCCAGAAAAAGAGTTTAAAGAAATAATGGCTAAAATATGTCCAAATTTGATAAAAATATAAATCCACAAATGCAAAAAGTCAATGAACATCAAAAAGAATAATCTTAAAGAAAAGTATACCAAGTTATAGTCAAACTGCTAAAAGCCAGTGATAAAAGGAAAAGTCCAAAAGAAGCCAAAGGAATAAAGGTAAACCAGCAGACTATGTGTCAGAAACTATGCAAGCTGGAAAAGAGCAGAGGCAGAAACACAAATGCTGTATGATTCCACTTATGATAAATACTACCTAAAGTAGTTAGATTCATGGAATCAAAGAGTGGAATAGCTGTTACCAGGGGTTAGATTGAGGGAGAACTGGGGAGATACTATTCAACACGGATAAATTTTCGGTTGCACAAGAAGAATGAATTCTAGATGTCTGCTGTACCACATAGTACGTCTTGGGAGTGATAATAGGATTGTACATTTCTAAGATTTTCCAAGAAGGTAGATCTCATGTCAAATGTTATTTCTATGACAGAAACAAAAATGAAAAAGTATCATCTGGACTTCTTTATCCATGAAAAAAAAAAAAGTAAAACTTCAAAGTTGAAGGTGAAATAAAGACTTTTAGAGAAAAAAGATGAGAAAGTGTATGACTGAGAGTCCCCAACAGCATGAAATATTTAAGGAAGTTCTTTCAGCAAAAGGCAAGTAATACGAATGAAAGTTCTATCAGTAGAAAGACATTAATAGTGCCAGAAATGGATCTTGGTTGCAGCGCGCAGGATCTTTGATCTTGATTACAGCATTAGTTTACATGCTCCAACTAAGATCTGGTGCAGTCAAATAAATACATAAATATTTTTTTAAAAGACCATTTCAAAGGTCCCATTAGGCCAAACCTGTTTTAATAATGCTATGTTAATGCTTGTCTTTTCCATTCTCATTATCTCATGAATATACAGTGATGTTTTTCTGAGGTTAATTCATGTGTACAATGATTGTACAATGAAATGTATCAACTTTTGGATGATCTGCATAACTCAGGGAACTAATGAATTTGAACAAAAACTAAGGAGTATTTTTTTAAATCATGTATAGGTAAAACATCTATTTTAATTGCAATATATATATATATATCAGTGTGTTTAGCAAACAGTGGCTTGATATGTGTTTGGATTTCACTAAATTTTTCAAAAACTGCCAGTTTCTAATCTTGCATGTAAGGAGCTTACAAGTCACCATTCCATCCTAGTAGGTAAAAAGCTGAACAGACTGGAAAAAAATCAACAACTCTTCCTGGGTCTACAGGAGAGAGGAGGAGGAAGAGCAAATCGCTGCCTCCAAGATTAAAAAGACCAACAGGCAAATAGCAACTTCCTGGAGCAGAAAGACTCACCAGCAGAAACTATTGCAGAAACCAGGGCCAGGGTAGGAAGACCTTAACTGCAATTGACAAAGTGCTGAAAGATCAGAGCAGACAACATGACAGTTAAAAAAAACTTCAGAAAGACCTGTCATGGGACAAGGGAAGGGCACAATATTGTGACCTCCTTTAGGAGCTTGATCAGATTCCTAGGGAAGTTTTAGAAAAAAATATTCATGAGCTTCCAGAAGAAGGAGCAGAAGAGAACCCTTCTGTATTTTGAAGTACATCAGAGCACTCTTTCTCCTAACATTGCCTGCCATTAGGGGAGACTAGTTAACCAAAGCCTAACATGATGTATCATCAGAGCCTATTTGACCTGGAGAAAAGATCCACCCAAATCCTGCTCACTCAAGCCATCCCGACTCATCTAAGAAGTGAAGAGAAAACTGAGAAACACGTGTGAAGTTCACAACCCAAAGGCAGAGGCTCACTAAAAGACTGAGACCTAATCACAGGACTCTAGAACACTTCTCCACCCCACACACAAAACCCATGGGCATGTTACTAAAGGTCCATTTGCACCAGTTCCTTTTACCCAGTATATCATATCTATCAAGAAGAAATTACAAGCATATCACACTAAACCCTAATGCAATAATACATACATCCCTTCCGGCTACATTTGGAATATCCACCAAGACATGAATTATGGGTCATGATACATTTCTCAATAAATATGAGGGTTTAAATTCATTTTTTAAAAATTGGAAGTGGTTTATGGCCAGTGTATTTAAATAGAAAGCAATAAATAATGACAGAAAAATCTCCAAGAGTTGAAATTAAGTGATACAATTTGTAATAATATGAGATAACAAAAACATAAAAATTAGAAAATACTTTTAATGGAAAAATAATGAAGGCACAACATACAAAAGTTATGGAATGAATCTAAAGTAGTAAGAGGAAGGAAATCTTTAGCACTATATGCTTATATTAGAAATAAAGAAGGCCTCAATGTGAAGATTTAAGTTTCAACTATGAGAAACCACAAAAAGCAAATTAACCCAGAGTAAACAGATTGAGGGAAGAAATACAAATAAGAATTGAAATTAAAAAAAAAAAAAAAAAACAAACAGAAGAACCATTGAGAAAACTCAATATAACCAAAAGCTGATTCCAGAAGATAAATACAATTAGCAAACCTCTACCCTCGCACAGAGTCGGACATGACTGAAGCGACTTGGCGGCAGCAGCAGCAGCAGCACCCTCACTAATAAGGAAAAATATCAGCATGAAAGAGGGAACCTCACTACTGACAACACAGACTTGGAAAGAATAAGAGGAAGTATTTTGAATCCTCTTATGAGAATAAATTGATTATTATATAATAAATTTATTATTACAGAGATGACATGGATAAATTCCTTAAAAGACAACCACCAAGGTTTACTCCAGAAGAAATAAATTAACATAAATAGTCTTATATGTATTTTAAAAATTAAATTACTAACTAAGTACTTTCCCACCAAAAAAAACCCCCAAATAAAAAACATACCCATCAGGCCCAAATTATATCAATGGTTAATTTTTCCAAACATTTAAGGAAAGGAATAAAGGAAACCAATTCTACACAAAGAAAGTGCATAAGGAAGTCCTTTAACTTATTTTACAATGAGAATTACCCTATAATCAAACCACACAAAGATTTCAGGTTATAATTGTCTTGTCATATCACTTAAGGACTAAGTATAAAAATTCCTTAAGAAAAATATATAAGACAGGATTGTACATCATAATAAGTGGGGCTTATCCAAAAGAACAAATCCAACAATAGGAACTCATAAACAAATTAAAAGATAAAAACAATATGGCCATATCAGTAGATGCAGAAATAATATTTGACAATATTCAGTACCCATTCAAGACAAACTCCCAACATCCTAGGAATAAAGGGGAACTTCTCCAACCAGATAAAGGGCAACTACAAAAACCTATAGCATACACAAAGGCATAACAGTTACTCCTTCTAAAATCAGGGACGAGGCATGTATATTCAAATGCATCACTTATATTCAGTTTTAAATTGAGATCTTGTAAGAGCAAGAAGGAAAAATAAAAGGCAGAAGAAAGGAAGAAGTAAAATTGGTTCTATTCAAGGACATAGTTTTTCACATAGAAATCCCAAAGGTATCTTAAAAAAAAGATTGGCTCTAATAACTAAATTTATCAAGTTTGCAAGATTCAAGGTTAATATACAAGTCAACTGTATTTCTTATAACAACAAATAACTGGAAATTTATAATGTTAAACTATTATTTATAATAATATCAATACTAGAGCATTTAGGGTTAAAAATTACAAAATATTTAGAAAATATGTAGATAGAATATGATAAGATATTGCTAAAAAAATTAGAGAAGACCTAAATAAAATTAGAGATATGCCATGATTATGATGGGAATGCTCTGTAGTGTTATGTTAAATCTTTCCAAATTGATACACAGATTTAACAAAATGCCACCTAAAATCTCAGCAAGATTTTTTGTTGAAATTGTTAGGCTGATTCTAAAAGATATTTGGAATGTAAGAACTCAGAATAGCCAAACAATTTTTTAAAGAGAAGAATAAAGTTGGAGGATTCAGACCATCTAATTTCAACAAAAAGTTATAGTAATCACTGAAATGTCATACTGAAACCCACACATATGTTGTCAACTGATTTTCAACAAAATTTATGATGTAATCGAGCAAAGTATAGTGTTTTCAACAAGTGATCCTAGAAAATATTATAAAACACAGCACAGTAGTCACCTTATCCTATAATCAAAATAGATCTTGTGCCACATGCTAAGTCATGTCCAACTCTTTGTGACCCCATGGACTGTAGCCTTCCGGGCTCCTCTGTCTATGTGATTTTCCAGGCAAGAATATTGGAAAGGATTGCCATTTCCTCCTCTAGGTGATCTTCCTGACTCAGGGGTTGAGCCTACATCTCCTGTGTCTGCTGCATTGCATGCAGATTCTTTACCTTCTGACTCATTGGGGAAGCCCAAAATGGATCTTAGTCATGAGGAAAAGAACTAAAAGTATAAAACTTCCAGAAGAAAATGGAGTTGCAAACTTGGATAGGGAAAGATTTCTTAGAAAGGACACAAAGAACAAAACACAAAAGAAAAAAAAAGTCAAATGAGATATTATCAAAATTGAAAACTTGTTCTTCAAAAGGCATGACTAGGAAAAAGAGGAATGGAACCACAGACATGGAAAAAACACTCACAGACTTTATATATTATAAGGGATTTGTATCTAGAATATGAAAGGAAACTCTTACAATTCAGTTTTTGAAGGTCCGATAAACAAAAATTTTGAATAGACACTTCAAATAATATACATTAATGGCAAGTATGTTATGAGTTGGGCATAACTCATGTTATGAGTTATAACTAGGGCAACCTAGTTATGAGTTGAATTTTGTTTCTCTTTCTATGTTGATGACTTAACCTCTAGTACCTCAGAATGTGACTGTATTTAGAGACAGGGTCTTTAAAGAGATGATTAAGTTGAGGTCATTAGGGGGGCATCTTAATTAGATTTGATCAGTATGTTTGTAAAGAGAGGCAATTAAGACATAGCATACATAGGAGGAAGACCATGTGAAGACAGAGAAAAGAGTAGATGGCCAACTACAAGCCAAGGACAGAGGTCTCAGAAGAAGCTAGCCCTGCAGACATTTTGGTCTTGGACTTCTTCTCGCCAACATATGTGAGAAAATATATTTCAATAAATTTATGCTGTTTAAGCCACCCAGTTTGTGTATTGTGATATCAATGGCTCAGCAGGTAAAGAATCCGCCTGCAATGCAGGAGACACAGCAACATGGGTTTCATCCCTGGGCTGTGACGATCCCCTGGATCTTTGAGTGGCAACCCACTCCAGCATTCTTGCCTGGGAAATCCCATGAACAGAGGAGCCTGGTGGGCTACAGTCCATAGGGTCACAAAGAGTTGGACATGACAGAATGACTAAGCATAAGCAACCAAGTTTGTGTTATTGTGTTCTGACAGCCCTAGTAAATTAAATACATACATGAGTATGTTCAGTATCACTGGTTATAAGAAAAAGACAAATTAAAACATACTCAAATGGCCGAAGTTAAAATAGGTTTCCAGCATCAAATGATGGCCTGAATGGGGCAACTGGAATTTTCATACAGTGATGATGAGAATGGAAAAGGTACAGCCCCTTTGGTAAACAGTTCGGCAATTTGTTTAAAAGTTACATCTACACTCTCCACGAAACCCAGCAATCTACTCGCAGATATTTACATAAGAGAAATGAAACATATGTTCACTGAGTCAGATTCAAGTATTCATAGTTGATAAATTGATAATAACCCCCAAATGAAAACAACCAAAATGTTCAACTGGTGAACAGATAAACAAACTATCCATATAATTGTTATTAATCAGCAATTAAAAAGGAAAATATTATTGATATATGTAACATTATGGATGAATCCCAAACCATTATGCAAAGTGAAATAAGCCAGACCCAAGACTAAACACTGTATGTTTCTATTTATGTGAAATTCTAGAAAAAGCAAAACTATAGTGACGGAAAGCAGATCGGTGGTTGCCAGCCCACCATCTCACCATCTGTGATATATATTTTCTCTCTCTCAGGATTTTTGCTAACTCTTGGCTTCTAAATCTTCTTGGTATCTTCTTCTGCCATGTCTGTGTGTTCTTTGTATCTCAAGATCAATTTCTTTCTTTTTTTAATAATCCTTCCTTCCATTCTTCTTTCCGGCCTTCTTGCTTTCTTTCTGGTTGTTTCTGATCTTTGTAGCTGTGTGGGGTTTTCTCTTGTTGTGGTGAGTGGGGACTACTCTCTGGTTGCAGAGCACAGATTCTAGGGTGTGCAGCTCCCAGGCTTTAGATTTAGAGCCCAGGCTCAGTACTTGTGGCGCATGCACTTAGTTGCTCCAAGGCATGTGAAATCCTCCAAGACCAGGGATAGAACCTGTGTCTATCCCTTTTTTACCACTGATCCACCAGGAAAGCCCATCAAAATCAATTTCTTGAGAGAAAGGATCAGATAGTTCCAAACTTTCTGACTCTAAATTATAACCTAAAAGTTAGTGATACTTCTTTGAGAGGTGAGGACTAATTCCTTCGTCTCCCCTTGAAATTGGGCTATAATTAGCAACTTGCTTCTAACAACAAATAGAATGTGGCAGATATGAGGATGTATGCTTCTGAGACTCAGTCTTAAAAGGCATATGAGTTCTTCCTCTGGTCTTTCTCTTGGATCACTTGAGGGAAAGAAGCCAGTCACCATGTCATGATAATACTCAAGCATCCCTGTGGTGGGGCCCACATGGAGAGGAACTAAAGCTTCCTGCCAATGTCCAGCAAGGAGCACAGTGTGCTTGTCATCAGCCAAGTAAGTGACAGTCTCTGAAATGGATGCTCCAGGCCTAGTCAGGGCTTCCCTGGTGGCTCAGATGGTAAAGAATCTACCTGCAATGTGGGAAACCCAGGTTCTATCCCTGCACTGGAAAGATCCCCTGGAGGAGGGAATGGCTACCCCCTCCAATATCCTTGCCTGGAGAATTCCATGGACAGAGGAGCCTGGCAGGCTATAATCCGTGGGGTTGCAGAGAGTTAGCCACAACTGAGCAACTAACACACACAGCCCAGTTAAGCCCCAGATTACACAGCTCCCGCTACCATCTTGACTACAATCCTAAACCAGTTTAGTTACCCCTGAATTCCCAACCTTCAAAAAGGATAAGGTAGTGAATATGTATTGCTTTCAGAAAGTAAGTTTGAGGTACTTTGTTACACAGTAATACTCCCCCTATAAGGGGAGTTGTGTGTGTGTGTGTGTGGTTTTTTTTTTTTTTCCTGTTTTTCCTAAACTTCCTAGGACTATCTTAGGGCCCCCAGCACAAAAATAACCCAACTGTGTTCTCTTAGCAAGCACTCTTGTCTTGGAAATTTACCTTAAAGCGGAGATATATACAAAGAAGATGCTTTTATTGGGCAATCTAGTACCAAAAAAAAAAAAATCTGAAAAAAAAGGTTTGTCTGCATTAAGATAATATTAATAATCTGCCTGGTATTATCTTTAAAAATTCAGAAACCATTTTCTACCATATAAACATGATTCCAAGTGAAGACAAATTATTTTAATGAGGGGTTTCAGAGAAGAGTAGAGCTCCTGACAGTTGGTTTAGAAGATATTTTGCTTTGGTTTTCTAGGATTGCCACTGATAGTCAGGTAACAGTTAAAAGGCGAAGTCAGTTATCCTTCTTGGTCTCTAATGTACAGTAATATTTAATCTAACTTTGGTCAAAGACAGCTTTGTGAATCTAGGGTCTATCCTGATAGACTGCCACAATGAGTTTACAAATTCTCAGCTTCTTTGGAAAATATTTCCAGCTTGGCAATCGTGCCTAGTTAAACTTGCATCATTCTAGTAGCCAGGATCCAAGTAACTCATGGTTTTCTAGTGGTTTATAAATCTGATGATTTTGAATTACATGGTTTACTACATATTTACTACTTCACTACATATATTAACTACTGCTTTATAAATGAAGTTCTTTTTTCACAAGTGGTTATGTTCCCAAGGAAGCTGAGACTCCAAATTCTAGTATGTGTGAGAAGAGTTATCCATTTCTCTTACAATTGATTTATATAGCTTGTCCCAACACACCCACTTACTTGATATAATTTATAAATTCTTGATATCAATAAAAATTGATATCAGTACTCACCTAAGCAGACTAAATTTAAAGGAAATCCTCAGCATCAGTTTGCTACCTTTTTCTGTACATTCAGCTTTCCCTTTAATGAGCCTCTTTTTATTGGAATATCAGCAGAGTAACTCATAATGAAAGCACACTGATCATGGATCAGCCACGTCATTTGATTGTATTGTGACATTATCCTTCCCAACCCTTAGCTGACTATAACTACAATAGCCACAAAGACACTTTTCTATGGGTTAACCTCTTTGCAGCTTAAAGATTCCTCAAGATAGACTAAATATGAAATGAATCTAGCAGATGCTTATGTTGGATCAATACCTCTTTTATGAAGCTACTAAAGCATCTCATTTGATGACTGTTTGGAACAACAAGGCAGCAGGAATCATCTCAGTGGGCTCACTCCTCCATTATGGACCCAGGACAGAATGTCCCTAAGAATCCATAACTTGCTTTTGGGAAAAACAAAAATAATGCTTCCATTTCTACTAGCTGAAGAGATGGATGCCAACGGAGCTAGTCTGGTTGCAGCCCCTCTTATTATTTGGTTGCCAATATATACTTCATAATGGGGAAGATCCCCTGGAGTAGGAAATGGCAAACCATTCCATTATTCTTGCCTGGAAAATTCCATGGACAGAGATGCCTGTTGGGATACAGTTCATGGGGCTGAACAGTCTGGTATGCTACAGTCCTTGGGGCCACCAAGAGTTGGACATGACTTAGCAACTGAACATACACACACACACACACACACACACACAAATATGCTGCATAATAATTTCACCTTCCAAATCCATAATGATAAAGAGAATGTTATGATAGTAAATAGCTGCTGACTGCAGCAAATAGGTAAAAATAAACCTTTTCATAGAATTCTTACTGTCTAAAGATACAAACATATTTTTAAAGTTTCTGTTCCAAAGAATGACGCCTTATTTCTTTTTAATTAGAGCTGAAAACAAGAAACTGTTGCATAGACAACTGACAGAGGCTACTGAAGTAGGGGGCATTAAAAGACTGAATACCACCTCCAAACCTCACAAACACAATTCCAGGTCCAGGTGGGAAAAAGAGAGAAAAGACAAGATGAATCTATAATAGCTGCTATAATTCTGATTAAAAATAAGTCTAAAATACTTGAAAAGATTCTTTAGCAATTTATGATAATGTATAACCACATTCTTTTCTCCTAAAAGACTTTTCCCTATAATTGTATTTACTCCTTGTTAAGGTGAAATATCACTCGACTTGAAACAAATATCACTCAACTTGAAACAGATGTGAAATTATCTTTATTAGATAATTTTCTTTGACGTTGGTATTTTAACACTGTGATTAAACCAGATGGAAGACAACTTATTTTTTTCCCTCTCTTTAAAGACAGAGAGGAAGAAACTAAAACACACACGCACAACCAGGTACTTTCAGATTCTTGTTGCCATAACAACTTGTCGGCTTCCATCACTAAATTATGTTTTGATCACCTTTATGGATTTTGTGTGTGTGTGTGTGTGTGTGTGCGTGTAACAAGTAAGGGACTTATTTATTTCACTTAATTATTTTCCATTGAGGAAATTATTTTCCTTTTGGAAAATGGCTCATTGTCTATTAAACAAAAGCAGAAGAGTACTAGAGACTCCCCCTCAAAACTATAAAGCACAAAAGCTCCCCAAAGAAAGCTTGGAAGTAAGATATTGCACTTTCACAGACTTCTAATGATATTTTTAAAAGGTATTTTGTTTCCATGAAAATTAAATACTTCGGGTAGTTTTACAATGTGAGAAATAACCACATTTTTTTCTGCTTCAGTAGACCAATTCAAAAACTGTTTATGATGACGCCGTCAAAACATACTGCAGTAAAATGCCTTCCTTCTGGCCTCTTTCATCTATTGTTTAATCGCTGGGTCTGAACACATCTGGAAAACAGTGAAATCAGTGGGAAGTGTGAGGAGCTGGTAACGAAGCACGTTGCTCCCTAGCAACAGCACTCAGGAAAAATAGGCTCATTTGTCAAGTGGCCCCAAAGCAGGAAGTCAGGGGGCCCTGGGGGATGATAATGGCTTACACAAGGTGTGAAAGAGAAGTTAACATTTACCTTCCCAAAGTGGCATATTCAGTGTCCTCTATAAACAGGACACCCAAACTGAAAAGGAATGGAAAGAGCCATGATGGCCAAATGCACACTGATTCTCACACTTCTGTGACACAGAGGGCCAATTTGTGTGTATCCAATCCATCATAGACTGTGATTTTTGTAAAATGTCATTAAAAATGTATTCAGAACAGTGAAATTACAAAGACATCAAAAAATGCAAAACTAGAGTCACCCAACGTAAGATCTTTCTGATTAGTTGCTTTGTTGTTGTTGCTCAATCACTAAGTCAGGTCTGACTCTTTGCTACCCCATGGACTGCAACAGGCCAGGCTCCTCTGTCCTTCACTATTTTGCTCACATTTATGTCCATTGAGTCAGTGATACTATCTAACCATTTGATTCTCTGCTGCCCTTTTTCCTTTGTCTTCAGTCTTTCCAGTATCAGAGTCTTTTCCAATAGGCCAGCTCTTTGCATCAGGTGGCCAAAGTATTGGAGCTTCAGTATTAGTCCTTCCAATGAGTATTTAGGGTTGATTTCCTTTAGGATCGCCTGGTTTGATCTCCTCGCTGAACAAAGGACTCTCAAGTCTTCTCCAGCACCACAGTTTGAAATCATCAATTCTTCAGTGGTCAGCTTTTTTTTATTAGTTGCTTAAAAATTTCATTGGAAGGACCAATGCTGAAGCTGAAACTCCAATACTTTGGCCACCTGATGGGAAGAACTGACTCACTGGAAAAGACCCTGATGCTGGGAAGATTGAAGGCAGGAGGCGAAGGGGACGACAGAGGATGAGATGGTTGGATGGCATCAACAACTCGATGGACATGAGTTTGAGAAAGCTCCGGGAGTTGGTGATGGACAGGGAAGCCTGGAGTGCTACAGTCCATGGGGTTGCAAAGAGTCAGACATGACTGAGCAACTGAACTGAACTCAACAGTTTCTAAACACTTATCATCTGGACCTCCTTCGGAGTCAGAAAGAGGTCAGAGGCAGCACTTGTGAGTACAGACCATGACACTTTAAATAGCTATGGTTTAGAGCTGATCTTCTCAAGCTTGTTGAGCATCAGGATTACCTGGAGAGCTTGTTAAGTGCAAATCCCTGAACCCTTCCCTGGTAGAGTCAGATTCAGTACATTTGAACTAGGGGTGGATAATTAGCATTTCTAACAAGCTCATAGGTATTGTCCCTGTAGCAGTTGCAGCTCAGAAGGCTTACATGGCACCAGTGTGTCATCTTCTCACTGTGGACATGCCATTACACTAAAGCATAGGAATCCTGAGAGCTGGGGGAGGGTAAGATTACCCAGGAGGCAGACAAGAAGCTAGAGCTCTAATCCCTTTAGTGGCTCATCATCATGCATCAACCTAGATGGATGGGATGGGGAGGCAGATGGGAGGGAGGTTCAAAAGGGAGGGAATATATGTATACCTATAGCTGATTCATGTTGAGGTTTGAAAGAAAACAACAAAATCCTGTAAAGCAATTATACTTCAATTACAAAATAAATAAAATTTTAAAAAGGTAAATATGATGGCTTAGAACTCAAAGTTCTTCAAGATCTGCCTAATTTGCCTTTTTTTTTTTTTTCCTATTCTGCACGCCTTATAAGCATGGAATGTATGCTTGAGACACAGGGAATGAAGGGTAGATGAAGTTGATGGTGACTCTGACAGAATCTGATGGTTCTCCTGTTCTCCTGCCTTCTCATTTTTATTCCCTCTGCCTAGAAAGGCTCATGCTCCCCCTGACTCCAATTCCTCCTCCTTTTATTCTTTTGTTTGTCAAATATTTTGAGCTACCTGTTAGAATTTTTATAAGAAGTTTAAATGAGTTCATGCATTTAGAAGGCTTAGTCGGGAACTAGCTTATGACAAGGACTCCATAAGGATGCTGATGTTGGCAATAAAGATGGCAAGCAGAACAAGCTTATATAATGATTATTTAGTTCTTTCTTTTGTAACTACTGACTTTTAAGTCACTTCAATTAGACTGTAAAGTTCATTGGAGGAATTATATTTTTTTTACATCAACATTTCCATTTCCTAGTGAGGTCTCTAAGATACAGGAAGGTCTTCCAAAACATTTGCTGAAAAAAAAATGGTAAGAATCTGAAGAGGTCATGACACATATCTATATTTAATCCTATCCTTTTTCCACAATGCTATGTTGCATCTTTAAAATTTTTCTTTATCCAGTTTCCCTATCACAGTTTAAAAGCACACTAAAAAATCCATCATTTAAAATAATCTTTGGGCAAAACAATTAAGTTATTCATTAATTTACTTGAATTATTTAAGATTTTTTAGAAATGGCTAAACACCCTTCATTCCTGTAAATGATAGCTATGCAAATACATAACTCAGCTCCCTCCTTAAGAAAGAACTTGCCCTTCAGCTTCAAGTAGTATAGTTACAGGATCTGTCTCAGCTTTCAGCTGAAAGCTATGATCCTCTAAAACAGCCCCTTTTTGATGACTGAGTATAACAGGGAGCTAGGTTTGGCTAGGTCTGCGTAGTTTTGGATTCCTTCAATGTGTGTGTGCTTGGTCACTCAGTGTCTGACTGTTACTATGGACTGCAGCCCTCCAGGTTTCTCTGTCCATGGGGATTCTCCAGGCAAGAATACTGGAGTGGGTAACCATGCCCTCCTCCAGGGGATCATCCCAACCCAGGGATCAAACCCAGGTATCCCGTGTTGCAGGCAGTTTCTTTACCGACTGAACTGCCAGGGAATAACTCTTTTAATGAGATGGCTTTAAACCTTTCTTTGAACTGTTGAAACTCTGATTTGCATCATAGTATGAGGCTCTATCTCCCAAGTTTGCTGCCTTCCAACTTTCCTCTCACAGGTATCTGAACAGCAATGCTGTCTGCAGGTTTTCTGGCCCAATTCTGCATCACTAGCAGCTCATCTTTCACAGGTGTTGCTTACTCCCTGTGTACATCCAACTTCATCTCAGGGTTTCCCTCCTAAGGGCATCAGTTCAGTTCAGTCACTCAGTCGTGTCCGACTCTTTGCAACCCCATGAATCGCAGCATGCCAGGCCTCCCTGTCCATCTCCAACTCCCGTGAGTCCCAGACTCACGTCCATTGAGTCAGTGATGCCATCCAGCCAGAGAGGCATAAAAATGCCAAATTATGCTTTTGGCTTTCTCAGAGGGATAGTAAGCATGGAATCAGACTGGGGTCTAGCTAGGAAAAAATCTTGAACAATGTATAAGTGAGACCTGACGAGCACAGCCCCCAATGATCTGAGACGAAGCATAAAAATGCGGAATTGTGTCTTCTACTTGCTGAGACACTTCATTCTTTCCCCTTTAATGGGGTTCTAGCACTACTGTTATTTGAACCTCACTGTTTCCATCTTCATTTCTCTCCAATATGTGTGTTCCTGATGCTTCAGACTCCAGGACCAATATCCACAAGTTGTTTGTATTCAGAGAGGCATCTGTGGGTGAGGAAAGGCAATTTTAGGTCTTTTTTCAACTATTTAACAATGAGAGCAGAAAGATATAGCCAAATTTTCTTTTTTAAATATAGACAAAAGCTGCAGCTATGTCAACACCGGAAAAGGTAAATTTATTCAAACACCTAGTAATAAACTGTGAGGAGCATTTTGTACTAAATCAGTAGTTCTTAGTTTTTTGGAGCCTCAGTTCAGTTCAGTTCAGTCGCTTAGTTGTGGCCGACTCTTTGCGACCCCATGAGTTGTAGAATGCCAGGCCTCCTTGTCCATCACTAACTCCCGGAGTTCACTCAAACTTATGTCCATCGAGTCGATGATGCCATCCAGCCATCTCATCCTCTGTCATCCCCTTCTCCTCCTGCCCCCAATCCCTCCCAGCATCAGAGTCTTTTCCAATGAGTCAACTCGTCGTATGAGGTGGCCAAAGTATTGGAGTTTCAGCTTTAGCCTCAGTCCTTCCAAAGAACACCCAGGACTGATCTCCTTTAGAATGGACTGGTTGAATCTCCTTGCAGTCCAAGGGATTCTCAAGAGTCTTCTCCAACACCACAGTTCAAAAGCATCAATTCTTCAGTGCTCAGCTTTCTCACAGTCCAACTCTCACGTCCATACATGACTACTGGAAAAACCATAGCCTTGACTAGACAGACCTTTGTTGGCAAAGTAATACCTCTGCTTTTTAATATGCTATCTAGGTTGGTCATAACTTTCCTTCCAAGGAGTAAGCGTCTTTTAATTTCATGGCTGCAATCACCATCTGCAGTGATTTTGGAGCCCCCCCAAAATAAAGTCTGACACTGTTTCCACTGTTTCCCCATCTATTTCCCATGAAGTGATGGGACCAGATGCCATGATCTTCGTTTTCTGAATGTTGAGCTTTAAGCCAATTTTTTCACTCTCCACTTTCACTTTCATCAAGAGGCTTTTTAGTTCCTCCTCACTTTCTGCCATAAGTGTGGTGTCATCTGCATATCTGAGGTTATTCAAATACCTTCAAATATGACACAAAATCTATAGACTCAATCCCTAGATAAAAGCATGATTGTTAGAATGAAAAGCTTAAGGTATGGGTTCTACTATCATCCTTTCATTTTGATCAGTGTTTTACTGATACTTATGAGTACACACTAGGATAATATTTTGCTGTATAAATGCATGCTTTTTACTCCCAATCATTAATTTTACCTTTTATCTTACAAACAAAATGACTTTGAAATTATGACTTGGGGAATGAAATTTTCAACAAAATAAATAAATAAGCACATTAATACATATATATATGTATATGTGTGTATATGTGTGTGGGAGGGTGTTATAATTTAGTTGCTAAGTTATGTCTGACTCTTGTGACCCTATGGAAAATAGCCCTCCGGCCTCCTCTGGCCATGGGATTCTCCAAGCAAGAATACTGGAGTGGTGGCCATTTCCTTCTCCAGAGGATCTCCCCAGCCCAGGGATCAAACTTGGGTCTCCTGCATTTCAGGCAGCTTCTTTTTCAAAGCTGGTTTCTTGGTTTGAGCAATGTGTTTGAAAGAATATCTGCCTACCCAATATTTTTTCAATTTATAGAAGATGAAAATTCCTAGTGCACTTGGAAGAAAACAAAATTAGAGAAGTCAGTGTATGTGACTAACACTGAAACTCCCCATTCAAAGGGAAGAGAAGGGGAGAACAACAAACATTTTCTGAAAACAACTCAAGCACTTGAATACATGGTAAAGAAGTAAATACAGGTATATGTAAGAATGTCAAACAGGCTGAGGCACTGAAATCTCTTTCAAATCTAAGAACGTGATTCTACTTTGAATAGAAGTGATTCCTGGTAGTTGACTTAACTAATGCTGTATAACAGTACCCCTCCCTCAGGTGAACAGCTTAAACAAAAACCTTTGATGTAGCTCATGATTCTGAGGGTGAGAAAATTAGTCTGGGATCAACGGAATGGTTCTTCAGATTTCAGCTGAGCTCTCATGCATCTTTAATCAGCAGCAGTGGGGACAGTCAGGTTCAGAGGTTTTGCTGATGTTGTCTGGGCTCTTTCTCATACATGGGACCATCAGCGAGGACAAGAGAGTTGACGCATCTCTGAAGAATATAATTGGCCTCCTTCCAGCCAGCTAGCGCTGTAAACAGAGGTGGGGGCTCCAGAGAGAACAAAGAAATCATATGAAAGGCCTGTTGGGGACTCAAGTTGGAACTGAAAACCTGTTATTTCCACTACATTTATTTGCCAGAGGAAGTCACAAAGCCAGTGAAGATTCAAGGAGATGGTTAAAAAAAAAAAATCTACCTTGTGATGGTAGAGGCCACAAAGTCACAATACAAAGATAGATTATGGACCAGAGAACAGTGAAGGATTGTGGCCATTTTCACAATCTATGTCATACAACAAACAATTTGGAGGGAGGTGGGAGGGGGGTTCAAGATGGGGAGCACGTGTACACCCGTGGCGGATTCATGTTGATGTATGGCAAAACCAATACAATATTGTAAAGTAATTAGCCTCCAATTAAAATAAATAAATTTAAATTAAAAAATAAATAAAATCATCTTGATCTCAGAATAAAAACTCAATACCATGTGCCTCTATTTTACAATGACTTGTACCATCATATCTACTTCTTATAGATAAATAGAAAAATTTGCCATTAGAGGCCCAGTGAGCACAGTGGTCTTTTGAAGTATAATGTTAACTAGCTCACCATAGCGTTCAAGTGCCCTATTAGAATCTTTTAGAGTCTGTGTCCTACCAGGTTAAATGTCCACATGGAAGTTTAAGTAAAAGTTTCTCAACAATTTCTGGCTGAAATTCTTTCCCTTGCTGATATCTACAAGGATACCAAAATGGAAACCTAAATCCTATCCCTTATCTAACATTTGCACAATCTTGGCTTCATGCTCCTCGGGTTGGACCATACCCGCATTTGTGGACCTACTCTCTGTGATCTGCTCCAATAACTGATGTGTCTCTCTGTGCACAGGTTCAAAGATTAGTGCCACAGTTTTAATATTTTGGAGGATTCTTAGGCCCCTTTGAGAAGCTTATGAAGGCTAGAGACCCTATAAAAATGTATCCATCACCCGTTGACACAAAATTTTGTACATAATTTTGGGAGGACCACAGACTTCCTAAAATCTATCCATGGACCTTCTAAGAGTCTATGGACCCCATTTAGAGAAACATCCACTAGATTATGGCAATATGTGCTCGTGTACTATGGCATTCAGCTAATAGAATCAGAGGCAGCAGGAGAGCATACAGGAGCAGTCAGAGGTAACCTGCATGCACAGTCAGCAAGTTCTGCCCTCCTGAATGATGAGTATTCAGATATGATTCATTCCAGGAGAGAGAAATCCCTGGTTTTTCTCCTCAAATGTGAAAAAAAAACAGAAGCAAGCTGGCTAAGTGTGGGTCTCAAGATCAGTAGCAGAATCACTACTTGTAATCATGGCAGCAAAACAGTCCCTTAGGCCATATAGTAAGTTGCCTTCATACAAACGAGCTCTTTTCTGAGAGAATGTTCATAAGTCCAATTTGTTTGTAAGTCAAACAAAGTTAGGCTAGGTACCCAACTAACATAATAAGTTATATAGTACTGTGCTGAAATAGGTTTATGATACTTTTCAGACAAATAATACATAAGAAGCAAACAAAAACTAAAATATTTTTAATCTTACAGTACAGAACTTTGAAAAGTAGAGTAGCACAGTACAACAACTGGCATACAAGGGCTGGCATCAAATGAAAAGGCAAGAAGAGTTACCGACTGGAAGAGGAGGTGGGAATGGTAGAGCTGAAGGATCGTCGGCAATAGGAGACGGAGGGCGAGCTGCAATTTCATTCACTCCTGAAGCTGATGGCACAGGTTCTGGTTCCTTGCTAGATTCAATTCTATCCGCCCTCTTAGAAAAACAATCCAGTGAGATACGTTCTCATTTTTGAAAGCTCATAACTTGAAGGTTCGTATGTGGGGGACTTACTGTACTCTTCTGTCCATTGAGAAGGTAGAACTTGGAGCATTTTGAGTGATGACAACTTTGAACCAGGACACCTCCTCTGTTAAGAGGCTTCAATGTTATATTGACAGATAAAATAAAATCATGTCAAAGATTTGCTTCAAAAGAATCTAGGGTGAAGGAACATACAGATGCAAAAAAATGCTTCCTGAAGGACGAAATCGTTACCTACTCCAGTGTTCCTGCCTGGAGAAGCCCATGGACAGAGGAGCCTGGTGGGCTACGGTCCATGGGGTCACAAAGAGTCAGACACAACTGAGCGTCATGGATGCAAAGCAGTTGGAATAAAGAGATTTTTTATATCCTATTTTAGTCTTCTCTACATGACCACAATATCTCTTCAGCTTCTCTATCTCATTTTAAAAGAACCTTCCCTAAGTTTTTTATTAATTCAAGGAGGTTATAAAAATTTTTTTCAGAAAGATGAAACAAATGTTAATGTTGGTTAAAACATAGCTTGTATCACCATCAGGCTGTGAGGCTCTCCCAGGCTGCTTTAGGGCTACTGACAAGTGAGACAGGATTCCCCAGATACACCGCTAGGAGGCACCTTGCTCTTTGTTCTCAGCCTCTTACACTGCCTGCTGCCTTCCCTGTCTCCTAGGCCCTGTCAGTCAGGCAATAAATACAAACCCCAGTTGATGACCAGTGATAACACATTATTGGCTTCCCAAGTGGTGCAGTGGTAAAGAATCCACCTGCAATGCGGGAGACCTGGGTTTGATCCCTGGGTTGGGAAGATCCCCTGGAGAAGGGAACGGCTACCCACTCCCGTATTCTGGCATGGAGAATTCCATGGACTTTTTAGTCCATAGGGTTGCAAAGATTCGAACACTATTGAGCAACTTTCACTTTCATACACACACACACACACACACACACACATATTTGTTAGACTGATTTCACAAAGAAATTTCAGGACTTCATTTATAATATAAAGTAGGATAACATGGATATATAAAGTGTATATATATATATATATATATATATAAAAATGTGTGATATACATAGGAATAATATATATTTATGTATATATATCCCCTCTATAGATATTCTTTCATAAAGAATTTTTAAGAATGTATCTCTGATATAAAGTAGGAAGGGCTAGAATTTTCCAGAGGAGGGGAAAGCTATGAAAACAGCAGTAACGTTCTAGAACCAGAATCAAATGACCTAGGTTTGAATCCTGACACCAATGTTTATCACCAGTACAACTTTAAACAGTTTTATGTTTGTGCCCAATTTTCTTAACTTGAAAGTTATTTAAAATAATACCTAACTTCTGGTGAAGAATAAATGAAAACTTTAAATGCCTAGTATTCCCATAAGACTTAAAACATCATAGGATGGGGTAATTTGGCTTCTCTTGAAAAACAACTCTAACTTCCTTTTAATAATCAGAATTAGGCAGCCATTCGTGTCTTCCTTCTTATTTCACTTTCCAGAAAATTCAGACCCCACTTGAGGCTCAGTTGTAACAACTAGGCTGGAACTTTGTCATCTTGGAACGTGTAGTTTTCATTTCCCTGGTATTAAATTTTTACTGTTATTTACATTCCCTCTAAGTTTCATTTCCTTTGTTAACATGAGCGTTTTTATCTCATCTGTTCCCAGTCCTTTGTGGAGCAAAGTCACAGAGGGAGAAAGGAGGGAGGGGAAGGAGGAGGCTGGGGAAAAGCTAACATGTTTGTTTCACAAATGCTCACTAAGTATTTGTAAAATTAAGAATATGGTTAATCTGGTTGTCCATAGCTTTTGAAACTGTTGCATTGAGGTGTTCAATTAATAGACGTTCTATCTGTAGTGCACCTTTACTTCCCCAAAATGCTGTGCCCATGATATGAGAGTCTCGCTGGTAACACAGTTCCATTATAGAGTCTTTTCTGGCACTTTCCAGAAGGTACCAGTGAGGGCTAAGAAGAACAGTCTTCCTCCATCTCTTTCTCTCCTTTTATCACAGTTAGGATTATTGAATGTAATACACTGGAGCCTTGCTATAACAACCAATCTTTGCTACCAGCCACATAATTTATTTCCATACCTAGAACTATTCCTGTAAAACGTCTATATACTATAGATGGATAGATAAATGGTAAGTGATAGCTGAAAGAAAAATAGTCTAGACCTCAGAGGAATCTAATAATTCAAACTTACTACAGACAGCCTGAAGATAGTTAACATCTATAGTATTGATTATATCAAGATTTAGTACTCTGGGAAAAACCTCATAAAAAAACACAACATTTTGCTATCACAGGGGTTTGAGAGAGAGGCAATTAAAATGCAAGAAATGTCAGTCTTGTTCATATGAAGTTTTACAAATATTTCCAGGAATAAGACTATTGTCTCCTAAGAATGTATATTTGGTTACAAATCTAGCTTCTGAAAAACCAGAGAATACTTTCTTCATTAAAAGAAAGAAAAGGCTATATACCACTGACAGCAATATGATCCAGGATGATCCACTTGGTTTTTATGTTATAGCCCCGTAAGTATTCCCAGTGAAGGAGGTGTCAAGCCATGTGACAACCCTGACCAACAGAGGGCTTTGGCATTTCTGAGGACAGACTCTTCCTGCACAGAAAAGTCTGGATTAACTTTGGATCATAGTGATTATAAATACACACCACACATTCTGTCCCTTCCACTCTGCATATTTCTCCTCTCTTTCTTTCTTTTTTTGCATAGGCATTCTCACTTTCCCCCAAAGTTTCAAATATTGCTTTCATGCTATAGCTTCCAAATTTATAGCTTTATCCCTGATTGATTTTTCTCTTGAACCCCAAATTCAATATTTCACCCTATGCAGAGAATACTCCACTTGGGTGTCCTGTGTGTGTGTGTCCTAAGTGGCTTTAGTCATGTCCAACTCTTTGAGACCCTATGGACTGTAGCCTACTAGGCTCCCCTGTCCCTGGGATTCTCCAGGCAAGAATACTGCAGTGGGTTGCTGTGCTTTCCTCCAGGGGATCTTCTTGACCCATGGGATAGAAACCACATCTCTATGTCTTCTGCATTGGCAGGCGAGTTCTTTATGAGCCAAATTAATTTATTAGAAGACAAAGTCCTCTTTTTCCTTTTCCCCCTTCCCTAGATGTCTCATGAGGAATTCCATCCCCTGCCTGTTTGCTATCAGAGAATCAGCATGACACTCTGCAGACTTGAATGTAGGGAAGAAGCTGGTAGGTTGTATAGGATAGACCCAACCTTTGCACACCCTGCATCTCCCAGGTGGTGGTTGTTGGTGGTGGTTTTGTTTCATTGTTTTGTTTTTATTTTGTTTTTTCGGCTGTGCCACATGGTATATGGGATCTTAGGTCCCTCACTAGGGGTCAAACACACGCCCCCTGCATTGAAGGCACACAATCTTAACCACGGGACTACCAGGGAAGTCTCCAGATGGTGGTTCTTATTCCCTCCTCTGTGCTCTCAGAGACTCCTACCTATGCCTGTACCAGAGAATGTAGCTCAGTACTGTGTGGCCATTTATATTTTTCTCTGTCTGGGGTTTGAACTCAAAGGGTAGAGAAATGTCCTTCTCTCTTAATGTAATCAGCTCCGTAGACTATGTTTCTGAATGAACTTTTCTTGAGTCATTTGGAAAATCTTTAGTGAACACTTACAATGTGCTAAGTGAAGGAGCTATAATTGTGTAGGTGACAGACTTTGTCTCCACCCTTAAGTGGCTAGGAACATAGGCCAGAAGGGGAAAAGGCTGTTAGCATGTACGTTCAGATGCTGTAGAAGTACACGAACATGAGGGAAATAGGGATAAGTTGGTACAAGGTTATAAATTAGATGTCCATTGGCAGAAGAATGGATAAGGAAGTTGTGGTACATATACACAATGAAATGCTACTCATCTATAAAAAGGAATGCATTTGAGCCAGTTCTAATAAGGTGGATGAACCTGGAGCCTACTATATAAAGGGAAGTAAGTCAGAAAGAGAAAGACGAATACTGTATGTTAATACATATATACGGAATTCAGAAAGATGGTACCAATGATCCTACATGCAGGACAACAAGGGAGACACAGACCTAAAGAACCGACTTTTGGGCTGAGTGGGAGAAGGTGAAGGTGGGATGATTTGAGAGAATAGCATGGAAGCATACACATTACCATGTGTAAAATAGATGACCAGATTGTGTTCAATGCAGGAGGAAGTGTACCCAGAGCTGGTGCTCTGGGACAACCCAGAGGGAAAGGACATGGAGGGAGGTGGAGGGGGGTTCAGGATGGGGGGAATACATGTATACCTGTAGCCAATTCATACTGATGTATGGCGAAAACCATAACAAATATTGTGAAGTAATTATCCTCCAATTAGATAAATTAGGGCTTCCCAGGTGGTACTATCATGGCATCTGGTCCCATCACTTCATGGCCAATAAATGGGAAAATAGTGGAAACAGTGACAGAGTTTATTTTGGGGGATTCCAAAATCACTGCAGATGGTGACTGCAGCCATGAAATTAAAAGATGCTTGCTTCTTGGAAGAAAATTTATGACCAACCTAGACAGCATACTAAAAAGCAGAGACATTACTTTGCCAACAAAGTTCTATCTAGTCAAAGTTATGGTTTTTCCAGTAGTCATGTGTGGATGTGAGAGTTGGACTTTAAAGAAAGCTGAACACTGAAGAAATGATGCTTTTGAATTGTGGTATTGGAGAAGACTCTTGAGAGTCCCTTGGACTGCAAGGAGATTCAACCATTCCATCCTAAAAGAAATCAATCCTGAATATTCACTGGAAGGACTGATACTGAAGCTGAAACTCCAATACTTTGGCCACCTGATGCAAAGAACTGACTCATTTGAAAAGACCCTGATGCTGGGAAAGATGAGGGCAGGAGGAGAAGGGGACGACAGAGGATGAGATGGTTGGATGGCATCACCGACTCAATGGACATGAGTTTGAGTAAACTCTGGGAGTTGGTAATGGACAGGGAGGCCTGGTGTGCTGCAGCCCATGGGGTCTCAAAGAGTCAGGCACGACTGAGTGACTGAACTGGACTGATGAGGTGGCACTAGTGGTAAAGAACCTGCCTGACAATGCAAGAGATGTAAGGGACATGGGTTCAATCCTCCAGTTGGGAAGACTCCCTGAGTAGGAAATGGCACCCATTCCAGAACTCGTGCCTAAAGAATCCCATGGACAGAGGAGCCTGGTGAGCTATAGTCTATGGGGTTGCAAACAGTCAGACATGTCTAACATGACTGAACATGCATACACAAAATAAATTAATTAATTAAAAGAAAATTAAAAAAAGGATGAATAAGGTCTGAGGATCTATTGTATAACATAGTAACTATAGTCAGTAATACTACACTGTATGATTGAAGTTTGCTGAGAGTAGAATTTAAATGTTACCACACACACAAAGCAAATATGTAGGGTGATAGATGGTCTTCCCAGGTGGCTTGGTAGGTAAAGAATCTACCTGCAATGTAGGAGACACAGGAGATGCAGGTTTGATGCCCAGGTCAGGAAGATCCCCTGAAGAAAGAACCATTCCAATATTCTTTCCTGGGGAATCCCATGGACAGAGAGAGAAGCCTGCTGGGATATAGTCCATGGGGTCACAACGAGTTGAACAAGGCTGAAGTGACTGAGCATGGGTGATAGATGTGCTGATTGACTTTGTGGAGGGCTTCCTTTCACAATGTATGCTTGCATGTTCAATCGCTCAGTCATGCCCAACTCTTTGTGACCCTATGAACTGTAACTCGCCAGGCTCCTCTGTCCATGGAAATCTTCAGACAAGAATACCAGAGTGGGTCGCCATGCCCTCCTCCAGGGGATCTTGCTGACCCAAGGACTGAACTCCTGTGTCTCCTGGATTGCAGGTGGATTCTTTCACTGCTGAGTCATTGGGGAAGCCTCTTCACAAAGCATACATATGTCAAATTATCACATTGTACACTTCAAATATCTTACAACCTTTTTAGTCAAGATACCTTGATAAAGATGGAGGGGGAAAAGGACTTGAGAAATTACTTAATCACCAGGAAGAAAGAACAGAAAACACAGCTAGGACTAGGGTTAGGCAAGCTAGTTGCTTAGAGCACAAAACTGAAGGAGGCTTTGACTCATATCCAGCAAGCTTAGGGGTCAGGAACTGAGTGAGCACCTCCTTCCATACTGTTTCCTGGGTGCCTCACTCTAGTCCTGACCCTGATGGGAAACTTAAGATCTGCCTATAAATACTGAGTCCTTTGTAAAGTATTCCAGGTAGTAGTATTTTACAGGACCTGGGCAGATTCTTTCTATTAAATGGAGTGCTTGAGATATTAAGCATAACCACTTCAGCTTGATGGGTTGCTGTGATGATCAAAACCACCACAAATATAGGAATAATAAAATTGGGGTAAACAGATGTGTTTATATAATATTAGTAGTGATGGTGTTCTGTGACAACCTAGAGGGATAGGATGGGGAGGGCGTTGGGAAGGGAGTTCAGGATGCAGGGGACACATATATACCTGTGGCTGATTCACCTTGATGTATGGCAAAAACCATCACAATATTGTACGGTAACTGTCCTCCAATTAAAATAAATATTTTTTTTTAAAAAGAGTTTAGAATGGTGCAGGTACACTGGAAATATTCAATGAATACTGTTGTTATTATTTTTTAATTCTTCTAGCTGTCCTTAACAGATACATTCAAAACATATATTCCTATGGAGAGTAATAGGTTGACCACCAAGACTCTAAATTTGAGATCAGAGATCTTAAGAATTCATTGAGATATTTATACAACTACTTTCAGGACATCCTGCACAGACTCTTAAAACTCTTCAAAGGATCACAATTGCCCTCAAGGGGAAAAAAAATCCAGCAGCAGCATCATGAGTCATAAGATTCCCAAAGAGGTTCAGATTGCATGTCTAACTGCAATTCTTGCCACTCAGGTGACTTATTTTGAGTGTGCAAAGGAACCCTAATCATTTTATGCTGTTGTCTCCTTAGTATAAATTCTATAAACATTGTCTCTATTAATGAGTATAAGGAAATAAAAATAATGACATATAGTCTTACTCTCTGTATCAATTCGCTATCATTCTTGTTGTTCAGTCACTAAGTCATGTCCAACTCTTTGGGATGCCATGGACTGCAGCATTCCAGGCTTCTCTGTCCTTTACTATCTCCCAGAGTTTGCTCAGATTCATGTCCATTGAGTCAGTGATGCTATCTCACCATGTCATCCTCTGTCACTCCCTTCACATTTTGCCTTCAATCTTTCCCAGCATCAGGGTCTTTTCCAATGAGTTGGCTTTTCACCTTAGGGGGAAAATATTGGAGTTTCAGCTTCAGCACCAGTCCTTCCAATGAATATTCAGAGTTGATTTTCTTTAGGATCAACTGGTTTGATCTCCTTGAAGTCCAAGGGACTCTCAAGAGTCTTCTCCAGCACCACTAATTCAAAGGGATCAATTCTTCATCACTCAGCCTTCTTGCTGCCTAACAAACCACCTGAAACTCAGAATCTTAAAATAATAAACAATTATTCTTGTACCAGAGTCAACTGGGCTCACTTAATGCATTTGTGGTCAACTATAGGTCAGTTTTTAGTGTTCAGCTGGCTACAGGCTTGTCTTAAATGGCCTTTGCTGAAACAACCAAGCTCTTCCACATGGTATCTCATCCTCTAGCTGACTGTTCTGTGAGCTGGGGCAGGGTTCTGAGAGAGGGAGCAAGTGCTCAAGGTTTTAGGCTTGGTTTGATCCGTGGTCACTTTTACCAGATTCTATCGTCCAGAGCACATCATAAGGCCAATCCATATGAAAGAGTTGGAAAAACTGACTCCATCTCTTGAGGGGAGGAGCTGCAAAATCACATTGCAAAAAGGTATGGACACAATGTGAGAAATGGGGGCTACAAATTAATCTATTAAGATCCCCAAATATAAACCATCAAAACATGAATAAAGCATTTCCCAATACAGCATACAATGCTAAGGTCCTGGGTGAGATGGCAAACATACTGCTAACCTAAGTTCAGGATTTTAAAAGACCTCTTACATGAATCAATGGAAATCACCATGTTTTTAAAGACAAATGATTATTTTCCTGAATTTCCCTAAGCTTGTATATTTGCCTAGTCTTCAAAAATCTGCTTCTTTCTTTCTTCAGTTCCTTTTTCTAGGCTTTATTTGCTTTTTATTTTTGTTCAGTTTCAAATCTTAATGATGCAGCTTAGCATTCAAGCAGCGGCAGCCCTCTCCCAGGGAGCTCTATTGTTTAATATTAATGTTCACCTGAAAATGAAGCAACACCCTGCTGCCTTCACATTCATTCGAAGAGAAACTCTCATTCGTAGAGGGACGTAGGTTAAGAGTGATGCTGCTGCCCTCATTTTATCCTTAGGGTGCAGGAGGCCAAAGCGGGGAGCCGCCAGATGGAGGTGGGGAACTTGATCCTGCTGCCCAAGTCAGTGTCAGTTGCAAAACTCTAATCATCCGAGTGGGCAGGAAGTCACCTAGGCGATTCAGCTGGTGGGCACCCATGTGAAAGGGAGAGATAATCATTAATGTCACTCCCGAGACAGGAAGGTCTTTACAGACAGAAATAGATTCCACCAGCACATTGCATGGAGCCTATTGAAGTGCAGACAGTGATCTGTAAAATGTTATGGGAGCAGTTGAGCTGACTTAAATCAAATTCAGCAGCATGTGATTAGCTGATGAAATAACTATTTTGTTGTGCTTTGGACTCTACGAAGTAACACGACTTTAAATTTTGGATGACAAGTCATTTCTGCATATTAAAATGAAGAGCTTTCCCCAAGTACCATATCCTCTGTGAAATTCTGTATATAAATGTTACTGGCAAAGAGAAAACAGAATAAAGTCAGCCTACCCACTTACCTACCTGATACAATGCTCTGGAAAATGAAATAATATCCTTTCTCTAAAATATCTCTTTCCAGGAACAACTTCCGCATCAAGGAAAGTAAAAAATTTGTGGATCATACGAAATAAGGTCTACTAGGACAAAAGTTTTTCTTGGCACCTGTTCATATTTTTTAATAGCTTATCCTCGTATCTCCCTTTTTTCAATGAAAATAGAATTGTGGCTAATGAGGGCCATTTTTGTTATCCAAAAAATCTTTAAGACTTCAACTATTGCTGCTTTAATACATATGGAAATTTTACGTATGTGAAAAACAGAAGCCGTATTTTATGTGGGTACCCAGATCTGTTCAGTCAGAGAACAAATGTGTGTGTTTTTATATCTTAATAAGCCATCAATACTCAAATCTTGATAAAACTTCAGCTGCTTCTTTTACCAATTCTTAGTACATGTGTATGATAGGAAATCCCAAGAACTCAGTAAATGGAGATATTGTACAAGTACACGGATGAACGATTATATCTGTAGTTTTTTAGGCTAAACACATGACATGCAGCAGATCTTTCAGAAGAAGGCAGAATGTGATTCATAGGTCAGTCTGTGTACTGACTTCTGAACCACTTGTTCCTGTTAAATGACTCAGATGAGATGACTGAAGTATCTTGTAAGTATGGATAGCTGGTCAGCTAGTAATCACACAAAGACAATTCTGCACGTGGTACCAGTATTAGCCAAAGACATTCTAATTCACAAAGCACTTTCTTCTTTATTGAAATATCAGATCTTTACAACATGAAGTGAACTGCAGGTACTTGAGATTCAAAAGATAAGAGGGTCACTCCAAGCACCTCAGTAAGTGGCCAAGCCAGGACCCCAAACATGGGTACTGTGGGTCCACATTTAGTTTTCTATTATTATCATTCTGATACAAATAAAAAGAATTCAGCCCCTTCCTACCCAGTCCCAACTCTCTGAAAAATGATTAAAATTTTTAAGGTCAAATTAAAATTAAATGGAATGTCTCAAGTGAAATTGTCGAGGATAAAAATAAAAGCTTCATTGTCACAGAAATGGCTGTCTAATTTTAATTGTCACAAACAACCGCTGAAGTAGAGTAGCATCTCCCACACGACAGGGGAGGAAACAGCATTACCACGTTTGCTGGCCTGATGCCACTCTGCTCTTCTTGCCAATTCAGGATGAGAATGGTACCTTATCCTCCTTTTATTGTTGTTGTTTAGTCACTAGTTCTGACTCTTTTTTTTTTTTTTTTTAACTTTACAATATTGTATTGGTTTTGCCAAATATCAAAATGAATTCGCCACAGGTATACATGTGTTCCCCATCCTGAACCCTCCTCCCTCCTCCCTCCCCATACCATCCCTCTGGGTCGTCCAGTGCACCAGCCCCAAGCATCCAGTATCGTGCATCGAACCTGGACTGGCGACTCGTTTCATATATGATATTATACATATTTCAATGCCATTCTCCCAAATCATCCCACCCTCTCCCTCTCCCACAGAGTCCAAAAGACAGTTCTATACATCAGTGTCTCTTTTGCTGTCTCGTATACAGGGTTATTGTTACCATCTTTCTAAATTCCATATATATGCATTAGTATACTGTAATGGTGTTTTTCTTTCTGGCTTACTTCACTCTGTATAATAGGCTCCAGTTTCATCCACCTCATTGCTGCTAAGTCACTTCAGTCGTGTCCGACTCTAGCGACCCATGGACTGCAGCCCACCAGGCTCCTTGGGATTTTCCAGGCAAGAGTACTGGAGTGGGGTGCCATTGCCTTCTCCAATCCACCAGAACTGATTCAAATGTATTCTTTTTAATGGCTGAGTAATACTCCATTGTGTATATGTACCATAGCTTTCTTATCCATTCATCTGCTGATGGACATCTAGGTTGCTTCCATGTCCCAGTGCTGTTTATAATAGCCAGGACATGGAAACAACCTAGTTCTGACTCTTTTGCGACCCCATGGACTGTAGCCAGCCAGGCTCCTCTGTCCATGGGATTCTCCTGGCAATAATACTGGAGTGAGTTGCCATTCCCTTCTCCAGGGGATCTTCCTGATACAAGGAATGAACCTGGGTCTCCTGCACTGCAGGCAGATTCTTCGCCACTGAGCCATCAGGGAAGCCCTATCCTTCTTTTACCACAGAGCAAGTCTAGCCAGGTCTGGGATGAACTGCTTTGGAAACCGGCAGAAGGACCTTGTTATATAGGTTGTAAATTTGATTCACACTACATAGATAGCAAAGCCAGCTTTCAGTTTGCCACCCTTGAAAATTCTCCCCCTAATTTTTCTTTAATCGTAGTACAAGTCTTCCATTATACAATTAGAGATGAAAATATGGAGCTAACACCTGTCTGGGGTTAATCTACCTATTTGAGTTCTGACCATTTCTAGTGCCCTTTTGCAACTCTACAACACCCCACAGATTGAAGTGAAGATTAAATGAAATAACCACCAGAATGTCCCTTCTGGTCCAGTGGTTAAGACTCTGCGCTTCCCTAGTGAGAGAACTATGATCCCACATGTCGCCAGGCCAAAAATAAATAAATTAAAATAAAATAATAAAAAAAAAAATGTAGTAGTACATCAAGTGCCTGTTGATGTATTATGATTAGGTTCTCACTGTTTGCTCCTTTCTCTTTCCATTCCACTCAAGTCTCTCTTGCTACTCCTCTCTTGAAAATGTTCTCTAGCACATGGTCTACTCACTGTTAACTAAACTCTATAACTAACACACCTCACAACTTTGCTCATGCTGGTCCATCCGCATCTAATGCTGTCTCCCTGCCCCGGCTTGGAAAATCCAAGTCCTACTTCTAACGCTGTTGCTGACATCCCGTGTTTAGCTTCTCCCATCACCAGCCTCACTTCCTGGCCCCCAACCTCCCTCCATTGATAGCATCCTGACAACAACACATTGTGATATGATATGCTGGTAACAAGTATGCCTATGAAGAAATTGTAAGCCCAATAAATATAGCCTGGATTAAATTTAGGGGAAGGTATCAAACTGATGATGTCCCCTGAAGAGAAAACAAAAACAGAAAAGGAAATGGTGGGAATAAAACCAAGAAACATACATGACCTACTTACACTATTGCCTTGAGCCATGTCTAGAGACATATCTGGGCCTATTTTCATAAATTTCTCTAAATTCCTTGTTTTTATAAGAGCAAAATAGAAGCTGCAGCACAATAAGAAATATGGCCCCTAGTGAGTATTTGTACATAAAAATAGGTTTACTAGGATCCTTTACGTTCTGTGGGCTGCTGAAGAAATAAATTTTCTTTTTTTTTACAAAAAATATTTTTAGGAAGATCACGTGTTTGTTTTGCTTTGTTTCATTTCCTGATGTTTCATCTGTTTGATTTGTTTTAAAGAATTACAAACACAAATACTTCGTTTTTGTGCATCCATTTTGGATTATATTGTCTTGCTTCTTTTTACGTATTGGGATAACTACTGGATATCACAGACACAGAAGTGAGGCAAAAAAAAAAAAAAAAAAAGCTGTTAAAAAACACAACAAGGTCTGAGGCTTAGGGGCTTAGAGCTGTGTTTAAGTGCATGGTTTTGGAACCATGAGTGACCTAAGATGAGTCAAAAGTTGGTTTCAGTTTCTTTCCCTAGCAAGTGATGATAGTATTATCTGCTACAATTACATGCAGTAAGATTGGTAAAATGAAAAGCAAGTGAAATTAAAACACATTGGAACTTTAAAATCCTTAAATGAGATTGTCAACATGTTTTATAATATTTCAGCTCAAAACAAGAGACAGATGAAGCAAGTATGAAAAATCTTGATTATCCAGATAACAGGTATGCAGGTGTTCATTATATCATTTTCTGTACTGTGGTGTATATTAGAAGGTTTGCATAATAAAAATGTGAACTACATATACTACTACATAGGGAATAAAAGCTACAGTTAGCAGTAGAATCTGTACCTATAGTCCCATGATTTGACCTTTTTTTGTTACTATTTCTTAGTATGATATTGAAGTTGTCTTCTTTTAATCTGTTTCCAAAATAACTCAAATGTGTAAATTACTTTCACCATTATATGTGCCTCCATTATCATGACAAGACTGGTACTTTTAAATGTAAATTCTGTGGACATTTTTAAGATTTCAGAAAGTTACAAATTTCAACACAATATTCTGAAAATGTTTCTAAATGATCTCTGCGGGAATAGGGACAAAGGTGAGGGGCATTCCAGTAGTGAAAGTCCAGGCCACTTCTCAGGCTTGCTTTCTTCTCTGTATCACATACCTTTGGGTGATTTTTACATCACTCCTTCTCTCAGCAAGAATCTAAGTAAAATGTAAATAACTACTTTGATCACTGCTCCCCAAAACTAACACATTCAGATCTTATATTTTACTGATGTTGTTAGTCACTATAGGAAATATACAAGATGAAAAGCATAACCTGGAGAAATTACAAATCTTGGGAAATCTTATTTCATGGTCCATGGATTGATTTCTGAGATGAATAAGATCTCCACTGGATGTCTGCCCTCCACTTTCATACCCCAAAGTGTGTTCTTTCTTCTTTCTCCCAAGTTCCAGGCCAGGGTTTCTGCAGATCCCATCCTCCTGGGAAGCCTGAGAGAACCTGATGCCCTTGGTCTCAATGTTTCTTGACATCTCTTAAGGTCTCCAAAGCTAGTGAGCAACTTCGCTGGATCTTTGCCGTTCCAAGCAATATCTCTGATGAAATTTTCAAAGCAGATATTGTAGTTACCTGGATCCTTCTGATATTGCTGGACATTTAACACACAATCTGCCCCAACCCCTTGATTCTATCCAATTTCATCTGTTTAATTAATTTAAAGTTAAGGTGTCTAAATTTAAATTTTAAATATTCAAGTGTCTGAAACATTTTTATTTTTAAACCAGTATGCAATCCAAAATTGAGAATCGAGGATCTCATTAAATATAAATATATAACAAGCTGGCTCATGGATGATATAGAGCAACACCTAAAGCAGATCTGATGTGGGGTGAAGGAAGGACTATGCTATAGGATTTCTGGAACTGGCAAACAATCACTCAGTGACTGAACAGTATGCCCAATCTCTGGTCATTACAAAGTACTAGTTACATTTCAGAGAATGGAAAACATAGGACTAGTTCAGTGGCAAATCCTCAAAAAATAATTGTTATTATTGCAACAAGGACATGGTCCAATACAGGTTTTCAATGCTCCCCCATTTGAGTTTTCATGAACCTCTACCCCATTAAACCTTGGAAGTCAACAGGTCACTTGGAACTAGTTTGGTAATATAGTAATAGACAGTAAAAGTAAGCATTCTACTCTGAGAACCTTCCATTTCTTCTAAATGAATTCCTGAAGGAAGGAAACTAGATATCAGTGGAAAGAAGTGGGGGATTATTTTAAGCCATTTTTTAGCCAGAGAGAATAACAACTTCAATATGCCCTTGGAATACTCACTTGATGTAAACATGGCTAATTCATGTTGACGTTTGGCAAAAAAACAACACAATACTGTAAAATAATGATCCTTCAATTAAAAATAAATTTAATTTTAAAATAATAAAAAAGAAAGTGAAGGCCAGAATACTGTGTCTCCTCACCTGGTTAAATCTACCTTTCTAGAATATAGAGTAATTAAGGTAGCTCCTCTAATAAGAAGAACATGAATTTTGCTTAATTTTCCTTCTTTTGTTTTGTATCTTTGAAAGTGAGGCTCTTTTGCCTACAATTTCAAGACATGGAGCACCGGATACCTCTGTAAATAACATTATGGCTACTATCAGATCAGATCAGATCAGTCACTCAGTCGTGTCCGACTCTTTGCGACCATAGACATGCTGAAAGTCAGATTTTAAGATAGCATAGATTAATCATGAATTTCCACTTGATAATCTGATTAGATAATTCTCAATTCCAGAAATGGTAGCTTTCCCTATTGTTCTTAAAGTCTGTGTTCAGGTATTTGACTGAGATCATGACAAGATCTCAGAAAGCTGACTTGCACGACTACTTGACTGATCCTGGACTAGCCACTGTCACATCAAGCAGGTCGCAATTTCTCCTTACAACTAGAAATAAGTGTCATTAAGATTTCCACAGAAAAAATACAATGCAGAAGTGTAGCTGTATGTTTAGCCTAGAAATTATCCATCAAAACCTAAAAAAAAAAAAAACAAAAAAAACCTACTGAGAACAATATTTGGAAGTCATTAACTAGATGCTTTGTGCACTGCATGCTCAGTCATGTCCAACTCTTGCCGGCCCCAGGCTGCAGCCCACCAAGCTCTTCCCCTGGGATTCTCCAGGCAAGAATACTGGAATGGGTTGCCATTTCCTGCTGCAGGGGAAATTTCTGACTCAGGGATCAAACCTGAGTCTCCTTGGTCTCCTGCATTGGCAGGTGGATTCTTTTCCACTGTGCCACCTGGGAAGCCCAGGTCCTATTAATACACTTCAGTTGTTTCTCTTAAAAATATTTCTGACAATTTTGGATATCTATATATTTCCAACATATTTATTTTCCTATAAAATCTGATACATTTTACTCCCACAAAAGAAAATACATTCTGGCCCTCTATCTAAGGAAACAAGAGTAGAAAGTGATTGTTTCAGGCTTTTTTTCACTCCCCTGAGTTACAAGAAGGGATCAAGACACAACAACATATAAGGCATGCCTCAGGGAAGATCTACAATAATACTGAATGGTTAGCTGTAGATTTGTAAAGCCCATGGCCAGTATCAGATATTTGAGATGAAATTAAACAGAGAATATTTTATTGTCCTTTATTCTGTAAAATACATTAAGCATCTAATATGTGCTAGGCATTCTGCTAGGCTCTGTCACTAAAACAGCTCATTTAACCCTCACAACACACTGTGAATGGTATTAACTCCATCTTACAAGAGGAGCAAAGCAATTCTTCAAGGTGAAATAAGAAACTTGACCTGAATCAGACAGTAGTGGTTTAAGCCTTCAACTCAAACCTCCTGTTATGAAAGCCAGTGTTTTTTTCCTCTCAGAATTGACTGACCATGCAACAATCCAATAGTTCTAGGGTAGATACAAACCAACTGCATACCTACAGAGCAGAAGAAAATATTTGCCATAAATAAATCTAAAACGGATTCATATCACAAATATATAAAGAATTTGTACAAATCAATATGACAAAGAATAAACAATCCAGTTGAAGAATAGATGAAAGATCTAAATAGGTACTTCACAAAAGGGGATGTCCAAATGGCTAACTGGCTTATATAGAAGTATTTATTCGGTAGTCTTCACGGAAATGCAAATTAGAACTATAGTGAAATGTCATCCTACCTGAACCAGAATAGCTGAGGTGAAAATGACTACCTGTGGGTGAGAGCACACAGCAGCGAACAACAGGGCTGGCAGGAGTCCCAGTTGTACAGTCCCTATGGAAAACTGGCAGTGGCCACTAAAAATGAACAGTGCATGCCCTGGGTGTGCGCGCGCTTAGTTGCTTAGTCATATCCAACTCTTTGTGACCCCATGGACAGTAGCCCTCCAGCTTCCTCTGTCCATGGGGACTCTCCGGGCAAGAATACTAGAGTGGGTTGCTGTGCCCTTCTCCAGGGGATCTGCCCAACCCAGGGATTGAACCCGGGTCTCTTGCATTGCAGGTAGATTCTTTACTGTCTGAGCCACCAAGGAAGCCTATGCATGTCCTATAACCCAGCAATTCTACCCCTAGGTGTAAAGCCAGGAAAAATATATACATATGTGTACCAAAATATGTATGTTCAAGTACATTCACAGAAGCACTACTTGTAATAGCCAAAAACTGAAAAATTTCTAAAGGCTCAGAAAGTTTGGTCCATAGTAATAAACAGTGTGAGTTACTAATAACTATCTGTGCACATGTTAATTAGAACATCCCTTCAGTTAATTTATTCTGAATAATTGATCTGCTCCTCATTTATTCTCAAAAGATATAAAATTCATTTCTCTACAATGAAGGTTTATTGTGTCTAAACCTTAATATTCACATAAGTGTGCATATATACTTATATATATGTATAACACATACACATAAATATAGGTATGTGTGTGTATGCGCTTAGTCACTAAGTCATGTCTAACTCTTTGCAATCTCATGGACTGTAGTCCACCAGGCTCCTCTGTCCAGGGAAGAATACTGGAGTGGGGTGCCATTCCCTTCTCCAGGGGATCTTCCTGACCCAGGAATCAAACCCAGGTCTCCAGCACTGCAAGCAGATTCTTTACTGTCTGAGCCACCAGGGAAGCCCAAATATAGGTATGTGTGTAATCAAATATATGTGTATGTATGTATACAAACAACTGAAACAGTGAGAAGAAAAAAACTCTTTCTATATTGTGCAACAAAATTTTGTGCAAAAAAATTAACTCAAAAAGTGACATTTTATATAATAAAGATTTTTTAAATAACAGTATTTTTAAATAAAGAGGACTACTGATGATATTTTAAAATAAAGGAGCAGTTATTTCAGATTAGAATTTTTACATTTGATATATAAGCTGAAAAAATGTTTTTAGAAGTTCCTTTTTTTGATGATTCCACCAAATAGTGGAAGAAAATGTTTTGTGTAATTTCTTCTTTTAAAAGTGAAAAGAGCAGTTTGATTATTTTTGCTCTGAGAAGGTTTGGATAGACCATGTATTCATTATTACCTTGATAATGTTACATTTTGGCAACCAAAATGCTAGGCACTTCTTTTTTTTTTTTTTTTTTTCATTGACTTGCAGTTGCTTTACAATTCTGTGTTAGCTTCTGCTGTTCAATAAAGAGAATCAGCTATTTGTATACATATATTCCCTCCTCTTGAGCCTCCCTTCCACACCCCCACTTCCCATCCCAACCATCTAGGTCATCAGAGAGCACCGAGCTGAGCTCCCTATACTATACAGCAGGTTCCCACTAGCTGTGTTTTACGAATGGCAGTGCTGCCTCTGCTGCTGCTGCTAAGTCGCTTCAGTCATGTCTGACTCTGTGCAACCCCATAGACGGCAGCCCACCAGACTCCCCTGTCCCTGGGATTCTCCAGGCAGGAACACTGGAGTGGGTTGCCATTTCCTTCTCCAGTGCATGAAAGTGAAAAGTGAAAGCGAAGTCACTCAGTCGTGTCCGACCCTTAGCGACCCCATTAGCGACCCCATGGACTGCAGCCTACCAGGCGCCTCCATCCATGGGATTTTCCAGGCAAGAGACTGGTGTGGGGCGCCATTGCCTTCTCCGAATGGCAGTGCAGGGTACATCAATCCCAATTTCCCAGTTCATCCCAAACCCCTGCCCCACCCGCATGTCCACATGTCCGTTCCCTACATCTGCATTTCTATTCCTGCCACTTCTTGTTAAAAGCTGTTTTCATAATTACATGTGTGGACTAGTCTACCTATATCTTCATTACCTCAGATTTAGTTAATCTTAGCTTGACTGGGGTGTCAGGGAAGGTGATTCTTAGTTCAGAATACTAAACAAGTTAAGAATGTATTACCTCCCATATATTCCAATGAGCATTGGACATAAATATTTTAACACTACTTCCAAGTGACTGAAAGTCTAAGGTTTGTGAATAAATTATAAATCTTAATTAATCTCTCTAGCCTGGGTTTATAGTGTAGTGTAACAGAAGGAATACTAACCTAAGAGTCAGAAACCTGGTTTCTAATCCTAGTCTCTTGGAAGATAGCAGGTCTCCTGAGCAGTATAATTCTGTTCTATCAATTCAGCATCAATCAGACAAGGTCAAGTCTTGGATTCCCTTGAGTCTTTCATTAGGATAGGTCTGGAAGCTCTAAGACTTCTACTCACCTAACTCAGTGAATTAACCTTTCGTGCTGTCAAACACACGTGATGCTGTGACCTAAAATCGCTGACCGGTTGCCACTTGTAGGTTACTACACCTGGTGAGGTCTATTCACCAGCTGAGTTTACCTTTGGCTCTGTGTGTTTCCAAGTCTGTTTATGAAAGTTTTATATATAATTGTAATTAGGTAATTGAATCATGTAGTACACAAACAGATAACATGAGAATATAAAGAAAACAACTGTTTCTATGACTAAGTTGAAAAATCTGAAGAAGATTGGTAAAGTGAGTCTCAAGAAAAATTGCCTTTGAATTAGGTGTGTCAACGCAACTGTAAAATAGTTTTTAAAATATAAAAACATCCTACACTCAGCCTTGCTTCTATTTTTTTAATTTAAATTTATTTTAATTGGAGGCTAATTACTTTACAATATTGTATTGGTTTTGCCATACATCAACATGAATCCGCCATGGGTGTACATGTGTTCCCCATCCTGAACCTCCCCCCCCCCCCCCCATACCATCCCTCTGGGTCATCCCAGTGCACCAGCCCCAAGCTTCCTGTATCCTGCATCGAACCTGGACTGGCGATTCGTTTCTTATATGATATTATACATATTTCAATGCCATTCTCCCAAATCATCCCACCCTCTCCCTCTCCCACAGAGTCCAAAAGACTGTTCTATACATCTGTGTCTCTTTTGCTGTCTCGCATACAGGGTTATCGTTACCATCTTTCTAAATTCCATATATATGCATTAGTATACTGTATTGGTGTTTTTCTTTCTGGCTTACTTCACTCTGTGTAATAGGCTCCAGTTTCACCCACCTCATTAGAACTGATTCAAATGTATTCTTTTTAATGGCTGAGTAATACTCCATTGTGTATATGTAC
The DNA here is from genome assembly GCF_019923935.1 of Bubalus bubalis. Taxonomy (NCBI): domain Eukaryota; kingdom Metazoa; phylum Chordata; class Mammalia; order Artiodactyla; family Bovidae; genus Bubalus; species Bubalus bubalis. Next base: position 39,765,949 of record NC_059169.1, on the reverse strand, counting down.
CACTGCTTTCTTATCCATTCATCTGCTGATGGACATCTAGGTTGCTTCCATGTCCTGGCTATTATAAACAGTGCTGCGATGAACATTGGGGTACACATGTCTCTTTCAATTCTGGTTTCTATTTTTAGGTTCTTACTATGTTTAGAGTCTGAAACATGAGCTTGTAGGTGATGTATTAGGAGATGGCTAATGCACAAACAGGCGCGTCCCTGGTAACTCAGTGGTAGAGAACCTGCCTGCCAGTGCAGGAGACACAGGTCCAATCCCTGGGTCAGGGAGATCCCCTGTAGAAGGAAATGGCAACCTACTCCAGTATTTTTGCCTGGGAAATCCCATGGACAGCTACAGGCTACAGTAGACCCCTAGCAGGCTACAGTCCATGGGGTCACAAGAGTTGGACACAATTTAGTGACTAAACAACAACAATGCACAAACGTGGCAGAATGTTAATCAGAAGTATAATCAAAGAAAAGGCATTTTCCAACATGGAACAACTGGGGCAACAATGGTATTATTCGTATTAGGTTAAAATCAAAGTTGAAGGTGTGTGTTGTAGGTCAGTTACTCTGGAAATAGACTGAGACAGATTTTCACATGAGGAGTTTATTAGGGATCACTTGAATGAGCTACAGTAATGCAGTAAGAGAAGAACAAGACTGTAAAAGAAGAAGCTAAAATGCAATGTGGTTGCAACAGAAGTCTCAGAGTTGGGTAGAGGTGGCAGTAATGGGGCCATGTATACTCCCCCGGCCTTGCACATTCACAGCTATTGGATGAGAGTCATCCCTTGGGGAAGAGGTGTAACCTGGGCAAGGCGGCCTCATCTCCCTTGGATTGAGAGTAAATGTCAGGGAGGAACTCAGCTGTGAGCCATCAGCAGCCTACACCTCCAGAAATAAAGTAGGAAAATGAGCACTTTGATCCCAAAGCAGGAGTTCATCAATATACAATTGAAAGGATATTTGAAAAGAGCTTAGATACCAAGAAAATAGACTCAATGAGCTATACAATGAATAACTTAAATTGCATCTATATAAACATTTCTGAGCATTATTAGTTGAGGAGCAACTCTAGTTAACTTTTTGTTGTTGTTTTAGACGCTAAGTCAATGTCTGACTCTTTTGCAACCCCTTGGACTATAGTCCGCAAGAATACTGTCCATGGGATTCTCAAGCAAGAATACTAGAGTGGGTTGCCATTTCCTATTCCAGAGGATTTTCCTGATCCAGGATCAAACCTGTGTCTCCTGCATTGGCTTTTACCACTGAGTCACCTGGGAAACCCACAGCCAGCTACAGTTCAGTAAAATGGTGTCACCATTTATCCTGATGCACAAGCCAAAGTTGTATTAGTTCTTCATTCTGCATTTTCTCTTAACTCCCATATATTTAATATAATTTATTACCCATGATGAATTGATGTTATCAAACTAAATCTTAAATAAACCCACTTCCCTCCAGGTTCTCTGCTAACTATTGTCATTTTCTAGTCAAAACTTTTACAACTGTTGACAAGGTTTCAGCTCCCACTCTTGCTAGTTTTCACTATATTTCTATACTCAGGGCCAGAATCATCTTAAAACATAAATCAGATTTGATCATGTCACATTTCTGATAAAACCTTTAAGGAATGATACTTGGGATAAAAGCTGACCTTCTTTCTCATGCCTCAAAGATCCTGCATGTCATGGCCTTGTCAACCTCAGCAGCATCACTTAATCCCTTTCTCTTACCTGCTCATGATTCCATCCACACGGGCTTACTCTGAGGTTTGCAATACAGCAGGCTCCTGTCAGCCTCATGGTTTTTGTACAGAGTCATTTTCTACACAGAACACTCTTTACCCACTCTTTGGATGACCTAGTCCTCCTCATCCTTCAGTTCTCAACTGAAATTTTGCTTCCCTGGGGAAGACTTCCTTGACCACAATAGAAAAAGTAAACTTGCGCCTTCTTAATTGCAGGTCATTGTTTTTGTCCTTCATAACACTTATCACAAGTTATAAATAGTTCATGTTAGTTGGTTTAGTCTTGTATACATTCATTATTTATTTTTACCTTTCCGACTAAAACAGGAGCTACATGAACATAAGGTGTATATCGTCTGTATATAAGAAAGCAAAGAGCAATGAGTAAATATCTGTTGAATGAATTAATGAATAAATGAAGGGTAGAATTATTAGATCTTTGGGCTGCTCTTAATTTATACAAAACGTGATCCCTTCGCAAAGGCATTTCTTCCCTCTGAAAATCTCAACTTTTGAAATTTTCTCACACCCATGACAAGAAAAAAAGTATAACTATACCAAATCTCCAAAAATAATTTTCTAAAATCAGAATAAGGTGGGGGTGGGCAGAGAGAAAAGGAATCTAAAAGAACAATACTCAGGTTCCTTATAACAACTTGCAAGATAATCCATGTTCTGCTCTTAAAATCTAATTACCACCATGTCTACAGGCCTATTTGATAACAGCTAAGTTAAAAGACACAGACAGCAAATTAGCATGTAGACAGCTGAGGCAGTAGCATAAAATTGGTAGACTTTCCAATATTGCTATCTTTTTACTCTGTTCTTGGGAGAAACACGTAAAAGGAAAACTTTTATGTTTGTTTGAGTTAGGGTTCTCTGGAGAAACAGAACCAACAGGCTATAGAGAGAGATATGTGTAAAAGAATATCTGTTCTAGGAATTGGCTCATGTCATTATGGAATTCACAAAAGAATTCCCACAATCTGCCTTATGCAATTTGGAAAACCAGAAGCACCGTTAGTCTGAGGCCTGAGAACTGAGGGAGCTGATGGTGTAAATCCTAGTCTGAGTCTGAAAACCTGAGAACCAGGAACAGTGATATCTGGGCGCAGGAGAAGATGGCTGCCTCAGCACTAGTAGAGTGAGTAAATTTGCACTTTCTCCACCTTTTCCTTATTCAGACCTTTGACAGATTGAAGGATGCCCACCCATATCAGGGAGGGTATATCTTCACTCAGTCTACTAATTCAAATGCTAATCACTTCCAGAAACAACTTCACAGACACACTCAGAAAAAAATGTTTCCAGAGCTATCTGGGCATCCTTTAACCTAGTCAAGTTGACACATAAAATTAACCATCACAATATTCATATACACATATCAATAACTTTATAGTAAGCTGCATTTTGAAAAGACATTGCTTCCTTAACCCTTAGGTATACCAGACATCACTTTCAGGACTTTGTTAATATGATCTGTCTTCTCTGATTTTGCTCCTACTGTTTCTGAGCGTGTATCATAGTTGGCTTTCTCAGTTCCATAAGATTTTCTCTTTGAATACTGTTTAAATTCACCATCATCCAACTTTTTACTAAATTTTCCTGGCTTTGTCTTTTTCATGCTTCTTAAAATTAAAGTGTGTAGTACCCATTTTATATCCAGCTTGACAGCTTAAGAAAATTACTTTCAAGGAGTTCATGGACTCTTTTGGAATACTTGGACCATACAAGGAGCACTCTATTTCATAAACTTAAAGGGTTATATCCAAGAGGATTAATTACATACGCTCAGTGTGAAAAGTAATTGGAAAACCTCTTCATCTCCATTTCTTGATCGTGTATTTTCTCTTTCTCTGATAATGAAGAATTGTGAAATATTACTATCACCACAATTGCTGGTTGATGGTTATTTTATTTACAAATTCCTTCTTCAACACTAATGAGTGTGCAATAGCTCTTCAAAATGATCCTGTTTATTTATAGTTTATTGTGAAGTGTTAAATCCTTCCTAACCTGACACCTCTGGGACATACATTATTGCTCCAGCTGTATTTACTTTCAAAAATGAGATTTAGGATGAATTACTGATCTACTCTCTCCAATGAAGTACATTCATCTACTGAAATTTCATTCACCCTAAATGACAAAGTGGTTGGGTTTTTGCTGCCTAAAGAATGGTCTTTTAAAACACTAGATAACATTAATGATTGACATTTAAAAGGTGCTCATTCCGATAGCTTTTGCAATTTCCAAATTTGGGGATTTAATTCATTTCATAGAAAGTACACTGAGAAAAATAAAACCTCACTAAGAAATAGATGTTAGTCAATTAGGCTTACTTTCTAACTAAATTTTTCTCTGTATTTGTCCCCAAAGACCTGCAAGTCACAAAAGTGTGAGAAATGTCACTCATACATATATCTATGTCACAGTAAGATATTTAAATATGTTTGGTGGTTTCCTCTATAATAGATATTAACATTTAAAAATTTTTGCTTATTCTTTGTAATGACAATTTCAAAGAATTCAAAGTGGACTTTTAAGAAAAGATTTTGCTACAGAAATTTTTATTGCCACTTGAAATATTGAAAAATCCATAATATCAAAGGAACTCAGCTAAATAAATTATAATACATCCATGGAATGGAATATTATGTTGTCATTAAAAAGATGCTTTAAGATCATATGTAACTAAATGTATACTTTGTAATAAAATGTTTATGTATTCAGCAAATGTTTACTGAGCCCTCATTATGTTCCAGACACTGTGCTGGAACCTCAATAGTGACAAAGACAGACACAGTCACTGACCTTTGATAAGAGAAAAAAAAAAGCATATGTTTGACAAAATCCAATTTATTTTTCATAGGACTTCCCTGTAGCTCAATAGTAAAGAATCTGCCTGTGATACAGGAGACCAGGGTTTGATCCCTGGGCTGAGACGTTCCTCTGGAGAAGGGAATGGCAATCCACTCAAGTATTCTTGCCTGGAGAATTCCATGGACAGAGAAGCCCGGTGGGCTACAGTCCATGGGGTTGCAAAGAGTCGGACACAACTAAGCGACTAATACACACACAATTTATTCTTATTTTAAATATATACACACATAAAAACACTGGTGAACACAATACTTATTCTATTGAAAGGTTGTTGTTGAATCACACGAAGACACCGGGATCCTTGGCCCCCGGAGAAGAATTCAATCCGGGGCCAGAGACGAGGCTTGATCGCTCAGACCTTTTGTGTAATAAAGTTTTATTAAAGTATAAAGGAGATAGAGAAAGCTTCTGACATAGGCATCAGAAGGGGGCAGAAAGAGTACCCGCTTGCTAGTGTTAACAGTGAGGTTATATAATCCAAAGAATGTCTGGAGGTTGTAAAGACCTCATCAGACCTACTCCCATAATTTACATTTTAAGATAACACTGTCCTCAGGCAAGATACATCCTTGTAAAGACCAGGTCTACTCCCATAATTAACATTTTAAGATAACAGAAGGTTTAATCCAAAGACTGTCCTTAGGCAGGATACATTATTGTTATATAATCCTAAGGAATGTGGAGAAAGAAAAAAAGTTTGTCCTTTCTTCCTCCTTGAGAATTCCAAACCCCTCTCTCCTTGGGGACCCCTAGACTCCTTATCAACCTGCCTAGGAAATGACTCTCTCACTATGATGATAGAACTGCAAAAAATTTTAATTTTGTTCCTTTTGATACATTTACTAAAATAGTGATGGTTTATTTTTACTAAAAGGAAACCATTTTGAAAATAATTTTTCAGCAAAATGTTGCAAGTCCTCATATCCCACCCTTCAGTATTACTCAAGAATATAAAAGCTGTACCTGATACATAAGCAGATGCTAAGACATCCCCAGAATCTAAAGGTACAATGATATTATAAAGAAGAGTTTCTAGACAGCCAACTACTTTCACAGAGAACTTATATGCAAAGTGCTATGCAAATGCTATAATCCACTTTTGGGGCTGTTTTTCTTTTAAGAAACTGCTTTCAGTATGAAGCAAAATTCATGAGATATTTCAGGATCATAACTTAAGCTGAATGGCAGCACAGTTATTTTAATTACTATCTTCTAATAATCAATATGCTTGCTCTCACCCTACAAAATATTTGGCCACCAACCAATGTGACTTCAGAGTGAGTTGATTTTCACAGTATCTTGTCAACTGCACCTTGTCATTTATTGTGAGGTTTGGAGTTTTTTCCTCTATTAAATCCAAGGTGAACTCAAATGAATAAAATAATGTAAATTAAAGAGCTTGGATGTTTAGTAAAACCTAAGGGAGATTATATTCATTCTGTTCCACAACACTGTGATGAAGACAAGACTTTCTCCCCAGTGCTCACTTTGCGTGTTAAATGCTTTAATCATTTTGTGCATAAGAGCCTTCCTTCATTATTATTGCAATGTCAGGAAGGTCTAAGGTTGTGTTTCTTATACAAAATGATAAGAGAAACCTGCATTTAGAAAGTCATTTGTATTCAGTTGTCTCCAAAATTTTATATGCAATTTTTGATTGCTCCTGTCTGTTTGTTCATCATGATCTCCTTCTACCTGACAAATTAAATGAGGTCAAAGTTTTATGAACTGAGTGACTATATTAGATTTTCAACTATTGGGACTCGATGGGTATGTTTGAATGTGTACAGAAGGTTGGGAAAAATATACTTGGCTGTTTGATCTTTATGTTTTTTTGTGTATATTCTATTTGTGTTCCTGGGAGAATCTATTCAGTTTTCCCTTTAGTAAAGGTTATTGTTGAAAGTTTTGTTTGTTTAAATCAGTTTTGGAGACACGATAGCTTAAAAAACCTTGAAGCCATATTGAGTCTGGCTTTAATCCTAGTTTTTTATTTTGGGCAAGTTATTTAATCTAGGGCTAGTTTTCTCATGGCTACTAAGGGGAACTAATATCTATTTCACAAGCTGACCGTTTGGAACAAATGAGATTATGCATGAAGGGCCTGCACACGTGCATGCGTGTTCAGTCACTTCAGTCATATCTGAGTCTTTGCAACCCTATGGACTGTAGCCCGCCAGGCTCCTCTGTCCATGGAATTCTCCAGGCAAGAATACTGGAGTGGGTTACCATGGCCTCCTCCAGGGGATCTTCCTGACCCAGGGATTGAGCCGGCATCTCCTGCACTGCAGGGGAATTGTTTACTGCTGAGCCACCAGTGAGAGTCATTTCCTAGGCAGGTTGATAAGGAGTCTAGGGGTCCCCAAGGAGAGAGGGGTCTGGAATTCTCAAGGAGGAAGAAAGGACAAACTTTTTTTTATCCTTCTCTACATTCCTTAGGATTATATAACAATAATGTACCTGGTGGCCGGGAGGACCAACCCCACGTCAATGGAGCCGTGGCTGTGCAGGTGCAGGAGGGCCTAGAGGAGCTATCCCATGTTGAAGGTCAGGAAGGGCAGCGGTGAGGAGATACCCCTCGTCCAAGGTAAGGAGCAATGGCTGCGCTTTGCTGGACCAGCCGTGAAGAGATACCCCACGCCCAAGGTAAGAGAAACCCAAGTAAGACGGTAGGTGTTGCAAGAGGGCATCAGAGGGCAGACACACTGAAACCATACTCACAGAAAACTAGTCAATCTAATCACACTAGGACCACAGCCTTGTCTAACTCAATGAAACTAAGCCATGCCTGTGGGGCAACCCAAGATGGGCAGGTCATGGGGGAGAGATCTGACAGAATGTGGTCCACTGGAGAAGGGAATGGCAAACCACTTCAGTGTTCTTGCCTTGAGAACCCCATGAACAGTATGAAAAGGCAAAATGATAGGATACTGAAAGAGGAACTCCCCAGGTCAGTAGGTGCCCAATATGCTACTGGAGATTAGTGGAGAAATAACTTCAGAAAGAATGAAGGGATGGAGCCAAAGCAAAAAGAATACCCAGCTGTGGATGTGACTGGTGATAGAAGCAAGGTCTGATGCTGTAAAGAGCAATATTGCATAGGAACCTGGAATGTCAGGTCCATGAATCAAGGCAAATTGGAAGTGGTCAAACAAGAGATGGCAAGAGTGAATGTCGACATTCTAGGAATCAGCGAACTGAAATGGTCTGGAATGGGTGAATTTAAATCAGAAGACCATTATATCTACTACCGTGGGCAGGAATCCCTCAGAAGAAATGGAGTAGCCATCATGGTCAACAAGAGTCTGAAATGCAGTACTTGGATGCAATCTCAAAAACGACAGAATGATCTCTGTTCGTTTCCAAGGCAAACCATTCAATATCACAGTAATCCAAGTCTATGCCCCAACCAGTAATGCTGAAGAAGCTGAAGTTGAACGATTCTATGAAGACCTACAAGACCTTTTAGAACTAACACCCAAAAAAGATGTCCTTTTCATTATAGGGGACTGGAATGCAAAAGTAGGAAGTCAAGAAACACCTGGAGTAACAGGCAAATTTGGCCTTGGAATATGGAATGAAGCAGGGCAAAGACTAATAGAGTTTTGCCAAGAAAATGCACTGGTCATAACAAACACCCTCTTCCAACAACACAAGAGAAGACTCTACACATGGACATCACCAGATGGTCAACTCCGAAATCAGATTGATTATATTCTTTGCAGCCAAAGACGGAGAAGTTCTATCCAGTCAGGAAAAACAAGACTGGGAGCTGACTGTGGCTCAGACCATGAACTCCTTATTGCCAAATTCAGACTGAAATTGAAGAAAGTAGGGAAAACCACCAGACCATTCAGGTATGACCTAAATCAAATCCCTTATGATTATACAGTGGAAGTGGGAAATAGATTTAAGGACCTAGATCTGAGAGATAGAGTGCCTGATGAACTATGGAATAAGGTTCGTGACATTGTACAGGAGACAGGGATCAAGACCATTCCCATGGAAAAGCAAAATGGCTGTCTGGGGAGGCCTTACAAATAGCTGTGAAAAGAAGAGAAGAGAAAAGCAAAGGAGAAAAGGAAAGATATAAACATCTGAATGCAGAGTTCCAAAGAATAGCAAGAAGAGATAAGAAAGCCTTTTTCAGCGATCAATGCAAAGAAATAGAGGAAAACAACAGAATGGGAAAGACTAGGGATCTCTTCAAGAAAATCAGAGATACCAAAGGAATATTTCATGCAAAGATGGGCTCAATAAAGGACAGAAATGGTATGGACCTAACAGAAGCAGAAGATATTAAGAAGAGGTGGCAAGAATACACAGAACAACTGTACAAAAAAGATCTTCATGACCCAGATAATCACGATGGTGTGATCACTGACCTAGAGCCAGACATCCTGGAATGTGAAGTCAAGTGGGCCTTAGAAGGCATCACTACGAACAAAGCTAGTGGAGGTGATGGAATTCCAGTTGAGCTATTCCAAATCCTGGAAGATGATGCTGTGAAAATGCTGCACTCAAGATGCCAGCAAATTTGGAAAACTCAGCAGTGGCCACAGGACTGGGAAAGGTCAGCTTTCATTCCAATCCCAAAGAAAGGCAATGCCAAAGAATGCTCAAACTACCACACAATTGCACTCATCTCACACACTAGTAAAGAAATGCTCAAAATTCTCCATGCCAGGCTTCAGCAATATGTGAACCTTGAACTTCCTGATGTTCAAGCTGGTTTTAGAAAAGGCAGAGGAACTAGAGATCAAATTGCCAACATCCGCTGGACCATGGAAAAAGCAAGAGAGTTCCAGAAAAACATCTATTTCTGCTTTATTGACTATGCCAAAGCCTTTGACTGTGTGGATCACAATAAACTGTGGAAAATTCTTCAAGAGATGGGAATACCAGACCACCTGATCTGCCTCTTGAGAAATTTGTGTGCAGGTCAGGAAGCAACAGTTAGAACTGGACATGGAACAACAGACTGGTTCCAAATAGGAAAAGGAGTTTGTCAAGGCTGTATATTGTCACCCTGCTTATTTAACTTATATGCAGGGTACATCATGAGAAACGCTGGACTGGAAGAAATACAAGCTGGAATCAAGATTGCCTGGAGAAATATCAATAACCTCAGATATGCAGATGACACCACCCTTATGGCAGAAAGTGAAGAGGAACTAAAAAGCCTCTTGATGAAGGTGAAAGTGGAGTGTGAAAAAGTAGGCTTAAAGCTCAACATTCAGAAAACGAAGATCATGGCATCAGGTCCCATCACTTCATGGGAAATAGATGGGGAAACAGTGTCAGACTTTCTTTTTCTGGGCTCCAAAATCACTGCAGATGGTGACTGCAGCCATGAAATTAAAAGGTGCTTACTCCTTGGAAGGAAAGTTATGACCAACCTAGATAGCATATTGAAAAGCAGGGACATTACTTTGCCAACAAAGGTCCATCTAGTCAAGGCTATGGTTTTTCCTGTGGTCTTGTATGGATGTGAGAATTGGACTGTGAAGAAGGCTGAGCACCGACGAATGGATGCTTTTGAACTGTGGTGTTGGAGAAGACTCTTGAGAGTCCCTTGGACTGCAAGGAGATCCAACCAGTCCATTCTGAAGGAGATCAGCCCTGGGATTTCTTTGGAAGGAATGATGCTAAAGCTGAAACTCCAGTACTTTGGCCACCTCATGCGAAAAGTGGACTCATTGGAAAAGACTCTGATGCTGGGAGGGATTGGGGGCAGGAGGAGAAGGGGACGACAGAGGATGAGATGGCTGGATGGCATCACTGACTCGATGGACGTGAGTCTGAGTGAACTCCGGGAATTGGTGATGGACAGGGAGGCCTGGTGTGCTGCGATTCATGGGGTTGCAAAGAGTCACAAAGACACGATTCATGGGGTTGCAAATACAGGACTGAGCGACTGATCTGATCTGAATGTATCCTGCCTGAGGCAGTCTCTGGATTAAAGACAGTCTCTGGATTAAACCTTCTGTTATCTTAAAATGTAAATTATGGGTGTAGACCTGGTCTTTACAAGGATGTATCCTGCCTGAGAACAGTCTCTGGATTGAATCTTCTGGCTAATTCTGTTATCTTAAAATGTAAATTATGGGAGTAGGTCTGGTGAGGTCTTTATAACCTCCAGACATTTGGATTCATTGGACAGTATATAACTTCATTGCTAACACTAGCAAGTGGGTACTCTTTCTGCCCCCTTCTGATGCCTATGTCAGAAGCTTTCTCTATCTCCTTTATACTTTAATAAAACTTTATTACACAAAAGGTCTGAGCGATCAAGCCTCGTCTCTGGCCCCGGATTGAATTCTTCTCCTCCGGGGGCCAAGAATCCCGGTGTCTTCGCGTGATTCAACAACAACCTTTCACCAGGAAAGCCACATGAGGGGCCTGTTGCCTAATAAATGGTGGCTATTGACAGCATCACCTGTTGCTTAGTGCAGACTTACACTAGGAATGTTCTGTAAATGAGGACAGTGACTGATAGTATATGTCCACTCTCAAGGATGACATGACGGCACTGAATCTGACTTTCTTCCTAAAACATTACAAAAGTACAGTATCAAGAGAGAAAACATAAAGGTAGTTATCCCAGCCAATACTTTCTTTGAAGGTAACAAATGATTTCTGGTGACCATTTTCTATGATCCTGAATGCCAACCAATAATTAAAAGCACAGGGTCCAGCCAACCCGTTTCATCTCCTCACCCACTGTGACTCCCATTCTGTCCACAGGTGGAGGATTAGCAAACACAAAACAGAAATTTTTGATATTTCTTCCAGTGATGAGCATGTATGCTTTTGGAATAAGAAGTTATTAAAATTAAAATAAATATTCATGAGAGTAAAAATAAAACTAGAGTGAGGAGAGGCTCAGAGCCCTAGCTGTACAAGCTGTTTCACAAGCAAAGAATCAAATACTAATCAAACAACAATAACGACTGCCAATTTAATGTAACACTTACGACATGTTAGCTATGTTGGCTGTACTCACATCCTTACTTAGATTATCTTGGTTAACTTTCACCATAACTACTATGAGCTAGTGGTTATTATAATATTATGCCTATGCTACATATGGAAAAACAGAACTTGAGAAGTTAAGTAGACATGCTAGTCACAGAATCAGACCCTGCATAAATTGAGATCTGAAATCAGACAGTTTCAATGGAGAGTCCCTCTCTCCTCCATGTGGTCCCTCAGCTGTCTGGACTTAGCCAATATATTAGGGAAGAAGTATTCAAATTAAGAAACTTTCTGAATATCAGACTCAAAGGAGCATGACAGATCCCATCCTTTCCCCATCCCATCCACAAAGATGAGAATCCTAAGATCAAGTCCCATCGAGGGCCATCTCAGGACCTTCAATCAGTAATAACTTGCAAATAAGGGAACTCAGTATTGATAACTTACTCTGGATATTCTGTTATTCAAGTGCTTTGCTGTCTTAGGTCCTTTATTACTCACCACAAATCTATGAGATGGGAATTATTAGTATCATCATTGGAGAAAACTAAGATTTAGAAAGACTGAGAACCTTGCCCAAGGTCATATAGTTAATGACTGCAGGTGTGTTAGTCACTCAGTCCTGTCCGACTCTTGGCAAACCCCATGGACTGTAGGCTGCCAGGCCCCTCAATCCATGGAATTCTCCAGGCAAGAGCACCAGTCCAGTTCAGTTCAGTCACTGAGTCGTGTCCAACTCTTCTCGACCCCATGAATCGCAGCACACCAGGCCTCCCTGTCCATCACCAACTCCCGGAGTTCACTCAGACTCATGTCCATTGAGTCAGTGATGCCATCCAGCCATCTCATCCTCTGTCGTCCCCTTCTCCTCCTGCCCCCAATCCCTCCCAGCATCAGAGTCTTTTCCAAAGAGTCAACTCTTCGCATGAGGTGGCCAAAGTACTGGAGTTTCAGCTTCAGCATCATTCCTTCCAAAGAAATCCCAGGGCTGATCTTCTTCAGAATGGACTGGTTGGATCTCCTTGCAGTCCAAGGGTCTCTCAAGAGTCTTCTCCAACACCACAGTTCAAAAGCATCAATTCTTCGGTGCTCAGCCTTCTTCACAGTCCAACTCTCACATTCATACATGACCACAGGAAAAACCATAGCCTTGACTAGACAGACCTTTGTTGGCAAAGTAATGTCTCTGCTTTTCAATATGCTATCTAGGTAGGTCATAACTTTCCTTCCAAGGAGTAAGCACCTTTTAATTTCATGGCTGCAGTCACCATCTGCAGTGATTTCAGAGCCCAAAAAAATAAAGTCTGACACTATTTCCACTGTTTCCCCATCTATTTCCCATGAAGTGATGGGACAGGATGCCATGATCTTTGCTTTCTGAATGTTGAGCTTTAAGCCAACTTTTTCACTCTCCACTTTCACTTTCATCAAGAGGCCTTTTAGTTCCTCTTCAGTTTCTGCCATAAGGGTGGTGTCGTCTGAATATCTGAGGTAATTGATATTTCTCCCGGCAATCTTGATTCCAGCTTGTGTTTCTTCCAGTCCAGTGTTTCTCATGATGTACTCTGCATAGAAGTTAAATAAGCAGGGTGACAATATACAGCCTTGAAGTACTCCTTTTCCTATTTTGAGCCAGTCTGTTGTTCCATGTCATTCTAACTATTGCTTCCTGACCTGCATACAGGTTTCTCAAGAGGCAGGTCACGTGGTCTGGTATTCCCATCTCTTTCCATATTCCACATGGACATCACCAGATGGTCAACACTGAAATCAGATTGATTATATTCTTGCAGCCAAAGGTGGAGAAGCTCTATACAGTCAACCAAAACAAGACCAGGAGCTGACTGTGGCTCAGATCATGAACTCCTTATTGCCAAATTCAGACTGAAATTGAAGAAAGTAGGGAAAACCACTAGACCATTCAGGTATGACCTAAATCAAATCCCTTATGATTATACAGTGGAAGTGAGAAATAGATTTAAGGGCCTAGATCTGATACATAGAATGCCTGATGAACTATGGAATGAGGTTCATGACATTGTACAGGAGACAGGGATCAAGACCATCCCCAGGGAAAAGAAATGCAAAAAAGCAAAATGGCTGTCTGGGGAGGCCTTACAAATAGCTGTGAAAAGAAGAGAAGCAAAAAGCAAAGGAGAAAAGGAAAGATATAAGCATCTGAATCAGATCAGTCACTCAGTCGTGTCCGACTCTTTGCAACCCCATGAATCGCAGCACGCCAGGCCTTCCTGTCCATCACCAACTCCCGGAGTTCACTCAGACTCATGTCCATCGAGTCAGTGATGCCATCCAGCCCTCTCATCCTCTGTCGTCCCCTTCTCCTCCTGCCCCCAATCCCTCCCAGCATCAGAGTCTTTTCCAATGAGTCCACTCTTCGCATGAGGTGGCCAAAGTACTGGAGTTTCAGTTTTAGCATCATTCCGTCCAAAGAAATCCCAGGGCTGATCTCCTTCAGAATGGACTGGTTGAATCTCCTTGCAGCCCAGGGACTGCATCTGAATGCAGAGTTCCAAAGAATAGCAAGAAGGGATAAGAAAGCCTTCCTCTGTGATCAATGCAAAGAAATAGAGGAAAACAACAGAATGGGAAAGACTAGAGATCTCTTCAAGAAAATTAGAGATACCAAGGGAACATTTCATGCAAAGATGGGCTCGATAAAGGACAGAAATGGTATGGACCTAACAGAAGCAGAAGATATTAAGAAAAGGTGGCAAGAATACACAGAAGAACTGTGCAAAACAGGTCTTACGACCCAGATAATCACGATGGTGTGATCACTGACCTAGAGCCAGACATCCTGGAATGTGTAGTCAAGTGGGCCTTAGAAAGCATCACTAAGAAACAAAGATAGTGGAGGTGATGGAATTCCAGTTGAGCTATTTCAAATCCTGAAAGATGATGCTGTGAAAATGCTGCACTCAATATGCCAGCAAATTTGGAAAACTCAGCAGTGGCCACAGGACTGGAAAAGGTCTGTTTTCATTCCAATCCCAAAGAAAGGCAATGGCAAAGAATGCTCAAACTACTGCACAATTGCACTCATCTCACACGCTAGTAAAGAAATGCTCAAAATTCTCCAAGCCAGGCTTCAGCAATATGTGAACCATGAACTTCCTGATGTTCAAGCTGGTTTTAGAAAAGGCAGAGGAACCAGAGATCAAATTGCCAACATCCACTGGATCATGGAGAAAAGAGTACCAGAGTGTTTTGCTATTCCCTTCTCCAGAGGATCTTCCCAACCCAGAGATCAAACCTGGGTCTCCTGCATTGCAGGCAGATTCTTTGCCATCTGAGCCACCAGGAAGCCCCCAGCAACAGGATGGAGCTGGCTGTCAGATCCAGACCACTCATGCCAGAGTGTATGCTTTAGAAAAGCACTTCCAGCTAATACAAAATATATACAAATATTGGAGACTTTTAATAAGAGCAAAACCTATGATTTTCATCTTTGAATCCACAGCCCCTGGAACTGAGCCTGACAGTTGGCATCAATAATCACAGATGCTTTAAAAACATTTTCTTTGGGCCAAGGACTCAAGGGTTTTGTATAGATACCAACCCATGCATTCTTTGAAACAACTCTGTAAGAAAGATACTATTATTATCTCCATTTTTCAGGTGAGAAAACTGACAAGTGAATGCCAAATGGAAAAATCCTGGGAAAGAAGGAAGAGAGAGAGGGAGAAAGACAGAGGAAAAGAATATTCAGAAGGTGGACACTCGCTTCTCCAAACAGACTCCTTCTGTAAGGCTGCTATATTAATATGTGAAGCTCAAACATGTGCCATACAAAAGAGTTCCTATGGCTTGAGCTTTACCTGGTATAGAGACAATGAGTGGTCTCATATGATTCAGAGTTTAGATCCCAGGTACATCATTAGTCACTGTTCTGATTTAAAATGTCACCAAGACTCTGTAAAATATCATGTATGAAACGAGTTGCCAGTCCAGGTTCGATGCACGATACTGGATGCTTGGGGCTGGTGCACTGGAACGACCCAGAGGGATGGAATGGGAAGGGAGGAGGGAGGAGGGTTCAGGATGGGGAACACATGTATACCAGTGGCGGATTCATTTTGATATTTGGCAAAACTAATACAATTATGTAAAGTTTAAAAATAAAATAAAAAAATATAAAAATAAAATGTCACCAAGACTCAATGGCTTTTCTGGGCATATAGGCACAGCTGCACCAACCTGTTTCTGTAAGTCTTGAGGTTGTTTATAATGATGTGTTGCACACTCACTCAAGGTAAAGTCACTACAAAGCTTTCTGAATATCTTTTCTCAGAAAGGCTAAAGTTGGCATCCATAATCACACAAGGGGCAGCATTCTAAAGACAACTAGGGCTGGAAGGAAGTACAGGGGCAGAACCAAGCCTGGCAGAAGCTTGGGATCTTAGCAGATCCAAGGAACATGTGAAAAGAGATCAGGGAGGCAGGCAGGACTCATGGAGCAAGCTCATGGAGCAAGCTCATGGAGCAAGCCTTGACTCTCTTGTCATAGAACTGCTGTTTAGAATCAGGGCTACCATCCCCAGGGATCTTGGGGAAATTGGAAGTCAGAGCGGGATGATAGAGCAGGACTGCAAGTAAGGGCAGGAACCCAGCTCTTAAATTTGGATTACAATTGATCTCAGTCATTTAAACTAATAAACTAGGTGTTTTTTCTTGTAGGCTTTGTTTGTGCATGTTCTTGCTGCTGCTGCTAAGTCACTTCAGTCGTGTCCGACTATGTGACCCCATAGACTCTGGCAGCCCACCAGGCTCCCCTGTCCCTGGGATTCTCCAGGCAATAATACTGGAATGGGTTGCCAGTCCCTCCTCCTGGGGACCTTCCTGACCCAGAGATCGAACCCAGGTCTTCTGCATTGCAGGCAGATTCTTTACTATCTGAGCCACGAGGGAAGCCCCATGCCTTAAATTCTAAGATTAGTCTCAGAAGCTAGTAAAGGGCTGGATTTTGATGTGTCTGTTTACTTTGAGTTCAGCCATCTCGCTTACTTCTAATGGCTTTTCAATTGATTCCCACAGATTTTCCCGGTCAAAACAAGGCATCCTTTGTAAATGACCATGATGCCTCCATTCTCCCAGTAACTATAACCTCCTCCTTTCATCTTCTTCACATTAAGGAGGATATTGAGAACATTACAGGCCCCCATTTTCTCATCCAAAACTCTTCGTACCAGAGTGTTTAGGAAGTCAGAATTTTTAAAATGATAAAAATGTGTTAGTTGAGTTTCCTATAGTATGGCATGAGGCAGCACTCCTTGACTAAACATATTAATGCTTCTTCCAGGAGTAAGAGGAATGTTCTATGGATGAATAGAGGAAGTATTGCATCTCACAGAAGTTCAGGGAGGGTTTTGCTACATATGAGTTATTAAAGCAGAAAAAAAACTTCTGTTTTTCAGAGCATCGGGATTTCATAATTGCAGAAAAGAGACCATGAATATGAAATAAGAAACTGTGGCTATAATGAGACTCCTTTTTGAGAAGGGACAAAAATGGATGATACTTAGGTTGTTTCTCTGTGAAGGAGGGAAGTGCTATAAGACAAAGAGGTTAAATGGACAAGAGAAAAGAAGACCAAAGAAACATTCCCCAAAGGACCAGAAGCAAGCACAAGGACCCCAGCAAAAAGTCCTATCTCCAGACGTCACCCTTATGCCTTTCACTCTTAGAACCAGAGCACCCCGGGGCCTAAAAAACACTTAATACACTTCTCTGGTTCCCATTCAGTCATAAAGTCCTGAGATTTAGATCATGGCTTTAATATCTTTGCATCCCTGTATACACCTCACCTATAACCTGTATCTGCAGCTGTTTAATAAACCCACCTTTGGGGAATTAATTTCTCTGGGTATGCAAAAGTAGTGAAGTAGGGGAAAAAATGGGAAATATTTTTGGAAGGCAGTAATCTTGGCCACGCCATACACAACATGGATCGCCCGTTTCCCTGACAGCAGTCACTAAAGCACAAGTCTGAGGAGTCACAGCAGACAGGAGAATGGAAAAGATGGAGGAGGCTTCAGTTACTCAGCCTAACTGCAGAAAATGAACATTTGAGCTCGATGATTTATGAGGTCACTGCAAAGAAAGAAGTGCTCCCTGAGCAAGTGGACTGCCTCATAAAACAGCTCAAGGTCCTATGAATTCCACCTTTCAATATCACTGTAAAAATCCCTTGGGTGGAACCTGTTCAGAAGAAATTCCTTAAATAACTCCCAGCCCATAACTCTCGGTCACGCTTCTCTCTTCTCTCTCCAGTTCAGTGATGTGCCAAGATCACCCTCTTCTCGTCCTCCCTTCATCTTGCCAGTCCTTGTTCCTGCCCACCTTCCATTCACCAGCATCCTTCTATGTTCACAGGCACCTTCTCTCCCAAGCAAGTATCTGCTGGATACTCACATCTAATTGCCTGATGAATCTCAAGTTCAGTATGTCCACAATCAAACTCATGGCATTATCACAATCCACTCCTCCCCCTGACTTTCAAATGTTTATGGCCAGTTTTCCACAGACAAATTTTTAAATAATCATACCTCAAAGAACATCAGATTCTAAATTCCTCTTCATTTTTATTTACATTCTCCCAATCTCCCACCCAGGCTATTTCAATAGTTTCTGCACGGCTGTCTTTTTCTTCAATTCATCCATCACATCAATAGCAATCTTAATCAGTTAGGAATTGCATTCAGCTGTGAATAATAAACCTCTGCAAGGTTTAAACAAGATTAGGGTATATTTTTCTCTTTGACTCAGGTTCCCTCCAACTTTGTACTCCACCACCCTCAGGGAGGGCTTCTTCTTCTCAGACTTTAAAGACGGCTGCCAGAGGGCTTGCCTGATGGCTCAGTGGTAAAGAATCCACCTGCCAATAGGTGACGTGGGTTCAATCCCTGGTCCAGGAAGATGCCACATATTGCAGAGCAACTAAGCCCAGGCGCCACAACTACTGAGCCTGCACTCTAGAGCCCAAAAGGCACAGTCACTGAGCCCACCCACCCTAGAGCCCAGGCCCCACCATAAGAGAAGCCACCACAGTGAGAAGCTCCTGCACTGTCTCTAGAGGGTAGCCCCTGTTCCCCACAACAAAAGCCTGTGCGGCAACAAAGACCCAGTACAGCCAAAAATAAAATGTATAAATAAGTAAAAATGATGGCTCCTGGAATTCAAACCATCTTTTCATTCCCAGGAAAGAAGAAAGATCTAAAGGAAAAGGGGCATGACATCTGAGTCAGCAAGAGCTTTCCTAGAAACTCCCGAAATAACTCCTGCTTAGAATAGAGTCTCAGGACCCCCAAAGCTTCAGGGGAGACTGGGAAACAAAGTTTGGGGGCTGGCATTCATCATTCTCCCTAAACCTGAGGCTGAGGTAGTAAGAAGGGTAAGAAGAATGGTAAGTGGGCAAAATCAGCCTGCCAGTCTGTATTTTGAAAATAAATTTTTGATATAAAACAAACATCTAATATAGTTTCATTACCTACAGAGTTAAACCTAAAACTGTAACAATATGTTAAAGCCTTTCCAGGATCTACCTCTAACCCATCTCACCACCTCTTTCTTCTACTTCTCAGAGTAGTACTTCTCAGATTTTAATGTGCTTATGAATCACCCGGGGAGCTGGTGAAAATGCAGAATCTGTTTTAATAGGTCCGGAATGAGATCTGCGTTTCTGAATTGCTAACAAGTTCCCAGGTGATGCTCCTGCAGCTGGCCCCTGGAGCGCAAAGTTCTAGAGCAGCAGTTTTCTACCAGGAACCTTACTGTCCCCAGGAGACATTTGACAATCTCTGGAGAAACTGTGGCATGTTACAACATGGGGTTGGTGGGCGGTGTGGGGAAGGTGGGCACTGCCAGCCGCTGGAAGTAAATGTCCATGTTAGCTACTGGCTTAGTGTCTGAAACACTATTGAATGGGCTCCCTTTTATTTGTATATAACACATAGGTGCTTAATATTATTAAAATGTATATATATATATATATATATATATACACACACATACATACGTACATGGTTGCTTCAGTTGTATCCAACTCCTTGTGACCATACGGACTGTAACCCACCAGGATGCTCTGTCCATGGGATTCTCCAGGCAAGAATACTGGAGTGGCGTGCCATGCCCTCCTCCAGGGGATCTTCCTGACCCAGGGATTGAACCCGAGCCTCTTGTGACTCCTGCATTTCAGGTGGATCCTTTACCACTGAGCCACCCACCTGGGAAGCATGCATACGTATATATATATATATATATATATATATATATACACACACACACACACACACACACACACACATATACACTCTAAGCCTTTAAGAAGTTGCTCTAATGCAATTAACTCACCATAGTTCCATCTTTCCTAGTCTCGTCATTGTAACAACCAACAGTGCAGATTGTAACACCTTCCAGTCCTCATAAAACCCAAATATAATTCCTACATACAGGTTTTAAAATGAAGAAGAAAAGAAAGTTAAAAGACCCTCCACTGTCTGGCTTTCATTAAACCTTCCCTGATTCTTTCAGGTCAGGGTTCATGGACCAGTGCCTTTGTACCTGGTTGGCTGAGATTAAAACTGAGCAATAGACCCTCTGTGCCATCAATACAATCCTAATGCATTTTTCATTATGATGAACTCCCACTTGGGCCCTCTTTCTGAGGTTCAGGCAGAGGTAAAAGAGGCATGTCTTGCTTGTTTACTAGCATTTAAACAAGATTGCTCTTTTCCAACAAACGATAACAATTTTGTGCTTAAGATGATTTCTGGGAAGGTAGAAATATTGTATTTATTTGACCATCTGTTAGGAGAGCACTGAGTCAATAGAAAAGGCTTCCAACCGATTCACATTTCAGAACTTTAACAAAATATTTTAAGCAAAGGTCACATGGATAGCCCATTTTCCAGTAAATAATACACACACACACACACACACACATGCATACTTATCACACATTCTCATACATACACCTACATGCATGTACTGCTCACATGTGTACCAACACGCACAGGCTGTGAAGATACACATACATGTATACACAAGTATACACTCAGATGCACATACACATATATGCACACCCATGTACCCACACAGAGGCATATATATATATATATATGGATGTGAGAGTTGGACCATAAAGAAAGCTGAGCACCAAAGAATTGATGCTTTTGAATTGTGGTATTAGAGAAGACTCTTGAGAGTTCCTTGGACTGTAAGGAGATCAAACCAGTCAATCCTAAAGGAAATCAACCCTGAATATTCATTGGAATGACTGATACTGAAGCTGAAACTCCAATTCTTTGGCCACTGATGCAAAGAACTGACTAATTGGAAAAGACTCTGATGCTGGGAAAGATTGAAGGCAGGAGGAGAAGGGGACAACAAAGGATGAGATGGTTGGATGGCATCACTGACTTGATGGACATGAGTTTGAGCAAGCTCTGGGAGTTGGTGATGGACAGGAAAGTCTGGCATGCTCTAATCCAGGGGGTCACAAGGAGTTGGACATGACTGAGTGACTGAACGGAACTGATATACCTGAAGTAGGCTGGAAAGTAAACTCTCAAAGATATGAGGACCTAATCCCTGCCACTTGTTATCTTATTTGGGGAAAAGGTCATGGATTTAGAAAAGGCAGAAGAAGCAGAGATCAAATTGCCAACATCCATTGGATCATAGAAAAAGCAAGATAATTTCAGAAAAACACCTACTTCTGCTCCATTGACTACACTAAAGCCTTTGATTGTGGGGATCACAACAAACTGTGCGAGATTCCTAAAGAGATGGAAATACCAGACCACCTTACCTGCCTCCTGAGAAACCTGTTTGCACGTCAAGAAGCAATGGTTGGAACCTAACATGGAACAATGGACTGGTTCCAAATTGGGAAAGGAGTACGTCAAGAATGTATATTGTCACCTTGCTTATTTAACTTATATACAGAGTACATCACACAAAATGTCAGGCTGGATGAATCACAAGCTGGAATTAAGATTGCTGGGGAAAATATCAACAACCTCAGGTACGCAGATGACACCACCCTAATGGCAGAAAGTGAAGAGGAACTAAAGAGCCTCTTGATGAAGATAAAAAAGTGAAAAAAACTAGCTTAAAACTCAACAGTCAAAAAACTAAGATTATGGCATCTGGTCCCATCATTTCATGGCAAATAGATGAGAAAAAATGGAAACAATGACAGATTTTCTCTTCTTGGGCTCCAGAATCACTGTGGATGGTGACTGCAGCCATGAAATCAAAAGATGTTTGCTCCTTGGAAGAAAAGCTATGACAAACCTAGACAGTGTATTAAAAAGCAGAGACATCATTTTGATGACAAAGGTCTGTATAGGCAAAGCTATGGTTTTTCCAGTAATCATGTGCGAATGTGAGAACTGGATCGTAAAGAAGGTTGAGAGCCAAAGAATTGATGCTTTCGAACTATGGTGCTGAAGACTCTTGAGAGTCCCTTGGACAGCAAGGAGATCAAACCCGTCAATCTTAAAGGAAATCAGCTCTGAATATTCATTGGAAGGACTGATGCTGAAGCTCCAATACTTCGCCCATCTGATGCGTAGAGCCTACTCATTGGAAAAGACCCTGATGCTGAGAAAGACTGAGGGTAGAAGGATAAAGGGGCAGCAGAGGA
This sequence comes from Bubalus bubalis, assembly GCF_019923935.1. Lineage (NCBI taxonomy): Eukaryota > Metazoa > Chordata > Mammalia > Artiodactyla > Bovidae > Bubalus > Bubalus bubalis. The sequence continues at coordinate 39,743,673 of NC_059169.1, read as the reverse complement.
TGAGATGATTGGATGGCATCATTGACTCAATGGACATGAGTTTGAGCAAACTCAGAGAGATAGTGAAGGACAGGGAAGCCTGGCATCCTGCAGTCTATAGGGTTGCAAGGAATAGGACACCACTCAGTGACTGAACAACAACAGTGTTACTAAGGAGCTTCCCTTGTGGCTCAGAGATAATGAATCCTCCTGCCATGCAGAAGCCACAGGTTCAATCCCTGGGTCGGGGAGATCCCCTGGAGGAAGGCATGGCAACCCATTCCAGTATCCTTGCCTGGAGAATCCCATGGACAGAGAAGCTTGGTGTGCTATAGTCCATAGGGTCTCAAAGAGTCAGACACGACTGAAGCGACTTAGCATGCACACACTCAGTGTTACTAAGAATCTTGTGATGGATGATCATTCTCACTCTGGACAGTCAAGCTGGGTCCTGAATGCCATCCCTAGTGTCTTTATAAGAGAGAGCAGGGGGAGACTTCACACACACACACAGAGGAGAAATCCCATATGAAGCCAGATGCAGAGACAGGAGTGATGTGGCCATAGTCAAGAACTGCCCAGTGACCAGATGCTGGAAGCAAGGATCAGATTCTCCCTTAGAATGTCCAGAGGGACTGCAGCCCTGACTACACTTTGTTGTTGCTGTTTAGTCTCTCAATTGTGTCCAACTCTTTGGGACCCCATGGACTACAGCCCACCAGGCTCCTCTGTCCATGAGGTTTCCCAGGTAAGAACACTGCATTGGGTTGTCATTTCCTTCTCCAGGGGATCTTCCCAACCCAGGGATCAAACCCACACCTCCTGCATTGGCAGGCAGATTCTTTATCACTGAGTCACCAGGGAAGCCCTGCCTATATCTTGATTTCAGCCCAAATTTCAGAACTCTGGCTTCTAAAACTGTGAGAGAATAAATCTGTGTTGTTTTAAGCCATCAAGTTTGCGGTAACTTATTACAGCAGCCCCAGAAAACACCCATCAATATATGCACACACACACACATATGTATACAGTCATATGGCCACATACACACACATGTACACATATGTACACTGGTTATTCATGGGCACAGACATGAACATACATACACATTCCTATACTCACATGATTGTATATCTGTGCTAACAGGTTAACTTGGTTATCTCTAAAACACCTTCAATGAAATCCCAAACTTGAATCATACTCTTCTCAAATAAAATAAAAATGTAATAATTTTTTAAAAAGGTGTCAAAATATTAGTAACAATGAGAGGAGGAAATCATGAACCTGTCCCTATATTTCATCTTTCACATAATTAATAATAATTACTCACATTAGGCAAAAACCTGTTAGGGGTCAAGCCATTAAGCTAATTGCTTCGGAGGTATAATCAACAACCATACACACAGGAGAAACAGGGGGCAGAGAAATGAAGTGAAGTGAAAGCCACTTAGCCATGTCCTCTTTGCAACCCCATGGACTATACAGTCCATGGAATTCTCCAGGCCAGAATACTGGAGTGGGTAGCCTTTCCATTCTCCAGGGGTTCTTCCCAACCCGGGGATCGAACCCAGATCTCCTGTATTGCAGGCAGATTCTTTACCAGCTGAACCACCAGGGAAGCCCAAGAATACTGGAGTGGGTAGCCTGTCCCTTCTCCAGATGATCTTCCCAACACAGGAATTGAACCAGGCTCTCCTGCACTGCAGGCAGATTCTTTACCAACTGAGCTGTCAGGGAAGCCCGAGGGGCAGAGCAGTTGAACAAATTAAGGTCACAGACTGATGGAGCTGAGATGAGAACCCAGGCATTAGGACTCCAGAGGCCACATTTTAACCAAAAGAAACAGTGTCATTTAAAATCTCAGTATTTTCTTTAATAAACACCTATGTGTTTAGTTCCACATTCCGACAGCGTCGCTACTGTATTTCCATGCCACAACACTGGTGCATGTTCTGGTACTGCAGCTAACTGAGTCGTCTTCACTGAAATCAGAGTTCCATCTGGTAAAGGCCTCTGTCCCCGCCCCAGCCCCCCACCTAGTACGAGGCCTTTTTGCTGCTGTGGAGACAGGATATGTGCTGAGCACGCAAAGGCCTGAGCCTCTACCTGCAGCACCTCCACTGGGCTTCCAGGGTGCCTTAAATCCTGCTCCTTCCACTGGGCCAGTTGGAACCACACAGGCTCTTACAGCTCTTTCCTGTGACTGTGATTTTGGAAATACTGCTATCTTTCTGTTGCATATACATAAGGCACATATTTTGATGCACAAATAAAAAATGTGTTGTTACTACATGTTTATTCTAAGGTCTATGTAAGCAAATCAAAACCTAAACTTGTAAATGTCTCAAGGTTGCAAAAGCAGAATATTAAAGACAGACAATCATGAACAGCCACCTAGACTTTAAGCCACAGCTAGTCAATAATTGCCTCCTTTTATCCCCACCTTTTTTCTGTAAAAAGCCGTTTCCGGAGCCAGCACTGGCAGCCAGTTCCAGTTTGCTGCTGCCCCATTCTGATTGATTTTTGCTCAGATAAACTCTCAAAATTTTTAACCTATCTCCAGTTTTATCTTTTAACAGCATAAAGGGAACAGCTGAGTCAAATGCCAGGCTCAAAGGTTGAAAGTAGCTCTGGCCACGGGCGTGAATTCAGGGCCATTATATCAGTGGAGACAAAGGAGGGTTTATTCCTTGGATTTATTTTGATTTTTTTTAAGCTGCAAATGCAGGAGGAACGGGGCCTCACCTTCTACCTCCCTGTTCTCCCTCCCTCTCCTTTCATTTGTTGTGAGAGGGCAGCTCAAGTGAAGGTGACAACCCTAATCAGGGACAGGGTGAGGATGGCAGGAGCAAATGGAAATGTCACATCCAGACAGACTTGGGAGGAAAAAAAAAAGTAATTGTGGCTTCTCACAGGAGAATATCAGGCAGGAAATGGCAGTACTCTGAGAGATAAGCCACAAGCCTCCCCTATCTGAGGATCTCAGTGAATCCTGATGGATCCCGGAGGGCAACAGAATGTCTGGAAGATTAAGCCAGGAGTAAAGGGGAGAAAGGCGGTGGGGAGGTCCTATGCGTGGGGACGGGGAGGTGCAGGGGGGGAGGGTGTGGCTCTTATCCACATCAAATCACAGCAATATCAGAGTGTCACTCACTTCCCTCCATGGACAATGGGGAAACCATGACATTCTACTGTGACCACAATCCCTGCATGTGCTTTTGTACAGTTCTCTCCTTTTTCTAAAGTAGAATGATTTACACCACGTGGATGAAACCTTTCCCAGTAGATAAAATGACATCCCGTGGGTACTGTTTTGATATGATCTGCTATATCTCAGGGTTTAAATCCAATTTCTCTGCTTCCTTCTCTTGGTTTAAAATAGTTACAGTGCTAGAATACAGGTGTTTGCTCTCATATTTTGAAATCTGTGAATGTTTCTTAAATTTGAAGAAAAAAAATTCTATACAATGTTTAGCTAACCTGGAAAATGGCAACTGAAGAAAAGCTAAAATAATTGTGGGAACTCAGTTACAGAAGCCTTTCCTTTGTTTTATTTCTACTGTTCTTTCCTTCCTTCTATCCTTCCTTCCTTCTTTATTTATATATTAGCTGAAGAGCAATTATTTGTGGATTGGAGTTGTTCCCTCTGTTGTGGGCAGATTTTCATGATGCTCTCTTTTGGAATACAAAGGAAAGGCCAATCCTCACTCTGTATTCAGAGAAAACTGAACACAGATGTCAAGGACAGATGAGATATTGGGGTGAATCATTTTGTCTTTTGCCAAACTGTCTCCTAGAAGAAGGGGAAACGTGTTCCCTAAACGTGGAGTAGACTCTAAGGCTGATGAAACCTGTACTGAGTAGCTCCAACTGTAAGACACAGACTGTTACACAGACTGTTACTGACCCAATTATGACTCCCTGTCAGATCTGTTTCTTTTTCTTTAACCTTTGTTTCCCCTTGCTTTTGTTCACTAAAAAGATACTATTTCTACATAATGGCCTGCCTCAGGGTACCCTGCCCCTCTACCTAAATATTAAACCAGTGCCTTTGTTCAGGACCCTATCTACCTGTGTTTGGCTACAGGAAGGAATAAATTAACATATTGCTTCCCTGGGGTTGGCCATTCTAGGGGATATGCAAGATTAATGTCCTTTTTACTTCCTCACCTTCCCTAGCTCTGCTCTATAAAAGAAACTGGCACCCAGACCCTGATAAGATGGTTATTTTGAGACACTAGTCTGCCATCTTCTCAGTCAGCAGGCTTTCTGAATAAAATTGTGTTCCTTGACCCAAAACCTCACCTCTTGGCTATTTGGCCAGTTGTGCAGTAAGTAGACGGAGAAGGCAATGGCACCCCACTCCAGTACTCTTGCCTGGAAAATCCCATGGATGGAGGAGCCTGATGGGCTGCAGTCCATGGGGTCGCTGAGAGTTGGACACGACTCAGTGACTTCACTTTCACTTTTCACTTTCATGCATTGGAGAAGGAAATGGCAACCCACTCCAGTGTTCTTGCCTGGAGAATCCCAGGGACAGTGGAGCCTGGTGGGCTGCCGTCTATGGGATCGCACAGAGTCGGACACGACTGAAGTGACTTAGCAGCAGCAGCAGCAGCAGCAGTGAGTAGAATGAGCTTGGACTTAATAACAGGAGTGCTCATCATTAGGATTATACTAAATTTGGGGTTGGCCAAAAAAGTTCATTTAGTTAATGAATACATTGTTCAATAAAGTTCTTGGTGAAAATGAAATCATGTCTTTTATTTTACTTAAAACCAGATGAAAGTTTTGGTTAACCCAATTGCTGCACTATTGTGTAAGCCTTACATGAGCTTTGAGAGACTGACAGGAGGCAGTTGGTTTAGCTTGGAGCTTAGAGAAGAAAGTTTTGAAACACCCCCAACGTGACTTGGATGATCCTCCTGTTCCTCTGGATCAAACAGTACACAGATGTATGACCTAGGCAGTAGGCAGACAGGTTACAGAACATAGAAGCATTCTATGTTCTGGGTCAAGGGTCCCTAGGAGGAATTCAGTTCAGTTCAGTTCAGACGCTCAGTCGTCTCCAACTCTCTGCAACCCCATGGACAGCAGCATGTCAGGCTTTCCTGTCCATCACCAACTCCCGGAGCTAATTCAAACTCATGTCCATCGAGTCAGTGATGTCATACAACCATCTCATCCTCTGTCACCCTCTTCTCCTCCTGCCTTCAATCTTTCCCAGCATCAGGGTCTTTTCAAATAAGTCAGTTCTTTGAATCAGTTGGCCAAAGTATTGGAGCTTCAGCTTCAGCATCAGTCTTTCCAATGAATAGTCAGGACTGATTTCCTTTAGGATTGACTGGTTTGTTCTCCCTGCAGTCCAAGGGACTCTCTAGAGTCTTCTCCAACACCACAGTTCAAAAGTATCAATTCTTCGGCACTTAGCTTTCTTTCTGGTCCAACTCACATCCATACATGACTACTGGAAAAGCCATAGCTTTGACTAGACAGACCTTTCTTGGTAAAGTATTATATCTGCTTTTTAATATGCTGTCTAGGTTTGTCATAGCTTTTCTTCCAAGGAGCAAGTGTCTTTTAATTTCATGGCTACAGTCACCATCTGCAGTGATTTTGGAGCCCAAGAAAATAAAGTCTGTCATTGTTTCCACTGTTTCCTGATCTATTTGCCATGAAGTGATGGGGCCGGATGCCATGATCTTAGATTTTGAATGCTGAGTTTAAGCCAGGAGGAATTATTTGGCAAGGAAACATCAAGAATAAAACACCCTCCTGAAGACAGATCTTTGCATGTGGGGACATAATTTTTAAATATTTTTTAAAAGTGCTTAATTTGTTCCCTGATTACAGCTTATTTCTACTCATTTTTAATGAAGTAAGCTTTTTTTTTGACACATTTCATTTTGAAAGGTACACAAATCTTAAATAGAAAGTTATCAAATATGGACACATCCATATAACCATAACCTAGATCAAGACATAGAATATTTCTGGGCAAAACTCTCTGCTCTCCCAAAGGTAAACACTATTCCAGCTTTCATCACTATAAAGTAGCTTTGCCTGAAATTGTACTTTGTATGAATTGAATTATACCATATGTGATCTTTTTGTGTCTGGCTCTTTTTGCTCCATGATTGTCACTGAGATTCATCAGGTTACTGCATTCTTTTTATTGTTGTGAGGCATTCTGTGATATAAATATATAAAATTTTATTTACCCATTCTAATGATCATGGACATTTCAGTTGTTCTCACTTGGGGGGTATAATAAACAACAGTACTAGTCTATAAGAGTTTATGTATAACATGTTGTTTGGTATATATTAACACTCAGCTTCCGAGGGGTATATGCTCAGAACTGGTGCTAAGGATTAGAAAGAATGGATACTTATACCTGTAATGGATACTTTTACCTTGGCTATTCTAGGTCTTTTAATGTCTAATATATGTTTACAAAGTGTTTTTTAACAATTTACACTTCCACCACCTCTGCATGGGTGCTGATATCTTGTATTGCTGGTTCTTTTTCTTTCAGCCATTCTACTTGGTGTATAATAGTTTTATAATGCAGGTGTAATTTAAATGTGTTTGAACTTATGATATGGAGCATCTTTTGGTAATGCTTCATTAGAGTGTTCTCCTTCATTAAGTCACTATTTGCCTCTTGTTTTCAGTCATTTTTTACGGACTTATAGAAGATGATAGAATGGATAGACAGATGAAAGAGTGGATAGACAGACATCTACTGATAAAGATATTTAACAAAACATGCAGCTAACATTATGCATTCCCAGTCTTCTCCTAGAATGTGACTTGCCTCTTATTGTTTTGTTTTAAACAGAATGTCTAAATTTAATGAACTCCAAAATTTACTAATATATTCTTTTGTGATTGCATGAAAGTCACTTCAGTCATGTCCAACTCTTTGGGACCCTATGGACAGTAGTCCACCAGGCTCCTCTGTCCGTGGAATTTTCCAAGCAAGAATACTGGGGCAGGTGGCCATTTCCTTCTCTAGGGGATCTTCCCAACCCAGGGATCAAACTCCTGTCTCTTATGTCTCTGGCACTGGCAGGCAGTTTCTTTATCACTAGCACTGCCTGGAAAGCCCTCTTTTGTGATTAATATATTCTGATGTAAACTTTAGGAAATCATTTCTACCCTAAATTCAAGAAGATATCCTTCTATCTTATTCTCTAAGCTTTGTTTTTTATCTTATACATTTGGGCCTATAATACATCTTACATGAATTTCTGCACATAACGTGAGATGGTGGTCAGTGTTAATTTTTTTTCCATGTGGTTATCCAACTGACCCTATCCTCACAGATCACCTTCCTCCCACATATTGCTGTGGCTCCTCTGTCATAAATCAGATGAACATATATGCATGGGCCTGTTTCTGGGCTAATACAGTCATTTCTATGACAACATAATAAATAAAACTTAATATCTGCTAGTGTAAGTTCTCCATCTTTATTCTTTTTCAAATTTGTCTTGACTATTCTAGGTCTTGTAAGGTCTCATATGTGTTTTAGAATTAGATTGTCAATATCATACACATACACAGACCACTGAGATTTTTAATGGGATACTATTGAACTTATGTTAACTTATGAACAGTAGGGAAGTATATGCCTGCCAATGTAGGAGACTCAGGAGCTGTTGGTTCGATCCCTGGGTAGGGAAGCTCCCTGGAGAAGGAAATGGCAACCTGCTCCAGTATTCTCACCTGGGAAATTTCATGGACATAGGAGCCCAGCAGGCTGCAGACCATGGGATCGCAAAGAGTCAGACATGACTGAGCACACATGCATTGAACTTATAGGCCAATTTAATAACATTGAGTCTTCATGAAAGTTCTTTCTTTTAATCAGGTCATCTTAATTCTTCTTAGCAATGTAGTTTGCAGTATAGAGGTCTATAGTTCTTTCTGTAGACTTATTCATTAGTACTAAAGATTCTTGTTATTTTTATTAGATTTATTCCCAGATACTAAAGATTCTTGCTATTTTTAATCATCACTTCTACTTGGCTGATATTAGTTTATAGGAATAAAACTGATTTTTATTTTGATACTGATGTTGTGCCCAGTAATCTTACTAAATTCACTCAATAGTTCTAGTAATTTGTACATTCTTTGAATGTATATACTCTTTTGTCTTTTATATGTAATAATATCATCTGCCAATAATGGTAGTGTTGTTTTTCCTTCTCAACCTTTATAAATTTTATTATTCTTTATTACCTTGTTGCAGTGGATACTTCTAGTACATTGAACAGAAGTAGAGGCAACAGACATCCTTGTCTTGCTTCTGAACTCAGATAAAGCAATCAACACTTTACCACTAAGAACTGGCTTACGTAGGTATACTATACCACATTTGGAATGTTCCTATTTGTAAATTGATAAGCATTTTTTAAACTTATGAGCATTGAATTTTAAAAAATGCTTTTTTGGCATAATTTGAGAAAATCATGGTTTTTTTTTTCCATATTTGCGCAAATATGAAAAATTACACTGATTGATCTATACATAATAGTTAAATCAACTTGGCATTTCTAAAATAAACCCAGTTAGATCATGGTATAATTTGCTATTAATGTATCTCTGGAATTGATTTGTTAATGACTTTTTAGGATTATTTGTGTGTGTCTATATTTGTGAATGAAATTATCCAGTAATTTTCCATTCTTATAACATCCTTATCTGGAGAAGGAAATGGCAACCCACTCCAGTATTCTTGCCTGGAGAATCCCATGGACAGAGGAGCCTGATGGGCTGCCATCTATGGGGTTGCACAGAGTTGGACAGACTTCGCAGTAGCAGCAGCAACATCTTTATCAGGCTTTTATCTCAGTGTTTTGCTGGATATACAAAATTAGTTACAAACTATTTCCTTTCCAACTTTTCTGGAAGAGTTTTTTTTTTTTTTAATCTGATATTATTTCTTCTCTACATATTTGAAAAAATTTGCCAGTGGAAACACCCAGACCAGGAATTTTTGTTGTTTTCCTTGTTGTTGTTTCTTTTATGAAAATGCTTTTAAATAGAAATTTGCTATTTTAAAGATAAATATAGGAAGATTTCATTTCTGATAATTGTAAAGTAATTCCTGTCAGACTGACCCTTTCACAGATAACAGGTTTAAACCCTGGACAAAGTACAATAAAAATAAATACTATTTAAAAGTACTAGAGAGCAAGAACAAAAATATCAGGTTATAGAGGGAAGTTGACATTCAGAAGAGCATAGCATGTGAAGTTTAACTTTTTTTTTGTTTTAAGCAACTGAAAGCCAGAGGACAGACAAAAATAGGCACCATACATGGTAATAAAAATTTCAATAAAAAGCCAATAATTGCTCTGGACTAAAAGCTCAGAAAAGAGAATTCCACAGGAATCCACATCCAGGGTGTGTCCAAATATCTGGCCAACCATGAGCCACACATGTAAACATCAGACTCAAAGAAGCCCAGCTAAAGACAGAACTGGGCTGAGATTTGAGCTGTTGTCCAAAACGCAGTATTACAGTTTGAGTCCAGCCAAATTCAACCAAGTTTAATGTTCCAAAAAAGAAAGAAGCCCACAACACTCTTTGGAGGTAAGTAACAGAGTCTAAAGTGCTACTACATAATGTTCACAGTGTCCACTGTACAACTCCAAATTACTCAACACTAATAAAATGTGATCCAGAAGATATTAAGAAGAGGTGGCAAGAATACACAGAAAAACTGTACAAAAAAGATCTTCATGACCCAGATAATCACGATGGTGTGATCACTCACCTAGAGCCAGACATCCTGGAATGTGAAGTCAAATGGGCCTTAGCAAGCATCACTACGAACAAAGATAGTGGAGGTGATGGAATTCCAGTTGAGCTATTTCAAATCCTCAAAGATAATGCTGTGAAAGTGCTGCACTCAATATGCCAGCACATTTGGAAAACTCAACAGTGGCCACAGGACTGGAAAAGGTCAGTTTTCATTCCAATCCCAAAGAAAGGCAATGCCAAAGAATGCTCAAACTACCACACAATTGCACTCATCTCACATGGTAGTAAAGGAATGCTCAAAATCCTCCAAGCCAGGCTTCAGCAATACGTGAACCGTGAACTTCCTGTTGTTCAAGCTGGTTTTAGAAAAGGCAGAGGAACCAGACATCAAATTGCCAACATCCACTGGATCATGGGAAAAGCAAGAGAGTTCCAGAAAAACATCTATTTCTGCTTTATTGACTATGCCAAAGCCTTGACTGTGTGGATCACAATAAACTGTGGGAAATCCTGAAAGAGATGGGAATACCAGACCACCTGACCTGCCTCTTGAGAAATGTGTATGCAGGTCAGGAAGTAACAGTTAGAACTGGACATGGAACAACAGACTGGTTCCAAATTGGAAAAGGAGTACGTCAAGGCTGTATATTGTCACCCTGCTTATTTAACTTCTATGCAGAGTACATCATGAGAAACGCTGGACTGGAAGAAACACAAGCTGGAATCAAGATTGCCAGGAGAAATATCGATAACCTCAGAAATGCAGATGACACCACCCTTATGGCAGAAAGTGAAGAGGAACTAAAAAGCCTCTTGATGAAAGTGAAAGTGGAGAGAGAAAAAGTAGGCTTAAAGCTCAACATTCAGAAAACAAAGATCATGGCATCCGGTCCCATCACTTCATGGGAAATAGATGGGGAAACAGTGGAAACAGTGTCAGACTTAATTTATCTGGGCTCCAAAATCACTGCAGATGGTGACTGCAGCCATGAAATTAAAAGGTGCTTACTCCTTGGAAGGAAAGTTATGACCAACCTAGATAGCATATTGAAAAGCAGAGACATCACTTTGCCAACAAAGGTCTCTCTAGTCAAGGCTATGGTTTTTCCTGTGGTCATGTATGGATGTGAGAGTTGGACTGTGAAGAAGGCTGAGCGCCGAAGAATTGATGCTTTTGAACTGTGGTGTTGGAGAAGACTCTTGAGAGTCCCTTGGACTGCAAGGAGATCCAACCAGTCCATTCTGAAGGAGATCAGCCCTGGGATTTCTTTGGAGGGAATGATGCTGAAGCTGAAACTCCAGTACTTTGGCCACCTCATTCGAAGGGTTGACTCATTGTAAAAGACTCTGATGCTGGGAGGGATTGGGGGCAGGAGGAGAAGGGGACAACAGAGGATGAGATGGCTGGATGGCATCACTGACTCGATGGACGTGAGTCTGAGTGAACTCCGGGAGTTGGTGATGGACAGGGAGGCCTGGCGTGCTGCGATCAACGGGGTCACGAAGTTGGACACGACTGAGCAACTGAACTGAACTGAACTGATGAAAAACTTTATGCTAAAAAATTCAACAATTTAAGTAAAATGAACTGGCCTCTTTCCATGCACACAATCTACAGCCACATACAGCACAATTCCTGAAAAAAATCCAGAAACTAGCTGAAGAGCAATTTCTACAGAATTGAAGAATGAAAAAAAAAAAATTGAAATGGGTAGAAAGTTTGAGATACTCTTGGCATAAACCCCACCTGGCACAGCAATATACAATCAGCAGGGAATATACAATTTGACCCTCCCATCACAGAGTTAAGGGTTGTAAAAAAGTGAAAATGTTAGTTGTTCAGTTACATCTGACTCTTGCAGCCCCATAGACTGTAGCCCACCAGGCTCCTCTGTCCATGGAATTCTCGGACAAGATTACTGGAGTGGGTTTCCATTACCTTCTCCAGGGGATTTTCCTGACCCAGGGATAGAACTTGGGTCTCCCACATTACAGGCAGATTCTTTACAATCTGAGCCACGAGGGAAGCCCATGAGACCCAATATCTAGTGCCCCAACTTTTAAGACTCCTACCTGAAGTAGTTTTGATATATTGTATTATCATGATTTATTATCAAGATCATGCATTATGGTCTAATGTTCACTGTGACTTCTTCTTTTACATCTGGAGAATTTTCTAATCATATTTACATTATTAATATCTAGTTTAATTATATTACTGTTAGCGAATTTGTTCCATATTATTTCCATCCTTTGAAAATTGTTGTGTCTTAACTATGGTCCAGTATAGGGTGTATTTTGTAAATTTTCCATTGACATTTGAAAAAACACTCATTCTGAATTTGTTGATGTAAAGTCCTATATGTGTTATATAATTCAATTTCTTAGTTGTAAAATGCAAATCTTCTATATCTAATGATTTTTGCTGTCTGACTCTTTTGTCCATAAGTTTCATCACTGATTGTAAGTGTGTTTATCTTTCCATTTTTGTTAATTTTTGATTTAAATATTTTGAATATTGTTACTGATGGTATACAAACTTAGGACTTTTGTTATCTTCTGGTGGAATTGAAATTAAGAACTATGAAATCTTATCTCAAGTTATATTCTATCTTATATTAGTACAGATATTAATATATTAGTGGGGTTAGTGTTTGAATTATATTTTTTCCATGCTTTGCTTTCCACCTATTTTTGTGTCAACCTATTTTCAGTATGTTTTTTAATAAAGAACATATATTTGTGTTTTGAGGGTTTTTTAAAATTATTATTCAGAATGATACTTGCTAAATTCGGTTGCTTAGTTTATTTATATTTATACAATTTAAGAAAATAATTGAGATTATGCCTAGAACCTTATTATTTATTTTCTACTTTTTGCTTTTTTCTTTGTTGCTTTATTCTTTTCCAATCCTCATTTTAATGAGTCAAGTACTTTTTACTAGTATCTTTCACTTCTCTTAAACACTTTTGTATTATTATTTAGTGATTACCGTAGAGTTTACTATGCACATGTTTCACTTATTACAATTTATATTAACTAAAATTCCCTAACAATGTAAGGAACCTACAAGCATTTGATTCCACTCATATCCTTCTGCCCTTTTCCTTACTGTTTTTTTATATCTTACCCTAACATTCATTAGAAACTTACAAGACATTATCATTGTTGTTGCTTTAAAAACTCAATATTATATTATCTCTACCCCCACATGTACCTTTCAATTGCATTTTACTGTTTTATTGATTTATCCCTTCCTACAATTTCTGTCAAAGATCACTTTTCTTCAATCCAAACTTCTGTGAATATTTTTGTATTATAGGTATCAAATATTTTCCTTGTCTTAGAGAGTATTTAGCAATCAATTTTGAAGGATATTTCCACAATGTATATGATTCCAGGTTGGCAGTCCATCCTTTCAGCTTTTTAAAGATGTCAAGAAATTGTCTTCTGATTTTCACATTACCTGCAGCAAAGTTGGTCATCAATTTTATTATTGCTGTTTTTTGGGTAAAATGTCTTTTATTTTCCTCCCTACTTTGCAGATTTGTCTCTGGTGTCCAGCAATTTGACAAATATAGCTTTTATAAAAGTTTTTTATTTGAAGATGTTTTAAACTATTTTATAAAAGTTTATCTAATTGTAATACCTCTAATCAACTGCCCACAAGATAAGGAAAAGGAAAAATGTAGACCTCAAACTCAGTTAATTCCATTATCCTTTTTCAGCAAGAGAATTCCTAAGCATTGAGAACTGTACTCCTAAATTTCATCTTGAAAAGACCTAAAAAAAAATGTGATATCTGGAAAAATAGTCACCTTAAGAAAAATACTAGAAGTTTCTGAATCTTTTCAGTAGTCAGTGTCATTTTCAAGTCCATCCTCAATTCATAACTTAGCAGAAGTAGCAACTACTGTGTTTTAATCAGATACAAAGGCAAATACATAGAGTTGGCCCTCATTATTCATGGATCTGTAGTTTTTTAATTTTCCTACCCATTGAAACTTATTTATAACCTCCAAATCAATAGTTATGATGTTTTCATTGTCACTGATGGGCATGTGCAGAGTAGTGAAACATGAGTCACCCACTGTGTACATTCCCAATGGAGATCAAACATGGTGAACCTTTGCCACATTTCATCTCTCAGACTGTGAACAGGTGTCTGAACAGGTTTCTTGGTCCATTTAGTGTGAGATTTAGTGACAGGTTTTTTGCATTTGGGGGCATTTTTGCTTTTTGTGCTCTTTTGTGCACATTTTGCTTACTGTGCTATTTTAAACGGTCCTCACGCATGGCACGTAAGTACTGTCTAGTGTTCTTAAACACACAAAGGCTATGATATGTCTAATGGGGAGAATATATGTGTTAAATAAGGTTTGTTAAGGCATGAATTTAGTGCTTTTGATGATGAGTTCAATGTTGGTGAATCTACAAAATATATTAAATAAGGTGTCTTTAAAAAGACAAAAAAACACACATAAATAAGATTACACAACTACCAAAAATAATAAGAATTAGCTACAAGTAGAAAAGTTTTGAAAGAAGTAGTAAAATTAAACATCAAGAGGAATATAAATATTCACAGATTTAAAAAATAATCTCTAGTTATGAACTGGTGAAGTTCAAATATTAATAAAATATTCTGCAAGAACAACAACTGAGTATTTTCTGAAGAAAAAAAAGTGAAATTAAACCTCATTTGTAACTTATTTTTGGAGGAAGGGACTTCTTTAGGTTTTTAATACATTTCTGAATGGAAATATATTTTCTCTCAAAATGCCAACAACACCTGGACTTACTAATTCTATCTTTCATTCCTTATTCCCATAGGCTGAGCGTACTTACAAGGTCTGTATATCTAAAGCTATGGTTTTTCCAGTAGTCATGTGTGGATATGAGAATTGGACCATAAAGAAAGCTGAATGCCAAAGAATCAATACTTTCAAATTGTGGTGCTGGAGAAGACTCTTGAGAGTCTCTTGGACAGCAAGGATATTAAACCAGTCAATCCTAAAGGAAATCATCCCTGAATATTCATTGGAATGACTGATGCTGAATCTGAAGCTCCAATATTTTGGCCACCTGATGTGAACAGCAACTTACTGGAAAAGACCCTGATGCTGGGAAAGATTGAGGGTAGGAGGAGAAGGGAACGACAGGGGATGAAATGGTTGGATGGCATCACCAACTCAATGGACATGAATTTGAGCAAGTGCTGGGAGATGGTGAAGGACAGGGAAGCCTGGCATGCTGCAGTCCATGGGGTCACAAGTCAGACATGACTTAACAACTGAAAAACAAGTGACTTGAGGAGCATCTATGACAATAATCAATGAAGTAGAGACTACTTATACACGGTCATATTAGGTGATATTCATTCTACACTGTTCTGGCTCTTTGGGAATAGTGTAGGAAAGAGGTTCAGAGCCCATACTCAGGCCAGACCTCTGAGCTGGAGTGTAGCCCTTTCACTTATCAGCTGTGCAATGTTAGACATGTGTGTGTGTGCTAGTCACTCAGGTATGTCCAACTCTTTGCAACCCCATGGACTGTAACTCACTAGGCTCCTCTGTCCATGGAACTCTCCAGGGAAGAATACTGGAGTGGGTAGCCATTTCCTTCTCCAGGGAATCTTCACAACTCAGAGATAGAACCCAGGTCTCCCACATTGCAGGCAGACTCTTTACCATCTGAGCCTCAAGGGAAGCTCTAATGTTGGATATACTACTTAAATGACATGCCCTTGAGTTTCTTCATTTATAAATCATGATGAAAATAATATTATCTCAAAGAGTTAGGAAGAGAATTAAATAAGTAACATTTCTAGCTGGAATCAAGATTGCAGGGAGAAATAACCTCAGATATGCAGTTGACACCACCCTTATGGCAGAAAGTGAAGAGGAACTAAAAAGCCTCTTGATGAAAGTGAAAGAGAGTGAAAAAGTTGGCTTAAAGCTCAACATTCAGAAAACGAAGATCATGGCATCTGGTCCCATCACTTCATGGGAAATAGATGAGGAAACAGTGGAAACAGTGTCAGACTTTATTTTTTGGGGCTCCAAAATCACTGCAGATGGTGACTGCAGCCATGAAATTAAAAGACGCTTACTCCTTGGAAGGAAATATATGACCGACCTAGATAGCATATTAAAAAGTAGAGATATTACTTTGCCAACAAAGATCCATCTAGTCAAGACTATGGTTTTTTTGGTGGTCATGTATGGATGTGAGAGTTGGACTGTGAAGAAGGTTGAGCACCTTCTTTTGATCTATGACAATAGATTGTCATATTGTCTATTGATGCTTTTGAACTGTGGTGCTGGAGAAGACTCTTGTGAGTCCCTCGGACTGCAAGGAGATCCAACCAGTCCTTCCCAAAGGAGACCAGTCCTAAGTGTTCATTGGAAGGACTGATGCTAAGGCTGAAATTCCAATACTTTGGCCACCTCATGCGAAGAGCTGACTCATTGGAAAAAACCCTGATGCTGGGAGGGATTGGGGGCAGGAGGAGAAGGGGACCACAGAGGATGAGATGGCTGGAAGGCATCACCAACTCGATGGAGACAAGTTTGGGCAAACTCCGGGAGTTGGTGATGGACAGGGAGGCCTGGTGTGCTGCAATTCATGGGGTCACAAAGAGTCAGACATGACTAAGCAACTGAACTAAACTGATAGCACATAGAAGAGTGTCTGTAAATCACACATGATAAAAATGGTTCAACTGAGGTAGGAGATAGACTCCCTGGGCTGGGTTGCTGGTGTTTGTCACATGGAGTAAAATTGAAGCTTTGCTTTCTCCCAAACACTTCAAGGACAAATCTAGTGGCATAAGATGAGCTCTGCTGAAATAAAGAGATAAGATGACACTCCAGAGGTTAAGGAAACTTCCCCAACTGCACAGGCACAGAAAGACTTCTTGGGGGTCAAAAAGTAGAGTGTGACTCCATAATAGGTGATGCCAAGACCCTACAGATCTCTATGGTGGAATCCATCTTAGCAAAAAGTTGTGCACACTTGTTAGAAAGGGTCCCAAAGCAGGGTGGGTGTGAGAAAAGAAACAAGATAATTAGCCAGAGGTTAGAAAAGGCAGAGGAACCAGAGATCAAATTCCCAACATCCACTGGATCACAGAAAAAGCAAGAGAGTTCCAGAAAAACATCTATTTCTGCTTTATTGACTATGCCAAAGCCTTTGACTGTGTGGATCACAATAAACTGTGGAAAATTCTGAAAGACATGGGAATATCAGACCACCTGACCTGCCTCTTGAGAAACCTATACGCAGGTCAGGAAGCAACAGTTAGAACTGGACATGGAACAACAGACTGGTTCCAAATAGGAAAAGGAGTACGTCAAGGCTGTATATTGTTACCCTGCTTATTTAACTTGTATGCAGAGTACATCATGAGAAATGCTGGGCTGGATGAAGCACAAGCTAGAATCAAGATTGCCTGGAGAAATATCAATAACCTCAGATACGCAGATGACACCACCCTTATGGCAGAAAGTGAAGAGGAACTCAAAAGCCTCTTGAAAGTGAAATGGAGAGTGAAAAAGTTGGCTTAAAGCTTAACATTCACATGTATACCTGTGGCGGATTCATTTTGATATTTGGCAAAACTAATACAATTATGTAAAGTTTAAAAATAAAATAAAATTAAAAAAAATAAAAAAATAAAAAAAAATAAATCCTGAATCAGCTTCACAAAAAAAAAAAAAAAAAAAAAAGCTCAACATTCAGAAAATGAAGATCATGGCATCTGGTCCCATCACTTCATGGGAAATAGATGGGGAAACAGTGGAAACAGTGTCAGACTTTATTTTTCTGGGCTCCAAAATCACTACAGATGGTGACTGCAGCCATGAAATTAAAAGACGCTTACTCCTTGGAAGGAAAGTTATGACCAACCTAGATAGCATATTCAAAAGCAGAGACATTACTTTGCCAACAAAGGTCCGTCTAGTCAAGGCTATGGTTTTTCCTGTGGTCATGTATGGATGTGAGAGTTGGACTGTGAAGAAGGCTGAGCACCGAAGAATTGATGCTTTTGAACTGTGGTGTTGGAGAAGACTCTTGCAAGTCCCTTGGACTGCAAGGAGATCCAACCAGTCCATTCTGAAGGAGATCAGCCCTGGGATTTCTTTGGAAGGAATGATGCTAAAGCTGAAATGCCAATACTTTGGCCACCTCATGTGAAGAGTTGACTCATTGTAAAAGACTCTGATTCTGGGAGGGTTTGGGGGCAGGAGGAGAAGGGGATGAAAGAGGATGAGATGGCTGGATGGCATCACTGACTCGATGGACATGAGTTTGAGTGAACTCCGGGAGTTGGTGATGGACAGGGAGGCCTGGTGTGCTGCAATTCATGGGGTCGCAAAGAATCGGACATGACTGAGTGACTGAAATGAACTGAACTGAACTGAAAGAAAGACCCAGAAGAACTGTGCTACATAAGTGATTTAAATTACCTCCTACTGTGCTCCTCTTTCAAGATGCCTGCATGCCTCTGGTTGTGTATTTCTGCTTTGCTTGTGACTTTGTTTTTCTGTGTGGTCTCCTATATGTTGTGTTATATCTCTAACTATAAATTTGTACTTGGTTTTGCATTTTTGCTTCCTTGAAACATTCTTGCTTTCAAACAGGGCAAGAGTCAGGGAACTTTGCTTCTAGCTTCTAGCCTCTGATGAACTAGCAGCTAGGTTCAATTTCTGGGCAGGGAAATAAGATCCTACTTCAAGACTCCTATCTCTCTGAGAATACAGCTATCATCATTTTTATTAGCAGTCCTGTGTACAAGATAAATTTGCACTAGGTGAAGATGTGAGTGTCTGAATTATCATACTGAAGGTGTAATGACTTGGGAGCTTGGACCATCCTGTGAGACTATGTCTTTCTCCATTTTCTGCTTAGCATCCAAATTATAATGCTATGTCTTAGATGTAGACACTGCCTGCCTATAGATCAAAATTACTTTTATAGAACTTGAACCTGATTTTATAATTTCCCCCTTAAGACCTCTCAATTCCCCATGCATACAGAACCTTTCAAACTTTACTGCAATCTGTCTCCAACCAAATATATCCTGATTCAACTGTATCAAGAGAAAAATATGAGAGTAAAGATTTCTACCATGTCCCATACAAGGAGCATGCCTAGAGTATTGAGTTCAGCTCTAGATAATGTACTGCCTACACATCATCAAGATATAGCAGTTTGAACAACACCAAAGTGAAAGAAAAGAAAGAACTGCCCTGGTGGCTCAGGTGGTAGAGAATCTGCCTGCAATGCAGGAGACCCAGGTTCAATCCCTGGGTCAGGAAGATCCCCTGGAGAAGGGAATGGCCATCCATTCTAGTATTCTGGCCTAGAGATTCCCATGGACAGAGGAGCCTAGCAAGCTATAGTCCAGGTGGTCGCAAAGAGTCGGACACGAATGAATGACTAAGACTCATTCACTTAAAGCAAGAAGAGAGGATTCAGAATCAGGTCCTTATGAACAAATCAAGGATCAGCCTAAAAACAGATCATTTAATGGGAAAGGCAGAGGAGGAGAGTCACATGTCTGTTCCTGTTCTCCAGGAAGTGTTCTGACCTGTCTCTGTGTGAAGGTGGAGGACATGAAGATGAATTTCCATTTACCTGTATGAAAACACAGCAGGCTGCCTCAATGGAAGTCTATGACTTAAAAAATGAGCTTAAAATATTACCTTGCCTCTTAGAACTCTATTCATCTTTGAGTAGTTCTGATGAACAAAGTGGAAGCTGGGAGAATATGTACACCAGGAGCAATAGTTTAAAACCAAATTCTAATCTTACCCTTTATGGATAATCATGAATATGTAGTGTTCATGGGCAGTCTCCAAACACCTTCCAGATAGTAAAAGAGGAAATTAAAAATACATAAAGAATTTTATACATCGTAATACTCCTTCTGTTTGCAAGCAAAGAAGGTTTCCAAGCTCTTCAAATCACACAATTGAGTTCTTACTTCTAAAACTCATGTAAACACTGCAATAGTCTGTCATCCAAAATCAAAGGTGAGTTTAAATCTCATTCTTTATCAAAAACCAAGTTTAAAAGATTCAAAGAATATTTTGGCCTTCACAATTCCATTTCCTCATTTTAGAAAAAGCAAAACTTGACTGATGTTAATTAAATTGCAGACTCAAATGTTTCCCAGTTTTGCATAGGGCCTTTGCAAAGGATGAATATACTAACTATTGTTATCTTCTAATCTTAGAAAAGCCTTAAATAGGCAACAGTGTATCAGGGACAGAAAGCATTACTCCCTTGCAATTTGCAAAAGGAATCTCTGAAAGCAAAACAAAACAAACAAAAAATCTTCTGCCTCACAATGCTGAGAAAATGTTTAAGGAAGGGAAGAGAAAGAAGTTTTTATACATCCTCTTGTTAACATTCACAAATTACTTTTTAATGACACTACAATAAGATAAATTTAAACTTAAATTTACATCAGTAAACTTAATTAATGTAATAATGTTAATCATCACTCTTAAGGCTGAACAAAGGCATTTTCACAAGAGAAACATTTTCTCATATTCCTTCACAAAGTTTCCTCCCAATTGACTCTAATGAATTTGTTCTCTTTGCAGAGTTGCTGATATTAATATCCTGCAAACTTCTGTCTCTACAGAGGGTTTTTCATAGTGAGGTGTTGAAATAGGGGTGAGCACAGATTATCTCCTAAATCAGTATTTCTCAAACTTAGCAAGCTTCACAATCACCTGGAAGCCTTGTTAAAACCAAGATTGCTCCTATGTCCTGGCTACCATCAACAGATGAATGGATAAAGAAGATGTGGTACATATATACAGTGTAATGTTACTCAGCCATAAAAAGGAATGAATTTGAATTAGTTGTAGTGATGTAGATGAACCTAGAGCCTGGTATACAGTGTGAAGCAAGTCAGAAAGAGAGAAAAAAATATAGTGTAATTAGGCATATATATAGAATCTAAAAAATGGTACTTACGAACCTATTTGCAGGGCAGAAACAGACGCAGCCTTGCGGACACAGTGGGGGAAGGGGAAGGTGGGATGAACTGGGAGAGCAACATTGTCGTATATACTATGAAAAGTGAAAGTCACTTATTCGTCTCTGACTCTTTGTGACCCCATGAACTATACAGCCCATAAAATTCTCCAGACCAGAATACTAGAGTGGGAAGCCTTTCCCTTCTCCAGGGGATCTTCCCAACCCAGGGATTGAACCCAGGTCTCCCGCATTGCAGGAGGATTCTTTATCAACTGAGCCACAAGGGAAGCCCAAGTATACTGGAGTGGGTAGCCTATCCCTTCTCCAGTGGATCTTCCTGACCCAGGAATCAAACAGGGGTCTCCTGCATTACAGGCAGATTCTTCACCAATTGGGCTATCAGGGAAGTCCATATATACCATACCGTCTGTAAAACAGAGAGCTAGAGGGAAGCAACTGGATAGCACAGGGAGCTTAGCTCAGTGCTCTGTGATGATGGGCTGAGTGTGGGGGGCGGCGGGTGGTGAGATGGGGGTAGATGGGAGGGAGCTGCAAGTGAGAGAGGATACATGTATACTTAGAGCTGATTCATGCTGTTGTATAGCAGAAATTAACACAACATTGTAAGGCAATTATCCTCCAAAATAAAAATAAGCAAAAAGACAAAAAAGAAGATGATAATATGGAATACATGTAATATAATGTAATAAACAAGTTGGGTAAAGAATCTGCCTGCAATGCAGGAGACCTAGGTTTGATCACTGGGTCAGAAAGATCCTTTGAAGAAGGGAATGGCAACTCACTCCAGTATTCTTGCCTGGAAAATCCCATGGACAGAGGAGCCTGGTGGGTTACAGTTAGAGGGTTTGCAAAGAGTCAGAAAAGACTGAGCGACTAACACTACTACCACCAAAAAAAAAAGAGATTTCTGACCCACTCCTCCTCCAGAGTTTCTGATTCAGTTGTCTCTGCAAGGGGCTGGACAACCTGCATTTCTCACAAGTTCCCAGGTGAAATAAGGCTGCTGGTCCAAGGACCACAGTTTAAGAACCACAGCCCTAAATTCCACTTCTGAGTCATTTATCAAGAGCTCTTGAGCCAATTTCACCTCTCACTCAAACCTCAAAGACAACCACTTATTTGGGGGCTCTTTTACTTACTCAACTAGGAAAGAGGATTCGAGTCACCACAGTATTGTGCAACTCATTTTTTTTCTCCTGCTCACTTTTTAAACAGTGATTCCACAAAATCAAAACCATCTTCTCTCTCTCTCCATTTCTCCCTTTTTGTCTCATGGGATGGTATCTTTGGGTCTCTAAGGATGTCATATCTATCCTCCCCATTTTTAGGTACAAAGATTTAGTCAAGACCCAGCCCACCGTTTCCAACCCACTCCACTGTCCTTGCCTGGAGAATCCCAGGGATGGGGGAGCCTGGAGGGCTGCTGTCTCTGGGGTCGCACGGAGTCGGACATGACTGAAGCGACTTAGCAGCAGCAGCAGCAGCCCACTGTTTCCATGAGCATCACGATTAGATCAGAGACCTATAATCTCAGCCTCTTTCGTCTTCCTGGTGGGTCGTATACTTACGTTTACTCTTTTGCCTTTTCAGTCTCATATCCATAATTGTATGCCAAGACTAAAAATTATTTTGTTAAGTAGGAACAAAACACTTCCTTTCTCTCAGTGCTTACTCATTTCCAGCAGTTTTTTTATCACTTGAGAAATGATTCAGAACTGCTTCTTACATTTGTTACATCTATTAATTGCCATCTTCAAAGCTGTCCAGCATCTTGCTCACTTCCATTGTTAACTCAGCTAACACACCACTATTTCAACCTAGACGCCTTGATCCTCTTCTTCAAAGTGAGCCCCTCTGTCTCTTAAGATGAAAGCTCTTAACATGACTTAAAACTGGCCTGTCCCACAAAGACTTTCCAGACCCGACTGAAGATCCTGTAATAACTTTAGCAATTCTTTGATGGTTCACACAACCCAAACATATTTGTGTGTACGTGTTTCTGGTGATGTTGCCTAGTTCAGTTAGAAAATTTCTCCAGGTAAGGGACTCCTTCCTTACTTCCTTTGTTACTGATACCATGGACAGGATTCTGACCACACAACTGTGTCAAGTAATTAGAAGCATCTTTTTTTTTTTTTTCTTTTTGGCTGTGTGACATGAAGGATCTTAGTTCCCCAAACCAGGGATGGAACCAGCACCCCCTGCAGTGAAAGTATGGAGTCTTAACAACTGGACAGCCAGGAGATTCTCAGAAGCATATTTGTTTTAGAGATGGACTAATGTAACTCCAGTATTCTTGCCTGGAGAATTCCATGGACAGAGGAGGCTGGTGGGTTACAGTCTATAGGGTTGCAAAGAGTCAAACACGACTGAAGCAGTTTAGCACGCACACAAAGTGGCACAAACACTCGTGCAAGTGACTCTTTTGTTCCATCCAATACCCCTGGACCACACAGGCCTCTTGTGACTCTTGTCACAAGCTCTGTTACTGCAATTATGAGAAATATTATCCTAATGCCATTTACCTGCTTTTATTTTGGGGGCTCCAAAATCACTGCAGATAGTGACTGCAGCCATGAAATTAAAAGATGCTTACTCCTTGGAAGGAAAGTTATGACCAACCTAGATAGCATATTCAAAAGCAGAGACATTACTTTGCCAACAAAGGTCCATCTAGTCAAGGCTATGGTTTTTCCAGTGGTCATGTATGGATGTGAGAGTTGGACTGTGAAGAAACCTGAGAGCTGAAGAATTGATGCTTTTGAACTGTGGTGTTGGAGAAGACTCTTGAGAATCCCTTGGACTGCAAGGAGATCCAACCAGCCCATTCTAAAGGAGATCAGCCCTGGGTGTTCTTTGGAAGGAATGATGCTAAAGCTGAAACTCCAGTACTTTGGCCACCTCTTGGGAAGAATTGACTCATTGGAAAAGACTGATACTGGGAGGGATTGGGGGCAGGAGGAAAAGGAGACGACAGAGGATGAGATGGCTGAATGGCATCACCGACTCGATGAATGTGAATTTGAGTGAACTCCGGGAGTTGGTGATGGACAGGGAGGCCTGGCGTGCTGCAGTTCATGGGGTCGCAAAGAGTCAGACACGACCGAGCGACTTAACTGAACTGAACTGAAAGTACAAAAAGCCACTTCCCTGGTGGCTCAGATAGTAAAGCATCTACCTGCAATGTGGGAGATGTGTGTTTAATCCCTGGGTTGGAAAGATCCCCTGGAGGAGGGCATGGCAACCCACTCTAGTATTCTTGCCTGGGGAAATCCCATGAACAGAGGAGCCTGGTGGGCTATAGTCCATGAGGTTGCAAAGAGTCAGACATGACTGAATGACTAAACATAATACAGAGTACAAATTATTTTGGGTTGAGAACTAGAGTATAAAACTATCAAGTCAATTTATATAAATTTGATAAAATTTCAAGAAGTAAGAATATATAGATAGGTGTATAATAAGGTGATAGACAATTAGGTAGACAGGCAGGTATGAGACAGTCAGAAAGACAATCTCTTTATAACTTTTTATTTTATATTTAGTATAGTTGATTAACAATGTTGCATTAGCCTCAGGTGTATAGCAAATTGATTCAGTTATACAAATACTTGAATCTATTCTCTTTCCAATTCTTTCCCCATTTAGGTTGTTACATAATGTTGAGAGGAGTTCCCTGTGCTATACAGTAGGTCCTTCTTGGTTATTCATCTTAAATATAGTAGTGTGTACATGAAAGGTTGACAATCTTAATGAATGCTAAGGGAAAGTAAATGTAATAGTGAATAACTCCTAAGAAAAGATGTATTGAATTTCTGTTACTCTCAGAGCCAAAGAAAGATGAATTCATCTTATGTAAGTGTAGGCGAAGAATGGATAAGGCTTCATCATACAATGTTTGTTGAATGAATTCATTTTCCTGAGTACACATTCTGGTTTCAGAAGCTATGTATGCCAAGACAGTCCTTCCTGCAGCTAAAGCACACACAGTCTAACGGAAAATAAAATAAACTACAGTACAGTGTGTCGAGTGTTTTAAGTTATGGCATCAGACACTTGCTTGCAGGAGGTTAATGGAGGATTGGGAGATGAGAAAGTGAGGCTGGAATATTTTTTGAGGTGTTTGCTGAGAACTGATAGGTGTGAGACAGATTAGCAGAATAAAGAGAAAGGAAGATTTAAGAGGGGAAAGCAGATGATTTGTAGGCTGCATGTGTGTGTGTTAGCCACTCAGTCATGTCCGACTCGTTGTGACCCCATGGACTGTAGCCTGCCAGACTCCTCTGTCCATGGAGTTCTCCAGGCAAGAATACTAGGAGCTAATGAAAGGAGTAACGGAGAACTTAAATAAAGAAGAGACTTGATGGAGAGTGACAAACACTCTTTTATTTACCAAGTCCTCGTCCAAGTGTGAAAATATAATATTTTAATCATTGGAATCACTGATGGATTTTTATTGCCTTCCTTTGCTTCACTGAAATCTTAAGGTAAAATGGTAAGCTATCCCAAGAAGGCTTAGGAAAAGGTTAACTAAAACATTTAAAATTATTGAGGAAATAACTCAAAACATATGAATAGCTCAATGTAAAAATATCTATCACAGCATAATATATAAGAATGCCTTTGACGCCAAGATCCAAAAGAAGAACTGTCAATTATTATAAAGCTACATGACGAAATGTGATACAACCATTGACATTTTCATGAAGATTTTTATAATACTATAACAAGCATTTTTACTGCATAGGACATAGAGAGGGAAAGAAGAGAAAGGAGGGATAAAAAGAGGAAGAGAGGAAAACAGTAAAGGAGATGGAAGATGAAGAGAAAGATGAAGAAAACAGTACTATGGTAGATACAAAATACACCAAAAATCATAAGCAATCATCTTCAGTTAGTTATTTTTGTGGTGGAACAAGAGAAATTGTTGTTGCTATTTAGTCACTAAGTCATGTCAAATATTTTTGCAACCCCGTAGACTTTAGGCTGCAAGGCTCCTCTGTTCACGGGACTTCCCAGGCAAGCATACTAGAGTGGGTTGCCATTTCCTATTCCAGGGATATTCCTGAGCTAGGGATTGAACCCACATATCCTACATTAGCAGGAGGATTCTTTACTATTGAGCCAGCAGGGAAGCCCAACAGATGGACACCTACAGGCTATCTGAAATGATTTTGTTTTAAACCAATTATTTCAACATTCGATCCTTACTCAGCTGCCTAATGATAAACAAGAGTTATTCCCATGTTTTCCAGGATATGTTTTTGGTAACAATAATTCTAGAGGAGTATTAACAGATGTTGCATACACCAAAATTAGTTTCCTAGTAAGGGAAGATTGAGCAATCCTAGGTTAAACTGGCTTCTTATTTGTAGCAGGAATTCTCAGAAACTTAGGGTAATGGGCAACATGAATCTCAAATTAGGTATACATATTACAGCATTTCACAAATGTATTTGACCACTAACTATTTCAGCATAGTGGAATTATTCCATGGAGCTAATTTAATGCCAAACACATGTGCAGGAATTTTTCACTTATAATGATAGCATTTACTTTCAAGGAACAAAACAAAATTACTTGAAATATTAGCAGCATATGTCTCTGTGACATTAGATTAGTGAAGAATTTCAGAACCCCCTCTCTACTACCTTATTTTCAGCTCTGACTCTGCCAAAAATTCTTCTCTTCCCAAGGATTAGCTGAATGTATTTGCCATTAATTTCAATGCCCTGCCTTCCACTGGACCAATTTACATCATTATTTCGGCTCAGAATCCTTCTTGAACTTCATATTCAAGTGTCCAACTCCCTCCTAAATGGCATTTTCTCAGTATTTCATTGTCACAATATGACCAACTCTCTCATATCACAATATGACCAACTCTACTAACCTTCTGTCTTTTTTATCTTAATGATAAAATAGCTCCCTACCCAGTTACTCAAACTGGAATCTAGTGGTCTGCTCTCACTTCCACAGACTGTCCCTTCATGACCAACTTGTTCCCTCTGCTTACTCAGAGTTTCTGATCCTCCATCAGTTGGCCTGTGAGACACCAGGTCAAGACCTATCTCTATCTGATTCTTTCTGGTAAACTCTCAGCCAATTATTGCAAGTCTTACCTGAATCATTTGCTTAGATTTTCTTATTTGAAACATTAAAAAAAAAAGCTTCAATTTATTTTTTTAGTACCATCACACAGATTGCTGTTTAATCTATGAATTTATTGGAGAAGGGCATGGCAGCCCACTCCAGTATTCTTGCCTAGAGTATCCCATGGACAGAAGAGCCTGGTGGGCAACAGTCCATGAGGTCACAAAGAGCCAGACACAACTGAAGTGACTTGGCACTCATGCACACACTATGAATTTATGAGTCAGACTCAGGCACTTCTGAAAGAAC
This sequence comes from Bubalus bubalis, assembly GCF_019923935.1. Classification (NCBI taxonomy): domain Eukaryota; kingdom Metazoa; phylum Chordata; class Mammalia; order Artiodactyla; family Bovidae; genus Bubalus; species Bubalus bubalis. The sequence continues at coordinate 39,716,495 of NC_059169.1, read as the reverse complement.
TGGGAATTTTAAAATCATAAAACATGTCACTTTAAATCACTGATATTGGAAAAACTGGATATAAATTCTGGAATAAAGTAAAATAATTATTAGCTACTTACTTCACAACAATAAAAAAAAATATTCCAGATAAGATTAAAGATCTAACTGTACTTAAAATAGCTTAGTAATCTTCAGATGAAAAAGGTGGAAAAGACTTTCTAAGGTAAACTTGAAAGCAGGAATAATAGGCGTAATTATAGATATAATATAGGAAAAACTCCTGAAGTAAAAACCTGAACTTGTGAATTAAAATGGCTTCCTTTGTAGCATTCATAGTGATAATAAAAGGCCAGCATCTAAGATGGCTTTAATATTTTCTGAATTCCAAGGATAAGGAGAGAATTCTAAAAGGAATTCAAGCAGAAAAAAAAAAAAAGTTTCCCAAAGAAAAGAATACATTTTATTTAAGATTTCTTTGAGCAGTAACAAAAACTGACTGTATAATTAATAAAAATAACTTGAAATTCTGAAAAGGAGAAACAGTACAGTTTGCTTTGACCAAGAGGCAATAAAAGAAGGAAAATATTTTAAAGTGTAAATTTTTAAATCCAATCAAATAGAAATTGGGGGAAATAAAACTACATTGTTCTACATAATTCCTGGGATAAAGAAGATACCCAAGATCTAATTACAGACTATTTAGAAAATAAGGATACTAATAGGGAAATTCTAGTTCCTGACAGATGATGAACTAGCTTGAGCTCCTGGGTTCCTCAAAGAAAAAATTAAGAAGTGAATAGTAATGAAAGAGCTCACATCCAAGAACTAATCTGCGAGAACCCCTGGTAGAGAAACAAAGGGATAATCTCCTGAAATCTTTCACCTGGACAAAGAAGAGGCCATCTCTGTTGATTTTCTTAAGCTCACCAAAAGATGCAGTAGCTAGTGCTCGGGTTCACCACACTTCCTTACATATAACAGAAACACAATTATAGCCCTAGGGGAAACCGAGCTCACAGGCGAAAAAACAGCTAGATGATGAGAACGTGACAAATTGTATCTTACAAAGATGCCCACACCAATATGTTCATCCAGTCCCACACTCTTCTTGCAATGTAATTGACGTTCTCTCTCTGCCCAAAATATATGGTCTATGTTCTTTCCTCTTGAATTTGAGCAAACTCATGCCCGCCTGAAACAGAGGAGTAGAACAGAAGTGATGCTCTATGACTTCTAAGGTTAGGATGAGGAAAAAATACAACTCTTTCTCTCTGTCGCTGTCTCTCTTGGAACCAAGCCACCATGTTACAAGGAACCTCAAGCCAAGTGAAGAAGCCATGTGTGGGTTTTCCTTCAGACAGCCACAGCCAGGCCTCTAGCCAACACCTACATCAACCACCAGAAATGTGAGACTGTAATTCACGTAATTTCAGTCCCCAACATTCAAGTCTTCCTAGCTGAGGGTGCAGACGCCATGAGGAAGAGACAAGCCACCGCTGTTGTACATTGTCTGAATTCATGAACCACAGAAACCATGAGAGACCAAAAAAAATGTTATTGTTTTTAAAATCATTAAGTTTGGGGGTAATTTGTCAAGAATTTTTTATAGGGCAATAGATTACTAACTCTGTAGTGCATTCACTACAAAGAAGAGTTTTATTGCATAAAGCAGAATTAAGAACAAGAACAAAAGTCTCAAAGAACTAGGATAAGTTTTAAATAATATGAAACAGACCACAAGTCAAAAGGAAGAACCAAGTGGAATTACTGGATATTGAAAATATAATAGTTGAAATACCAACTGTAATAATGAAATAAAGAATTTACAAAAACAAAGGAGGAATAAAGAAATGAAAATTCAGAGACAGAAAGGATAGAATAAGATGCCAGTGAACATTCAGATGTTCAAGCTGGTTTTAGAAAAGGCAGAGGAACCAGAGATCAAATTGCCAACATCAGCTGGATCATTGAGGAAGCAAGAGAGTTCCAGAAAAGCATCTATTTCTGCTTTATTGACTATGCCAAAACCTTTGACTGTGTGGATCACAATAAACTGTGGAAAATTCTGAAAGACATGGGAATACCAGACCACCTGACCTGCCTCTTGAGAAATTTGTATACAGGTCAGGAAGCAACAATTAGAACTGGACATGGAACAACAAACTGGTTCCAAATTGGAAAAGGAGTACATCAAGGCTGTATATTGTCACCCTGCTTATTTAACTTATATGCAGAGTACATCATGAGAAACGCTGGACTGGAAGAGACACAAGCTGGAATCAAGATTGCCTGGAGAAATATCAATAACCTCAGATACACAGATGACACCACCCTTATGGCAGAAAGTGAAGAGGAACTCAAAAGCCTCTTGATGAAAGTGAAATGCAAAGTGAAAAAGTTGGCTTAAAGCTCAACATTCAGAAAACAAAGATCATGGCATATGGTCCCACCACTTCATGGGAAATAGATGGGGAAACAGTGGAAACAGTGTCAGACTTTATTTTTGGGGGCTCCAAAATCACTGCAGATGGTGACTGCAGCCATGAAATTAAAAGATGCTTACTCCTTGGAAGGACAGTTATGACCAACCTAGATAGCATATTCAAAAGCAGAGACATTATTTTGCCAACTAAGGTCCATCTAGTCAAGGCTATGGTTTTTCCAGTGGTCATGTATGGATGTGAGAGTTGGACTGTGAAGAAGGCTGAGTGCCGAAGAATTGATGCTTTTGAACTGTGGTGTTGGAGAAGACTCTTGAGAGTCCCTTAGACTGCAAGGAGATCCAACCAGTCCATTTGAAGGAGATCAGCCCTGGGATTTCTTTGGAAGGAATGATGCTAAAGCTGAAACTCCAGTACTTTGGGCACCTCATGTGAAGAGTTGACTCATTGGAAAAGACTCTGATGCTGGGAGGGATTGGAGGCAGGAGGAGAAGAGGACGACAGAGGATGAGATGGCTGGATAGCATCACTGACTCGATGGACGTGAGTCTGAGTGAACTCCAGGAGTTGGTGATGGACAGGGAGGCCTGGCGTGCTACAATTCATGGGGTTTCAAAGAGTCAGACATGACTGAGCAACTGAACTGAACTGAACTGATACAGATAACAGAAATGCCATAAAATTACAAAGCAAAAGACTAGAGAGATATTTAAAGGTATGCATATTTCCCTAAATTACAGAATGATTAAAGATCATAAATCAAAAAATCTATACAATGCAAAATTGATAGTTAAGGGAAAAAACACTATATACATGTTATAGCAGAGGCTTCCCAGGTGGCATTTGGTGGTAGGAACCCACCTGCCAACGCAGGAGATGTAAGTGATGGAGTTCAATCCCTGGGTTGGGAAGATCCCCTGGAGGAGGGCATGGCAACCCACTCTGGTATTCTTGCCTGGAGAATCCCCATGACCAGACGAGTCTGGTGGGCTACAGTCTACAGGGTCACAAAGAGTTGGATATGACTGAAGTGACTTAGCATGCATATGTTATATCAAAACTTAAGAACATCAAATTCATAGATAATGGATGATTTTTTGCTTTTTTTGTATTTTTCATTGGTTTCCTACATTAAATTTATGATTAGAAAACAATGCAAAAATATTTGGGAAGGTTAGGAATCACTTTCTCCAGAAATCCTTCCCTATCCATCTCCCTCTGAGGACAGATTAAGTGTCCCTATTTTTGCATTTCATAATATCCTGTTCACATCCCAGAAGTTGTTCTTACCATGCTGCATCTATCCCCACCTATTGGCATGTTGTTGTGTGTTGTTGTTGCTGTCTTGTCCAACTCTTTGGAAACCCTGACTATAGCCCACCAGGCTCCTCTGTCCATGGGATTTCCCAGACAAGAATACTGAAGTGAGTTGCCATTTCCTTCTCCAGAATATCTTCCTGGCCCAGGACTGAACCCCAGTCTCCTGCACTGGCAGGCAGATTCTTTACTACTGAGCCACCAGGGAAGCCCATTAACAGTGTTGAGTTATCATTAACTAGAGTGACACATCAAAATGCCAGGGAACTCGTTTTGTTATTGATGATGGAGTTTCTTAATCTACTTGCTCAGGTTCCACTGCAGGGCTTCTAAATCTAAATCTCTAGCAGTGGAATGCAAGATTTTAAAAAATACACCAAGATTTACCTTCTTCAGAACCACCAGTCTAGTGGAAAGGACTATATGTTTGTCTCTGTGTCCTACAACTTTACACAGTACCTGGTGTGTAGGATATGATCTAAAAATATGAGTTGAATGAACACGTGAAATATGACTTTCAACATGTACAAGCTTGTGACATTTGTGTCTCCAGAAACCACAGCAGTTTGTTTTGTGGTGTGATCACTCAATTTCATTTATTAATCCCCTCGTTGTCTTCTGCACTAATACTCTTATGTATTTTGTCATGGATCAAGCTTTATTTCACTGTTAATATACTGTCAAGGACCTTGGTTTAAAATGAACATTTTCTCTCTAATGCTAGATATTGGACAGCTTAGATTGACATTTCTCTTGTATCTCTGCATTCCAAATTTAGGTGTGGTACAAAGTTGTTTTATTCCATGGACTAGATTTCTCACCTTCTTCCAGAATAATATTATGCAGGTTTCTGGGTTTAAAAAAAAAAGGCACTGAGTTTGAACCTCAGAAATAGAAAAGGGATTAAAATTGCTAAATGTATCGAGAAACCAATAACTTGTCCTTCTTTAGAATTTCAAATAAGAGTGGTAAATATTATCATTAAATGTGGAAATTTTTATAAAACAACTGCTTATTTTCCACTATGTTTTTTGAGAAGAATCCACATGTGGGTCTCCAGCCACAGTGATTATTTTAGCTTTGAAATGGTTAGGAAAATCTAGACAATCCCTTGGCAGTTTTAATACCTTATAGTTGTGTAAAATCTTCCAATTTTTTAAACCTTTTTCACATGCATCATTCCATCAGGACATCAAAGCAACCTGATTAAGTTTATATAGCATTAGTATTGTTCCTACTTTACAGATGAAGAGCTAACTTGAGATTTCAACCTGGTAAGTGATTGACCCAGACACTCACAGCAGAGCTGAGATTAAGACCAGGTCATATGCTTTCCCACATGGTGCTAGTAGATTCCACCCAAAGAATCAACAGTTACTTATATAATTGTCCTTTAATCTTGAGACTTCCTAAGTGGTCCAGTGGCTAAGACTCCCTGCTCCCAATGCAGGGGGCCCTGGTTCAATCCCTCTTCAGGGAACTAGATTAATCCCACATGTCACAACTAAGGCCTGGCACAACCAAATAAATAAATAATTTTAAAAAAATAATAATAATTGTACTGTCCTCTCAAGTTCACTACTCTCTTCTTTCCATTGGAATCTGGGGAAGAAGCATATTCATTGGAAGGACTGATGCTGAAGCTGAAACTCCAATACTTTGGCCACCTGATGTGAAGAGCTGACTCATTGGAAAAGACCTGATGCTGGGAAAGATTGAGAACAGGAGGAAAACGGGGTGACAGAGGATGAGATGGTTGGATGGCATCACTGACTTAATACACATGAGTTTGAGCAAACTCTAGGAGGTTGGGAAGGACAGGGAAGCCTGATGTGCTGCAGTCCATGGGTCGCAAGAGACTGACATGACTCAGCTCCTGAACAACAACACATCCTCAATCATAGAAATGGTGAAAGAGAATAAAGGACACAATATCAAGAAAAGAAACTTCATATCCTGATGTGATGTGCTCCCTATGTGTTATATTCATGTGAAGAAGTGTCTCCTTTTCATAATTTAAAAAATATTTACAATTTTAAAAGCCAAGTAACATATTTCAAAGCACAGTCAGCTCTACACAGTATTGATAAAATGGAAACACTTGCGGTATGCCAGGAACTTTGATGTTTTCTATAAATCCAATTTAACCCTCACTTCAGTCCTATGAGGATGACATTTATGCTATCCCAGCCTTCATACGAGGTAAACGAAGAGCCTATTCTCTGTGCCAGCAATAATTATGAAAATATGTTAAACATGACCCCATGCAAAAACTAGATTTCGCAAAAGTGAAATGTCCATGCTTCAGTAAGGAAGTGGGGGCCTGCATGGTGGATTGATATGGAAACTTGTAGGAAGTTAACACCCAGAGAAAGTATATAAAACAGATGTGGAAATTCACAGAGTTCATGGTGGAACTCTATGTTGTGAAAATGGGAGAAAAAATTTTACACTTACCTAAGTCAAAGGACTGTGACAGGAATGAAAAAGTTCAATGAAATGCTGGACCACTTAGATGAGAACAACTGAGCCACCCCAACAAGACAAAAGGAAAGTTTAAGATTCATCTAAATTCCAAATTTCTTATATATATATTTTGGCCATGTCATGTCTTAGTTGCCACATCAGGGGGTCTTTTTATTTTTTTATTCCAGTTGTAGCAAGCAAAGAGTTAGTTGTGATATGTGGGATCTAGTTCCTTGACCAGGGATTGAACCGAGGTTCCCTGAACTGGAAGTGTGGAGTCTTAGCCACTGGACTACCAGGGAAGTCCCTAAATTCCAAATTTCTTTATAAAACTCTGCATAACTGACAATGGGCTTCCCTGGTGGCCATTCTCTGGACAGTGGCAGATTTCTTTAGACGGTAAAGAATCTGCCTGCAATGCAGGAGACCTGGGTTTGATCCCTGGGTTGGAAAGATCCCCTGGAGAAGGGAATAGCAACCCACTCCAGTATTCTTGCCTGAAGAATCCCATGGACAGAGGAGCTTGGCAGGCTATGGTCCATAGTGTTGCAAAGAGTCAGACATGACTGAGCGACTAACACTTTCACTTTCCTGTAACTTACTAGATAGGTAAGAGGGACAGATTAATGACTGTTTCAGAGGTTTCCTGTTTCTAGAGTTAGAGTTATAAAATTTTATAAATTCACACTTGATTTTAATACTTAGAAAAATTCCAACAGAGAAGGAAGGAACAGCTGATTCACTCTGTTTCAGTAGACTATTTTCCATTAGATTTTTTTTTGTGAGCAGCCATTAGCAGCGTTCCAGGGCTGTGAAGTCAGAGAACATATGCCACGCAGACTTTGCACCACATTGGTGGGCCAGCAGTTTATTCTGCCTCGCACCCCCATACAGTGGAGCCCAAGACAGAGCTCCTGTCAGCCTTGAAACCTCCCACTGACTCATTCTTGGGTTTTCTGTATGAGATCACAGAGCAGAACAAGAAATGCCTGAGGGTAAGGACTCTGCACAACTCATTCCAGACCAGCTCAGACACCTGGGTCTCCTCTGACTCTGGGCATTCACACAGGAGAGAAACAGCAGAACTCCCTCATTAAATGATTTCCTCTCCTATAAGATCCAAGGTGAATCCAATAGCAGTCACCAGGGTTTCCCCCTTAGCCATCTGCTTCAGCTGCACTTGGAACCCTGGGGCAAACGGACTGTGGAGACCCAGATTGAAACTGCCTTTCCTCCTAGTCTCATGAGCCATAGTTTTCAGCAGAATTTGTAAGATATTTGAATACAGGCAAAGGAATTAAAGTAAAAAGGACATATTCATTCAATATTCATTTATTGAGTGTATACCGTGACCCAGGCACTGTGCTCACAGTAAGTATTTTATAGATTTACATCTAACTTGAATCATTTCAAACACATGTTAAATCATGCACGTGCAGCTGAGGTACAATAAGAAAGAGTCATGACTCTTAAAACATACTGCCATTCAGAAAATGACCATCTAACTGCAAATGGTGTAGCTTTTATATCAGGAATTGGAGGGAGGAAAGCAAGAGACTACTACTGTGGGTGAGAATCCCTTAGAAGAAATACAGTAGCCATCATAGTCAACAAAAGAGTCTGAAATGCAGTCCTTGGAGGCAATCTCAAAAATAACAGAATGATCTCTGTTCGTTTCTAAGGCAAACCATTGATTATCACAGTAATCCAAGTCTGTGCCCCAACCAGTAACGCTGAAGAAGTTGAAGTTGAACGGTCCTATGAAGACCTACAGGACCTTCTAGAACTAACACCCAAAAAAGATGTCTTCTTCATTATAGGGGACTGGAATGCAAAGGTAGGAAGTCAAGAAACACCTGGAGTAACAGGCAAATTTGGCCTTGGAGTACAGAATGAAGCAGGGCAAAGACTAATAGAGTTTTCCCAAGAGAACACACTGGTCATAACAAACACCCTCTTCCAACAACACAAGAGAAGACTCTACACATGGACATCACCAGATGGTCAATACCAAAATCAGATTGATTATATTCTTTGCAGTCAAGGATGGAGAAGCTCTATACAATCACCAAAAACAAGACCAGGAGTGAACTGTGGCTCAGATCATGAAATCCTTACTGCCAAATTCAGACTGAAATAGGGGAAAATAGGGAAAACCACTAGACCATTCAGGTATGACCTAATCCAATCCCTTATAATTATACAGTGGAAGTGACAAATATATTCAAGGGATTAGATCTGATAGACAGAGTGCCTGAAGAACTATGAACAGAGGTTCATGACATTGTACAGGAGACAGGAATCAAGATCATCCCCAAGAAAAAGAAATGCAAAAAAGCAAAATGGCTGTCTGGGGAGGACTTACAAATAGCTGTGAAAAGAAAAAAAGCGAAAAGCAAAGGAGAAAAGGAAAGATATACCCATTTGAATGCAGAATTCCAAAGAATAGCAAGGAGAAATAAGAAAGCCTTCCTCAGCGATCAATGCAAAGAAATAGAGGAAAACAACAGAATGGGAAAGACTAGAGATCTCTTCAAGAAAATTAGAGATACCAAGGGAAAATGTCATGCCAACATGGGCTCAATAAAGGACAGAAATGGTATGGACCTAACAGAAGAAGAAGATATTAAGAAGAGGTGGCAAGAATACACAGAAGAACTGAACAAAAAAGATCTTCACGACCCAGATAATCACGATGGTGTGATCATTCACCTAGAGCCAGACATCCTGGAATGTGAAGTCAAGCGGGCCTTCGCAAGCATCACTATGAACAAAGCTAGTGGAGGTGATGGAATTCCAGCTGAGCTATTTCAAATCCTAAAAGATGATGCTGTGAAAGTGCTGCACTCAATATGCCAGCACATTCGGAAAACTCAGCAGTGCCCACAGGACTGGAAAAGGTCAGTTTTCATTCCAGTCCCAAAGAAAGGCAATGCCAAAGAATGTTCAAACTACTGCACAATTGCAGTCATCTCACACACTAGTAAAGTAATGCTCAAAATTCTCCAAGTCAGGCTTCAACAGTGCATGAACCGTGAACTTCCAGATGTTCAGGCTGGTTTTAGAAAAGGCAGAGGAACCAGAGATCAAATTGCCAACATCTGTTGGATCATCAAAAAAGCAAGAGAGTTCCAGAAAAACATCTATGTATGCTTTATTGACTATGCCAAAGCCTTTGATTGTATGGATCACAACAAACTGGAAAATTCTGAAAGAGATGGGAATACCTGACCTGCCTCTTGAGAAATCTGTATACAGGTCAGGAAGCAACATTTAGAACTGGACACAGAAAAACAGACTGGTTCCAAATAGGGAAAGGAACACGTCAAGGCTGTATATTGTTGCCCTGCTTATTTAACTTATATGCAGAGTACATCATGAGAAACGCTGGGCGGAAGAAGCATAAGCTAGAATCAAGATTTGTGGGAGAAAAATCAATAATCTCAGATACGCAGATGACACCACCCTTATGGCAGAAAGGGAAGAAGAACTAAAAAGCCTCTTGATGAAAGTGAAAGAGGAGAGTGAAAAATCTGGCTTAAAGCTCAACATTCAGAAAACTAAGATCATAACATCTGGTCCCTTCACTTCATGTCAAATAGATGGGGAAACAGTGGCAGACTTATTTTTTGAGGCTCCAAAACCACTGCAGATGGTGACCGCAGCCATGAAATTAAAAGGTGCTTACTCCTTGGAAGGGAAGTTATGACCAACCTAGACAACATATTAAAAAGCAGAGACATTACTTTGCTGACAAAAGCCTGTGTAGTCAAAGCTATGGTTTTTCCAGTGGTCATGTATGGATTTGAGAGTTGGACTATAAAGAAAGCTGAGAGCTGAAGAATTGATGCTTTTGAACTGTGGTGTTGGAGAAGACTCTTGAGAGTCCCTTGGACAGCAAGGAGATCCAACCAGTCCATCCTAAATGAAATCAGTCCTGAATATTCATTGGAAGGTCTGATGCTGAAGCTAAAACTCCAATATTTTGGCCACCTGATGTGAGGAACTGACTCACTGGAAAAGACCCTGATACTAGGAAAGATTGAATGCAGCAGGAGAAGTGTTGACAGAAGATGAGATAGTTGATGGCATCACTGACTCAATGGACATGAGTTTGAGTAAACTTTGGGAGCTGGTGATGGACAGGGAGTTGCAAAGTCCATGCTGCAATCCATGGGGTCACAAAGAGTCAGACACAACTGAGGGACTGAACTGAACTGAACCGAAGCAAGAGAAAGAAGCTTGCTCATTGCTGCTTGCATTCATTCATATTCTCTCTCATAGAGGGCTAATCAATAATTTGATATTCCAAATAATTTAAAACTTCATTAAAAAATAGATACTCTTAGGATTTCCCTGGTGGTCCAGTGGCTAAGTCCCCATGCTCCAATGCAGGGGGCCCAGGTTCGAACCCTGGTCAAAGAACTAGATCCCACATGCTAAAACAAAGACCTGGTACAGACAAATACATTAAAAATAAATAAATAATTTTTTAAAAATAGATAACCTCTAAATTGTTGCTGTTGCTTAATCACTAAGTTGTGTCTGACTCTTTGAGATCCCATGGACTGTAGTCCACCAGGCTCCTCTGTCTATGGGATTTCCCAGGCAAGAGTAATGGAGTGAGTTGCTGTTTACATCTCCAGGGAATATTTCTGACCCAGGGATCGAACCCATGTCTCCTGCTTGGCAGGCAAATTCTTTACCACTGAGCTACCTTGGAAGCCCCAACCTCTAAATACTAAGACTTTAAAAATCTTCATTTCCCGATTTACACAACCCCCACATTTTTTTTTTTCAGCATACTGCTAGATGGTAAATTAATAGAAGCCATGTCTGCAAACCATGAAAGAGTTAAACAATAAATTTTTGTTTATTATACACAGGCTGACTTAAAAGAAAATAGACCCTCCTCAGTTAAACCAGATTGAGATAAATTTGAAAGGATAGTGCTGGATAAATATACAGATGAATAAGAAGAGAGCAAGTCTAAGATCCTGATCTATCATACATCTTCCTTCACTATGAATGATTTCATTTGCTTTTTAAATAGATAAATACAAAAAACAGCATTTTTCCCTTGGCAAGAGAGTAACTGTTTTGTATTATTTACCTAGACTGCATCTGTGTTTCTAAAAAGAACAGTAAATACATTTCTTGAGCAAGACATGTTTCTGTGATAATGTGAGTAATGCTTCTTAAACACTTTGGAGATTATTAGAATGCTTTCCAGAAGCTGTTATTGAATTCACTTTAGCAGGAACACAAGATAAAGATGAAGACACACCCTCAGCATTTTTCACTAAACTATTAGTAGAATAATGTGATTGGAAGTCTGCCAGGAGGGTGGCTACCAGAAGGTGAGGCCCAGGACTCTGCCCAGGCATTCGGAAGGCAATCTGGTCCCGACCCAGTCTAAAAACTCCATAGGACCAGAATGCCTTCCTCAAGAGGGCCCTATAAATAAATAACCCAGTCTGAGTGACACGGCCCACCCAAATACTGGGCTAACTTTCAGCCTCCCTGATAACTTACACTCACAATATGGCTGCTTCAGAGTCTTCCAATTGGTGCTCAAAACTTAACTGGAGATAACTTCACATGAGTGTCACAGTGAAAAATAGCTGCGAAGTTTAGGTCTTGTATACACTCCCTTCGAAGCCAGGATACACTTGGAAGAATCATAGCTCCAAGCAGAAGCCTTCTTGGATCTCTCAGATAACCTGGAATTTATGGTGGTGGTGGTTGCATATATGTACTCACCGTTCTAAGTCATTCTTCTGAATATAAGACAGATTCTTTCATTTGTTCAACAATATTTATTGAGCTGCTATGATATCCCTTCATGGAGCTTATATTCAAACATGGGGAGGTGGGAAGACAGAAAAATAAACAACTTGATTGATTTCATGGGTTAGGAAGAGAATGAGAGAGTGCTGCTAATCTGAATGTCAGAGATTTTGCTGAGAATGAGCCACTTATAATAAGAATTGTATGAAGCATTTGTTTGTTCTAGTTAATCTTTTTTATTTTTTGTTTGTTCTAGTTACTCAGGTCTTCAAAGAATTTTTTCTAAGTCATCACATCATATAGACATATTTTTCAACTTTGACATTAACTTACATAAAAGTTTCATAATTTTTTAATCAGTTCTTTTAACATTAGTTGAAAAAGTGACTCCCTCCCAGATTTTTAATTTGTAATATTTTCCTAAGAAACTATGTATTTGGCAAAATTTGCCTGCTTGGTTCCACTTAATTGAAATATTTATTCTAATGATGGCCAACAGGCACAAGAAAAGATGATCAACATTGATAGTTATTAGATAACTATAAATCAAAAATACAGTGAGGTATATCACTCCACACCAGCCAGAATGGCATCATTAAAAGGTCTACCAATAACAAATGTTGGAGAGGGTGTAGAGAAAAGGGAACTCTCCTACACTGCTTATGGGAATATAAGCTGGAACAGCCACTATGAAAAACAGTATCAAGGATCCTGACAAAGCTAAAAGTAGAGTTGCCATTATGATCCAGCAATCCCACCCCTGAGCACACACCCAGATAAAACTAAAACTCAAAAAGACACAGGCACCCCTATGTTCATAGCAACAGTATTCACTATAGCCAAGAAAAGGACGCATCCTAAGTATGCATTGACAGATGAATGGATATAGAAAATGTGGTACATATATACAATGGAATACTACTCAGTCATAAAAAAGAATGAAATAGTGCCATTTGCAGCAACTTGGATCGACCTGTGGATTACTATACTAAGTGAAGTAAGTCAGAAAGAGAAAGACAAATACAATATGATATTACTTATATGTGCAATCTAAAATGTGACACAAATGAACCTCTCTATGAAACAGACTTACAGACATAGAGAACAGAATTATGGAAGCCAAGGGGGAAGCAGGGTAGAGGCAGTATGATTTGGGAATTTGGGATTAGTAGCTACAACTATTGCAAAGCATGGATAAACAACAATGTCCTACTGTGTAGCACTGGGGATTATTTAATATCCTGTGATAAACCATAATGGAAAAGAATATGAAAAAAAGAACATATATACATGTGTAACAGAATTGCTTTGCTGTACAGAAGAAATAAACACATTATATATAAACTATACTTAAACAAAACAAAAAAAATTTTAAATGCTTGTTTCAATGAGATCTCTACAGATTTTCTTTGACCCTTTGTAGTTCAGTCACTAAGTTGTGTCTCTTTGCCACCCCATGGTGGCACACCAGGCTTCCCTGTCCTTCACTATCTCCCAAAGTTCTCTCAAACCCATGTACAGTGAGTGGGTGATGCCATGCAACCATCTCATTCTCTGTCATCCCCTTCTCCTCTTGCCCTCAAGTTTTCCCAGCATCGGGATCTTTTCTAATGAGTCGGCTCTTCATATCTCTGACCCTTTAACCCAGTGCTTATTGATATGCTTCCAGAATTTACTAAAATAGTTTATCTCTGTTCCCCAGACTTTTTCCAAGAAATCAATTCCCAGACCTGTGACATCAGAACATCATGACTTTCAAATTCACCTTACCCCCTAATTCAACATTTTTAAAATTAAATATTGGAGGCAGTCCTAAGATGGCAGAGGAATAGGACAGGGAGATCATTTTCTCCCCCACAAATTCAACAAAAGAACATTTGAATGCTGAGTAAATTCCACAAAACAACTTCTGAATGCCAGCAGAGGACATCAGGTGCCCAGAAAAGCAGCCCATTGTCTTCAAAAGGAGATGTTTTATCAATGGTGCTGTATAGACGGAGAAGTCTTGAGGCTACTGTAAATGTAAGACTGAAAACCAGAAGAAGGAGGCTTAAGTCCAAATCCTGAGAACACCAGAGAACTCCAGACTCCAGGGAACATTAATTGACAGGAGCTCATCAAACGCCTCCATACGTACACTGAAACCAAGCACCACCCAAGGGCCAACAAATTCCAGAGCAAGACATACCACACAAATTCAGTTGCTGTGTTCAGCAACACAGGAACACAACCCTGAGCTTCAATATACAGGCTGCCCAAAGTCACTCCAAACCCAATGACATCTCATAACTCATTACTGGACACTTCATTGCAGTAGAGAGAAGAGAAGAAATCCAGCCCCACCCACCAGAACACCGACACAAGCTTCCCTAACCAGGAAACCTTGACAAGCCACCCGTACAACCCCACCCACAGTGAGGAAACTCCACAATAAAGAGAACTCCACAAACTGCCAGAATACGGAAAGGCCACTGCAAACCCAGGAATATAAACAAGATGGAGAGACAGAGGAATACCCAGTAGGTAAAGGAACAGGATAAATGCCCACCAAACCAAACAAAAGAGGAAGAGATAGGGAATCTATCTGATAAAGAATTCCGAATAATGATAGTGAAAATGATCCAAAATCTTGAAAACAAAATGGAATCACAGATAAATAGACTGGAGACAAGGATTAAGAAGATACAAGAAAGGTTTAACAAGGACCTAGAAGAAATAACAAAGAGTCAATATATAATGAATAATGCAATAAATGAGACCAAAAACACTCTGGAGGGAACAAATAGTAGAATAATGGAGGCAGAAGAGAGGATTAGTGAGGTAGAAGATAGAATGGTAGAAATAAATGAATCAGAGAAGAAAAAAGAAAAACAAATTAAAAGAACTGAGGACAATCTCAGAGACCTCTGGGACAATGTTAAACGCCCCAACATTCAAATCATTGGAGTCCCAGAAGAAGACAAAAAGAAAGACCATGAGAAAATACTTGAGGAGATAATAGTTGAAAACTTCCCTAAAATGGGGAAGGAAATAATTACCCAAGTTCAAGAAACCCAGAGAGTCCCAAACAGGATAAACCCAAGGTGAAACACCCAAAGACACATATTAATCAAATTAACAAAGATCAAACACAACAAGTATTAAAAGCAGCAAGGGAAAAACAACAAATAACACACAAGGGGATTCCCATAAGTATAACAGCTGATCTTTCAATAGAAACTCTTCAAGCCAGGAGGGAATGGCAAGACATACTTAAAGTGATGAAAGAAAATAACCTACAGCCCAGATTATTGTACCCAGCAAGGATCTCATTCAAATATGAAGGAGAAATCAAAAGCTTTACAGACAAGCAAAAGCTGAGAGAATTAAGCACCACCAAACCAGCTCTCCAACAAATGCTAAAGGATCTTCTCTAGACAGGAAACACAAAAAGGGTGTATAAACTCGAACCCAAAACGAGAAAGTAAATGGCAACAGGATCATACTTATCAATAATTACCTTAAACGTAAATGGGTTGAATGCCCCAACCAAAAGACAAAGACTGGCTGAATGGATACAAAAACAAGACCCCTATGTATGTTGTCTACAAGAGATCCACCTCAAAACAAGGGACACATACAGACTGAAAGTGAAGGGCTGGGAAAAGATATCCCATGCAAATAGAGACCAAAAGAAAGCAGGAGTAGCAATACTCATATCAGATAAAATAGACTTTAAAACAAAGGCTGTGAAAAGAGACAAAGAAGGACACTACATAATTATCAAAGGATCAATCCAATAAGAAGATATAACAATATATATAAATATATATAAAGATATAAATATATATGCACCCAACATAGGAGCACCGCAATATGTAAGACAAATGCTAACAAGTATGAAAGGGGAAAATAACAATAACACAATAATAGTGGGAGACTTTAATACCCCACTCACACCTATGGATAGACCAACTAAACAGAAAATTAACAAGGAAGCACAAACTTTAAATGATACAAAAGACCAGTTAGACCTAACTGATATCTATAGGACATTTCACCCCAAAACAATGAATTTCACCTTTTTCTCAAGCGCACATGGAACCTTCTCCAGGATAGATCACATTCTGGGTAATCTAGCCTTGGTAAATTCAAAAAATTTAAATCATTCCAAGCATCTTTTCTGACCACAATGCAGTAAGATTAGATCTCAATTACAGGAGAAAAACTATTTAAAATTCCAATATATGGAGGCTGAACAACACGCTGCTGAATAACCAAAAAATCACAGAAGAAATCAAAAAAGAAATCAAAATATGCATAGAAATGAATGAAAACGAAAACACAACAACCTAAAACCTGTGGGACACTGTAAAAGCAGTGCTAAGGGGAAGGTTCATAGCAATACAGGCATACCTCAAGAAACAAGAAAAAGGTCAAATAAATAACCTAACTACAACTAAAGCAACTTGAAAAGGAAGAAATTATGAACCCCAGGGTTAGTATAAGGAAAGAAATCTTAAAAATTAGGGCAGAAATAAATGCAAAAGAAACAAAAGAGACCATAGCAAAAATCAACAAACCCAGAAGCTGGTTCTTTGAGAGGATAAATAAAATTGACAAACCACTAGCCAGACTCATCAAGAAACAAAGGGAGAAAAACCAAATCAATAAAATTAGAAATGAAAATGGAAAGATCACAACAGACAACACAGAAATACAAAGGATCATAAGAGACTACTATCAACAATTATATGCCAATAAAATGGACAACTTGGAAGAAATAGACAAATTCTTAGAAAAGTACAACTTTCCAAAACTGAACCAGGAGGAAATAGAAAATCTTAACAGACCCATCACAAGCACAGAAATTGAAACTGTAATCAAAAATCTTCCAGCAAACAAAAGCCCAGGTCCAGACGGCTTCACGGCTGAATTCTACCAAAAAGTTAGAGAAGAGCTAACACCTATCCTACTCAAACTCTTCCAGAAAACTGTAGAGGAAGGTAAACTTCCAAACTCATTCTTTGAGGCCGCCATCACCCTAAATACCAAAACCTGACAAAGATGCCACAAAAAAAGAAAACTACAGGCCAATATCACTAATGAACATAGATGCAAAAATCCTTAACAAAATTCTAGCAATCAGAATCCAACAACACATTAAAAAGATCATAAATCATGACCAAGTGGGCTTTACCCCAGGGATACAAGGATTCTTCAATATCTGCAAATCAATCAATGTAATACACCACTTTAACAAATTGAAAAATAAAAGCCATATGATTATCTTAATAGATTCAGAGAAAGCCTTTGACAAAATTCAACATCCATTTATGATAAAAACTCTCCAGAAAGCAGGAATAGAAGGAACATACCCCAAAATATTAAAAGCTATATATGACAAACCCACAGCAAACATTATCCTCAATGGTGAAAAATTGAAAGCATTTCCCCTAAAGTCAGGAACAAGACAAGGGTTCCCACTTTCACCACTACTATTCAACATAGTTTGGGCCGCAGCAATCAGAGCAGAAAGAGAAATAAAAGGAATCCAAATTGGAAAAGAAGAAGTAAAACTCTCACTGTTTGCAGATGACATGATCCGCTACATAGAAAACCCTAAAGACTCCACCAGAAAAATTACTAGAGCTAATCAATTAATATAGTAAAGTTGCAGGATATAAAATCAACACACAGAAATCCCTTGCATTCCTATACACTAATAATGAGAAAATAGAGAAAGTAAGGAAACAATTCCATTCACCATTGCAACGGAAAGAATAAAATACTTAGGAATATATCTACCTAAAGAAACTAAAGACCTATATATAGAAAACTATAAAACACTCGTGAAAGAATCAAAGAGGACACTAACAGATGGAGAAATATACCGTGTTCATGGATCGGAAGAATCAATATAGTGAAAATGAGTATACTATCCAAAGCAATCTACAGATTCAATGCAATCCCTATCAAGCTACCAACGGTATTTTTCACAGAGCTAGAATAAATAATTTCACAATTTGTATGGAAATACAAAAAACCTCAAATAGCCAAAGCTATCTTGAGAAAGAAGAATGGAACTGGAGGAATCAACCTGCCTGACTTCAGGCTCTACTACAAAGCCACAGTCATCAAGACACTATGGTACTGGCACAAAGACAGAATTATAGATCAATGGAACAAAATAGAAAGCCCAGAGATAAATCCACGCACATATGGACACCTTATCTTTGACAAAGGAGGCAAGAATATACAATGGAGAAAAGACAATCTCTTTAACAGTGGTGCTGGGAAAACTGATCAACCACTTGTAAAAGAATGAAACTAGAACACTTTCTAACACCATACACAAAAATAAACTCAAAATGGATTAAAGATCTAAACGTAAGACCAGAAACTATAAAACTCCTAGAGGAGAACATAGGTAAAACACTCTCCAACATAAATCACAGCAGGATCCTCTATAACCCCCCTCCCAGAATATTGGAAATAAAAGTGAAAATAAATAAATAGGACCTAATTAAAATTAAAAGCTTCTGCACAACAAAGGAAACTATAAGCAAGGTGAAAAGACAGCCTTCAGAATGGGAGAAAATAATAGCAAATGAAGCAACTGACAAACAACTAATCTCAAAAATATACAAGCAACTCCTGCAGCTCAATTCCAGAAAAATGAACAGCCCAATCAAAAAAATGGGCCAAAGAACTAAATAGACATTTCTCCAAAGAAGATATACAGATGGCTAACAAACACATGAAAAGATGCTCAACATCACTCATTACCAGAGAAATGCAAATCAAAACCACTATGAGGCACCATTTCACGCCAGTCAGAATGGCTGTGATCCAAAAGTCTACAAGCAATAAATGCTGGAGAGGGTGTGGAGAAAAGGGGACCCTCTTACACTGTTGGTGGGAATGCAAACTAGTACAGCCACTATGGAGAACAGTGTGGAGATTCCTTAAAAAACTGGAAATAGAACTGCCATATGATCCAGCAATCCCACTGCTGGGCATACACACCAAGGAAACCAGAATTGAAAGAGACACATGTACCCCAATGTTCATCGCAGCACTGTTTATAATAGCCAGGACATGGAAGCAACATAGATGTCCATCAACAGATGAATGGATAAGAAAGCTATGGTATATATGCACAATGGAATATTACTCAGCCATTAAAAAGAATACATTTGAATCAGTTCTAATGAGGTGGATGAAACTGGAGCCTATTATACAGAGTGAAGTAAGCCAGAAAGAAAAACACCAATACAGTATTCTAACACATATATATGGAATTTAGAAAGATCATAATGATAACCCTGTATGTGAGGCAGCAAAAGAGACACAGATATATGGAACAGTCTTTTGGACTCTGTGGGAGAGGGCGAGGGTGGGATGATTTGGGAGAATGGCATTGAAACATGTATAATATCATATGTGAAATGAATCACCAGTCCAGGTTCGATGCATGATACAGGATGCTTGGGGCTAGTGCACTGGGATGACCCAGAGGGATGTTATGGGGAGGGAAGTGGGAGGGGAGTTTGGGATGGGGAACACGTGTGCATCAGTGGCGGATTCATGTTGATTATATGTATGGCAAAACCAATACAATATTGTAAAGTAATTAGCCTCCAATTAAAATAAATAAATTTATATTTAAAAAAAATTTTTTTAATGAAAGTGAAAAAATTAAAATGAAAATAAAATTAAATATACCACCCTATCCTCCACTATCCTTCTGAACTACATATTCCAGCTTTATTTCATTGTTTCTGTTAATGGAATCAGCATTATCCCTTTCACTGAGATTTAGAATTTCTGCGACACCTTTGAGGAAGAATGGCACTTCATGTTGTTGCTTTGTCTGTGTCTATGGGTGTGTGTGAAGTTATTCCATTAGAAATACATTTAATATTTGCTTATATAAACTTACTCTTAGAGTTGTTGTTATTCAACTGCTAAGTATGTCTGACTCTTTGACACCGCATGGACTGTAGCACTCCAGGCTTCTCTGTCCTTCACCATCTCTCAAAGCTTGCTCAAACTCATGTTCATTTTGTTGGTGATGCCATCCAACCATCTCATCCTCTGCCATCCCCTTCTCTTTCTGCCCTCAATCTTTTCCAGCATCAGGGTCTTTTCCAATGAATCAGCTCCTCGCATCAGGTGGCCAAAATATTGGAGTTTCAGCATCAGTCCTTCCAATGAATATTCAGGGTTGATTTCCTTTAGGATTGACTTGATTGATTTCCTTGAAGTCAAGGGTCTCCAGGAGTCTTCACCAGCACCACAATTTGAAAGCATCAATTCTTTGGAATTCAGCCTTTTTTATGGCCCAACTCTCACATCCAAACATGGCTATTAGAAAAACCATAGCTTTGACTATAAGAACCTTTGTTAGCAAAATGATGTCTCTGCTTTTTAATAGGCTGTCTATGTTTGTAATAGCTTTCATAGCTTTCCTTCCAAGGAACAAGATTCTTTTAATTTCATGGCTACAGTCATCACCTGCAGTGGTTTTGGAGCCAAAGAAAATAAAGTCTCTCACTGTTTCTATTGTTTCGCCATCTATTTGCCCTGAAGTTATGGGACCAGATGCCATGATCTTAGTTTTTTGAATGTTGAGCTTTAAGCCAGCTTTTCCACTCTCCTCTTTCACCTTAATCAAGAGGCTCTTTAGTTCCTCTTCACTTTCTGCCATAAGGGTGGTGTCATCTGCATATCTGAGGTTATTGATATTTCTCCTGGCAACCTTGATTCCAGCTTCTGCTTCATTCAGCCTGGCATTTCTCATGATATACTCTGCATATAAGTAAAATAAGCAGGGTGATAATATACAGACTTGACGTGCTCCTTTCCCAATTTGGAACCAGTCTGTTGTCCATGTTCAGTTTTAACTGTTGCTTCTTGACATGCATACAGGTTTCTCAGGGGTTAGGTAAGGTGGTCTGCCATCTATTTAAAAACTTTCCAGTTTGTTGTGATTCACACAGTCAAAGGCTTAACGTATGTAGTCAGTGAAGCAGAAGTAGATGTTTTTCTGGAATTCCCTTGCTTTTTCTATGATCCAAAGGATGTTGGCAATTTTATCTCTGGCTCCTCTGCCTTTTCTAAATCCAGCTTGTATATATGGAATTTCTCGGTTCACATACAGTTGAAGCCTAGCTTGAGGGATTTCGAGTGTTACCTTACTAGCATGTGAAATGGGTGCTATTGTGCAATAGTTTGAACATTCCTTGGCATTACTCTTCTTTGAGATTGGAATGAAAACAGACTTCACTTATAGTTGAATATAACTAGATCAAGAAAACTATATTCAACTGGTCACTTTCAAAAGGTGGTTGAATAGATTCAGACTCCTATGTCAAATACAGTTTACTCCAATAAGAGAATAAAGATAATTGTCTAGAGTAAACATCCTAATAAATGTAGTTGTTTGATTTTTCTAAAACAATCAATCTGAAGTTTATTAAAATATCAGTCCTTGGACCTGGTAAAACAAGCCGTTGACTCTTATAGGAAAACCCTGTTTGTAGTAGGCAAATTGACAGAAATTCAACTTTAGAATGACAAGATAAAAAAGTACATTTAGCTTACATTTGTGAGATAATGCATTTAGCTTCTATTTCTGTATGGTACCTATGGATACTGGAGAAGCTCTGGTGGCTCTGTGGTAAAGAACCCGCCTGCCAATGCAGGAGATGTGGGTTCAATCCCTGGGTTGGGAAGGTTCCTGGAGTAAGAAATGGAAACCCATTCCAGTATTCTTGCCTGGAAAATTTCATGGACAGAGGAGCCTGGCAGATTACAGTTCATGGGGTCACAGAATTGGACATGACTGAGTTCCAGAAAAACATCTATTTCTGCTTTATTGACTATACCAAAGCCTTTGACTGTGTGGATCACAAGAAACTGTGGAAAATTCTGAAAGAGATGGGAATACCAGACCACCTGATCTGCCTCTGGAGAAATTTGTATGCAGGTCAGGAAGCAACAGTTAGAACTGGACATGGAACAACAGACTGGTTCCAAATAGGAAAAGGAATACGTCAAGGCTGTATATTGTCACCCTGCTTATTTAACTTCTATGCAGAGTACATCATGACAAACACTGGACTGGAAGAAACACAAGCTGGAATCAAGATTGCTGGGAGAAATATCAATAGCCTCAGATATGCAGATGACACCACCCTTATGGCAGAAAGTGAAGAGGAACTAAAAAGCCTCTTGATGAAAGTGAAATGCAAAGTGAAAAAGTGGGCTCAAAGCTCAACATTCAGAAAACAAAGATCATGGCATCCAGTCCCACCACTTCATGGGAAATAGATGGGGAAACAGTGGAAACAGTGTCAGACTTTATTTTACTGGGCTCCAAAATCACTACAGATGGTGACTGCAGCCATGAAATTAAAAGACGCTTACTCCTTGGAAGGAAAGTTATGACCAACCTAGGTAGCATATTCAAAAGCAGAGACATTATTTTGCCAACAAAGGTTCGTCTAGTCAAGGCTATGGTTTTTCCTGTGGTCATGTATGGATGTGAGAGTTGGACTGTGAAGAAGGCTGAGCGCCGAAGAATTGATGCTTTTGAACTGTGGTGTTGGAGAAGACTCTTGCGAGTCCCTTGGACTGCAAGGAGATCCAACCAGTCCATTCTGAAGGAGATCAGCCCTGGGATTTCTTTGGAAGGAATGATGCTAAAGCTGAAACTCCAGTACTTTGGCCACCTCATGTGAAGAGTTGACTCATTGGAAAAGACTCTGATGCTGGGAGGGATTGAAGGCAGAAGGAGAAGGGGACGACAGAGGATGAGATGGCTGGATGGCATCACTGACTCGATGGACTGAGTCTGAGTGAATTCCGGGAGTTGGTGACGGACAGGGAGGCCTGGCGTGCTGCGATTCATGGGGTCGCAAAGAGTCGGACACGACTGAGCGACTGATCTGAGTGACTAAACATATACCATGGATATTATCTATTCAGTCACTAACAAAAATAAATGCATTTTTTTATGCTTTTTCAAGTGACTTAGTAAAAACTTGATCAACTCACTACATTGACCATGGGTCTTTCCCTCATAGATTTGCTAACTAATAGGGAAGCTTTGCTCAGGATATCTAAACTCAAAATGCAAACAAGAATGCTTAAAGATGTCTATATTCTTTCTTCAGTGACACAGGTGTTCCCCCGCCAGTCCACCCATACCCACACAGCTCTAGTCAATATTTTGTTCCCTCCCCAAAGTCATTATGTAATTCAAGATGTCATTTTGTTTTTATTTTTGTAAACTTATATTTTTAAACTAATCAAGAAATTCTCTAAGTTTTATACACACACACATACACACACACCTCCAAGAAAAACAAATTTCAGAGAAGTCACATCTGAAATCTCCCCACTGGAAGAATATGATGCTCATTAGGAAGTCTGAAGAATGCACTTCCAAGAATCTGTTTAACATCACTTAACATCCTTGGACAAGAGAAATCTTTTTTCAAATAACACCTCTAAGATATCCAATGAACAAGAACCTGAAAGAAAACCCTTTGTGAAACCTTTTCAAGTTTGAATTCTTTTACTTACTGATCCTTCCTTCCTAGAACTTCTCCATCACCTTCTGATCATGGCCAACTGCTCTTCTTTATCCCAGAAATGCACTTCATATCCAGTTCCCCTATTTCAAGATGTTTGGCAGCTTTCCACACAGCTAATGTTTCATGAAAAGCTAAGAAAAGAAAATGAAGAAAAACAGTGACCTTATATCAGAGGCGTGATGTTCCTGGAGAACTGAGTACATTATGGCATCCCTCATACAACACATTTCACAAGGCATGGCACATCTGTCATCTTGAGGACAGGATTACATCCATCTTACAAATTTAATTGCTCAATAGTATCATGCTCTAAAAGGTTTACTCAGTAAACAATGAGTATACTGTTATATGCTGATTTTTACTTAATTAGGTGCTAGACAAAATAAGTTACAAATATTGTTCTTGTCTTCAAAAAGCTTACAGTTTGTGAGACAGATTAAAACACAGACTCTACAGAATAATATAAGCATCCAGTGATGAATTGAAATCATAAGTTACTTAACCCACATATGTGTGCTAAGTCACTTCAGTTGTGTCCAACTCTTTGAGACCCCAGTAGCATAAACTGTTGAGATCATGGAGCTAAAAAATCTTGTAAAGAGAAAATCAGATTCTTAAAAAATGTGAGAGACATAAACTATATCATAAGAGAATGGGAACTATAATACAGAGTGTGGCAGACATTCTAAGAAGGCTCCCAAGATCCTTAAGGTATTCACGTGCTTAGTTGCTCAGTCATATCTGACTTTTTGTGACCCCATGGACTATAGCCTGCCAGGCCCCTCTGTCCGTTGGGATTCTGTAGGCAAGAATACTGGAGTGAGTTGCCATGCCCCTTTGTGTAATTCCTTCCCCTTGAGAGTAGAAATGACCTGTGGCTTACTTCTAACCCCTGTAAAGTGGCAAAGTTGATTGGATGTGCATGATTACAGGAGCACATAGTGCCCATTTACTCAAATCCCTTTCTCTCTGTTGCTTGCTTGGAAGGAGCAACCTGCCATGAATCCTGCAACTATAAGGAATAAACTCTGCCAACAATCTGAGGGAGCTTGGAAACAGATCCATTCTCAGTTAACCCTCTAGATGAGAACCCAATTCATACAGGCCAACATCTTAACTCAATCTTTATAAGACCCTAAGCAGAAGATGAACTGGATTGTGCTGGAACTCCCGATCTACAGAAACTGTAAGATGGTCTATGCATGTTGTTTTAAACTATGAAGATGGTAGTAATTTGTTAAGCAAAAGATAACCAATATACAGAAGTTCGAAGAGAATAATACATGATTGTAAACAATAGGACTGTTTTCATAGAGGAAGTAGCCTTGTTACAGATGCAATGAATGTTAAGGAATGATTATAATTTGAACCCTTAGAGAGCAGGCAATAGATGTCTCAGTTTCAGTTCAGTTCAGTCACTCAGTTGGGTCCGAATCTTTGTGACCTCATGGACTGTGGCACGCCAGGCCTCCCTGTCCATAACCAACTCCCGAAGTTTACCCAAACTCATCTCCATCTCATCCTCTGTCATCCCCTTCTCCTTCCACCTTCAATCTTTCCCAGCATCATGGTCTTTTCCAATGAGTCAGCTCTTTGCCTCAGGTGGCCAAAGTATTGGAGCTTCAGCTTCAGCATCAGTCCTTCCAATGAACATTCAGGACTGATCTCCCTTAGGATGGACTGGTTGGATCACCAGACAGTCCAAGGGACTCTCATGAGTCTTCTCCAACACCACAGCTCAAAAGCATCAATTCTTTGGCACTAAGTTTTCTTTATAGTCCAACTCTTACACCCATACATGACTACTAGAAAAACCATAGCCTTGACTAGACAGACCTTTGATGGCAAAGTATGCCTAGTCTTTGCTTTTTAATGTCTCTGCTTTCTAATATGCTGTCTAGGTTAGTCATAACTTTCCTTCCAAGGAGTAAGTGTTTTTTAATTTCATGGCTGCAATCACCATCTGCAGTGATTTTGGAGCCCAAATAAATAAAGTCTGACACTGTTTCCACTGTTTCTCCATCTATTCGCCATGAAGTGATGGGACTGGATGCTGTGATCTTAGTTTTTTGAATGTTGAGCTTTAAGCCAACTTTTTCACTCTCCTCCTTCACTTTCATCAAGAGGCTCTTTAGTTCTTCTTCACTTTCTGCCATAAGGGTAGTGTCATCTGCATATCTGAGGTTATTGATATTTCTTCCAGCAATCTTGATTTCAGCTTGTGCTTCATCCAGCCCAGTGTTTCTCATGATGTACTCTGCATATCAGTTAAATAAGCAAGGTGACAATATACAGCCTTGATGTACTTCTTTCCCAATTTGGACCCAGTCTATTGTTTCATATCCAGTTCTAACTGTTGCTTCCTGACCTGCATACAAATTTCTCAAGAGGCAGGTCAGGTGGTCTGTTATTCCCATCTCTTTCAGAATTTTCTAGTTTGTTGTGATCCACAAAAAGGCTTTGGTATAGTCAATAAAGCAGAAATAGATGTTTTTCTGGAACTCTCTTGCTTTTTCGATGATCAAACGGATGTTGGCAATTTGATCTCTCATTCCTCTGTATTTTCTAAATCCAGCTTGAACATCTGGAAGTTCACAGTTCATGTACTGTTGAAGCCTGACTTGGAAATTTTGAGCATTACTTTACTAGATCTGATAGATAGAATGCCTGATGAACCATGGAATGAGGTTCGTGACATTGTACAGGAGACAGGGATCAAGATCATCCCCGTGGAAAAGAAATGCAAAAGAGCAAAATGGCTGTCTGGGGAGGCCTTACAAATAGCTGTGAAAAGAAGAGAAGCGAAAAGCAAAGGAGAAAAGGAAAGATATAAGCATCCGAATGCAGAGTTCCAAAGAATAGCAAGAAGAGATAAGAAAGCCTTCTTCGGCGATCAATGCAAAGAAATAGAGGAAAACAACAGAATGGGAAAGACTAGAGATCTCTTCAAGAAGATCAGAGATACCAAAGGAACATTTCATGCAAAGATGGGCTCAATAAAGGACAGAAATGGTATGGACCTAACAGAAGCAGAAGATATTAAGAAGAGGTGGCAAGAATACACAGAAGAACTGAACAAAAAAGATCTTCACGACCCAGATAATCACGATGGTGTAATCACTGACCTAGAGCCAGACATCCTGGAATGTGAAGTCAAGTGGGCCTTAGAAAGCACCATAACCCTGTGTACGAGACAGCAAAAGAGACACTGATGTATAGAACAGTCTTATGGACTCTGTGGGAGAGGGAAAGGGTGGGAAGATTTGGGAGAATGGCATTGAAACATGTAAAATATCATGTATGAAACGAGTTGCCAGTCCAGGTTCAATGCACGATACTGGATGCTTGGGGCTAGTGCACTGGGACGACCCAGAGGGATGGTATGGGGAGGGAGGAGGGAGGAGGGTTCAGGATGGGGAACACATGTATACCTGTGGTGGATTCATTTTGATGTTTGGCAAAACTAATACAATTTTGCAAAGTTTTAAATAAATAAATAAATAATACATAAAAAAAAAAGAAGAAGAAAGGAAGCATCACTACGAACAAAGCTAGGGGAGGTGATGGAATTCCGTTGAGCTCTTTCAAATCCTGAAAGATGATACTGTGAAAGTGCTGCACTCAATATGCCAGCAAATTTGAGAAACTCAGCAGTGGCCACAGGACTGGAAAAAGGTCAGTTTTCATTCAATCCCAAAGAAAGGCAATGCCAAAGAATGCTCAAACTACTGCACAATTGCACTCATCTCACACACTTATAAAATAATGCTCAAAATTCTCCAAGCCAGGCTTCAGCAATATGTGAACCGTGAACTTCCTGATGTTCAAGCTGCTTTTAGAAAAGGCGAGGAATCAGAGATCAAATTGCCAACATCTGCTGGATCATGGAAAAAGCAAGAGAGTTCCAGAAAAGCATCTATTTCTGCTTTATTGACTATGCCAAAGCCTTTGACTGTGTGGATCACAATAAACTGTGGAAAATTCTGAAAGAGATGGGAATACCAGACCACCTGATCTGCCTCTTGAGAAATTTGTATGCAGGTCAGGAAGCAACAGTTAGAACTGGACATGGAACAACAGACTGGTTCCAAATTGGAAAAGGAATACATCAAGGCTGTATATTGTCACCCTGTTTATTTAACTTCTATGCAGAGTACATCATGAGAAATGCTGGACTGGAAGAAACACAAGCTGGAATCAAGATTGCCAGGAGAAATATCAATAGCCTCAGATATGCAGATGACACCACCCTTATGGCAGAAAGTGAAGAGGAACTCAAAAGTCTCTTGATGAAAGTGAAAGTGGAGCGTGAAAAAGTTGGCTTAAAGCTCAACATTCAGAAAACGAAGATCATGGCATCCAGTCCCATCACTTTATGGGAAATAGATGGGAAAACAGTGGAAACAGTGTCAGACTTTATTTTACTGGGCTCCAAAATCACTGCAGATGATGACTGCAGCCATGAAATTAAAAGATGCTTACTCCTTGGAAGGAAAGTTATGACCAACCTAGATAGCATATTCAAAAGCAGAGACATTACCTTGCCAACAAAGGTTCATCTAGTCAAGGCTATGGTTTATCCTGTGGTCATGTATGGATGTGAGTTGGACTGTGAAGAAGGCTGAGCGCCAAAGAATTGATGCTTTTGAACTGTGGTGTTGGAGAAGATTCTTGAGAGTCCCTTGGACTGCAAGGAGATCCAACCAGTCCATTCTGAAGGAGATCAGCCCTGGGATTTCTTTGGAAGGAATGATGCTAAAGCTGAAACTCCAGTACTTTGGCCACCTCATGCAAAGAGTTGACTCATTGGAAAAGACTCTGATGCTGGGAGGGATTGGGGGCAGGAGGAGAAGGGGACGACAGAGGATGAGATGGCTGGATGGCATCACTGACTGGATGGACGTGAGTCTGAGTGAACTCCGGGAGTTGGTGATGGACAGGGAGGCCTGGCATGCTGCGATTCATGGGGTCGCAAAGAGTCGGACACGACTGAGCTACTGAACTGAACTTACTAGTGTGTGAGATGAGTGCAATTGTGCGGTAGTTTGAACATTCTTTGGCATTGCCTTTCTTTGGGATTGGAATGAAAACAGACCTTTTCCAGTCCTGTGGCCACTGCTGAGTTTTTCAAATTTGCTGGCATATTGAGTGCAGCACTTTCACAGCATCATCTTTTAGGATTTGAAATAGCTCAGCTGGAATTCCATCACCTCCACTAGCTTTGTTCATAGTGATGCTTCCTAAGGCCCACTTGACTTCACCTTCCAGGATGTCTGATTCATTCCAGGTGAGTGATCACACCATCGTGATCATCTGGGTCTTGAAGATCTTTTCTGTACAGCTCTTCTGTGTATTCTTGCCGCCTCTTCTTAATTTCTTCTGCTTCTGTTAAGTCCATACCATTTCTGTCCTTTATTGATCCCATGTTTGCATGAAATGTTCCCTTGGTATCTCTAATTTTCTTGAAGATATCTCTAGTCTTTCCCATTCTATTGTTTTCCTCTATTTCTTTGCACTGATCACTGAGGAAGGCTTTCTTATCTCTTCTTGCTATTCTTGGAACTCTGCATTCAAATGGGTATGTCTCCTTTTCTGCTCTGTTTTTCACTTCTCTTCTTTTCACAGCTATTCATAAGATCTCCTCAGACAGCAACTGTATTTTTTTCCATTTCTTTTTCTTGGAGATGGTCTTGCTCCCTGTCTCCAGTACAATGTCATGGACCTCCATCCATAGTTCCTCAGGCACTCTGTCTATCAGATCTAGTCCCTTAAATCTACTTCCAACCTCCACTGTATAATCATAATGGATTTAATTTAGGTCATACCTGAAAATAGTGGTTTTCCCTACTTTCTTCAATTTTAGTATGAATTTGGCAATAAGAAGTTCATGATGTGAGCCACAGTCAGCTCCAAGTCTTGCTTTTGCTGACTGTATAGAGCTTCTCCATCTTTGGCTGCAAAGAATATAATCAATTTCAGGGAGTTATTAAATTTAAAATGTTAAATTAATAAAAGTATGGTATGTCCATAAGAAACAGCTCATACTTAATGGTGACAAACTCAAAGATTTCCCACTAAGATTAGATACAAGGCAAGGATGTCCTCTTTCAACATCCATTCCATTTGAACATTCATAGGAACTCCTTGCTAATGCAAGTAACTCCTTGCTAATGCAATATGGCAGAAAAGAAAAGATATACATATTGTGAAGGAAGACAAAACACTATCTTTTTCACAGATGACATGTGATCATTTACATGGAAAATCTAAAAGAATCAGAAAAATAAAACTCTAGGAACTAATTAGCCATTCTAGCAAGGTTTCAAGATGTAAGGTTAATCTATAAAAGCTGATTGCATTCCTATATACTAACAAAGAACAAGTGGAATTTGATATTTAAAATACAACACCATGTATATTAGCACCTAAAAATTAAAATTTGTTGTTGTTTAATTGCTAGGTCCTGTCCAACTCTTCACAACTAAACTCTGTAGCCCACCAGGCTCCTCTGTCCATGGGATTTCCCAGGCAAGAATACTGGAGTGAGTTGTCATTTCTTCCTCCAGGGGATCTTCCCCAACCAGTGATCAAACCCACATTGGCAGGCAGATTTTTACCACTGAGCCACCTGAGAAGCTCAGTGTTCTCTGCAGGGTAACCTTAATTATTACACTGAAGACTTTGTAATTCATTTGAAAAGCAGCTAGAAGTCACTGAAGATTTTTGAACTAGCAGTGACGTGACCAAATTGTCTTCAGAGAAGATGATTCTGGAAATACGAAGTCTAAATATAATGTTGGAGAAAGTCCACAGGAACTAGAGCAACTCAGGTAATAAAGATTGAGTTAGAGGAGAGGGAAGGAGAAATTGTTGTGGGAGAAGTTTCCAGAAACGTTTTCACAAGTGGAAGTGAAAGAGCTTAGCAGGTGCTTAACATGGAAGGACATAAATGATTTGAAGGTTTCAAACCTAACCTTCTTACCTCTCAAGAACAGATAAAAAGATCCATAAATGGCCACAAGAAAGGAAGGATAGAAGCTATTAAACTATAAGATGGTGTGGCCGCCAAGCAACTTTATGAGCATATCTTTATGAAACAATCTTATCCAAATGTCCAGATACCTCACTGAAAATATTTCTAAACAAAGTGAAATAATTCTATGTGGCCCTGTTGGAAATAAGAGTGAGTCAAATACTGCTATCAGCTATGTTCACACAATGTCCCGTAATCTTTCATATACATGACTTTGGATAAACTATGAGCTGAAGTTAATAATTTTGTTATCATTAGCCTACATTTCTCAAATGTATAAGCAATGTGATTTTTAAAAATATAATTAGATACCTGGCACCTATCTTCAGTGTTGGGTGAAAAAAAGAGAATTGAGGACTTCTGATTTTCAGCCAGCTAATTACAGGTCACCAGATTACAGGTAATGCAGAAGAGCTACAAAACCCAACATCTCTATTTCCTCCCTCACAGACATTGAAACCAGCCATGACAATGCTGTCATTCTCCTTTGTGAGACCAAGGCGGGATGGCAGGTTTTAAATAATGCATAAGCTACTAACATGCCTGCTCCTATCCCTTTCAAAAAATGGTGGAGTGTCTCTTTTATAGTCCACAAAGAATTGAAATCATATGGTGAATCCTGACAATTGCTTTCAGGAGGAGCTCTTGGCATGAGCTGCAGGTTCTTCAGTTTGCCCATGGCGGGAACGCAGACTGCCACTGCATACAGATGATCACAGGGCCTGGAGAGCATTCTGGCTGCAGAGTTTTCCCAGGGCAGGACGAATCCATACCAGCTTATATCCTGCCTCTGCTGTTTTCTCACCAAATGGCATTTCCCTCACCCATTTCATGCCTATAGTATGAAGTCAGGTTGGTATTGTACACAAATCAGCAGTGCTCTTAGAGAAATGGATAACTCTCTCCTTTACCTCTGAATATAGATCCCAGGCTAAGTAGATGGAAAACAAGAATTAAAAAAAAAAAAGAATAGAATCAATGTATCAGTTAGCACTAGCTCTCAACTGCTGGGCTGCACAGATGAATAAGGACATTTCAGTGTTTCCCTGAGAATTGAACTAGAGAAAATCTAGGGGCAGAGATGGGGGAAACAGTCGCTGCCCAGTGTAATGGGTCCCCTACCCTGTTTCCTCTCTTCTCTTTGTCTCTGGTTCCTCCCTAGGATTTCAACTTTCAGAACAAATTATTCCAAGATCATATGAACCCAAGCATCTCACTGTGATCCCCAAATTCAGAATAACTCTAAGAGCAACATCCTCCTATATGAGATTTTGCTTTTATTTTCCATGTATTGGGTGTATATGACTTTCTCTACCAGGTTAAAGCCATAAGGAAGAGAATGTGTATGATTCCCTGGTTACCACCTAGATTCCTTCCTGGACACAGTGCTAGGGACATAACAGATTTTCAAGACATACTAGTGAAGCAAAAACTTATTTTAGAATAAAACATCTTTCTTAGAGTAAGAGATTAGCTAAGATGTATCTAGGGTTTCACAGAGGTAAACATAATTACTTTAAGGGAAAGAGGAGTAGGAAAGAGTCAGTTGTGTCTGACTCTTTGTGACCCCCATGAACTGTAACCTGCTAGGCTCCTCTGTCCATGGGGTTTTCCAGGCAAGGATATGAGAGTGGGTTGCCATGCCCTCCTCCAGGGGATCTTCCCAACCCAGGGATCAAACCTGCAACTCCTGTGGCTCCTGCATTGCAGGTTGATTCTTTAAGGCTGAGCCACTGGGGGAGCCCCAAGCTAGGGATCAGGGGCTGAACATTCACACTGTCCATGGTGCATTCATTGCTAAAGCCAAATGTCTTAATTTAGCCAAGGCCATGGAAAACTCTGAATATTACTCAATGGAGAGTTACATATTAGAGATGATAAAGAGAAGACAAATCAATTTTTCAAGGCATATTATTTTATTATTTGCATGACTTTCATTTGGAAATGTACTTTTTAGTCATTTATCTTCCCAGTCACCTAGGACAGCTTAGTCTCTTGTGTCATAGCCCTAGGTGCTAACGTATTGGTTGGCTGATCTCACAGGCACAGTGGTAAATGATCCTGAACCTTAATTTATGTATGAAGAAACATGCACAAAGGGGTCAAATATGCAGCTCAGGGCCTCAAAACATAACAGCAGAAGTTACGAACTGAGCCTTGTTCTGCTGTGACGTGGTGTATATTTAGTCTTCAGTTAACACATACTGCAGAGGTGCGAAGCATGTTGCTGCTGCTGCTAAGTCGCTTCAATCGTGTCCGACTCTGTGCAACCCCATAGATGGCAGCCCACCAGGCTTCCCCGTCCCTGGGATTCTCCAGGCAAGAACACTGGAGTGGGTTGCCATTTCCTTCTCCAATGTATGAAATTAAAAAGTGAAAGTGAAGTCGTTCAGTTGTGTCCGACTCTTTGTGACCCCGTGGACTGCAGCCTACCAGGCTCCTCCACCCATGGGATTTTCCAGGCAAGAGTACTGGAGTGGGTTGCCATTTCCTTCTCCAGGGGATCTTTCTGACCCAAGGACTGAGCCCACATCTCCTTACATTGGCAGGCAGGTTCTTTTCCACTGAGTCACCAGGGAAGCCCATTATAATTGGAGATATGTCTCAAACAGTGGTTCTCAAACATCAGAGTCCATTACAATCACCCGCAGCCTTGTTAAGATGTGTTTCTGGGCTCCAGCCCTCAATGTTCTGATTTTGCAGCTCAGGAGGAGCCACCAAGAATTAGAATTTCCAATAAATTCTCAGGTGATTCTGATGCTGAAGGTCTAGGGACTACACTTCAAAGAGCTGTGGTCTAAAGCAACTAACATAGATTAGATATTCAATAATGAGTGGCTATGATTATTTCTGAAGCATAGAAAGCAGTTTAATGAAATACTCGATGATGGAGAAGATATTGAATATACACAGATGATATAACTAAGAGTACAAGTCCTGCCAAGTCAGAGCACAGAAGGAAGGTCGTCTCAGCCAGAGCAATGCTCAGAGATTTAAGAAGGAAGTGCTGCTCTGTAGCTTTTACGACAGAAAAAAAAAAAAAAAAAAAAAACGTTCATTTTACAAATGTCTTCTAGATGTTCTTTAATGGCTCATACAATACACTGTATGGAAATGATTTACATGCCTCTCTTCTTCCTCTTCATGTGTGACCTCTTCCTCTGAATGTGGTGAAACTTTAATGACCAAGGAGTTGAATGCTTAGCTTTAATGGGAGTTGCCCATGTTAATCCCTTGTGCATAACTGGAAGAATGAATTTTATCTATTAAAATTTTTCCAGATTTAGCCCTGACATATGTGATATAATATCGTGTCAGAAAAATTCTGTCAATGTGTTTTATATAAAAGTGAACACATGGAAGTTGGAATCTTGGCTCATAAATACTACTGAATACCTAATAGTATAATTTTAAACAATGCATGCACACATGTAGGGGCAACTCAAGAAAAAAGAAACTGCCTAGTAACACAAAAATGTCTTTTGAAATTGTACAGTAAAAAAAAAAAAAAAAAGCAAGTACTGAACCAGATGTAAGTTTGAGATTTGGGGCCAAACCTGTCTTCCCTAGTTCTATTAATTCTTCCAGTCAAGAAAACTCAAAAGGAGCAAAGATAGTACAAATATTCCTATTCATCCACCCTTCATATATTCACTGAGTATATATACTCAGTAGATTCACTGAGTCTGTGCCTCAACTTCTCTCTGTCTCAAATGTCCCCTCTTTCCATTTCCACTTATCCAGTTCAGAGTCTCAGTACTTCTCACCTAGATTATTTCAATAACCACTTAATTCTTCATAGATCTAGTCAAGGACATCTTATACCTAATGCCATATAATTTTTTCTTATCACATCAAGCCTCTATCCATAAGGCAATCATTTGCCTTAAATATAAACCTGGCCTGGCAATCAAACTTTCATGACTTAGACCCAACCCCATTTTCCAGTGTTTCACTGAACATGATATTTTTACATTCCTCTCACCCTAGCCATATTGAACAATGACTTCTAGCAAATCTTGTGCTCTCATTCTTCTGTGTTGTAGCCTGCATTATATCTCTTTAAATAATAAAAAAAATTAGTGTTTTATTATTTATAAAACAATATCACAAGGATAATCTCAATTTATCCCCCAAACATTAGAGCTGTAAACTAGGCATTTTCCTTTCCATGTAACAGAAGAGTAAATATAGAATTAGAGAGATTATATATTGATAGAAACAGCCCAGGAGAGCTACCATTACAATAATTCTAAAACAAAATCAAACCACACATACACACTTGGGGATCATTCCAGACTTGGACAATCTCATCTTGCAGATCATAATAAAGAAAGAAGTTGCAAGATCTATACATCAAAAGGATTCATCTGAGAATGTGTCTTGATAGAATGATAGAATGTGAATCAATTCAATGATAATTACATTTAAGGCAGGGTGATGTAGAATGAATCCCAATTGCCTGAAAATATGGATCTTCTATGGAGCAACCATGTAGTCTTATTGACAAGACCATAACTAGTGGATATGTATTCATTTCAAACTTAGGGAGTTTTGCACCCCCAGAAAACAGAATCTTCTCTCTTCTTCCTTTCCTAGGTTTCTACTCTTTGGCTTCTATATCTTCTTACCCCTCAAAAAAGGAATTGGAAAGTCTGTGATAATGCTAGCCATCTCCTTGCTGTTTCATGTTGTTGTCAATAAAAAGTAAATTTATTTTATCACAAGGGAATAGGTATATAGGAGTTTTCAACCTATACACTCTAAAAAAATACAGGATTTGACTGCAGAACCAAAATTATGCCAAAATTATCTAGATCCTTGTTGAAAATGCAGATATAAGTCAGAATCTTGAGAAACGGGGCCCAGAACTATGTTTTTCAAACACTTCAAAAGATTCTCATGCTCACTAATCTTTAAGAAATAAGATATCTTCTACTTATATCAACAATGGAATAGCTTGTATGAAATCAAACTTTCTGCATGGACAACCATAAAAGATGCGTAAAACATAAAACATTAGACAGCTGTACAAAGGCATATGTACAGCAAAAGCAAAAGCAACCAAACAATGTTGGCTTAAAGAATTAACATCCAGGAGAGAAGAGATGAACGTTGAGGTAAACCCCACATTCACTACCCTTTTTAGTTTTGATAAATAAACCAAACAAAAAACTATAGCTTCAAGTTTATGGCAGTCACACTGGGCTTGGAGGTGAATTCTCAAGGCAACGTGGACTTGGGAAGTCAAAATTCAGGAGAAAAGAGAACTATAGAGAAGTAAACCAATGTTTGGCTTGACTTTTGTCCTTTTATATATTGGCAGAACAGAGCAACAGGTAGAAAAAGCCAGCATAAAGCTGCCAAGATCTTTAAAAGCTAAGTGGAATTCCACATTCTCACAGAGCTTGGAAGCCAAACTATGAATTTAGAGACCTCCAAAGTACCAGGGTTATGGTAAATTTCCCAGGCTTTCAGGTAAGATCTCAGAAAGATAAGACATTAGTAGTAGGAACAAATCAGATAGAGACCTGTCTGAAAATCACCCCCCAGTTCATCTCATCATTGATTGGATGTAGATGATTGGCCTTTACTTTAACTGCCTTCTGGAAAAAAAATAAATTATCTCAGAAAATATTATTTTATTTTTATATTTTTATTTTATATTTTACATAATATTATTAATATCTTCAATTTAGATGCATAGTATCAAGCATGTAATCCAAAACTTCCAAATATGACTAGAAGTAGGATCAAATGAGACAAAGAAAAAAGAAAAAACAGATAATTATAACAGACCCATAGTGATACAGGTATTAGAGTGACCATGAGAGGACATTAGAATGACTGATGTGTACATTAAAGAAAAAGTATAAAATATAGAAAACTTCAAAAAGAACTGAATCTATAAAAATAGTTATCTAGAACTAAAATTAAGAAGTTAAGAAATGAGTTTAATAACTAATTAGACACAGTATAAGGGAAGTTCAGCTCAGCGGTAAAGGATCTCCTGCAATGCAGAAGACACAGAAGACGTGGGTTTGATCCCTGGGTCAGGAAGATTCCATGAAAGAGAAAATGGTGACCCACTCTAATATTCTTGCCCAAAAAATCCCATGGACAGAGGAGCCTGGTGGGCTACAGTCCAATAGGTTCGCAAAAAGCTGGACCTGAATGAGCAACTGAGCACACAGGAGATATTAATGAACTGGAAGACAGATCAGTATAAAATATCAAAACTAAATCACAGCTGGATTCTAAAGAGAAAAGAAGTGTGTAAAGAACATATGGGACTAGGTAAAATTACCTGTGCTGTGCTTCGTCACTCAGTCGTGTCCGGCTCTTGGTGACCCCATGGACTATACATACCAGGCTCTTCTGTCCATGGGGATTCTCCAAGCAAGAATACTTGAGTGGGTTGCCATGCCCTCCTCCAGGGGAGCTTCCCAACTCAGGTATCAAACCCAGGTCTCCTGCATTGCAGGCAGATTCTTTACCATCTGAGCCACCAGAGAAGCAAGAGAAGAGAAAAAATGTGACATAAGAAGTATTCAAAGAGGTAATGACCTGAAGAAAAACAGATCCAGCAGGGAAAAAAATTTTTTTAAAGAAGATGCATTCCCTTCAGAGGAGCAGCAATAAGGTCTAAAGCTAACCTGTCAACAGAAATGACAGAAGGCAGGAGACAAGGGAAAGAAATATGTAAAGTGTTGAAAGAAAATAACTATAAATCAAGAATTCTTTATCCAGTGAAATACCCTTAAATAGTAAAGACTAAGTAAATAGAAATACTTTAGACAAAGAGAAAAATTATTGCCAGCAGGTGTGCCCCAAAATAAATCCTAAAAGAAGTTCTTCAGGCAAAAACATAGCAGTTAGAAACATGGTAATAAAAACAACAAAAATCTTTGGAAAAAAATAAAATGTTGGTAAATATAAGTGAATACTTAGTATGTAAAAAGCAATGATAATTTTTTCTGGGGTTGAAAAATACATGTTGGTTAAAATCAATGACAACAATTGCACAAAGTTTATGAAGAACAAAAGCACTTATTACATACTGGGTCGAGTATACAAGTTGCAGTCTCTAGGGTAACAAGAAATTGGATAGTAAATGAATATACACCTAACAGGCTATGGGTCAAATAGGAAAAATAATAAATATGTGGGTTTAAATACACTGATTATATTAATTGTAAATGAACTAAATGCCACAATTGAAAAACTTATTAGACCAGATAAAATAAAATATATGCTGCTTATTAGAGATACTTTAAATATAAAGATACTGAAAAGTTAAAAATAAAATGATGGAAAAACATCTTCCATACAAACACTAAC
The DNA here is from genome assembly GCF_019923935.1 of Bubalus bubalis. Lineage (NCBI taxonomy): Eukaryota > Metazoa > Chordata > Mammalia > Artiodactyla > Bovidae > Bubalus > Bubalus bubalis. The sequence continues at coordinate 39,678,540 of NC_059169.1, read as the reverse complement.
CAAACAAAATAAAACTGATATTACTATAATAATATTAGGCAAAATAGTCTTTAAGATAACAGGAGAACCAGGGGTACATTTCATACCAATAAAATTATTGATTCTACAGGGAAAAATGATAATCTTCAGTGTGTAAATGTCTATCAGTACATTCTCAACATATATAAAGCAAAAATTGCTGGACATAAAGGAGAAATTGACATATCTACAATCATAGTTGGAGAATTTCATTCAGCAACTGGAGAAAAGCCAATAAAAATTAGTAGCAATAATTAAGATAGATGACACGACTGAGGGACTAAGCACACAGCATGATATGATTAACAAATTTGACTTAATTGGCATATACAGAATATTATACCTAACAGCTGAGGAATGCACATTCTTTTCCAACACAGATCAATTACCAAAACTGACCATGTGCTGTGCTGTGCTTAGTCGTGTCCAACTCTTTACCACCGCATGGACAGTAGCCTGCCAGGCTCCTCTGTCCATGGGGATTCTCCAGGCAAGAATACTGGAGTGGGTTGCCATGCCTTCCTCAGGGGATCCAGCTAACCCAGGTATTGAACCCAAGTCTCCTGCATTGTGGGTGGATTCTTTACCAGCTGAGCTACCAGGGAAGCCTGACCAAGTATGGGCCATAAACTAATACTTAAAAAATTTAGAGGCTTGAATTCATATAGAGCACGTTTTCTTTTTTTTTTTTAATTAAATTTATTTATTTTAATTGGAGGTTAATTACTTTACAATATTGTATTGGTTTTGCCATACATCAACATGAATCCGCCACGGGTATACACATGCTCCCCATCCTGAACCTTCCTCCCACCTCCCTCCCTGTACCATCCCTCTGGGTCACCCAGTGCACCAGCCCCAAGCATCCTGTATCCTGCATCGAACCTGGACTGGCAATTTGTTTCTTATATGATATTATACATGTTTCAATGCCATTCTCCCAAATCATCCTACCCTCTCCCTCTTCCACAGAGTCCAAAAGACTGTTCTATACATCTATGTCTCTTTTGCTGTCTCACATACAGGGTTATCGTTACCATCTTTCTAAATTCCATATATATGCGTTAGTATACTGTATTGGTGTTTTTCATTCTGGCTTACTTCACTCTGTATAATAGGCTCCAGTTTCATCCACCTCATCAGAACTGATTCAAATATATTCTTTTTAATGACTGAGTAATACTCCATTGTGTATATGTACCACCGTTTTCTTATCCATTCATCTGCTGATGGGCATCTAGGTTGCTTCCATGTCCTGGCTATTATACACAGTGCTGCGATGAACATTGGGGTACACATGTCTCTTTCAATTCTGGTTTCCTCGGTGTGTATGCCCAGCAGTAGGATTGCTGGGTCATAAGGCAGTTCTATTTCCAGTTTTTTAAGGAATCTCGGCACAAAGACAGAAATATAAATCAATGGAACTAAATAGAAAGCCCAGAGATAAATCCACAGACCTATGGACACCTTATCTTTGACAAAGGAGGCAAGAATATACAATGGAGAAAAGACAATCTATTTAACAAGTGGTGCTGGGAAAATTGGCCAACCACTTGTAAAAGAATGAAACTAGAACACTTTCTAACACCATACACAAAAATAAAGTCAAAATGAATTAAAGATCTAAACGTAATACCAGAAACTATAAAACTCCTAGAGGAGAACATAGAGAAAACAGTCTCCAACATAAATCACAGCAGGATCCTCTATGACCCACCTCCCAGAATACTGGAAATAACAGCAAAAATAATCAAATGGGACCTAATTAAAATTAAAAGCTTCTGCACAACAAAGGAAACTATAAGCAAGGTGAAAAGACAGCCTTCAGAATGGGAGAAAATAATAGCAAATGAAGCAACTGACAAACAACTAATCTCAAAAATATACAAGCAACTCCTGCAGCTCAATTCCAGAAAAATAAATGACCCAATCAAAAAATGGGCCAAAGAACTAAACAGACATTTCTCCAAAGAAGACAAACAGATGGCTAACAAACACATGAAAAGGTGCTCAATATCACTCATTATCAGAGAAATGCAAATCAAAACCACAATGAGGTACCATTTCACGCCAGTCAGAATGGCTCCGATCCAAAAGTCTACAAGCAATAAATGCTGGAGAGGGTGTGGAGAAAAGGGAACCCTCTTACACTGTTGGTGGGAATGCAAACTAGTACAACCACTACGGAGAACAGTGTGGAGATTCCTTAGAGCATGTTTTCTAAACACAGTGGAATTAAGCTAGAAATCAATATTTTTAAAAAGACAGAAGATCTAGAGATATCTAGAAAATAAGCAATAGACTTCCAATTAACCCATGAGTACAAAAAGAAATCATGATGAAAGTTATTAAGTCCTTTGAACTAAATGAAATTGAAGATATGATATAACAAGAATTACAGGATATAGCTAAACTCATAGTTAGAGGGGAATATATAGACTTAAATGACTATATTACAAAGGAAAAAAATGCTTAAAACTAATGATTTAAGTATTCATCAATAGATGCTAAAAGAAAGTGAAAGTGAAATCGCTGTCGTGTCCAACTCTTTGAGACCCCATAGACTATAGCCTACCAGTTTCCTCCATGGAATTTTCCAGGCAAGAGTACTGGAGGGGATTGCCATATCCTTCTCCAGGGGATCTTCCTGACCCAGGGATTGAACCTCGGTCTCCCGCATTGGAGGCAGATGCTTTACCATCTGAGCCACCAGGGAAGCCCCAGGGAAGCACCCAGGGAAGCTAGAAAAGAACAGTATATTAAATCTGGGGAAAGTCGGGAGGAAATAATAAAGATCAGAATTTAATGAAATAAAAATCAAATGTACAATAGGGAGAATTTTTAAAGTTTCTTTAAAAAGATTAATAAAATTAATAAATGACTAATTACCAAGCCTGATAGAGAAGGAGGGATGGAGAAAGCAGGGAAGGAGGGAAAAAAAAACAAATTACCATTATCAAGTGTTTTAAAAAAATGGATTCTTACTCTAAGGATATCAAAACAATATAGTGGATAAACAACTTTAAGACAATAAATTTGAAAATTTAGTTGAAATGATCATAAAGTACAACCTAAACTGAAAGAGCAAAAAGAAAATCTGAATAACTCTTTGTTTAAGAAATAAATCTGTAATTAACATTTTCACAAGGAAAATATTAGGGTGACATAACAGCAATCTTAGGAAATCTAATCAGTGAAATTACCACATTAACAGAATAAAGGAAAAAAAAAATGTTATATGGTCATCTTAACAGATGCAAAAAAAAAAAGTTTTAATTAAAATCCACTCTACTTCATGACAAAAATCCTTCAAAAACTAGGCATAGAAATGATCTTCCTTAATGTATAAAAAGTATTTACAAAAAAATATAGAAAAGACATACTTATGTTAACATATTAGATTTCCCCTTGCAATCAAGAATGAAACAAAGGTGTTCCTCTGCATTATTCCTTTTGTCATTATATAGAAGTCCTTGCTAATGAAATAGATCAAAAAATATTAAAATTACAAGGACTGGAAAGCAAGAAATAAAAGTATCATTATTCACAGACAAGATGAAGAAAATTCTAAACTATCTACAGAAAAAGTATGAGAATTAGGTAATGAATTTAACAATGTGAGATGCACAATCAATATATAGCAAAAGCAGTATATTTCTATGAATATCAAAAACAAAATATATAAGAATAAATGTAATTACACTTCTCAAGTTTTTACACACACACACAACTTTGTTGAGAGAAATTAAAGACAAAAAAATAGAAGTGGTATGTATCATACTCATAAATTGGAAAACACAATATATAAACGTAACTCTCCAGCAATATGACTGATTGATGCAAAGCAATCCAATAAAAATCCTAGCAGTATTAAAGCATCTATTTTCTAGACCAACTGCCATTACCAACAGTGGTCAGTAAGGATTCCTGGAAAATAGAAACTTAGATTCTTAAAGATTTGCACGCACTAAACTTTTGGGCAGCACTCTCAGGAACAACTCTGAGGAATAAATGCCACAATATGGGGCACAGGAATGGGTTCAATTGCAATGCAATAGCACCAGACTCAGTCAATCCTGTGATTGTGGTTTCAGTCTGTTTGCCCTCTGATGCCCTCTCTCGGTGCCTATGGTCTTACTGGGGCTTTTCTTACCTTGGATGTGGGGTATCTCTTCACCACTGCTCCAGCAAAGCACAGCCGCTGCTCCTTACCTTGGACATGGGGTATCTCCTCTCTGCTGCTCGCCGCTCCAGCGCCTTCACGCTGGTTTTAGAAAAGGCAGAGGAACCAGAGATCAAATTCCCAACATCCGATGGATCATGAAAAAAGGAAGAGAGTACCAGAAAAACATCTATTTCTGCTTTATTGACCATGCCAAAGCCTTTGACTGTGTGGATCACAAAAAACTGTGGAAAATTCTGAACAAGATGGGAATACCATGCCACCTGACCTGCTTCTTGAGAAATCTGTATGCAATTCAGGAAGCAACACTTAGAATTGGACATGGAACAACAGACTGGTTCCAAATAGGAAAAGGAGTCCATCAAGGCAGTATATTGTCACCCTGCTTATTTAACTTGTATCCAGAGTACATCATGAGAAACACTAGGCTGGATGAAGCACAAGCTGGAATCAAGATTGCTGGGAAAAATATCAATAACCTCAGATATGCAGATGACACCACCCTTATGCCAGAAAGTGAAAAACTAAAGAGCCTCTTGATGAAAGTGAAAGAGGAGAGTGAAAAAGTTGGCTTAAAGCTCAACATTCAGAAAACCAAGATCACGGCATCTGGTCCCTCAATTTATGGTAAATAGATGGGGAAACAGTGGCTGGCTATTTTGGGGGGCTCCAAAATCACTGCAGATGGCAACTGCAGCCATGAAATTAAAAGATGATTACTCCTTGGAAGGAAAGTTATGACCAATCTAGATAGCATATCAAAAAGCAGAGACATTACTTTGCCAACAAAGGTCCATCTAGTCAAGGCTATGATTTTTTCAGTAGTCAGTATGGATGTGAGAGTTGGACTGTGAAGAAGGCTGAGCACCAAAGAACTGATGCTTTTGAACTGTGGTGTTGGAGAAGACTCATGAGAGTCCCTTGGACTACAAGGAGATCCAATCAGTCCATCCTAAAGGAAATTAGTCCTGAGTGTTCATTGGAAGGACTGATGTTGAAGCTGAAACTCCAATACTTTGGACACCTGATTTGAAAAGACCCTGATGCTGGGAAAGACTGAAGGCAGGAGAAGAAGGGGACGACAGAGGATGAGATGGTTGGATGGCATCACTGACTCAATGGAGATGAGTTTGAGTAAACTCTGGGAGTTGGTGATAGACAGGGTGGCCTGGCGTGCTGCAGTCCATGGGGTCGCGAAGAGTCAGACACGACTGAGGGATTGAACTGAACTGAACTCAGTCAATCCTAAAGGGAGTTCTGGAGCTGTGATGCCCACTCATAATCCCTCCAACTGTGGCAGGATGTCTAGATCTTTTACTCCTGCTAGGACCCGTCACTAGATACAAGCTGCCCCTAAGGAAGGGGGTGTATTCTTGGCTTAGACAGCTTTCTTTGTTCCAGAGAAATTCTTGAGATCTTCAGCTGTAAGCCCTCAGCAGCCAACATTCCAGGCATGTGGGGGAATAAGTGCCTCAGTCCTGAAAGAGGAACACGCAGGGACATACCACAGCGTCCAATACAGTACATTACATGCACAATTTCATGTATTTCTTACAACAACTCTACAAGAAAAGCGCTTTTATTTTCAAATGGCCAGTGCAGAAAATAAACAGCAGTTAAACAACTTATCCAGAATTGTACCTGTACAATAAAATAAAACCTGTACTATTTACCCCTCATTATGACTAAGGTAAAATTGATGAATGCATACATCCTGTTAATCATACTTCAGCTCAATCGCTCAGTCGTGTCCCACTCTTTGCGACCCCATGGACTGCAGCATGCCAGGCCTCCCTGTCCATCACCAACTCCGGAGTTTACCCAAACTGATCTCCATTGAGTTGGTGATGCCATCCAACCATCTCATCTTCTGTCGTCTCCTTCTCCTCCTGCTCTCAATCTTTCCCAGCATCAGGGTCTGAATGAGTTAGTTCTTCGCATCAGGTGGCCAAAGTATTGGAGTTTCAGCTTCAACATCAGTCCTTCCAATGAATATTCAGCACTGATTCCCTTTAGAATTGACTGGTTGGATCTCCTTGCTGTCCAAGGGACTCTCAGGAGTCTTCTCCAACACCACAATTCAAAAGCATCAATTCTTCAGTGCTCAGCTTTCTTTATAGTCCAACACTCAGATCCATACACGAGTACTGGAAAAACCATAGCTTTGACTAGACAGAACTTACTAAAGAAAAAAATTGTCCTCACATCTGGAGAGTTAAATTTATCAAGAAGAAACTGCTATTTATCTGAAGTCTAAAAATACTTAGATAGTCTGTTACTTTGAATGTCTTCTACCTAATGCTTTTAAATTATTCTATACCCATAGAAGGGTTTTCTCCATCAACAGATATTTTAATAAGCAACTGAGAGTACATTGTTCAGGCCTTTTAATTATACATTAAGTCAAGGCATTTATTAAACATCCGCTATCATCATGGCCTTATTGTTCTAAGCACTGAGGGTATGGAGGCTGGGCAGGGGAATTAAAAGCTAAAACCACACAAAATTGAGGGAAATGATTCTTGCCTCTTAGTTTCGTTTATTCTCCTCAGCCAAGCAAGCAATAAAACTAAAATTGCAGTAGTTCTCATAGCATGAGGCCTCCTGACATATGAGATTATTTGTGAAAAACAGCATTTAAAGTCCATTTAAATTTCGTTATTACAGGGATTCTAATGAATGTTAGTTACCCTAAAACAATGCAGGAAATTGGATTACTTGCTTTTCTTTGAATAATAACCAGTCATCACATTTTACAGTTTTCAGGCATCACAGCCTTTTCTGTATATTGTTTTATTAGTGCTATTGAGATATAATTTATATTCAGTAAGCTATACACATTTGAAGTGTACAATTTGATAAGTTTTCACATATATGTACACCTGTGAAACCGTCCTAAAAATAAAGACAATGAACAAAATAATCACCCATAAAATTTTCCTCTTGTTGCTTCATAGTCCCTCTTCCCATCTTCATAGCCTACACTCCATGCCAACATGAGATTTATCCATGTTGGGGGACTACCATTCCTTCTCTCACTGAGTGGTATTCTATTGATATTTTCAAAATATATCACAATTTGTTTATCCATTCACATGTTGACAGGTATTTGGGTTGTTGTCAGTTTGGGACTGCAGAAGCCAAGCTGTCCAAATCTTTATTTGGACATAGACTTTCAGTTGTTTGGGATAATTATTATTATTTGGGAGGGGAATGACAGCATCATATGGTAGGTATATGTTTAACTACTTAAGAAATTGACAAACGTTTCCCAAAGTGATTGTACCATTTTATATTCTAACAATAAGGGAGAGAGTTTACTCTTCCCATCCAATTGAGAGAGTACAGATATTCACCGTGGAAAGATTCTTCTTCCTTCACGAAGATTTCTGACCCCTGACCAGACTGCTTCAAGCCAGTATGGTTTGTCTGTATGATTTCCCACTCAGCCCTGCCTCCTCCACAGAGAAATTCTACATGTTCCAAGTCTCATGCCCACAGGTTCTGTACTTACTTTTCTGCAAACAGGGAAAGTTCCTCTCACCTTGAAAAATTGTGCTTTACTGGTCTGTTTAGAATCAAATACATATCTATAAAATATTTTCAGTAGTTCTAGAAATAAATGCCTTGGATTTTTACATCCTTCTCCAAACCGATAGATATGTGTCCTTGCTTATGTGACAAAATATTTAGTAAGACATGATCCCTAAAACTACATATAGCTCTTCAGTAGACTCTGGTCCACACCCAACTTTGTAGGATCACAACTCCACTTGCCTTAAACACTTCACATTGTTAAAGTAGCCTAAAATACCACTAGCATTCTTGATAACCACGTCATATCACTGGTCAGCTATAAACACTTTAGGCAGTTGCTCTGAGAATTTTCCACACAAATAACTGCCAGGCAAAGTCCCTCTGTGTACTTCCAGAGTGCTTTTTCAACTTTAGGCCCAACTTGATATTTATTCTACTAAATTTCATCCTTTTTCTCATTACTCATCCATCAAAATATCATTTGAATCCCTATTGTCAAAAATGTTAGCTATTTCTATCAGTTCTTATTGCTCATGACTTGCCTTCTATCTCATCAGCACTGCTGACAACATTTTTGAACAAAGCATATTCACAGATGGGACCCAACAGCGCACTATTAAAGACTTCAGTCCAGGTTGACCTTAACCAGTTATTTAACACCATAATCCAGGGATCAGCGCACCACAGCCTATGGGCCAAATTGGACTGGCAATCTTTCCATAGAGAAAGATTTATTGGAACCTCTGCCACTCATGTGTGTCTACCTATGGCTGATTTCATGCTACAATGGCAGAGTGGAGTAGCTGCAACTGGGACCATGGACTACAAAGCCAAAAATGGTCTCTGGCTCTTACTTGCTGTATAGCAGAAACAAACTCAACACTATAAAGCAACTATACTCCAATTTTTAAAAAATGATGAACTTAATATGAAAATATGACAAAAAATTGTCAGGATGGAAATTATAGCAATGGCTTAATAAATATCTAAATGGTTTAATGGTTTAATTCGATAATTTAATAGATATCTAAATAATAAATTTTAAGTGGTTTACTAAATGTTTTTTTATTAAACATTTATAAAAGTTGAGCTTACCCTACTTCTCTGGAAAGTCTACCATTTTCCATGATAATATACAGGGGTTCCACAATCAGATAGGAAAGTCATTGCATTTAGCTATTGTAATACTAGAGCAAAATAGCTACTGTTCTATTTCTGTATTTAATACCAAAGTACTGATAACAAAATCAGTGTTTTACCTTTCAAAATTATTTAATGTTATGAGATTTAACCAATAAACTAAATTGTGCATTTATAAAATATAAAATGTTTTAAATGTTATGAAACAAGAAGACAAAAAGATAAATGTATAAATATGTATATTACACAAATGTTATTCTTTTAACATAAATTATTATCTCCTGGCTCTGATGCCTCTCTATCCTTACCACCCTCTAAGAGGGGGCTCTTGGGTTGTCATCGTTCATGTAGGTCTGAATGGGTTTCAGAAGCTTTGAGCTGAGCTGACTCCCTCACAGCTCAGGGAGGTCTCAGGACTGCTGCCTTCCAACAGAATTCTGCTCTGCAAAATGGGGACTTGTTGACGTAATTATTATTCATCTTCCCACCAGCCTATATGGGTTTTAGTATTGGTTTAGTCTACATTTTCCCCTAAAAGAAATATCTACCCATATTAGAGGATTTCTTCTACCAGCTCCATGCTTACTCTTCCCCATATTTTTAAAATGTTTCTATTGGAGTATAGTTGCTTTACAATGTTCTGTTAGTTTCTACTGTACAGCAAAGTGAATCAGCTATATGTATACATATATATCCCTTCTTTTGTATTTTCTTCACACAGAGCATTGAGTTGAGTTCCATGTGCTATACAGTAGATTCTCCTTAGTTGCCTATTTTATAGATGTGTTAATCACTCAGTCATGTCCAACTCTTTGTGACCCCCAAGGACTGTAGCCCACCAGGCTCCTCTGTCCATGGAATTCTCCAGTCAAGAATACTAGAGTGGGTTGCCATTCCCTTCTCCAGGGGGTCTTCCCAACCCAGGAATTGAACCTAAGTCTCCCACATTGCAGGCAGATTCTTTACCATTGAGTGACTACAAAGACTCCTCATTTTATAAATAGTAGTGTATATATGTTAATCCCAAACTCCCAAATCATCCCACCCCCACCATTCCCGCTTGGTATTCATATACCTGTTCTCTATGTCTGTGTCTCTATTTCTGCTTTATAATAAGATTGTCTATATCATTTTTTTTTCAGATTCCACATATATGCATTAATATATGATATTTGTGGTACATATATACAATGGAATATTACTCCACCCCATAACAAGGAATGGAATTGGGTCATTCACAGAAACACGGGTGGACCTAGAGACTATCATACAGAGTGAAGTAAGTTAGAAAGAGAAAAGCAAATATATTCCTCCTATTTTTGAGTCGGGGATTGGGCTGGGGAAAGGTGAGGGCCTGGAGTTGTTGCCAGAGCTAAGGGAAAGAAAGAATATGAATTTGTGACAACAAGGGGAGAGGAGAGGATGACTGGAAAAAGAAATCAAAGAGTGGAGGAAACTGCTGACCAGTGGTTGGAAAAATGGTATCACACCAAGCCAATTCTTTCATTTGGGTCCTTAAAAACAGTAAGTTAAAAGTATATGGAGACTTTTACTTAGGTACTTTAAAATAGCAAGCCATACTGGAACTTTAAAAAACAATCATGAGAGGCTTCCATGGTGGTCCAGTAGCTAAGACTCTGCAGTCCCGATGCAGGGGGCTGGGGTTCGATTCCCGGTCAGGGAACTAGATCCCACATGCCACAACTAAGAGTTCACGGGCTGAAACTAAAGAACTTCCAGGCTGCAACTTAAAAAAGATTCCACATGCTACAACTAAGACCTGGTGCAGCTAAATAAATAAATAAAATTAAAAAACAATCATGAAATAGATGAAGACTATGCTATTTGGGGCCTCCTCCATTCTGCTACCTTACTTCATGCCTTCATCTCTCACCTACACTAACACAGTGATCTCTGAAGCACGTGTTTCTGCCATACTACCCTAGAAAGCTCTTTCTCACTACTTCAGATCCTCTCCAGGTTCCTCACCACCCACAAGTACAATCCCAAACTTTCTAAGACATTGCTCTCAGCGTTATAATCTATCACTTCTCCCCACAGGCCCAACATTCCAATCATAACACACCGTATCTCCTTGAGCAGAGGCTGTCCCTGTGTCTTTTACTTACTTCTTTCCAGAATGACCCTCACCCACTTTACAATCAGAATCACTGCTATTGATCCTCCAAGAAGATGATCATTTAATTTGTTAAGCAGTCCTTCACTGTTTTTCAAGGCTACATGAAGTGTTTCTATTCTGTATCCCAAGGCTTTTTAGTGGGACTTTTAATGTCATATTATAGTCACTCATTTATACATGTTTCCTCAAACTCCTTGAGGAAAAAAGCCTTTCTTTCTTCAGCTTTGTGTCTCTAACTGCTATCACAGTGCCTCCCACATGGCCAGGGCTGAGCAGTACTTAATGAATGAGGAAATGGATGGATGAGTTCATTCAAAACAGCTTGGTCCTTTCTTATAACCTCTCTATCCATGTTAAACTCCAATTATGCTTTAATCATATTTATTTGATCCTTCCCATAGTTGGATGTGGTCAGATCATCTGCAATTTCTATCCCTGCAATTTGAAGCTTCTTTAATTTCATAATTTGAAATCCATTTTAAATAGATCTCTTCTCCTAGTTTACCTCAAGTCAAATAAATGGTAAATTAAGCCAAAAGATGGCTCTGCTCACTTTCACATCCATCAACACCTCCCTTCCCACTGGGGCTGGTTCCGCTTCATGGCCATTCCCCTGCACTTGTGACTGCATCCTCCCGAGGGGCCCTTCTTGATCAGCCATGTACCCATCATTACAAGTGTGCCTGTCACTGCTGACTGCTCCCACTCTCTCTCCCCTTTGCTCTTCCTCCTCTGCCTGTTTCTTTGTCTGCCCCACAAGGCCCTTCTCTCTTTATCACAGGGCAACATGAGGAGGAGGTGGGAATCAGAAAACCTAGATTGCAGACCCAGGCCCACAGTAACCAACAGAATGTGTGCTTAGCCCCATCCAACACTTTGCAACCCCATGGACTACAGCTTTCCAGGCTCCTCTGTCTATGAGGATACTACAGGCAAGAATACTAGAGAGGGATGCCATGCCCTCTTCGAGGGGATCTTCTCAACCCAGGTCTCCCACATTGCTGGCAGATTCTTTGCCATCTGAGACACCAGGGAAGCCCATGAATACTGGAGTGAGTAGCCTATCCCTTCTCCAGGGGATCTTCCCCACCCAGGTATCAAACCAGAGTCTCCTGCATTGCAGGCAGATTCTATACCAGCTAAGCTACCAGGGAAGCCAAACCAACAGAATAACTTGGAGTAGCAAGAGGACCCATCACTGCTGTTGAAACAGCTAACGTCATCATATCAGCTGTTTCCCTTGTGTTCTGATTTAACGGTCAAAACACCCTGCAAGGTACGTATGAATATATCCATTTTAAAGATAAGGAGGAATTTCCCTGATGATCCAGTGGTTAATAATCTGCCTTGTAATGCAGGGAATGCAGGTTTGATGCTGGTCAGGGAACTAAGATCCCACACACTGCAACTACTGAGCCTATGCAACATAACTAAAGCGTCCCCTGCATCGAAAGGAAAGATCCAATGATGCAATGAGGATCCTGCACGCCACAATTTATTCCCAATGCAGCCAAATGAACAACTAAATATTTTTTAAAAGATAAGAGACTTGGGAGAATGGCACTGAAACATGTATAATATCATGTATGAAACGAGTCACCAGTCCAGGTTCGATGCACGATACTGGATGCTTGGGGCTGGTGCACTGGGACGACCCAGAGGGAGGGTATGGGGAGGGAGGAGGAAGGAGGGTTCAGGATGGGGAACACAGGTATACCTGTGGCGGATTCATTTCGATATTTGGCAAAACTAATACAATATTGTAAAGTTTAAAAATAAAATAAAAAAAAAAAAGATAAGAGACTTAAACTGAATGTCCCATGCTTACCTGGCATGGAAGCTGTGAACTCTGATAGGGTAGCATGGAGGAAGCCAGGCAGACAAGGGTTCAACTCCTGACTCTGTCATCTATTAGCTGGCCCATTGCTAGCCAATTCCTCATTATAAATAGCAGTTTAGTATTTATTAAAATGTGGATAATACTACCAGCCTTGCAGCACTGTGTATGACTGATAGGTGAGAATTTATGTTAACAGCATGGTAACTGGCTCAGAGTACATGCTCAATAAATGGTAACTCAAGATGACATGATGACACCAGGCTTCAAGCCTGCTTATAAAGCCTGTGTCCCCATGATGTCCTGCCTCTTGGGTGGTTAATTTCTCCATTTAGGAAGGAACTAAAGACGATGGCTGTAAGAATTACAAAGGTCTTAGCCACTTGCTAAGACAGGCTTGTCATTTAACCTTTGAATTTCAGTTTCTTCATCTATAAAATAAGGAGTTTGGAGGATCTTCCTTTACAAATTCCTTGGGGTTTCTGAAGGTCTGATTACATAAAGCAGAATATTTTTGAAAGGCTCACATATAAAGGAATCTCTCCATGGGGATTAACTGATAAGGACTTCCTCATACCACTACCTCAGAAATGTTTAGTTTAATAGAATAAATAAGAAACTAAAACTAGAAAACTAGAAAGAAAAAAGTATAAATTTCAGTCCCTAGATATCAACAGGTAGTGTAAGAAGACAGCCAAATGGAGGTGAGGCCCTCAGATAATCCCATGTCAGTATATCTGTTTCCCAATTCATGTAGCCAGACCTAAGAGTGCATCTGTTCCTATGGTCTGAAAACTAGTGGGTTCCTTTTCTTGCCTAAAGAGTAGATCTCAATTAACTAGGGGAAAATGGTTCCCTACCAAAATATAAAAAATATAAATGAACTGCAGCATGCTGGAAATAGGGCCCAACATATATTATGTGCTGCTAATACTGCATTGACCGCTGAAGAAGGCGATCTTATCTCTTCTTGCTATTCTTTGGAACTCTGCAATGGGAAAGACTAGGGATCTCTTCAAGAAAATCAGAGATACCAAAGGAACATTTCATGCAAAGATGAGCTCGATAAAGGACAGAAATGGTATGGACCTAACAGAAGAAGAAGATATTAAGAAGAGATGGCAAGAATACACAGAAGAACTGTACAGAAAAGATCTTCACGACCCAGATAATCACAATGGTGTAATCACTGACCTAGAGCCAGACATCCTGGAATGTGAAGTCAAGTGGGCCTTAGAAAGCATCACTACAAACAAAGCTAGTGGAGGTGATGGAATTCCAGTTGAACTATTCCAAATCCTGAAAGATGATGCTGTGAAAGTGCTGCACTCAATGTGCCAGCAAATTTGGAAAACTCAGCAGTGCCCACAGGACTGGAAAAGGTCAGTTTTCATTTCAATCACAAAGAAAGACAATGCCAAAGAATGCTCAAACTACTGCACAATTGCACTCATCTCACACGCTAGTAAAGTAATGCTCAAAATTCTCCAAGCCAGGCTTCAGCAATACGTGAACCGTGAACTTCCTGATGTTCAAGCAGGTTTTAGAAAAGGCAGAGGAACCAGAGATCAAATTGCCAAAATCCGCTGGATCATAGACAAGCAAGAGTTCCAGAAAAACATCTATTTCTGCTTTATTGACTATGCCAAAGCCTTTGACTGTGTGGATCACAATAAACTGTGGCAAATTCTTCAAGAGATGGGAGTACCAGACCACCTGATCTGCCTCTTGAGAAATTTGTATGCAGGTCAGGAAGCAACAGTTAGAACTGGACATAGAACAACAGACTGGTTCCAAATAGGAAAAGGAGCTCGTCAAGGCTGTGTATTGTCACCCTGTTTATTTAACTTATATGCAGAGTACATCATGAGAAACGCTGGACTGGAAGAAGCACAAGCTGGAATCAAGATTGTCGGGAGAAATATCAATCACCTCAGATATGCAGATGACACCACCCTTATGACAGAAAGTGAAGAGGAACTAAAAAGCCTCTTGATGAAAATGAAGGTGGAGAGTGAAAAAGTTGGCTTAAAGCTCAACATTCAGAAAACGGAGATCATGGCATCTGGTCCCATCACTTCATGGGAAATAGATGGGGAAACAGTGGAAACAGTGTCAGACTTAATTTTTCTGGGCTCCAAAATCACTACAGATGGTGACTGCAGCCACGAAATTAAAAGACGCTTACTCCTTGGAAGGAAAGTTATGACCAACCTAGATAGCATATTCAAAAGCAGAGACATTACTTTGCCAACAAAGTTTCGTCCAGTCAAGGCTATGGTTTTTCCTGTGGTCATGTATGGATGCGAGAGTTGGACTGTGAAGAAGGCTGAGCGCCAAAGAATTGATGCTTTTGAACTGTGGTGTTGGAGAAGACTCTTGAGAGTCCCTTGGACTGCAAGGAGATCCAACTAGTCCATTCTGAAGATCAGCCCTGGGATTTCTTTGGAAGAAATGATGCTAAAGCTGAAACTCCAGTACTTTGGGCACCTCATGCAAAGAGTTGACTCATTGGAAAAGACTGTGATGCTGGGAGGGATTGGGGGCAGGAGGAGAAGGGGACGACAGAGGATGAGATGGCTGGATGGCATTGCTGACTCGATGGATGTGAGTCTGAGTGAACTCCAGGAGTTGGTGATGGACAGGGAGGCCCGGCGTGCTGCGATTCATGGGGTTGCAAAGAGTTGGACACGACTGAGCGACTGATCTGATCTGATCTGATCTGAACACTGACCTCAGTGTGACTATGCTTGGGCAGAATTCTGTGCTCCTAAGAAATCTTATACTCCAGAAAGAGTGTAGGATAATTGCTTAAACAGCTTATTATGATTGGTGTTATGATGATAGGATTCACCAAGGAAGATTTGCCTGAGGATGGGTGAGAAGGTGGGGTTGCAATGTACATAAGGCCCTGCATCATCTCTGTTTCATTCTCTGCTCTCTTGCTCATGCTGGATTAAGATACAAATAAAGCTGACCTGTAGAAACAGGTCATGTTTTTACATTACTCTGAAATGTTCCTACATTCAGAAAAGCCACAGCTATTTTATAAAGTAGTCCTGGAACTATTGATTGTGGCCAAATACTGGGAACGAGCTCAGGACCTACAGGTGCATGGTGGCATGATCCCAGTGATCCAGTGATCAGGTCTGACTTATTTACCCCTACCAAAATAGGGACACGTGTATGGTACCAAACAGTAGACAAAACTTCAATGCAGAGTCAGATCAACATGGAAGCCTTCCCTCCAGTTCTGCCTAGCAGTGGGCTCCCTCCCTCCCAATGCCCCCTAGCTTTTTGAGCTCATCCCCTCCCACCAGTTTCCTGCATCAGGGATGTTTTATCTCCAGTAGATCAATCCTGCTGTCTTTATTATTCCTCTCTCTTTGTCTATAAGAAGATTTTCGGGTCCTGTTGACCCCTCGATTTAGTCCCCCATTTGCTTCCTTCAAGGTCCATTAATCCTCAAGAGCAGCTGGTTCTCTGCAGCTTCCCACCTTCTCATCAACATTCACTGATGCCTCCTCTAATATCATTTCTATTTCCATTATTCTACTGAAAATGCTCTCCCCAAATGCAAACCATGATCACTAAAATGTTAGCTCCTACTCCCTCTTCTCAGCCATCAGACTATTGAAATGTGGTCCTTTGCCACAGCCACCTTCTTGGAACATTTCTCCTCTGCTTTGGGATATGATTTCTGCTAATTCTCAACTTGTGACCATTTATATTTTATTCTCTGTCTCTGCCTAGCCTTTGGTGTCAGTATTTACCAGCATTCTATCCTCAGCCTTCTTCAAATTATTTGCCTTGACTATAATTATGAACATAGTCACAATAGTTGCAGCAATCAAGATAGTTGCCCAATACCTGGCATGCATGCATGTGCTCAGTCTCTCGGTCATGTCCAACTCTTTGCAACCCCATAGACTGCAGCCCATAAGGCTCCTCTGTCCACGGGATTCTCCAGACAAGAATACCAGAGAGGGTTACCTTTTCTTCTCCAGGGCATCTTCCTGACCAAGGAATCAAACCCGCATTGGATCCTGACAATCCTGCATTGGCAGGCAAATTCTTTACCACTGAGCCACCTGGGAAGCCCACAATATCTGACACTAAGCATTCAATAAATGGCATTCGTCTTAACGAATCTTTCCCACTTAGGTTCCTGCTGTACTTGGTCATAAAATCTATGTTCCAATACACAGATTTTATACTTTCCAACAAAAAAACCTGGTGTTTCCTAAGACATTATTTTCCTCATGATATGTCTTGCCTCCTCACACAAGGACTTCTTACAGCCTTCAAAAATTTGCTTAAATATTACCCACTTCTTTCTGAATATCCCAATAAAAGTTTATTTTGGACCCATAGAGTGTGTTGTTACCTCCATTAACTAATTGCTGTATGTCTCTACCTGTTAAATAGCCAGAGTTCCATGTGAAGTACATTCAAAGGGTAATCCAACAATCAAAATATTTAAAATATGATTCCAATTTGTATTTTCATTTCTCCATTTGTACTTGCTATCCAATTTATAACCCACAATAAATCTTCTCAAGTTCTTTTGCCACTTCTAAGTTCTTTCCCATTATCTCCCAGCTTCTCTAGAACAATTCAAATGCTAAACCTTCCAAAATTCTCCCATTCAACCCGTGAGTTTCCCATAGAATTTCTTGCTTTATCTTCTAAATTAGCCTCGTGTTTATTTGTGAGTTTTTTTGTGTGTGCCAGTTTTCAGATACTCCTGATAATATATATCCCAAAGCTTGGAAATTCCCTGGAAAAGGTAGATGTTGATGATACAAATGTAGGACAAAGAGAAAACTGATAACATCCACATATGAAGAAATTACAACATCCCAATTTTAATTCTAAGTTTTATTCTCCTTAATTTAAAACAACACTTAAAGCTTTTGCATTCTTGTAACACCAAAGCACCCAAAATTTATGCATTTATTTGTAGAACACGTAGTATATGTCATACAGTGATAGAAACTGAGATATCAGAAGTAGACAAAGGAGAAGGAGGAGGAGGTGGGGAGAAAGAGTGGAGATAGAAAGAACAGGATCAAGAAGGATATTGCTCCTGCAGAGCTTATGATAAGTGATCAAGATCAATATACCCAGCACATTAGAGATGCTCAATAGTTATTTGCTGAATTGATTGCACTCCCCCAGCTACTCATTTACATATAGAAACTATTCTTTATTTTGTACCAAATTAGCATATAAAATTCCACGAGTAACTTATTGAAGATGTCCTCAACCCAAATAACATAATTGGTTATGAGAATTCTGAAAAGTAATTTACAATAATAACAGTCAAATGTTCAAGGATTTTTAAGATAAATTAAATACATTATTTTTCTAACAAGATCACTTTTACTTGTTTGCTTATACCTT
This sequence comes from Bubalus bubalis, assembly GCF_019923935.1. Taxonomy (NCBI): domain Eukaryota; kingdom Metazoa; phylum Chordata; class Mammalia; order Artiodactyla; family Bovidae; genus Bubalus; species Bubalus bubalis. The sequence continues at coordinate 39,660,279 of NC_059169.1, read as the reverse complement.
CTTAGCTGAAAGAGAAAGGAGCAGAATTAAAATTAGTGTGTTGGAAATTTCTCATAAACCTGGGAACATCCATGAGAGTGTGCCTTGCATATGACCACCATTCCCACAAGGGTTCACAGTGAAAAAAAAAAAAATAAGAAGAACTAATAGTCAAATAAAGATCCCATATTTTCAACTCCTCATAACAAACCAGCAAAAAAGCAATCTCAAAATGATTAAGAGACTCTCTGACATTCTCATCCTTCCTATTCATGTTTTCCCTTATCCTTTCCTCTCCCTCCAATATCATTTTAAACCTTTCACAAACTCCATTTCTTTCCAAATGTCCCTTTCCATTTGAACTCTTTTGTGTGTGTTTGCGTGTGTTCATCTTCCACCCTTTTATAGTTTCCTTTTCTTTCCCATGTTTTTCTTGCTTCCTGCTCACCCTACTCTCCAACCCCCAACTGGGGAGTGGAGGCAGCAGAAAGTAGCAGTTGTGGCTGAGAGGCTGGGCAGGAAGGAGCAGAATGAAACAAAGCTGATGAGCTGTATGAATACGTCATTCAAGAGAGCTTGTTATCTTGAGCTTACAACACAGGCAGTGTTGGGGGAGATGACATGAAGAAATTTAATCCAAGAAGAGATTAAGCACACACTGGCTAACTGGTCAAGGCCCATCTTAATCTCATTTGTCTTGGAAAGACATCTTGGATGTTAAGAATTAAAACTCATGCTTCTAGGACTTCCCTGGTGGTGCAATGGCTAACACTCCATGCTCCCAATGCAGGGGACCCAGGTTCAATCCCCGGTCAGGGAACTAGATCTCACAGGCTGCAATTAAAGATCCTACATGCCACAGGATTGAAAGATATGAAAGATTGAAGACCAACATGCCACAACTAAGACCTGGTGCAGTCAAGCAAATAAATAAATATTCAGAAAAAATATGATTCTCTTCATCCAATCTCAGCCAGTTTTTCCTGTACAATTATTGGAGTACTCTCTTCACTCCACCATCTCAAAACTTCTTCCTTTGTCATCCTTCAAACTTTCCTGAAATCTGCACATTTTCTTAAGAAAGTCTCCCTCAACTTTGAAGCAGTAGAGGTCATATGTCCTGATATTCAACTTTCAATACATTATTCCCGATTCTTAATATGTTTATACCTTTTCCTTATAGGTAATACAATTACTCAAATAAAAACAAAACATACTTACAACAAATCTCAAATGGACTGAGCAATGCAAGTTGTTTCATTGATTAAAAGTTTACATCTCAACTTTTTTTTACTAGCAAGCTTCTAAAATCTCTTTTACCTAAAATTTTTCTTCAACCTCGTGGATATGAGAAATGAAATATTTCCTGCCATATCAGTAAACAAAGGATGTCACAGACATCAGCAACTGCAGCCACCATGGATGGTGAGCTGGGGAGTCCTGAGGGATCTCAGGAAAGAATACCTGCATCCTGCAGCCATCATACAGCAACCACTCCCCACTGTGAGCCCTGAGGAAACTCAGCATATGAAAATTCAGGATACTCATCATAAAGAGGTGATGTCAAAAGAAATGATTTCAGTGAAACCAGGCTCTTGCATCTTCCCATACATAGAAAAGCACTAAATTCTTTAACTTGAGATATCTAGTTTTCCTTTAATTCACAATAATCTTTTGGCTTTCAGACTATCTGCCCTTTATTGCAAAAATTCTATATAACCTGGCTCCCCCTCTAGCCTCCTCAGAGCATTCTCTCAGGGCTACTTGAGTTGCTATCTCTTGGGCTGGAAGTCTCAAAAATTCCCACCAAATAAAACGTAACATTCAACTTTTAGGTTGTGAATATTTTTAAGTCCACAGATACTATGAGCCTCTTGAATATTTCATTTTCTAGATGTCATCCCCTTCCCTCTCCAGGCATAGCCAATTGGGTTTAACTCTTTCTAATACCTACTGTGGGGTCCTTTCATCCGAATCAGTTCTAAACTCCTCAACCCTCATCTGAGCTAATCATCCCTCTTCTTCACTCCCCTACCCAGACTACTGAGTGCTACTGTTCTGTTCAGGAAGGGAGATCACCTGATGGTAACGGTAGGATATCACTGGGCTCTTCAGCACCACTTGTTAACTTGATACATGTCAATACTAACTTCTAAACCCTCAAGATGCTATCCCAAACCTTCACCTTCCTCCTCAAGAATCATTCAACACATTTCATAGATGATGACCCTGTCTCATTCTCAGCTTAGAGGTTTATCAGAAAGAAGAAAAATCCTCAGCCTCTCATCTCTCTTCATAAAAACCTACTTACATTCCCATTCTTCTAGCCCTCCTTCCAGGCTCAGAGAATGAACCATCTTTTCAGAGCACTCAGGCTTTATTCCCTCAAATTTTCTTACCATTTATTGTTCTCTCAGCTTACATACACTTTAAAGTTTTTTAAAAAATAAATATTGGGTAAATGACTTGGTCCAATCACTAATCCAACATTGCTCCTATCCTCTATTTTTCTTCTCCCTTCCCAGTCAACTTCCTTGAAAATTTCCTAGAAAATGTGTTATACTGACTTCAGTTCAGTTCAGTTCAGTCACTCAGTCGCGTCTGACTCTTTGTGACCCCATGAACTGCAGCTTGCCAGGCCTCCCTGTCCATCACCAACTCCTGGAGTTCACTCAAACTCACGTCCATTGAGTCGGTGATGCCATCCAACCATCTCATCCTCTGTCATCCCCTTCTCCTCCTGCCCCCAATCCCTCCCAGCATCAGAGTCTTTTCCAGTGAGTCCAACCCTTCACATGAGGTGGCCAAAGTACTGGAGTTTCAGCTTCAGCATCATTCCTTCCAAAGAACACTCAGGACTGATCTCCTTTAGAATGGACTGGTTGGATCTCCTTGCAGTCCAAGGGACTCGCAAGAGTCTTCTCCAGCACAGCAGTTCAAAACCATCAATTCTTCGGCACTCAGTTTTCTTCACAGTCCAACTCTCAGATCCATACATGACTACTGGAAAAACTATAGCCTTGACTAGACGGACCTTTGTTTGCAAAGTAATGTCTCTGCTTTTTGAATATGCCATCTAGGTTGGTCATAACTTTCCTTCCAAGGAGTAAGCGTCTTTTAATTTCATGGCTGCAGTCACCATCTGCAGTGATTTTGGAGCCCAGATAAATTAAGTCTGACACTGTTTCCACTGTTTCCCCATCTATTTCCCATGAAGTGATGGGACCAGATGCCATGATCTGCGTTTTCTGAATGTTGAGCTTTAAGCCAACTTTTTCACTCTCCATTTCACTTTCATCAAGAGGCTTTTTGGTTCCTCTTCACTTTCTGCCATAAGGGTGGTGTCATCTGCATATTTTAGGTTATTGATATTTCTCCCAGCAATCTTGATTCCAGCTTGTGTTTCTTCCAGTCCAGCATTTCTCATGATGTACTCTGCATGTAAGTTAAATAAACAGGGTGACAATATACAGCCTTGATGTACTCTTTTTCCTATTTGGAACCAGTCTGTTGTTCCATGTCCAGTTCTAACTGTTGCTTCCTGACCTGCATATAGGTTTCTCAAGAGGCAGGTCAGGTGGTCTGGTATTCCCATCTCTTTCAGAATTTTCCACAGTTTATTGTGATCCACACAGTCAAAGGCTTTGGTATAGTCAATAAAGCAGAAATAAATGTTATACTGACTTACACTCCTTCAATTTCCAGCCTCATATTTAAAACACTTCACTAAAACTAGGCTTAAAGTTGTCAATGTTTACCTTCATCTAGTATAAACAGGTGAGAAGGCAATGGCACCCCACTCCAGTACTCTTGCCTGGAAAATCCAATGGACAGAGGAGCCTGGTAGGCGGCAGTCCGTGGGGTTGCTAAGAGTTTGACATGACTGAACAACTTCACTTTCACTTTTCACTTTCATGCACTGGAGAAGGAAATGGCAACCCACTTCAGTGTTCTTGCCTGGAGAATCCCAGGGACGTGGAAGCCTGGTGGGCTGCCATCTGTATGGGGTTGCACAGAGTCGGACACGACTGAAGCAACTTAGCAGCAGCAGCAGCAGTATAAACAGGTATAGTTGAAAACACAAATAGTATTATAACACACACATGCCATCTGTCTTCTTTATCTTCCAAAGGGCAACGATCTTCAAATTTTACTTTTGGAATTTTAGTTCAAAACTCCTAAATAATAGGCCCGTGGTGTCATCACTTTATCAATTTGAGACAGTATTTGTTAAATTATTATTATGAGAATTTACACTCTTCACCTTATCTTGTTACACAGTTATAACACAAATTTTGGTTATTTTCATTTCAGTATTTATATTTCTACAGTTATACCAGCTGTTATTTCATACTGAGCCGTGTAACAAACTAAAACTAGATCTCCTTTCTTGAACAACTTTTGTTTTGTTTTGTTTTTACTTTAATTTTTAAAATCCCAATGTTTTCTTTGGCTCATTTTCTCTGTATTTTGGATAACATCTCAACCTTACCATCGCTGTAAGAAGCCTCTTCTAACAGACTTTCTCATCATAAAACTTTACATTTTTTCATAAGTTCTTATTTCTTCTGAGAAATTCCTCTTAGAGCACTCAGTCCTTGTCCCCCAACCTGGACTAGTTATTCCACAATAGACTAGTTCATTATATAGCAGTTGATCTGCAACTTCTCATAGAATTGTCTCTTTCCAGCATTTCATATCATTCTTCTTCTTGGTTTGCTCTCTCATTTTCACAAAGTATATATTCCAATATATGAGAATATACTTGAAGAAGGTTACTTAGGAGGTAAATTTTAAGATGTTACATATCTGAAAGTGTCTTTATAATTTGATTTTGTGCAAAATTCTTGGTGCTCAGTATTTTGAAGACATTGCTTCTTACTTATTTTAATCAAATGATATGTTGAAAGGACCAGTGACATTTCAAGTCCTCACCCAATCCAAAGGAATTTTTTTTTTTCTTATGGAAACTGGGATGAAGGATTAAAGACTTCTAAAAAGACATGGGGAACACATGTGTACCTGTGGCGGATTCATTTTGATATTTGGCAAATCTAATACAGTTATGTTAAGTTTAAAAATAAAATAAAATTAAAAAAAAAAAAAGACTAGGTAACCAATAAAAAAAAAAATAAAAATAAAAAAATAAAAAGACATTCTTCCATAAGAGCAATGAAAACACCAGCAAAATTGTCGAAATCAACTTTCCAGCAGTCTGAAAACTAACCAAAGGCTAGTAACAATATAATGAGTGTTCAAGAAAAATGATTGAATCTCAGTAATAACAATGATCTTTATAGCATTTTAATGTATTCTAATCCTATCCCCCTCTTCCCAGCTCTATGATAGCCTTCAAAATCAACCATTCCACAATCATAGTAAAGCAAGCAGCAGTCACTTGTGAGTAGAATAGGTTTAGAGACCATCCAAATACCATATTTAGAGAACTGCCATTATTTGACATGTCTGTCATTTAAGGGAAAAACCCATTCTCAGAATTTGTTTTCATTTGACCTGACTCATATCTCATTCAGTGCCTGCAGTGTTTTCTATGGAGCATTTGTCAAAAACAATCAGCAGCAGTTGTTTAACACCACAGCTGCCTGAGGCACCATTACCAGTTGGGGTAAATAAGAGACTTAAAGGAAAAATCTAGGGAATGAGCTGTTCAAACTTTGAACATTTTATTACTGGAAATCTAGAAAGCCATGGGTATGTGTGGGACTAGACATGGTCACAGAGTCATGCATATATCCAGGAAAGAACTTGAGAAGGTTCTAAATTGATCTTGACACACTGCAAAAGCAATGAAAACAGAAATGTAGACTGCCTAACTGAGCATTGAATGAATGTTCCAGAACACAATCAGAGCCTGTTGCGAAGGTTGTGTGTCTTATTGAACTAAGACATTTAAGAAAATCTTTATTCAATCATTAGTTTACTACAGAATTAGCTGAGGAGGATTACTAAATAAAGAAATAGCAACAACAAATCTTCATAGAGAGGAAGAATTTGATTTCCCAAACTGTTAAATTATATTATTTTAAAAGTCTAATTTTCAACAAAAAATGATGAGACACACAAAAATACAAAAAAATATGCCCCATACACAGAAGAAGTAGCAATAGAAACTACCCTTAAGGATCTGCAGATGATTATAGTAGACAAAGACATTAAATCAACTATTTTAAACATATTCAAAGAATTAAAAGAAACCATATCTTTTTAAAAAATAAAAGCTAAAGGAAAATAAATAAAATTTGAACCTAGTTCAAAATTTAGAAAGGAGTATGTCAAGGCTGTATACTGTCACCCTGCTTATTTAACTTATATGCAGAATACATATGCAAAATGCCAGGCTGGATGAAGCACAAGCTAGAATCAAAATTGCCAGGAGAAAAACCAATAACCTCAGATATGCAAGTGACACCACCCTTATGGCAGAAAGCAAAGAGGAACTAAAGAGCCTCTTGATGAAGTTGAAACAGGAGAGTGAAAAAGCTGGTTTAAAACTCAACATTCAAAAAACGAAGGTCATGGCATCCAGTCCCATCACTTCATAGCAAATAGATGGGAAAACAATAGAAACAGTCATAGGCTTTATTTTCTTGGTCTCCAAAATCACTTTGGCTGGTGACTGCAGCCATGAAATTAAGACACTTGCTCCTTTGAAGAAAAGCTATGAGAAGCCTAGACAGCATATTAAAAATTCCAAAATATACAAGCAGCTCATACAACTCAATGCCAGAAAAACAAACAGCTCAATCAAAAAGTGGATAGAAGACTTAAACAGACATTTCTCCAAAGAAGACATACAAATGGCTAACAAACACATGAAAAGATGCTCAACATCACTCATTATTAGGGAAATGCAAATCAAAACTACAATGAGATATTACCTCACACAAGCAGAGTGGCCATCAAAAAGTCTACAAACAGTAAATTTTGGAGAGGGTGTGGAGAAAAGGGAACCCTCTTGCACTGTTGGTGAGAATGTAAACTGATACAGCCACTATGGAAGACAGTATGGAGACTCCTTTAAAAACTAGGAATAAAACTGCCATATGATCCAGTAATCCCACTCCTACACATATACCCTGAGATAACCAAAATTGAAAAAGATACATGTACCCCAGTGTTCATTGCAGCACTATTCATAATAGCTAGAACATGGAAGCAACCTAGACGTCCACCGACAGGTGAATCAATAAAGAAGTTGTGGTACATATACACAAAGGAACATTCAGTTTAGTTCAGTTCAGTTCAGTGGCTCCGTCATGTCAGACTCTTTGCAACCCCATGAATCACAGCATGCCAGGCCTCCCTGTCCATCACCAACTCCTGGAGTTCACTCAAACTCATGTCCATCGAGTCGGTGATGCCATCCAGCCATCTCATCCTGTCATCCCCTTCTCCTCCTGCCCCCAATCCCTCCCAGCATCAGGATCTTTTCCAATGAGTCAACTCTTCGCATGAGGTGGCCAAAGTATTGGAGTTTCAGCTTTAGCATCATTACTCAGCCATAAAAAAAGGAACACATTTGAATTAGTTCTAATGAGGTGAATGAACCTAGAGATTATTATACAGAGTAAAGTAAGTTGGAAAGAGAAAGATAAATATCGTATACTAACACATATGTATGGAATCTAGAAAGATGGTACCAAAGAATTTATCTGCAGGGCAGCAATGGAGAAACAGACACAGAGAACAGACTTATGGGCACAGGGAGAGGGGAGGAAAGGGTGAGACGTATGGAGAGAGTTACATGGAAACTTACATTACCATATGTAAAATAGATAGCCAATGGGAATTTCCTGTATGTCTCAGGTAACTCAAACAGGGGCTCTACATCAACCTAGAGGGATGGGATGGGGAGGGAGATGGGAGGAAGTTTCAAGAGGGAGGGGACATATGTATACCTATGGCTGATTCATGTTGAGGTTTGACAGAAAACAATAAAATTCTGTAAAGCAATTATCCTTCAAATAAAAAAGAAAAAAAAGCAGAGACATTGCTTTTTTTGCCAACAAAAAAGCAGAGACATTGCCTTTGCCAACAAACATCCATTTAGTCAAAGCTATGGCTTTTCCAGAAGTCATATATGGATGTGAGAATTGAACCACAAAGAAGACTGAGCACCAAAGAATTGATGCTTTTGAACTGTAGCATTGGAGAAGACTCTTGAGAGTCCCTGGGGCTGCAAGGAGTTCAAACCAGCCAATCCTAAAGGAAATCAATCCTGAATATTCATTGGAGGGACTGATGCTGAGGCTGAAGTTCCAATACTTTGGCCACCTGATGCGAAGAGCCAACTCACTGGAAAAGACCCTGATGCTGGGAAAGATTGAAGGCAGGAGGAGAAGGGGATGACAGAGGATGAGATGGTTGGATGTCATCATTGATTCAATGGACATGAGGTTGAACAAGCTCCAGGAGATGATGAAGAACAGGGAAGCCTGGCCTGCTGCAGTCCATGGGGGTCACAAAGAGTTGGACACAACTGAGCAACTGAACAACAGCAACAAAAGGAAAATAAAGTATAAGAACAATATCTTAGCAAATATAGAATGCCAATAAAGAGATAGAAATTATTAAAAGAACCAAAGAGAAATTCTGAAATACAAAATAGGATAAATTCACTAGAGGTACCCAATACCATATTTGAGCCAGCAGGAGGAAGAATAAGCAAATTTGGATTGGGATTGTCTAGCCTTAGGAACAGGAAAAAAGTAAGAGTGAAAAAAAATGAACAAATCTTCAGAAACATGTTGAATACTATTCCAGCATACCAACATATGCATAATGGGATACCCAGGGGACAGGAGAAAAAAGGCAGAAAGAATATTTAAGAAAATAAGGGTCAAAAACTTCCCAAATTTGATAAAGGACCTTTAACTACACATCCTAGAAGCTCAATACAATTCAAATTGGATAAATTCCAAGAGAGTCACAGTTTAAAACAGCATAATCATAGTAACACAAAGAATGGGAAAGGGAATCAAGCTAAACAGAAAATAAAATTATACACTACTGAAATTAAGTTGAGCATAATCAACTTCATTTAAATGGCAGTTTCGCAATCTCTGTTTGACAGAACGTCCTGATCTGCCTCAAGCCCTCCAGTGCATCCACCTCATTGATCTTGGTGTGAACTAGCAACACAACTCTCTCCCTCTCCTGCTCAAAATTCCTGAAAAGGCTACAAGGTATAATGTGTTACTTTGTGTGGTGTATGAAGTTTATCAAGATGTGGTCTCTACCAAGTTCCTCTTCTCCTTTAGCACAAATCCCATCTTATTTATACTCCAGTCAGATTAATATACATACAGTCAGAGAACTGCAAATACCTGCACAACTTTTATGCTTTTGCACATGCACATTCTCTGTAAAATATCCTTCCTCTTTGTGCCCTTCTGGAAAACAGCCACTTAACCTTCAAAATTCATTTTAAATCAGATGTCCAGTCTGATGTGATGGGACACGCATATACACATCCTTCTCCTCTGCTGTCTATTCCTGGTATCTGAGGTCATCACATGCCACAGTAATTATTTCCTTATGTAAAATTCTCACTCCTTTAAAAGTCTATATCATGTGTTCATCAGACAGTCTTTCAACTCATTTATTCTTTCAAACATTTACTGAGCAACAGTTCTGTTTTAGGTATGAAGTACTAAACAACAAAATACCCCATGCCTTTAAGAAAAAACAAGACCACATATTTTTAATTTTAGATTTTATGCCATATATCTCTAAGTATACTCTAAGTATATTCTATACCTTGGATGCAAGAACCATGTCATACACATTATTCTAGAATTGTCAGCACTTAACAGAGAATCTTGCATGTTGTGGTCATTTGATTTTGCCATAGTCTATGAATTGATCTTCTGTCTTCAGTTTTGCTCTGATTCCCACCCCAAGCTGTTCTTCATTAGAAACTCAAAATAATATTTCTAAACTATAGGGCTATATAAGTCATGCCCTGGTTTAAAATATTTAATTATTCCCCTTTGCTTTTAGAACAAAATTTGTCTCCTTCATTAGACTATAAGCTCATTAACAAAGCTTCATCTTCCTTTTGTAACCTCAGTAAAGAGCCTGGGACCCAAATATTTGATAAAGACATATTGGTTGGATTTGTTTAAATATTGGTTGAAATTAATGGATGAATTTTAGGATTTGACTGTATGTTTTATTCAAAGATGTTTCAATTTCCTTGGATTTGGAGCAATTAGAACATGACTTGTATAACATCTGTCTTCTTCATTTTTATGTCACCAGTATCCTGGGTGCATCAGTCTCACCTGACCTAGTGGAAAGGAACCAGGACTTATCTACAGTGTGTCAGATCAAGCATAGTCACGTGTTCAAATACATAGCAACTGAACACAGTTTTGTTACACTTAGGTTAATTGCCTGGTGTTTGAAAAGTAGACAATAACAAAAAATAGATTTTCTAATGCAACATTTTTTGCTTAAGAATCTTTGCAGTTTTACAGTTCCCTGGATTCTGATAAATATCTTACAAATAAGGACACACATCTTTCTCTAAAGAACTTAGAAGTAACTGTCATTCTTCTTCATCAAAGGAGGATATTGAGACAGAGAGGGTGAGCTATATAACCAAGGGCACAAATATAATCATGAGAGCAGTTGGTAGTGACATAAACAGAGTCAGATAACTATTCACAGAACACAGCGAGGAAGGCCAGGAATACTAAGCAGGGGAAATGATGGGGCTATTAAACAGATAATTCTACAAACCAATATGCCTCATCCTAAACAATAAAACCCCTGACCACACAAGCAGAGAGACCAAACCAGGAATAAGAGAAGTAAAATCTGAAACCACATCTAAAGTCACTGTCTTCTCACTGAGGTTATAAAATAAGAAGAATCCTATGGACAAAAATCAAAGATGCTGCTCCTAACAGATTCTTTCCCCACAGACCATGCTCATCAGGAATCGGCATCTATATTTTCTTAGACAACCAATATAACCTAGTCCATTTAGCACTTTCTAATATGCAAACTCTTCTCATTTTTCATTCTGAAGCTATGGCCTGGTAGTCAATCTCACGGTTGATGAACAAAGTTCCAGATTTAAAATTCTTTTTAAAAGGGCACAACCTCACCCCACTTTGGGGGTGAATCTGTATTCCTATACTGGATTTTGGTTTCCCAAGTCTCTTTATCCTCTGCTCTTCAAGGTCCTAATCAGCTGTATGACTCTTGCGGTTGAAGTCACAGCCTTGACAGTCCTGACCTGGGGAGAAGCTGCACTTTCTTATAGGCTCTGAAACGTCAAGGAAATCTACATTGTATAAGGGCTTATATTGAATTTATGAGAAAAATCAAGCAGAGTTAAAGTTCACTGACCTTTGAAAAATGTTTCTCTCTGACCTGGTAACTAAGAAAATAATCCTTTAAATAATTTCTTATAGAATCACACAGAAAAAGTATAAAGAATAAATCCCCTGGTGACTCAGAGGGTAAAGTGTCTGCCTGCAATGCGGGAGACCTGGGTTCGATCCCTGGGTCAGGAAGATCCCCTGGAGAAGGAAAAGGCAATGCACTCCAGTACTCTTGCCTGGAAAATCCCGTGGTCGTAGAAGCTTGGTAGGCTACAGCTCATAGGGTCGCAAAGAGTTGGACACGACTGAGCGACTTCGCTAGTGATAATGGGTTTCACTAACCAAGACTTAATAAAGAAACAACCCCTACAGATAGAGTCCAAGTCAGGAAAAAAGAAGAGGGGGAGGGTAAATTCTGTTCAGCTAGACTGACTCTTCTTACTAAAAGATGATATGTGGGAAGAAGCTCTGGATTCCCTCTTTCCCACTAATCCACTCTATTGGCTATATCAGTTGTCAATATGCAAGTTACTGGAAAACTTTGTGAACCCCTAAGTGCCACTTGAGAGTTGAGTCTTCAAGAAGGGAGAATAGCCTATGTTTCATACTGTGACTAATAATGATTCTAGCAACAATACTCATGATACTACAAGAGATCCCATTCTGTGTACACTTCAGGACTTAAGCTAAGTGAATCCTACCTACTCTTAAGTACTCTTACTTTCAGCACCTCTTCTCTTCAGAAGATAATCCCTACCATAGTGTGTGTGTGTGTGTGTGTGTGTGTGTGTGTGTGTGTTTAGGCTTACAATGGAATGTTACTCAATCATAAAGAAAAATGAAATAATGCTATTTATAGAAACATGGATGGACCTAGAGATTGTCATACTAAGAGAGATCAGAAAGAGAAACACAAATACCATATGATATCACTTATATGTGGATTCTAAAATACAACACAAATATAATATAAATGAACATATCTATGAAACAATAACAGACTCACAGGTACAGAGAACGAACGTGTGGTTTCCATGAGGGAGGGGAGTAGGCGAGTGAAGGATTGGGAGTTTAGGATTAGCAGATGCAAACTATTTATATAGAGAATGGATAAACAGCAAAGTCCTACCATATAGCACAAGGAACTATATTCAGTACCCTGTGATAAACCATAATGGAAAAGAAAGTGAAAAAGAATATATGCTGCTGCTGCTGCTAAGTCGCTTCAGTCGTGTCTGACTCTGTGTGACCCCATAGACGGCAGCCCACTAGGCTCCTCTGTCCCTGGGATTCTCCAGACAAGAATACTGGAGTGGGTTGCCATTTCCTTCTCCAATGCATGAAAGTGAAAAGAGAAAGTGAAGTCGCTCAGTCATGTCTGACTCTCAGCGACCCCATGGACTGCAGCCCACCAGGCTCCTACTTCCATGGGATTTTCCAGGCAAGAGTACTGGAGTGGGGTGCCATTGCCTTCTCCGAAAAAGAATATATATGTAGAACTAAATCACTTTGCTGTACAGCAGAAATTGACACATTATAAATCAAGTATGTTGGTTGGTTGTTCAGTCGCTAAGTCAAGTCTGACTCTTTTGTAACCCCAAGGACTGTAGCTCGCCAGGTTCCTTCGATCATTGGATTTCCCAGATAAGAATACTCTAGTGGGTTGCCATTTCAACACTTCTTCTGAAATTCTTTATTAACCATTTGAGTTTTTCTCTTTTATCACATCTATGCATCTCAACCAGCAGAGCATTTGATTATAACTGTTGAATCAAATGCAGAGTACAACGCTCTGTGTACTCTAACAAACTATAAACTCTACCAAATGTGCCTCTAAGGTGGGAATAGTCAACCTTTGACACTGTCAAGCCAGCATATCTTTACACCCTCTTGTTCCCACTTTGGAGCAGGAAGTGTTTCTGCTTTCAAGAGGGCCTTCAGATTGAGAGCAGTGTACAAATATGCTGGAGGTCAGTCCTCTCTAGCAGAATAGACTATGGCTAATACAATTTGGTTTGAAAAGGCTTACCAAAAATGTCTCTCCTACTCTGCCTCACATCCTTTCACACTGTCACACAGCTTGAGAGTCTGCAAACTATATTTGTTTGGGTTACTAGCACTTGCTTTCAAGATGCCAACACTCCCAGGAGGCTCATTCAATTGCTTTATTCCTAAACTCAAGCTGAGATCAACCTTCACACATAAAACATGAATATGGATGCAGGAAGAAGAAAACAGATTTTGCAGCAAACAAGACCTCATCATAGAATATTAAAAATAAATAAATAAATAAAAATAAGGAATTTAGACAGTCAGTGGTCAACAACAGGGCAATAGGAACAGGAGTGGGAGGGGAGCAAGAGAAAGACTGAGCACATTATGTGCTGGAATTAGCTCATCTTGTCCCCAGTCAACACTACAATGTGTTATATTCTTATAAACCTTTTTTTTCCACAAATGGAAAAATGGAGCTCAGAAAAGTTGTGGCTTTTCCAAAATCTCCTAGTGACAGATCTCCATCCAGGATGAGGATTTAGGTGTGTCTGACTCCAGAATCCATGCTCTTAACTAGAGTGAGTATTACCTGGAACTGACTAGTGGAAAGAGGCAGCAGGGCTCCTGAGTCAGAATAGGAGGAAGGACCACCAAGGCCAGGCTGTCTCTCACATGTTCCCTAATTGCCTTAGATAGCTAAATTCTAACTCACCAACATTGTCTTTAATTGCTTCCTAGGGGTTCAGTAGTAAAGAATCCTCTGCCAATGCAGGAGACACAGGTTTGATCCCTGGGTTGGGAAGATGCCCTGGAGAAAGAAATGGCAACCCACTTCAGGATGCTTGCTTGGGAAATCCCATGGACAGAGGAGTCTGGCAGGCTACAGTACATGGGGGTCACAAAAAAGTCAGACACGATTTAGCGACCAAACAAGGATCAACAGGTCAGTGAACTTAGGGAAATGACAATTTTTCCTTCTATGATCTTACTCTGATAGAGTATATCAATTTAGCATAAGCAGAATAACAGCATTTTTGAAGATTCTGGGTTCTACTTCTTTTTTCTGGTCCCTCAGGCATCCACTACCCAAGGGTTAAAAGCATGGACCATAGAATCAGAAGAGTTCTAATCCCTGCTCCATCATTTACCAGTTCCTTCCCTGGTGGCTCAGATGGTAAAGAATCCAACTGCAATGTGGGAGACCCAGGTTCAAGCTACCCATTCCAGTATGCTTGCTGGAAAATTCCATGGACAGAGGAGACTAGGGAGCTACAATCTATGGCATGAGCTTGCAAAGAGTCAGACACGACTGAGTGACGAACACTTTCTCTTTCACTTTTCAGTTTCTTTAGGCCTCAGCTTCCCTATTTGAAAAATGGGGTCAATGAAAATGTCTGTCTCTTAGGATGAAGGTGATGATTCAGTGAGATGGTACACAGGACATCTTGGGCACACTGGGCTGACAGCACTTGATAAATAAATGTCAGTTATAGATTGCTTTACTTGAAAACCGTTTTTAGTTCTGGATGCATGGGCATGTGCCTACTCAGTTTCTCAGTCATGTCTGACTCTTTGCAACCCCATGGACTCCCCACCAGGTTCCTCTGTCCATGAGATTCTCCAGGCAAGAATACTGGAGTGGGTTGCCATTTCCTTCTCCAGGGGATCTTCCCAACCCAGGGACTGAACCCATGTCTCTTGCGTCTCCTGCATTGGCAGGTGGATTCTTTACCATTGGGCCACCTGGGAAGCCCTGTTTTTAGTTCTTGTGGTATTTTTAGATTCCAAAAATTTAGAATTATTTCTATATGGATACAAGACATATTTTTTCAATTTTGCAAAACTATTTTAACTGTTCATTTAACATAAAAATATATAAGCCAAAATTTTAGAGACAAAGGGAAATTATGTCTTTTAACAAAGTTTTTTTTTCCTTCCTCAATGGATTGAAAATTAAGCAGTTAAAACTGTAGCTATTTTCTCAAATTTAGAAATATTCTTAGGATTATGGGGACCTGTGGTATAAGAGACTAAGTATTGCAGTTTGACTTATACTGTTCAAGTTCAGTAAAATCTAGAAATCATAAATAATGCTATATAAATTAATCTTGATTGACCTACAAAAGTATTTCTGCAACTTACGTCTTCTTAAATTCAGTTCCATTCTTTAACACCATTCCATTAAGCTTTAACGTGTAGTTTAATGCTTTTTTCTCCCAAGTGTAAAATATAAGCTAAGAAATAACATGCTTCAAGCAGCATTTTTGATCTGGCAGTCTTCAATTTTGCAGTCAAGAATGTGTTCAACAGGCCAGAGATGTACAATTCCCTAAGCAGGTGGAAAAAACGTGATTGTGAGATGACAGTTTTCATACCATTTTCAATGCACATTTTGTGCATTATTTTTATGCATGGGAGTTTGTTTTTATATATTTTTTTGGAGAAATTTAAATAAGCACTTCTATGTTTAGCTTCCAGTTATTGTAAGATATAAGAAAGAAAATATGGAAATTAAAGGCCAAGGAGATACTTATCTAAGTGAAAAGCACTAATATTTCAAGGCTGATTATGACCTTCGGGAACTTTTGTCAGTCTTACGAGTGTCTATCCAGTGATGAACTCACTCTCTACAATGGGTCCTGAATAGGGCCTTGTGTTTATGTGTAAAGTGAATAAGTTCATTAATCAACAGCTTATTGCTCATATCGTTCACAAATATTTTCTTCCATTCCATAGGCTGTCTGGAGAGAAATATAAAAACCTTAGGAGGATGATGTGAGTGTTAAATGACAGAATACATCACTAATGTACTTTCAACAATTTTAGACACCCAGCCATCGCTAAAAACATGCAAGTGACCATTCCAGTTTTTCTTGTTTACAGAGGACAATGCAATGAGTAGGGAATCAGTCATCTAGCCAGGTTTGAAACCCAGGATCCCATTTCACAGTAATTTTCAATCACAGGATGCTGAGATATCAGGTAGCTCCTAAAAGTGTAATACATTTAATTCATGTAATATCAACACATCCATACAGCATAGACCTAGTACCTAAGCCCTCAGATTACATTTAGATGTGGCTCTAAGCATTCAGTTCCACAAAGTAAAGAGTAACTATTGTATTTGCTCCTAAGATGATGGTCTAAGGGGCTTCCCTGTGGCTCAGCAGTAAAGAATGAGAATCCCATGGACAGTGGAGCCTGGTGGGCTACAGTCCATAGGGTTGCATAGAGTTGGGCACAACTGAAGCGACTTGGCATGCACGCACACATGATGGTCTAAAACACGAAAAGAGCTAGAGCTTTATTTTAAATAGACTAGATACACCCTTAGGATTCTGAATGCACAGATCTGGTACACAGTTTCTTCTGTATTGAGACCTCAAATGAATTTGCAAACATCTGTCTATAAACTTTAAAAATTGGTAACCAAAAAACTGCAATTATTTTGCAAACCCTAAGTCAGACTTTCAGCCAATGCCCATGTACAACCATGGATGGTCACCACACCATCCCCACAGCCTGAGTGCAAGCCATGAACTGAAATGTCAGGCACTATCCTGGGACTAGCAGTGATGTCACCAAGAGCCCTGGCCCTGGGTAGATTTTTAGCCTTAATATTCTAAGTTTGTTGCAAAAACAACAGAAAGAAATTTGTCACTGGGATGTTCTAGGTCAGGCTCTGCTAAAAGGGTGATGATTAATGTAAATACATCAGTCAAAGGAGACAAGTGTTTTCTTCTGGCATTGTTTCTGAAATACCTGGTGAGAGACGCCACAGAAATATGGAGAGAAAACATGGAAACTGAAAGAACTTTCAATTTCTTCCTGGAAGAGGGGCCAAAGGATGTTGCTTATCAGATATCAAACCAGAGAAACTTTCACCTTGATAAAGTCAGTCACCATCTGGCTACCTTGGGCCCACAGCTCAGCCAAGCCTCAAGACAATGCCATAATCTGCCAAATTTGGCCATAATCCTGACAAAACCTGAGTAACTAAGGACAAGTGTTCTCCTTAACACCATAGAAGTCAAAAGCCTAGGGCTTAGAAACAATTTAGTCAGCCACAGTCATCAAGACAGTATGGTACTGGCACAAAGACAGAAATATAGATCAATGGAGCAAAATAGAAAGCCCAGAGATAAATCCACACACCTATGGACACCTTATCTTTGACAAAGGAGGCAAGAATGTACAATGGAGAAAAGACAATCTCTTTAATAAGTGGTGCTGGGAAAACTGGTCAACCACTTGTAAAAGAATGAAACTAGAACACTTTCTAACACCATACACAAAAATAAACTCAAAATGGATTAAAGATCTAAATATAAGACCAGAAACTATAAAACTGCTAGAGGAGAACATAGGCAAAACACTCTCTGACATACATCACAGCAGGATCCTCTATGACCCACCTCCCAGAATATTGGAAATAAAAGTGAAAATAAACAAATAGGACCTAATTAAAATTAAAAGCTTCTGCACAACAAAGGAAACTATAAGCATGGTGAAAAGACAGCCTTCAGAATGGGAGAAAATAAGAGCAAATGAAGCAACAGACAAACAACTAATCTCAAAAATATACAAGCAACTCCTGCAGCTCAACTCCAGAAAAATAAGCGACCCAATCAAAAAATGGGCCAAAGAACTAAATAGACATTTCTCCAAAGAAGACATACAGATGGCTAACAAACACATGAAAAGATGCACAACATCACTCATTATCAGAGAAATGCAAATCAAAACCACAGAGGTACCATTTCACGCCAGTCAGAATGGCTGCGATCCAAAAGTCTACAAGCAATAAATGCTGGAGAGGATGTGGAGAAAACAGAACCCTCTTACACTGTTGGTGGGAATGCAAACTAGTACAGCCACTATGGAGAACAGTGTGGAGATTCCCTAAAACTGGAAATAGAACTGCCTTATGACCCAGCAATCCCACTGCTGGGCATACACACCAAGGAAACCAGAACTGAAAGAGACACGTGTACCCCAATGTTCATTGCAGCACAGTTTATAATAGCCAGGACATGGAAGCAACCTAGATGTCCATCAGCAGACGAATGGATAAGTAAGCTGTGGTACATATACACGATGGACTATTACTCAGCCATTAAAAAGAATACATTTGAATCAGTTCTAATGAGGTGGATGAAACTGGAGCCTATTATACAGAGTGAAGTAAGCCAGAAAGAAAAACACCAATACAGTATACTAACGCATATATATGGAATTCAGAAAGATGGTAATGATAACCCTGTATGCGAGACAGCAAGAGAGACACAGATGTATAGAACAGTCTTTTGGACTCTGTGGGAGAGGAAGAGGGTAGGATGATTTGGGAGAATGGCATTGAAACATGTATAATATCATATAAGAAACGAATCACCAGTCCAGGTTCGATGCAGGATACAGGATGCTCGGGGCTGGTGCGCTGGGATGACCCAGAGGGATGGTACGGGGAGGGAGGAGGGAGGGGGTTTCGGGATGGGGAGCACGTGTACACACGTGGCAGATTCATGTTGATGTATGGCAAAACCAATACAATATTGTAAAGTAATTAGCCTCCAATTAAAATAAATTTAAATTAAAAAAAAGAAATAATTTAATCAATGTCTTCTGTGTTATCTATAACAAGTGGCAACAAGATGATAGGGACAAAGTAGGTGATTAAATAGTTAATCCCACTAGGGTATTATAAGTAGAAAAAATATGGAAGACCCCTGTAAATTCATGATTACTCAAAAAAGCAGGTGGAGAAGGCAATGGCACCCCACTCCGGTACACTTGCCTGGAAAATCCCATGTATGGAGGAGCCTGGTAGGCTGCAGTCCATGGGGTCGCGAAGAGTTGGACACGACTGAGCGACTTCACTTTCACTTTTCACTTTCATGCATTGGAGAAGGAAATGGCAACCCACTCCAGTATTCTTGCCTAGAAAATCCCAGGGATGGGGGATACTGGTGGGCTGCCATCTCTGGGGTCGCACAGAGTTGGACACGACTGAAGTGACTTAGCAGCAGCAGCAGCAGCAAAAAAGCAGGTTCGCTTAACCACAAAAGCAAGCAGGCTTGCTTAGCAACAAAAGCACATAACTCTAGAAGTATGAGACATGCCCTAAAACAGTAAAACAATGGTGGCATGAGACTCACATACTGCCCAGTGAGCTCAGAAAGTTAATGATCCTTTAGACATGGTCTCTGCACACATAAAATGAATAATTTGTGGACCTAGCTTGGCACACAAGGACAAGAAAACTCCCCTGGTGAACCTGGAAGAGGAGCTGATGATGGAAACATGACATTTACTCAAGAGAGATAAAGAAGGTCTTCTCCACCTCCCCGGTTATCCTTTGATTATAAACCTGTAGCCCAGTAAGTTCTCATGGCACAGCATTTCTCACGTGCCTGCTTGTAAGCCTATACCAATAAATCGTTTCTTAGCTACCACTTTGCTCTCCCTAAATTTTTCTCTGCACTGAGACATTAAGGGTTACATACCAGAGAACTTTAGAGCCCCTACATGACACCAAATGGTTTCAGAGATGGACTTTTAGCATTATCTAATTATAGCAAAAGAGGACAAACCCAACTCTGACTTCTCTGGAGTAATCAATCGATTTTGGAAATAATTCAACATAGATCAATATTAAATGATGACATGATCATCATTTAATGATACCATGGTATATTTTATTCAGTATTTTATTATTCCCTTCTATGGTTTTATTATTCTATTTAATAAACACTTATGTCAAAACAGTTACTTTGCCAGGCATACTTCTAAGCACTTTACAAATATTATTTCATTTCCTCCTCATAATAACCTTATGAAATAGACGCAATTGTCATCTTCATTTTGCAGCTTGTGAATGCTGGCAGTTATGTGCCTTGAGTTTCTAAGAGTTTAAAACGGGTGAAATAAAGATATTCAAAAAGACTCTAGATTTCTCTAAAAGTGACATTTTAAAACACAAATAAGTAAACAGTAGTCCTATCAGCATAAAACAGGCTCAGGAATCTGGAGACAAAAGTATAAAATAGCCCCCCAAAAAATTCTCTAAAAGGCCAATCCCTAATTATTTTAATATTACAGACTGCAACTAAAATATAGATGTGTGTGTGCATGCGTGTTAAGTTGCTTCAGTCATGTCCGACTCTTTGAGACCCTGTGGACTGTAGCCCACCAGGTTCCTCCGTCCATTAGATTCTCCAGGCAAGAATACTGGAGTGGGTTGCCATGCCCTTGTCCAGGGGAATCTTCCTGACCCAGGGAGTTAGATTGAAATGCCAGTGGCTTTCAGGCTCACATTCCAGTTCTCTCCACCTTCTGGAGTTCTTACTCTCTCACTCTCTCCTTGTCTTTGTTATCTCCTTCTCTGTCTCACTTCTCTCTGACTCCCTCAAAGAAGTAATTACCAGAGGACTCTCCTCCCTCTGATAAACTGCAGGGGCTAATGATGAGATTGCAGGATAGGGGTGCCCACTCCACAAGGATTTACTTCAAAGGCACAGCACATCAAAGGGACTTGCCAGGAAGCCCTGAGATCTTGCTGAGCTGGGCTGGCCCCTTCTCCTCTCACCTCCTTGCTCAAACTTCCACTTAGGGACTACAGTGGAAAGTATTTCATAGCTAGCTCCAGACGGCTGCCTCGCTCTGCACCATCCGGGGAGAGTGACAGATTCATACCAGGTGTCCCATTTTTTGTTTTGATTAGGTAAGTGCTCTCAAAAGATATCACTGAATAATATTATCACCTAATTCTCCTGGAGTTTCTTTGTCCTTGGGGTATTAGACAGCAGATTTTAAATTAGGTAGCGTAAATGCAATGAGGATTAGTGCCAGGGTGGCCTGATGCATTGAGTGATAGAAGACACCAGGGTGCTGCCTCTATGACATCATCAAAAATATATTACAGGAGCAGCTGCAACACATGTTACAGGGAAAGAAACAAAAGAACTTGAAAGCATCTATCACACTACAAAACCAAATGAAGACTTTCTCTTTCAAACTGGGCCCTGTTGACAATACAACAAATATCCAGATGGAAACTGAAAGGTTCTGATTGTCACGCTGATTATTTCAAACGTATGGGTTGATGTTGTCACATCAATGAAGCATTTGGAGGCTTCTCTTTGTCACTTTTCATCCACATCTTGGCTGTACTTTAGCTTCAACCTCAGAGTTGTTTATGAGTCTCTCTTCCTCCTTAATATCAAAGCCCACTGCACACTTCCCTCCACATTCTTTCCACTTCCCAGCCCAAGCCCCGCCCAGAAGGACCAGTGAATGTTGCCTGAATGAACGATGATGAATAACACAGAATGTAAATGAAGTCCTTTCTATGCAACTTTTTCAAGACCTGAAGTTGATCTGGAAGATAATTTCTCTAGCATGCATTGCCTAATTCCAGCACAAATGGACCCCAAAAGTCCATTTTATGTCAGGCTGTGGAGAATTTTTGCTAACCGTTTGTTTTATGTCTTATTGTCTTATCTTTCTAAGAATGTGAACCTGGATTATAAACAGTTGACAATAAAAATCTAGAGTACTTTCTACACAGCCTACCCATTATGTGATTCTATAGGACAAACAGGGTAATAGAAAAGAACTTGGAGACAAAATACCTTTTTCTTTTCTCTAAAGATTGAAACATATGATTGACTCATGCCCACTGTCTGCTGTCATCATTGTTACACATGCTGCTAAAACCCATCTTTTTCTAAACCTCCTACAGCTTTGGATTTGCAGGGCTATCTACAATAGAGATTTACTTTCTAACGTGTTCAGACTGCAACTGCAATAAACCACTGTTATTTCCAGCTGAAATGCACAGAACCCAATGCAGACTCTGATTCTTTTCCTTTGCCTCTGAAAACAAAACAAAACAAACAAACAAAAAAAACTAATCAAATTATATGGTCATGTTATTTGATGTAGAAAAAGCATTGGACAAAATCCAAGACCATTCATGATAGAAACTCTCAACAAGTTGGGAATAGAGAGGTATTAGCCTCCACTTGCGGAGAAGGCACTAGCGACCCACTCCAGTACTCTTGCCTGGAAACTCCCTGGTGGGCTGCAGGGAGGAGCCTGGTGGGCAGCAGTCCATGGGGTTGCTAAGAGTCGGACACGACTGAGCGACTTCACTTTCACTTTCCACTTTCATGCACTGGAGAAGGAAATGGCAACCCACTGCAGTGTTCTTGCCTGGAGAATCCCAGGGACAGAGGAGCCTGGTGGGCTGCCGTCTCTGGGGTCGCACAGAGTCGGACACGATTGACGTGACTTAGCAGCAGCAGCAGCAGCCTCCACCTGGGGCCTCCCTGATGGCTCAGTGGTAAAGAATCCACCTTCCAATTCAGGAGATGTGAGTTTGATCCCTGGGTCCGGAAGATCCCCTGTAGAAGGAAATGGCAACCACTCCAGCATTCTTGCCTGGAAAATACCATGGTGAGCTACTGTCCATGGGGTTGCAAAAAGTCAGACATGACTTAGTGACTAAACAACAACAGCAGCAAAGCCTCCACTTGATAAAAAGCATCTACAAAAAGCCTATACCTAACATTATACTTCACAGTGAAAGACTGAATAACATCAGAAACGAGGCAAGGAAGTCTGACGTCTACTTTTACCACTCTTACTCAGTGCACTACTGGAAATTCTGGTCACTGGTATAAGGTCAAATAAATAAATAAAAGGCACAAAACTGGAAAGGAAGAAATAAAACTGTCTGTCTTTACATATGACATGATTATCTACATAGAGTGCCCCAAGTATTAATAGTTTATAGAAGTCATCCTAGAACAAGTAAGTTCAGCAAGATCAAAGAATAGCAAATCAACACAAAGTCAATCACATTTCCACATACCAATAATAAACATGCAGAACCACAATTAAAGTCACAAATGCCATTTACAATTTCCCCCCAAAGTAAATAATATACTTAGGTATATTCAAGCCATAGTACGTGCAGAAATGATATGCTGAAAATTACAAAACACCGATGAAACAAAACAGTGCCACAAAGAATACACATCAAATACTACAACATCAGAGTTTAAAAGAGTTCAAAGCTAAGAGGAAAAAGATTTAAGTCAAAGAACAAAATGTAGACTTGTAATCTCAATTTCCCAGTAATCATCTCAGTAAACTGACCTTTAACGCAAGCAAATATTTGAGCAAAAAGAACACTAGTGTTAGAGTTTAATAATATTTGGATATTAATTTTGGCCCTGGGAATGCCAGTTAAATGCTTGGTGATTCTGGACAAGAGTTATACACATTCAGCTTCCTCCTCTGTAAGTACGAAATAACTGCACCTCCCTCACAAGTATATTGGAAGATTGAATTACGAAGTAAACAGAAGAGCAGCTGGCCCAGAGCCACTTAGGAAGAATGTAGTATGTTCAGTCCCTGGTAGCTATCATTTTATTGGTGCTAATTGAGGCACCAATCTGTGGTCAATCTCCAAGTGATGGGGGAACATCTTATTTTTACTACCAGAAGGTATGAGGAGTGAAGATGGTCATTTACTGAACACTTACTGTTGGGTTTCCCTGGTGGCTCAGATGGTAAAGAATCCACCTGCAATGTAGGAGACCTGGGTTCAATCCCTAGGTTTGGAAGATCCCCTGGAGGAGGGCATGGCAACCTACTCTGGTATTCTTGCCTGGAGAATCCCATGGACAGAGGAGCCTGTCTGGCTACGGTCCATGGGGTTGTAAAGAGTCGGACATGACTGAGCAACTGAGCACAAGCATTGTCCAGTACCAGGGCTTCCTAGGTGGCTAGTTAGTGGTAAATAACCCACCTGTCAATACAGATAGACTTAAGAGACTTGGGTTCGATCCCTGGGTTGAGAAGATCCCCTGGAGAAGGAAATGGCAAGCCACTCCAGTATTCTTGCCTGGAGAATGCCATGGACAGAGGAGCCTGGCGGGCTGCAGTCCATAGGGTTGCCCAGAGTCAGACACAACTGAAGCAACTTAGCACACAGGCACGCAAGTCCAGTACCAACAGTTTTACAGTATTCAAACATTCCATCCCCAGGCAATACAGAGAGGAAGGCACAGTTAACCGCATTTTAGAGACAAGAAAACTGCAGTCACACTCCTGCAGATCATTCCATGGGTCACTAACAGAACCAGGGTGAGGGCCTATCTCCAAGGGCTCTCTTATCCACATGCCTTTATCCCAGTCCGCCCAAGGCAAGAACAACGGCCCACACCCCTTCTCCCTGGTTTAACGGTTTAACCTAAAAGCTGGTCTGCAATCTCTCCCTCCAACTCCTCTTTTAGTTGCAGGGGCCTGTAGAGTACACAGCCCATTTTCAGAGAACTGAAAGTTGGTGTCTTTGAGCGCTAATGAATTTGTAATGCTTCCTTGAGCAAATTCCTTCTTTTATTTTGTAAAATTTGAATTAGCTTCTGTGTTAGCAGAAGTGACTAAAAAGTTCTGAGTTTTATGATATGGAAACCTTTGTGCTTTGTGTATATATTGTAAGAATAATACATTAAAAAGGTGACTGCCATGGGATTAACCTTAAATCTTGTCACTAAAACTCAGTAGACTGTTGAACTCTAGTGGGCATCTCACAGATGAAGGGAATAGAGAAATAGAGAAAAGCAGAGGAACAGGTCAGAAAAGATGAAAGGAAAATTTTGCAGGATTCCAAACTGAAACCAGGCTTGCTGAACAAGATTGCCAATGATAATTCATTTTTTAATATTTATTTTTCTGGCTCTGTCGGGCCTTAGTTGCAGCATAGGGGATGTTTCGTTGTGGCACACGGGCTCTCTAGTTGAGGTGCACAGGCTTAGTTGCCCCACAGCATGTGGGATCTTAGTTCCCCAACAAGGGATTACACCCTCATGCCCTGCACTGGAAGGTGGATTCTCAACCACCGGACCACCAGGGAAGTCCCAACCAATGATAATTCTTGTTCCATGTGATACATCCTCTTTACCATCATCCCACTACTCAGAGCTCTCCTCTAAGTTCTCACCTGTTGTACACTAGCCATTAGCTTTATAAGTGCATACAAGGTTTAAATTGTCCACACTTCCTTTGTATTTGTCAATTTTGAAACTTTTTCTGAGATGGTTGGAGGGTAGATAACAGATCACACTGATGAAGAGTGTAGGGTCTGAGTCTCTATCCCAGTTATGTTTCTTATTAAATAGATAACTTTGTGGGGAGTTATTTAACCTCTTTGAGCTTCCAGTTCCTCAACTATAAAAGGGATTCTAATAATAGCATCTACTTCATTAGACTGTTACAAGGATCAAATGAGATAATGAAACACCTCCAAAGGATAGAGCCCAGGATTCTGGGCACTCCTGGTACCTAACATGCATCATCAACATTGGCATCAGCATCAAATTGTGAGTTCAAAATTGTGATGATGCAATCACATTTTATACAGAACAGAATTTTATGTGATGTTTGCTGGTATTAATGATACAAGATGATGACACTCCAAGAACCAAGCAGATGGAGAAAATGTCTCAAGAGAAATTGTTTAAATTGTAATTGGAAGACAGTTCTCAATAACCCACTGTATATAATGGGAGTTAAGAGCAAAGCCTTGCCCTTACACTTCCTGTTTTTGTATATTGTACCTTTTCTATTTTCTTTTTTTTAATTGTCTCAATTGATAAAATATTCCATCTTATTAAATAGCCAGTATTCCCCAGTTACCCCATGAGAAATAAGAATAGTAGAGGAAGAAATAAGACAAGGTGACAATAACACATTCTTTCATATTTTTACTTCATTTGGTATCTTATTTTTCCCCCAAATGTGATATAATTATATGTCTGAAAAGATGTATTCTTCATGATTTCAGACTACAAGAGCATGAAAAAAACTTTCCCATTAATTTATGGCAGTTTACTTTACATACATATGAGAAAGTTCATTTGGCTTGAGCTTTTTTTCAGACCCCAAGGAGGCTGCTATTGATTTAGTACTCTACTAGAATACAATCCTGCAAAACACATAACATGGGAAAACCTAATTATGGTAATAAGAATCAAGCATGCATAATTCCATTAAAAACAGTCACTGCTCCTCATACATCATGATATTTTTTTTACCACTCTTACGTTCATTAGGAGAAAATTATCTGTTAGTGTTAAGTGGACTATAAATGCACTGTTTACATTGAAAGTGGAAAAAAGCTACTGTCATGTTTCATGTCAAAACAATTACTGCTATTTGTGTTTCCTTACTGTATTATTTCCAAAAAATGTGTAATGAAAGGCAAACTTTGCCCACGCTGAGTCATTATCTGAGTTTCCACTGAGGAAGAATCTTCCCCTCACTATTCTTTGTGGGTAGATATTTGAGTTCAGGCTCACATAAGTTATCAAAAGTTACTGGTCCTTACTATCTATAATAGGTGGCTGTCTTCTACTTGTAATGAACTATAAAGACAAATTTTTTTTTTTATTTCTGCAGAGAACAAACAAGGAACCATAATACAAAATGCTTTAAACAAAAGTTCAAAGGGATCCCACAGTTTCAGAGGCAGAACAGATAACTGAGTTCTATTCCAAACTTCCAGCAACCAAAAGAATCTCCAAAGAGAGGTGTTTCCAGTAAGGAGCCCACTGCCTCAAAAGATAACCTATTCTACTTACGAATAATTCTTTGAGAAAGTTCTTTACTGGTTTGAACAGCTTTGTCACTCTTATCTGTTGGACAAGTTCTTCTATGTAAACATAGATTAGGACCAGGTAGACACAGATGAACGACGTGAGAGAGATGGAAAAGTTAAACAAATTGAACAAATACTATGAGTAGGAAATATTTATGTACCATAAAATATGAAAAATTGTCTCCCTTTCTATTATCGAACAGACTTAAATGGATACAATAAATTGCAATTTTTATCTATCAAGCTGATAGATATTTCTGAAACATAACACATGTTGGAGAGTTAGATGAAGAATAAAGAGTGGGGAATAGGATCATTTATACAATAACAGTGGAGTGTAAACTGTTATAAGTTTTCATATGTGCATTTTTGCAATGTGTCAAGAGCTGCAAACAGATGTTTACCTTTGACCTTAAAGTCCCATTTCTATTAATGGACTCTCAGGAAAAAAGTACATGATAATGTTCATTATAGCATTATTTCAATATAAAATTAGAAATTATATAAATATTAGTGATATTTTTGTGACCCTGTCTAATGCAAAAGAGTTCAAGGGGTTCTCAGGATCAAGTCAGGTTTATACTGGATGCCTAAACTCTCCTGTCAGCTTGTTTAAAAGTCACTTTTGTGGAATTAGTCAAAGCAGGCCCAGAAACACACAAAAAAAGGAAGAAGTTTTGAACTGTCATCCTGCATTACCTTCCTTCACACTGTGATCTTCATGCAATTCCCAGTCTTTGCTAACCTGATGTCCCCTTACTCACAAGAACCATCATCATTTGAGCCTTTTCATGAAGAGTTTCAAAATTAGTTTCCAATAAAATAATTAAGAAATCTTACATGTCATTATTACTTAAGCAGCTGAGATTCCCTTTTAACATTTTAATGTGGACTGCACAACAATTTCAATAGGGGCATTCTACTAAAGGTAATTATGTTGCCATTACTTTAAATTACATTAATGTTCTTGAATACTATATATTTTGCTTTTTCTTTATTCAGAACTTAACTTTTCCAAAAATGATTTAAGGAAAAAGGTGTGACATTAACTGTGATTTCATTCTAATACATTAAGCAAGAAGTAAATGTCCACTGAATTGAATGTAGGTCCCAGACATGTGGGAATAGAGTTTATATGGTTGAATGTAGGATACCTTAATTGACAGTCCATAAATCCTCTTTATTTTACTTTGCTCATTGTAAATGATAGAAATCATGGTAGAAGTCATACAATAATAAAATTTCTTACAGGAAGCACCCACTACTTAAATCACAGCACTACTTAATTAAAACTAGGGCTCTCAAATGAGAAAAATTACTTGCTGAGTACAAAGAGCACACTGTTCCTTCATCAAGTCACCTGTATGAATGAAAATGCCCACATATTACATTAGAAGCAATGTAAATAAAATTGAGCTAAAAATCAATACAGGCAAAACTGAAGGGACTAGAAAATTGTGCTTCTGTAATAGTGACAAGATTTGTAATAACCTGGGGGAGGAAAAAATAGGCATTTCTTTATAGGAGGCAAGGGAGAAATATGACATGAAAGCCAGAGGCTATGCTGAGCCAGTGAAACTGTCCATTATTTAAACTGCATGTGGTGACACTCACATAAACTGGTGTAGCAAGATGCATCTAAAAGGAAATGGTGTGAGGGATTTAGCGTGAAATACACTGTGGGATCCTGTACTTGATGGGAGGCACAGGTGTGTTCTGCCTTAGGAGAATGTGGCGCTGGAAATGCAAACCTTGAAAGAAGGCAAATTAAAGGCTGAGAGCACTGGATCTATAATTCCAACCCTGTTTAAGACTATTAACAACTAGAAGAAAATGTGGGACTAAAGATTCTTATAGTAGAAACAGAAAGCAGGACAAAGGAAAAGAAAAAAAGGAGACAAGAAGATGAGAGGAAAGCAGTCCAGTGTAAGGGGACGACAAAAAATGACAAAACAGAGGAAAAAAATGAAGACTATGGCAAGGAGACATATCTAGGAGACAGGTAAAAGAAGGCAGGTCCAGCACTTCCAAAATGTTGAAACTGTATTAATCAAACTGAAGTGGGAATTGGAAACCCACTCCAGTATTCTTGCCTGGAAAATCCCATGGACAGAGGAGCCTAGAGGGTTACAGTCCATGGGATCACGAAAGAGTCAGACACAACTTAGTGACTAAACAATGACAATTTTAAACAAAATCTCCAAAAAAGTTTTCCTGCTTCCAGACAAAATTATAAAATCAATGATGATGGTCTTCATCATGCCTACTCTAAGCCTGTATTTCATGGATCACAAGTATTTTCTTAAAGGGACTGAAAATAAATGCTCTTGGCTTTAGGAACTACTCAACTCTGCCCTTCTGGCATAAAAGCAGACATCAACAGTGTGTAAGCAAATAGGTATGGCTGTGTTCCAATAAAACTTTATTTAAAAAAACAGGCAGGAGGACAGATTTGTCTAATCAGCCCATAGTGTTCCAATCTTACTATATCGTATTGCTCCCTTTAACACTTCCTGCTAAGCTTTGCCCCATCACTCAATGCCCCACTGACTCTCCACAATTTTTACAATTTTGCTCCCTGTCTTCAAAACCTATCTTCCAATTTCTCCTTGCATTATAGTAAGTCTTTCTGTATCTTTCAGTTTGCAACTAACCACCATGATAAAAATTTCCTGCTTAGAAACTCAGGCAAGGGAGAGCATCACAGCCTAGCAGACACCACAAGATCCATCTATCACTAGACAGACATATCCCAGTTGAACTGTGCTTGGCTCCTGTCCAATATCTATACTGTTATTTGTTCAGTTATTCAAGAATTGGTACCTGTTATGCACTTTAACCTAACACAAGGTTAATTATAAAAAAGAATTCTTGACTTTAGGTGATTCAACCTAAAGTTGGGTACAGATTACTTCCACGCCCATTACCTTCCTATCTTTTCTCACCCATCAAGTCATTAGGTAGCCATGAGTAACCTCAATAGTGAGAAAATCAATCTGAAATGGGGGGGGGGGGGATGGTTTGCAAAAACTGGGAAAGACTAAGAGAGAAGTTATTTGAGGGCCAAAGACTTGGTAACTGAGCAATTACTTCTCCTCACTGGAGTTTCATTTCTGGTGGTCCTTCACTTCTAGGCCATGTTGGGTAGTAGGCACCAAGTAGCTCTGCCCCAGTAAGAGAGAGTTCTGCCCCAGTAAAACCAATTTATCAGAAGAAAGACTGTCTTTACTCTTTCTTCTTTAAATTTATGTCATTTTGCAAAGAACTTCTAAACAGAAATGGTTCATGACTGCCAGTCCTTGCTACCAAACTATAGTAAAACTTTTGTTAAAACAAGTAAGATTCAAGAGTCTGCTTAAGGCTATGGAACATCAGAGTACATCAAGTTAATCTTCCCATCAGGAAGCTATATAAGGATAAAATATAAGAACATCGCTTGAAGGCAACAAATGGCTACCATGGCAACAAGGACAGCCATGGTGTAGGCACTCCAATCTGCCTTCAAGAGAGAAAAGAAACAACCTAAATGTTCATCGACAAATGAATGGTAAAGAAGATATGGAGCACTGAAATATTATTCAGCCATAAAAAAAGAATAAAATAATGCTATTTGTGGCAACATGGATGGACCTAGAGATTATCATACTAGAAGAAGTAAGTCAGAAAGAGTAAGACAAATACCACATGATATTACTTATATGTGGAATCTAAACTACGAAACAAATGAACATACCTATGAAACAAAATCAGACTCACAGATTTAAAGAAAAGGCTTATGGTTGCCAAGGGAGAGGTGGGTGGGGAAGAGAAGAATTGGGAATTTGGGATCAGCAGATACAGAACATTACATATAGACAGGATAAACATCAAGGTCCTACTTTATTGCACAGAGAACTATATTCATTATCCTGTGGTACACCATAATAGAAAAGAATATGAAAATTTCTCCAATTCTTTTGCTATCCCATGGACTATATGTAGCCTGCCAGACTCCTCTGTCCATGGGATTTCAAGAATACTGGAGTGGGTTGCCATTTCCTCCTCCAGGGGATCTTCCCAACCCAGAGATCAAACCCGTATCTCCTGCATTAGCTGGTGGATTCTT
This sequence comes from Bubalus bubalis, assembly GCF_019923935.1. Lineage (NCBI taxonomy): Eukaryota > Metazoa > Chordata > Mammalia > Artiodactyla > Bovidae > Bubalus > Bubalus bubalis. The sequence goes on along the minus strand of NC_059169.1, from coordinate 39,629,177 downwards.
TACCACTGAGTCACCAGAACAGCCCACTTTGAGTCACTTTGCATACAGCAGAAAGTAAACATAATGCTGTAAATCAGCTATTGTTTGCATGTGTGTGTGCATGCTCAGTTGTGTCTGACCCTTGGCAATCCCATGGACCGCAGCCTACCAGGCTCCTCTCTCCATGGAATTTTCCAGACAAATACTGGTGTACTCTCTACTCCAGTAGAGAATTTCTGGAGTACAGGGCAACTCTACAAGATCCTACTCTACAAGATCTCCCCAACCCTGACATCAAACTGGCCTCTCCTCTGTCTCCTGCATTGGCAGTGGGATTCTTTACCACTGAGCCACCTGTGAAGTCTGTAAATCAGCTATACTTCAATATAACTTTTTTTTAATTAAAATAAAATTTACTGGGGAAAAAGAGAACAAGGTGCAAAAATTGCAGTTAGCCAACAGCCACCACATCACAATGTGGAATCTAGTGAAGCACTCATGCTCGGGCCATATCCTCTCCTGGCTACTCTTGTCCAACATGGAAATCTCCTAATGAGCATGCTCCATACCCTGAAGCTCCTTAGCAGCCTAGTTGAGCCTATCTGGAAGCTGTTCTTGTCTGAGACACTTCCTACCTAATCTTTCCTTCCTCCTCTGCTCTCATAGGCATCAGACCCACCTCAGGGTCTGTCCATCTACTCCTGCTCTCTCCACCATATGATGCACATTTACCAACCTCACAAATGAGGACACTTCCACAGTAGTGCAGCCACATTCCACAGGAGCCTAAGAAATCGTTTTTTATCAAATACTTCACTATGCCTGTCACCAACAACTTGTATAAGATAGAGAACTGCTTCCCACCATGTGAACCATTGCTGTGTTTTGCCAGCAAAATGGCTGCAGTTTTCTATTAGTGGACATGTTTTTCCTGAATGGAAATGCATAATTTAGGTTTAATAAGACTTTTCAACATAAGCTGTACATACAAATGTGTATTTTCTCCTTTCCTTGTGTTTACAGCATGAGATAAGCTGTAGACCAATTTTATGTAGCTATTTTATATGCAAATAGGAAGTTATTTTTGCATGTTTTTGGTTTTATAGGAGACAAGCAAGAGAATTTCAAGTAATGCAGTTTTCCACTCCAGTCAGAGAAATTGACTTTTCCATTTTCTGCTTTCTGTAGGCAGCTTTATCTCTTGACAGCTGATGAAAAATATTTAAACATTAAAATCTTGAGAAATCAATACAATTTGGTAAATGATTTCATTATTTCAAAGTGAAATGAGCTCATTTTGGCATTTTGAGCATGAGCTGAGATGGTCAGTTGACCTCTTCCTCCATTCGAAGACAAGAGGCTGGATAATTCCTAGGCTCCCCAGATGGACAGATGGGAAGACGCTCTATGGTAATGGTAACTCAGGTCAATAATGGCACCTGCCTCTGTCCTCATACAGTGGGAATGGGGATTTCATTTATTGGCTGGCGTTAATGACCATGAAAAGAGTTGAGAAGTGGATTCTGACATGAACAGACTACAAATTCAAGGCTGGAGCTTTGTTTTTGGCAAGAGGAACAGATTTGGAAGAACCCACAGGCCTAACAGAGCTAATAGAGAAAGCATGCTGTTGATCGAATGATTCTCCGGCAGGAACCAAATCTGCCTTGGCCAGTGGCACATTGAAGGAGCCAACACACCATTAGGCAAAGGCTCAAGTAAGCAGGTGGTTTCTGTCAATGGATGGCCTACAAGTGGACAAAACAGAGTGCGGGGGAGGAAAAGAAGATGATAGGGGCACAAAAGGTAGAGGTTTGAGGCAGTCTCTATGGATGTCTTAGGGCAAAAGGAGGCAGAAATTGGGAGTTCGACAATTCTCCTGTCCTAAGATGACTGAATGGAGGCAGTATTCCAACTGAGAGGAAAAGAAGTTCTAAGCTCAATCACCAAGACTAAGCAAAATCTACTTACAGAATGCAATAAAGGGCCATAGAAAAACACCAGCAATTCTTAAAGACCACTTACTCGGGATTCTTCAAATCCCTGCTGAAGAGTAGTACCTGGTCTTTTGTGGGTGAGTGGCTAAGAAGGTTGCTGGAATTTAGCCCCATGAATTCTAGGGGATTCTGTAACAGAAAAGCAGACAGAAGGTGTTGGTGAAGGGACTATGCGGGACTGGGAAAGAATGGGTCCTGATGAACCTCATTGCTATCATCTGAAAATTAGGATATAATATCAACTCTCAGAATTGTTAAAATGACTGAATGCAAAATGATTAGCTCAGAGTTAGAGCTCCAAGGGTATGGGTAAACCAGCCCTATCAGCTACTGACAGAATTATACTATGACCAAAACCATTCTCTAAATTTGGGAGCTTTCAAAACGTTGTGAACGTTGTGACAACAATAGCTGACATTCACTGTGTACTTTTCATGGGCCAACGACTGTCTTGGTTCTTTACAAGCGTTATCCCGTTTCATCCTCTCAACCCTAGGAGGTGCGTAGTAGTACCAACTCTACTTTGCTGCTGCTTAGTCACTCAGTCATGTCCAACTCTTTGCAACCCCATGGACTATAGCCTGTCAGGTTCCACTGTCCATGGGATTCTCCAGGCAAATGTGCTGGAGTGGGTTTCCATGCCCTCCTCCAGGGAATCTTCCCAATCCAGTGATCAAACCCAGGTCTCCCACATTGCAGGTGGATTCTTTACCAGTTGAGACACCAGAGGAAAATAGGGAAGTTAACTGACTTACCCAAGATCATACATTAGTGAGTAGCACAGCGGGATTTTAATATAGGTTCAGGAGCTCTGCTAATAGTTTAGCTACTCGTAACACCATACTTCCACCATGGGGGGTAGGGGGGTGGCGGGCACGGAATAGAGAAAAAGCTATACAAGAGCAAGAACTGGTCCATTCAATCTCTATTTGGAATACTGGTGGTAAACCACAATGAGACACCAGTGAAAGTAATCAAACCATGGCAGCTCATTTTCACATAAGTTTTTCCAGTAATCGTTTTCCTGGCTCTACTCCTCATGGCTCTCTTTCAGCACAGCCATGGCAGGAGCAGGGAGTTTATGGCCAGGGACTTTTTATTACCCAGCATGAACAATGACAGTGTTTGGCCAGCATCATTTCTGGGTGGTGGTCCTCTGTGGTACACACATACAAGCAGCAGCTGCATCTTTTTTCCCCTGATCTGTAAATTCCACATATTAGATCATCATATAACCTGTCGACAGACACTTTAAATATCAGCTTATGTCCCTCCCCAAGCATCTGAAAGATTTCATATGATTTCCAAAGGAATCCACTTAAAAGGACTTTTGATGGTATTCACTAAAATAAAATAAAAATGAAAGAATATTTTAAGCAGCAGTGTGACACTCTTTATATATCTGGGATGTATTTTATATACTTTGATGTAATTCTTTGTACTTCTACATGAGTAATTCATGCTCATTTTAGACAAATTAGATCATCTAAAATCAGCTAAAATATTACCAACCAGAGTTGATCATTATACTTTATGTTTTTGCTTTCTAAAGTTTTGTCCTAATCATTTAACATTTAGTAAAAATAGAAATATATTTCTCATATTTCTTTCATGTAACTGCCTCTCTTATTTAACTATATTCTGAATATCTTCCCATGTTCTATATGAAATTATATCTTTATGACTACATATTTTTATTTTGCTTTATGGATGCCCATAACCTATTTCATCAGTCCCCATGGTTGGGTACTTAGGTTTCCAATTTCTCTTATTTCTTTCTAAAAATACAGCATACATTTAACAAATTAACATTTAATTGTTATGCAAAAATGTTTTTTCAGTTTCTAGTTTGCCTTTTAACTTTATTGTGGGCTTTCATTCAGAAGTTTGTTTTTAATTTTGATTTAGTTGCAATGCATGAACATTTCAATTGTGAATTCTGCCTTTTTGCACCATGCTGAGAAAACCTTTCAAAAACAACACTCCTCCTTACCCTCGATTATATAAACATACATGGCTGTTTTCCTCCAACATCTTCATGACTTCAATTTTTTCAGTTAATATATTTCTGAAGGAGTAGATACTATTGATAATATAACTGTGGAAAATCACATATTAAAAACTGCCAGATTGCTTTCTTTCTAAGAAAAATACAAAGATGAATCTGCCTTGCGGGAGAAAAGGGCCCTTGTATATTATGAAACTCAAAGTAGAAGACATTGGAGCTTCTTCTGCAAAACGAAGAATTTAGATTACATTGCCATAAAAGTTGATAAAACTGTGGGAATCCTTTATCATGTTATCCTAGAGACATGGACTATTATGTCCAGTATAGATGTGTCTGGATCACCCGTGATTAACAGGTATACCCATTCCCTTCATCAATTGGAAAAATTGGCTTGAAGTCATCCCTTCTCTTCTCCATGTCTAAGGTGTCTCTGTGGATGCTTTGCCTTCCCACTGCTGCTGCCGCTGCAGCTAAGTCACTTCAGTCGTTTCCGACTCTGTGCGACCCCATAGACGGCAGCCCACCAGGCTCCCCCCGTCCCTGGGATTCTCCAGGCAAGAACACTGGAGTGGGTTGCCATTTCCTTCTCCAATGCATGAAAGTGAAAAGTGAAAGTGAAATCGCTCAGTCGTGTCCAGCTCTTAGCAGCCCCACAGACTCCAGCTGCCAGGCTTCTCCACCCACAGGATTTTCCAGGCAAGAGTACTGGAGTGGGTTGCCATTGCCTCCTCCATTGCCTTCCCACTAGCTTATTATAATTCAGAGTTGACTACCTCCACAGCTTCATCTATTTCTTCAGAGGATGGGAAAGATATTTTTAATCAGAGGGTACACTGGTCAAAAGAGAAAATAAGTGCCATGGCACTAATAATAGCACTATATTTCCAAAACATGTAATTTGACTACAGAGATTTTTTTAAGTAGCAGCTAAGAAATCAACATGTAATGTGCAAATTACAAAGCCTTGACAAGATATTACATGCTTTTTCTTTCACTTATTTCATTTCTAAAGCAAATTTTTTGAGGTCCTACAACACGTCTACAGTAAAACTTGGATAAGTTTAAAATCTATTCATTATTCCATGGCCACCTTTACGCCACCAGTCAGGGATATCACCAACTTCCCCAGGTAAGAGATTTTCCCCCTTGGAAGAATCTGTTCATTACAGTAGTTAACAACTAGTCAGTTAGCAGGGAGACTTAACACAAGGCATGCGAGAAGTTAATGATGTAACAAATCAGTCGTTAAGCTAAATGGTCAGTTTGTACAGTATGGTATTATTGCTTTATTGAATCCAACTTGAAGATTTACAGCAGTTACATTTTATTTCAGGTACAAGATGTACAAATGGAACACAGAGGGGTGAAGTTTTGTTTTATGCTACTTTCATTAAGAACAGAATTGCATGGTGAAATCAGTTAGTATAGATCTTGTTCCATGGGACAGCCAATTTTCCACTGAGATTGGAAACTCTTGGAGCTTTTTAATCCTAAATCTTACTCTGGGAGCACAAGGTGTGGGAGTTACAGCATGTTTTGAAATTGTTTAAAGTAAAGCATCAGTGGTAACAAGTATTTATCCCTTTCTCCTGAGCAATGGACCATCTCTTGATGGATGGCATATAGCCTTGAATCTACATCTACTTTGATAATCAAATCTGTCTGGGTTTTTTGGCCCCAAATGCTAAGGTATTTTTTTCTTCCAGTGAATATCTTTTCAGAGAAAATACATAGCATTAAAAACATAGATGTCACCAAATAACCTGTGACACAATCAACTTTACCACCTAAAGACCCAAAGCTAAAGACATCATGATTTATTTCATAAATTTTTTTTCCATCCATATTATATGTCAAATACTTCCCAAGATCTAAGAATAAAGCTGGTACCAGTCTTCATGGAGTTTATATTCTTATGGAGAAGAAAGATTTTTAAAAAGATGAATATATTAAGAAAATTTTACATGTAATAAGGATTATAAAGAAAATAAAATTTACTTAGAAGGAGTTCTGGGTGAAAGATAATTGCCAGTGTTAAGAGTGTAAACTTGTTCTCAGAACCTTCCTGCCACCACGTTCGGACCTCACTGCTTCAGCCTCCGGGTCCCATTCTATCTTTCCACCCTGCGACCAGCAGCAGAGAAAAACTAATTCCATATTATTTTTTTGCCCCGTGCACACTTTGAGGCGAGCAAAAGGATTAGAATAAATTTTAACAATGAGGGAAATCGTGCACATCCAGGCCAGTCAGTGTGGCCATCAGATCGGTGCCAAGTTCTGGGAGGTGATCAGTGATGAACATGGCATCGACCCCACCGGCACCTATCATGGGGACAGCGACCTGCAGCTGGACCGCATCTCGTGTACTACAATGAAGCCATAGGTGGCAAATATGTCCCTCGTGCTATCTTGGTGATCTAGAACCTGGAACCATGGACTCTGTTCTCTCAGGTCCTTTTGGTCAGATCTTCAGACCAGACAACTTTGTTTTTGGTCAGTCCAGGGCAAGCAACAACTGGGCCAAGGGCCACTATACAGAGGGAGCCGAGCTGGTTGACTCGGTCCTGGATGTGGTTCGGAAGGAGGCCGAGAGCTGTGACTGCCTGCAGGGCTTCCAGCTGACCCACTCGCTGGGTGGGGGCACTGGCTCCGGAATGGGCACCTTGCTCATGAGCAAGATCCGTGAAGAGTATCCTGACCGTATCATGAACACCTTCAGTGTGGTGCCCTCACCCAAAGTGTCCAACACTGTGGTTGAGCCCTACAACGCCACCCTCTCCATCCATCAGCCGGTGGAGAACACTGATGAAACCTACTGCATTGACGAGGCCCTTTACGACATATGTTTCCGCACCCTCAAGCTGACCACACCAACCTACGGAGACCTGAACCACCTCGTCTCGGCCACCATGAGTGGAATCACCACTTGCCTCCGCTTCCCTGGCCAGCTCAATGCTGACCTCCACAAGCTGGCCGTCAACATGGTGCCCTTCCCACGCCTCCACTTCTTCATGCCTGGCTTTGCCCCTCTAACCAGCCATGGCAGCCAGCAGTATCAGGCCCTCACTGTCCCTGAGCTCACCCAGCAGGTCTTCGATGCCAAGAACATGATGGCTGCCTGTGACCCCTGCCATGGCCGGTACCTCACCGTGGCTGCTGTGTTCCGTGGGCGGATGTCCATGAAGGAGGTGGATGAGCAAATGCTCAACGTGCAGAACAAGAACAGCAGCTACTTCGTGGAATGGATCCCCAACAATGCCAAGACAGCTGTTTGTGACATCCCACCCCGTGGTCTCAAGATGGCAGTCACCTTCATTGGCAACAGCACGGCCATCCAGGAGCTGTTCAAGCGTATTTCAGAGCAGTTCACGGCCATTTTCTGCTAGAAGGCCTTCCTCCACGGGTACACAGGTGAGGGCATGGATAAGATGGAGTTCACTGAGGCTGAGAGCAACATGAATGACCTCGTCTCCGAGTACCAGCAGTACCAGGATGCCACCGCAGAAGAGGAAGAGGATTTCAGTGAGGAGGCCGAAGAGAAGGCCTAAGGCCAAGTCCCTATCACCTTAGGCTTCTTAATCCCCTCAGCCTTCTTCCTCAACGACCCCTTTCCTCTCCCTCAGAATTTGCATTTTCTGCCTCTATCTTGTTTTTCTGTGGGGGGAGGGGATTTTAGAACAGTGCTTGGCACATAATAGGCGCTCAATAAATATTTGTTGTTTGTTGAATGTCTCTTCTCTCTTTCCACTCTTGGGGAGCCTAGATTTCTGCCATTCTGGGTAACCCTGTCATTTTCCTTCTGGTGCCCACTCCTCACATCTGTCCAGTTAACATTTCCCTCTCGAGATAGCTCTCCAAGAGGCTGGGTTTCCTCAAATCTCATTTAGAACCGGGTGCTGAAAACCTGCATCAGTGACTGCCATCCTAGGCCGGTGTGCTGGCCCAGGGGAAGGAAACTGAGCAGTGGGGAGAAGTCCCTACCAGAAAGGGTTGGGTTTGGAGAAGGGCATCCAGGGTACTGAAGTCCTAGGTGCCAGGTATCTCCCCACTCCTCTCAGCTTCTGCAGAGGTGTTGACAGTATTATCTTCATTTTCAGACTCCTTCCAAGCTCTGTCCTGAGCTATTACCTTTGCAAGTTTCTGGCCCCCACCCTATCAAGTGGGAATCCCTTCCTCTTCCACTTTATCTCCTTCATAATAACATTGGATTCCCTCCTTTCCCCTGTTTGAGAAAGGGGATCATCAAGAGAAGCAAGAGATAGCCTTGGTCTCTAAGCCTCCAGAAAACCCCTTCCCACCCCATCTTTTCTTACAAAAAAAAAAAAAAAATATATATATATATATATATATATCAGCCCCTTCTGTACCTATATGGAAAGGTATGTGCTGCCACCTAAACGTCATTCCCTAGACAGGGGACAGAACACCTTCCATCTTTTGGCAAACATCTCATCTCTTCTGCTACTGCTTCCCCACCTCTTGATTTTGTCCTATTCTACACTTCAGATTCTATTGTGATGAATTTGCTGCTTTTTTTCATATTGAAAAGATGACATTGCCCCAAGAGCCAAAAATAAATGGGAACTGAAAAGAAAAGAAAAGAAAAAAAAGAGTGTAAACTTTATTATTTGGAGAACTGGAAAAAATTAATCAATCAAGAGTCCCATAAGTAAAAAGAAAGATAAATAAGTATTTCACTGAACACTTAGAAAACATCCTTTTATATATCTTCAAAGTCCTGCCTGCTGCTTTTAGTATCTCTGAGCAAACCTTTCTCTTCATAACAAAAGAGCTACTGCAAAAGATTAAAGCTTAAGAATTTAGGGGTAGTGTGTGCTTAAGATTCCTGGTCAGTACCTGGTACTATGTACAAAATGATTTTTATAGTAGGAAAAACAATGATGAGAAAGGTCAGAATAGCGGGGGTTTGGGAATAATTGCTTGATTGAGATCTATAAAAAGCTATTAAATCAATGCACTAGAGGATGACACATTTTTGTTATTCTATATGAGCATGAGCATAACAGTTCAACTCCGGGAGATAGTGAAAGACATGGAAGCTTGGCATGCCGCAGTCCATGGGGTCGCAGAGTCGGACATGACAGAGCAACTGAACAGTAAGTATGCAGACTGATTCTGGGCTTCAGCATATTATCACTTAATATATTTCTGTTCTAGAGTTGCAAATCCACTAATTAACTTTTAATGTATTTGTTGTTCAGTTGCCAAACTGTGTCCAATTCTTCGTGACCCCATGGACTGCAGCACACCGGGCTTCCCTGTCCTTCACTATCTCTGTACAATAAACTACTAGAGTATGTGTGTGAAATAATATCTGAAAATCCTTATGTTCCAGGCTGGGTACTCATGAACCAGCAATGAAAAAGAGAAGATTTTTTAAAAGCCTGTGTTCAAAAAGCACATCTACTACTTGAAACATTTTAAGAATTAATTCTTCCAGTATGGGTTATTTCATTCTCATATTGTGATCAGCAAGGTGAAACTTGGCTTTGACAATATACAAACAATTTACGTAAGACACGTATAGCTCAGACCCTATGATATGTTTGCATAAATGTAAATATCATTTTAAGATCCCCTGTTCCTTGCTTCACTGATAATTTTCCCGAAGACAGACCAACAATGTTCCTACATTAATTAATCCATTTATAAAAACAGACAGAGCAAAGCAAAGCCCATTGTCCTTGCCCTCATGGAACTCATTGAAAATTAAATAAGAATATCCTGCCATAGTTCTCCTGCCCTTGGCAGAGGAAGAGAGGTGTATCAATCAGGGACCCAGTAGGAAACAATTGGCAAGTTCTAAAAGGTGGTTGAACAGAGTGTGAAGAAGGAAACACCTTGCAAAGATTAGAGGCAGTTAATGGAGACCACTGAGGAGTGATGAAGAAATCTGAAGGCCAGGAATCAACTTATCTGTGTCGGGGACTGAATTAATGTCATTTCTAGGCTAAAATCTCTGCAGAGAATTTAATCTGTGCTCCCAAAAGTTTTGAATTTCAGGAGAACTTGCCTTGGCTCTTGGTATTTCACTGGTCACAATATTTAGACCCCAAATAACCTTTTGAGCAAAGCCCAAGGAGCAAACATATCACGATAAAAATTTATGTCATAAGTGAATTAATACCTACAGAAGTATAATAATCATTGCAATTCATTGTGGGTAGTAGGAATTCTAAAGACTACCTTACCTCATTCCCATTTAAAAGTTAATGAAAAAAATTTTTTTGAATAAATGAGCAGAGAAATGCAATGTAAATAAAACTCCCCCCAAAAGAAGATGGTTGTGACCAAATGTTTTGGTCTATAGGCACAAAAGTTAAGCTATTTAATCAGGAGAGTTTCAAATGACCTTGATTTCTTTTCTTTCCAAATTGATTATAGAGTAACTCTTACACAGAGAACCATAACCACAGAGGGACCCTCTTAACCCAAAGCCTACATGAAGAAAATTGCTGCTATGGCTGCCAGAGGCCCAAGAATCATGGGCAGGAATGGGATGCTCAGCTGACTACACAGTAAGACTCTTCTCTCACCTTCTTATGCCAGACTTGATGGTCTTGTTTGCTTCCCTCTTGCATGGAGAGGGGTCTGGAAACTCATGACCAGTGGCTGAAGATCTGAGAATGGATGAAGAACAAGGGAAAGATTCAATAATGAAAATGAAGAAACTGAAGTCTCACCAAGGGCAGAGACATCTATCTGATTTATAAAGAAGATAATAAAAAGGCACTATGACATTCGTGATAGTCACAAAGAAATTTTGCTGTTAACAAGATGCCTTGTTTCAATATCCTCAGGAGCATTAGTTTTATACCCAGAATATCACAACTTTTCATATCTATACTGAAAGGCCACTCCAGGCATAGGCAACTGTGGTTTCCCTTCCATCCCTCTTTGTGAGCTCATGGGTGGGTGTCCTTGTGATCTAGTCATGAGTCTAAATTCAGTGATTTGAATGGCAATGCACTCTATTTTAAGATGCTATTTTCAAACAGTTACAAGGATGGGTTAGATTAAGACATGATCTTTACAGGTGTTTATTGCTGGTTTTGTTACCCTTTATCAACTACTACTGGTTGCTGTACTTTATCAATTTGTAAAAACGAGAAATGAAAGATCCATATAGAAAATAGAAATGGATGCCTCACACCAGAGGGATGCTAATGTGGACTCATTCATCACAAAATTTTCAATCAGGCTGATAAAGATTCAAGCAGAAGTTTTCCCAGAAAACAGGCACAGCAGAGATCAAGGGGATCTGATGTAAAAACTCCTATGGGCAACAACTCAGTCTTTACTTACCTGTCCCAGTATTTTTCATTTTGAAGGGAATTAAGCCTCTGACTGTGTGGATCACAATAAACTGTGGAAAATTCTGAAAGAGATGGGAGTACCAGACCACCTGACCTGCCTCTTCAGAAACCTATATGCAGGTCAGGAAGCAACAGTTAGAACTGGACATGGAACAACAGACTGGTTCCAAATAGGAAAAGGAGTACGTCAAGACTGTATGTTGTCCCTCTGCTTATTTAACCTATATGCAGAGTACGTCATGAGAAACGCTGGACTGGAAGAAGCACAAGCTGGAATCAAGATTGCTGGGAGAAATATCAATAACCTCAGATATGCAGATGACACCACCCTTATGGCAGAAAGTGAAGAGGAACTCAAAAGCCTCTTGATGAAAGTGAAAGTGGAGAGTGAAAAAGTTGGCTTAAAGCTCAACATTCAGAAAACGCAGATCATGGCATCTGGTCCCATCACTTCATGGGAAATAGATGGGAAAACAGTGGAAACAGTGTCAGACTTTATTTTGGGGGGCTCCAAAATCACTGTGGATGGTGACTGCAGCCATGAAATTAAAAGACACTTACTCCTTGGAAGAAAAGTTATGACCAACCTAGACAGCATATTGAAAAGCAGAGACATTACTTTGCCAACAAAGGTCCATCTAGTCAAGGCTATGGTTTTTCCAGTGGTCATGTATGGATGTGAAAGTTGGACTGTGAAGAAAGCTGAGCACTGAAGAATTGATACTTTTGAACTGTGGTGTTGGAGAAGACTCTTGAGAATCCCTTGGACTGCAAGGAGATCCAATCAGTCCATTCTAAAGGAGATCAGCTGTGGGTGTACTTTGGAAGGAATGATGCTAAAGCTGAAACTCCAATACTTTGGCCACCTCATGTGAAGAGTTGACTCATTGGAAAAGACTCTGATGCTGGGAGGGATTGGGGGCAAGAGGAAAAGGGGATGACAGAGGATGAGATGGCTGGATGGCATCACCGACTCAATGAATGTGAGTTTGAGTGAACTCCGGGAGTTGGTGATGGACAGGCAGGCCTGGTGTGCTGCGATTCATGGGGTCACAAAGAGTTGGACACGACTGAGCGACTGAACTGAATGCAGAGAAGCACCATTGCCATAGAAGGCAACTGCAGCAGACGTGAGGACTGAGCAATCAAAATCAGTGAACATAACACCCAAAATATATCGCATTCATTTCTGTAAAGTCACTAATTTGCTTCTTCTAAAACCACTAGAATCAGTATGTGTGTGTAAACTGTGTGTAAACAACTGGTTTCATCAGTATCATACTACCTGAAGAATGCCTTCAAGATACTAAATATAGTGCCTGTGTCTCTTCTGACTGACAGTTTCTGATAGTTCTTTCCAAAAACACAATATATATATATTTTCCCAACATGATAGCAGATTTCACACCTAGAAATGCATGACAACTCTGTGTCTTCATCCAAATAGTTCCAAGTTCACAGGGAGAACAGAGATTAACCTGCTGTCATTTTCTTTTATAAACAGTATTCTAAAGACACAAGGTAGAGTAGCTATTTTTTAGCTATAAGAAATGCTTTTTGTTTTTTCTTGCTCCTTAATCTGCATGTTGAGAAATCTTCCCAAGGGTTCAAAAAAACTGGGGGACCCATCCCACAGCAAAACTGTGAAGCATGAAAACTTTGGCTGACTTTGCCATATGAACCTCATCTTTATTTTTTAACAAGAGAATAGTACCAAACACACACACACACACACACACACACACACACACACACACACACACTCTTGGTTAAGTAGAAAACATTGACTTAGGTAAGACTAATTTATAAAAGGCTTATGATTAAACCAACATTGATTAGTAAACATTTGTCACAAAAAGTACTCACTACTTTTTGTAAATTCTCAAATATATAATAAATTATATGTTATAGTATCTAGTGTAAAAGCTAAACTGATAATTAGGTAACTTCACTGAAAAAAAAAAAAAGACTCAGGGACATATATTCAAATGAAAATCTACCCTTTCCCTCTCCAAATGTTCCCCCAAGTACAATTACATGCATCTTATTGTGCAGACAGAAGGGACCAAGTGTCTCCATGAAAAGTCATCTTAAAGACATTTGGTTCAAGATAGCCATGTGAATTCACATCTCTAATTCCACTTTCTCTACAGATTCCCATTCAAATATCTAAAGAAATATAATCAGCAACCACTGCTGGAAATCCACTTACTAGAAAGTTTCAATGGCTTTCCAAAAGAACAAGATTGAGGCATAGGCCTACCAAACTAAAATTGCTAGAAGTGATGAAAAAAGCTGTGCAGGGAGTAGTTGAGAGAACCCCGTCATAACTTAATTAGCCCCTTCTTCACCCCTCCCCAGTAGCTCAGCTAGTAAACTATCTGCCTGCAATGCAGGAGACCCCAGTTCAGTTTCTGGGTCAGGAAGACCTGCTAGAGAAGGGATAGGCTACCCACTCCAGTATTGTTGGGCTTTTCTTGTGGCTTAGCTAGTAAAGAATCTGCCTGCAATGCTGAAGACCTGGATTCGATCCCTGGGTTGGGAAGATCCCCTGGAGAAGGGAATGGCTACTCACTCCAGTATTCTGGCCTGGGGAATTCCAAGGACTGTATACGCCATGGGGTGGCAAAGAGTCAGACACGATTTAGAGACTTTCACTTTCACCCTTCAAAACAGAAGTGGAAGAGGGTTATTAGCCCCTAGAAGGCAGTGATAATCTAATCAATCACACAAAATGTCAGGAAGTGGCCAGACTCCAGAACCCTCATAGATCCACTTAAGCATCTCTGGCTTCTACCTGGCACTGAGCAAAATGGTAAGTTGAGCAGTTGGGGACATTACTGTTCCCAATATGGGTCCATTTCCCTTTTGGGGCAGTTACCTTTAGGAGACTGAGGAAGTATCCTCAGCCAATGAAAGAAGGGGAGAATTTTGCCCTTCTGATTCCACCTTCATAGGTGATATGACTATTCTGCTTAAATGCTAATGTATTTCAGATTTATCTTTATTAATAAAGATTAAAAGCTGAACAAAATTAATTAGAAAATAGAAAGTCAATAAAATCAACTAATCAAAGAGCTATTACTTTGAAGAAAACAAACAATACAGTGAATAAAGCCTTGATAAGGCTAACTGATCAAAAGGAGGAAAAACAGAAATATAACCAGAATTATCTTATTTCTGAAATATAATTATTTAAAATTTATCTCAATATATTTAAAAATAAAGAATCTTCCAGGAAAATATGATATATCAAAACTATGGTTTTGACTTGACTAATATGGTTTGATATGACTAATAGATAGTAATTCAGAATGGTCCAATAATCACAGATTTTAAGTTGCCAAAGAAATACCACCTTCCTCCCCTCTGTTCATCTAACCTACATATTTTAATGGTTTAAAAATCTGATCATTTCTGTAGTATTACTGTTTTTGAGCACAGAAAAACAAAACAGAGATAATTACAATTGTTTTTATTTAGTTAACTGGCGGAGCCTACTACCAAAAACCAAAAAAAAAAAACCATAAAATAAAACTACAGAGCAACTTCATTTGTGGATACATATTAAATATTTCCAAACTATTATCAATGGTGTCTAGCAGCAAAGTAGGTATAGATTGATTTACTGTTAGTAAAAAAAATACACATTCTCCTTATAGAAACCAAACAACTCAAAAAGACAAAACAAAAATCACTTGAATTTCCGTTATCAAGGTACAATCACTGCTAACATTTGGATAAACATTCCTCCCTTTTCTCTATATATATATACATATATATATAGTTGAGTGTAAACAATTTTGTGTGAAGGGAATCATTATATATGTACATAATATATGAAAACTGATCATTTTACTCAACAACATGTCATGGACATTCATCCATGTCAATAAATATAGATCTACACCATTTGTAATGGTCACCTATTATTCAAGTGTTTTTATGTACCATAATTTATTTAACCATTTTAATGGATATATGGGTTGTTTCCAATTTGGTGCCACTATGAATAGCTCTATGATACACTCCTTGGGCATAAATCTCTGCTCATTTTGTGATTACTCTTTAAAAATAAGGTTGCTGCAGGGAATTCTACTCAATACTCTGTAATGAGCTATATGGGAAAAGAATCAGTTATATATATATAACTGATTCACTTTGCTGTATACCTAAGTTTAACACATTGTAAATCAACTATATGCCAATAAAAATTAATTAAAAATAAAATTAAATTTAAAAGTAAAAGTTTGCTGAATCATATAGCATATATGTCTAATACTTTTCTACAACTAGACTGCCTTCTGGAAAAGCTAGGAAAGTGAAAGTGTTAGTTGCTCAGTCGTGTCTGACTCTTTGCAACCCCACGGACTGTAACCTGCCAGGCTCCTCTGTCTATGGCATTCTCCAGGCAAGAATACTGGAGTGGGTTGCCATTCCCTTCTCTAGGGAATCTTGCTCTCCCAGGGATCAAACCCAGGTCTCCTGCATTGAAGCTTGATTCTTTACAGTCTGAGCCACCAGGGGTTATACCTATTTATAGTTCTATCAACTGTGCTTGAGAAAACAATCGCCTCACGCCCTCACCAGCCCATGGTATTGTCAATTGTCTGGTAGCAGACAATGACTTGAGAAAGGTTAAGCCCAACTGTGTAGTAACTTTACTCATCATTTCTAACATTTATTTATTCAAGAAATAATATATTAAATGCCCATAGGTACCAGAAGTTGGGCCAGGCCTAACCACTGCTTATAGTCAATAATCAACAAGAGAGGTGTGGTCACTGGCCTCAAAAAAAAAAAACATTTCCTGAGAGGGGTGCAAAGACACTAAAGTAACAAATGAATAACAAGAAAATAATCTCATGTTGAGATTAGTGGTTGGCAGGAAACTAAGGTATTTTAAGAACAACAGGAGAGGGACCTACTTTGGACAGGAGAGTTGGAAATTGCATTTCTGAAGAAATGATGCTTCACCAGAGATAAGAAATATGGAGCAAAATAGGTCCTAAAGCAGAGGGAACCACCCAAAATGGATCTAAGGCCAGAAAAGATTTTAAGGCAAGAAAGAAAGTATATTCAAGGAAAGTAGGGAGGTCAGCATAGCTAGAGAATAGCAGAATAAAGAGAGACTTGAGGGGTAGGCAGGAACCAGGCCAGGCACAGCCTTGAAGACCATAGTGAAGACTCTGAGCTATCTTCTAAGTACTGTGGGAAGATGCTGAAGGACTTTAAATATGATAGAATTAGATGTATCTTGTACAAAGTCTTATTATCAACTCTCTGAAGATTAGTTGAGTGATTCTTGGCTTAGAGAGGTGAATAAAGAGTGATACTACTCACTGAAATGGGGAGGCCCGGGTGAGAATAGGTGTGAGGGTAGATAAATAGCCATTTTACATGTGTGCAGGCAGCTTCCCCAGCGGCATTAGTGGTAACGAACCCACCTGCCAATGCAAGAGACGCAAGAGAAATGGGTTCAATCCCTGGTTTGGGAAGATCCCCTGGAGGAGGACACAGCAACCCACTTCAGTATCCTTGCCTGGAGAATCCTATGGAGAGAGGAGCCTGGCAGGCTACAGTTCATAGGGTTGCGAAGAGTTGGACAAGACTGAAGTGACTTGGCATGCATGAATGGACATATGAAGGTAGAATTGTTCGTGAATCATCCAAGTGAAGATGCAACATGTATAGCACTGGCATGTATAAGTTTGGGGCTCAGATTTTTAAAAAGCTGATATCTATTTGGGAATTTTCACCATAGGGTTGGTATTTAAACCATGTAATTGGATAGGTTTATCTAGGGAAAGAGTAAACATTGAGAAGAGATTAGGGGAAAAAAAATAATTAAAAATAAGAGGCACACCAGAGTGTAAAATTACGGTCAAAGATATAAGACTAGAAGGAGATAGGAGTAATGTCAGTAATAATGTCAGAGATGTCAGTAATAAATTGACAACTTTTTAACTAAAAAAATATTTTAAGCTGTATAAACCAGGAATACAAGGATTTTAGGACTCAGAAAATACCCAGTGCCATTTTTCACACTAGAAAAAAAAAGGACAAATCATGTGGTCAGTTTTTTGACCTTCTAGATTCCACTACTTCAGACTTTGTGCGAAATGGTGTTGAGTCCTCTGAGGTCACCTTGGACCAAGGAGAAGATGAGAAAGCTGTCCACTCCCTGTGATGTAAGTGGCTGAGAGCTCCTCAGTGGGGGACAGAGAGGAGATAGAAGGGAGCTGGGAATGTGCCAGGGATGGGGGACTGGCTCCCATCTCCTCCCACCAAGAAAAGCATGCAAACATTCTCCATAGCCATGATCTCCAGTACCAGTGCTATGAGAAGAATCCACGCTTCCTACTGGGGACTAGGGAATCTTTCCTTCCTTGGGAAAAACATAAAGCACTGGGCATCTTAGCACAAGATCTGGCCTATTCACTCCTGTAAGTTTCTGATAGAAAATACCAGCCTCTGGCAAACAATAGTCTTCACACATGTAGCCTCTGGTAAGTCAGGAAAATTTCCGTTATTGGTTTTCTTTTTCTTCAACATATAACTGGGAAAAGAGAGCTCCAGGGGGATTCCTGATCAGAAGCATGAGTCTTTATGATAAAAAGATGCAACCACAGAGGATGGCACCTGTACAAGCAACACTTTAGACATTGTAATACAGCAAATTACAACGTTCTAGCCAAAACAACATTTAGATAATGATCAATTCCTATTACACTGGGTCAAATACAAGCCCCAAAGAATGGGAGACACATTTATCTTTCAGTGGCCTGTGCAAATCCCTTGGTGGAGGGTGGGGAGGGGATGCAAAAGATCACTTTTAAAAAATCGATATCTTTATTGATTAATCAAGCTACTGTGATTTATCGGGCACTCATTCATTTGTTTGTTACAGTCATCTCATGCATTGCCTCTGACTGTGATAAATGGTCTGGACTCTACTTTCGGAAAGAGAGATTTTTAGCTATTGTTCTTGCAATGTGGGCCTTTTAGATGCCTGCATATCTGGTTCCATGGCAAGTTCAAACTTGCAGACTGCTGTGGAGTGTGGCCTTGAAAATATCAGACTCTCCCAATGTAAAGAGATCAAAGAGCAGCACATGCAGACATCAACTCTGGATTCTTCCAAAAAGAAAACAGGAAGCTGAATCAGAAGCATGCTTGATAGCCAGGACATATGATACTAACCTGGTGAGGAGTTACCATCACAGAACAAGCCTGGCTTTTAGGGGGTTATTTTCTGTGTGTTCTCATTATGTTGTGTGTGCTCAGTCATGTTCAACTCTTTGTGGCCCCATGGATTGTAGCCCTCCAGTCTCCTCTGTCTGTGGAATTTTCCAGGCAAGAATACTGGAGTGGTTGCCTTTTCCTCCTCCAGGGCATCTTCCTGAGCCAGGAATCAAACACATGTTTCTTGCATTCGCAGACAGATTCTTTACCACTGCACCACCTGGGAAGCCCCTCTCGTTTTGTTACCAATAGACTAATTTCTATAACTGCATTGTTTTACAAATGTTATTTATCTTTATTTTTGTCTCCAAGGTCCCTTTTAACTGCATTCAGTAAATATGATCCTTCTTTGCCTCTGGATGAAAAGTCTATTGTAAGGTATTATTGCTTATTCTTTTTTCTTTAGTTGCTTATTCTTGGGTAATCAGTTCACTCTGATCACTTTAAGACAATGCAGTGGCTCATGCAGTCATAAGAATGTACGGTTCAAGATATCCAAATTCCAGACTTGGAAGTTCCCTGCTGGTCTAGTGGTTGGGATTCGGCACTTTCACTGCCATGGCCCAGGTTCAATCAGTGGTGGTTGGGGAACTGAGATCCCATAAGTCCCATGATGCAACCAAAAATAAAACCCCAAAACACCTCCAGACCTGACTTAGTGTTCTAGTTGCTCTCCTTTATGTAAGGGAAGGGAGCAAGGTACTTTCTGTAATCTCATCCCACAAGCTTTTGCCCCTACTTAACTCACGTGCTGGGTCACAAGCTGAAGCAGGAGGGGTGAGAGTGGATCAGTTCTTTCTCAGGTAGGAGGCTTCACACACTCTGGTCCGGCCACATAGTGAAAGCTGCATCCCCAAGACCCTGATGCTGGGAAAGATTGAGGGCAGGAGGAGAAGAGGGTGACAGAGGATAAGATGGTTGGATGGCACCACCAACTCAATCAACATGAGTTTATGCAAACTCCAGAAGATGATGAAGGACAGGAAAGCCTGGCATGCTGCAGTCCATGGGGCTGCAAAGAGTCAGACAAGACCGAGTGACTGAACACATGGTATTCAGCAGATAAAGGTGACATCTTTTCTCCAGGGATACTTGCACTGGGTCCTCAGAAATTCCCTGCTAGACTTGCTGGCCTACAGGTACTCCATCCCTGGCCACGTAAATATACATTCCAAGAGGCCTCTCGGAATCCTTTCTCAGGCCTCAGCTATGCTTCAGAAGGCTTTCTGCTCACATGCCCCCCACTCTTCCTGCTGGCCTACTGGACCCTCAATGAGCTTCTGGCTGATCTCTGCTCCTAATGGCCCACATCTAGACCTCCCTTCCCTTGCAATCAGGAATTACAGATCAATTTCAATGGGACATCAAAGATGACCCAGCATCCTAGATTGCCCAAGTCAAGCCTGTTTTTACTACTGAAAGTACCATGAATCAGGAAACCTCACAGTCCTGGGCAAACTGAGACCCTAGCATCAGGTTTTCCTGGCTGCACCTCTACTTCTCACCCTCTGATGGCTTCCAACAGTCAAACCCACCCAAGGCCACCATGTACTTGAGCTTTCTTGGTCTTAAGCCTGGTACTAGTTCTGTGTGTCCCCTAACCACAAAGCCTGGCTTTGAAAACTCAAGGAAATCCTCCTGAAGACCCTCTTGTTTAAGAATAGAAGGTAGCACCCCTCTCTGCTAAATCAGAGGGCACATCTCACACACCCACAACAAGAAGCTACCAGGGTTCCAGGGAGGCTCTAGGTTTCTAAGATTACCCTCACTGGTGAACTGATGTGTTGAAAGCATCTTCTTGAGGATTTATTTCCAATTAAGTTCAATTAAGTGGAAAGCTTACATCTTGTTTAAGTTATATGACACAGATTCACTATTTCAAATGCAGGAAGCTGTAAGCAATATACCCATTCCAGTGGGCTTCCCTACTGGCTCAGATGGTAAAGAATTCACTTGCAGCACAAGAGACTCAGGTTCGATCCCTGGGTGGGGAAGATCCCCTGGAGAAGCACATGGTTACCCACTCCAATATTCTTGACTGGAGAATCCCATAAACAGAGCAGCCTGGTGTGCTACAGTCCATGAGATCACAAGAGTCAGACACGACTGAGCAACTAATACTGCTACTGCTATTATAAGCAACATACACCTCTGGGCCTCACCCACAATCCCTTCCTGAAAAAAGTCACCTACTCTCCAAAGCTGTATGTCTCCTTTCCAGCTATATATCAGTGAAAATGACGATGCTTGAGGACCTAGGTGGATCACGAAGTGCCCATCCAAAGTGCCTCCTTGGGTGACACAGAACAACTCAGCAGACCCCAGCAAGTCAACTTGGCACCAGGCTTACTGTGCCAAGTGACTGGACTTGGTGCTGGAGGTGAAACATGGTGCAAGAACATAACAGAGACTCTATTTGTATGGATAACAGTTCAGTGCCAGCATCTAGAGTTTCACAAATAATTTTTTCTCCACAGACTAAGGATTCCCAGGTCTTTCCATTTCATATCATTACTAAGCTTAGCTGAAGTGGGAAAAAAAAAAAATATGCCTCCTTCAGCTACTTTTTTTCCCATGCAGCTAGTAAAATAGCTCTGCTAGAACTGTAGTAGACACTTGGGTCTCTGGGACTAACTTGCAAATTTCCTTGAAATTCCACTATCAGTCAAAGGCTGCACTATTTCTCACTGCCATTTTCATTCTAAAAACTTGAGGCTTTTTGCTACCCGGGCCCAGATTCACACTAGAGATTCCAAGCGCCCAAACTGCAGTGTTCCCTGGACACCCCTCATGAAGTTCTTCTACCTCTCTTATCCTGGGCTCCTAGCCAAATTCCCACATCTCATGACTTTGTCCCTTCAACCCTGCACATCTGTTCCTGCTTTAGGATTTTTTTTTTTCCTAGTAGGCTGATTGCTCAGATCCTGCCAACCAGAAACAACTCTTCCTGATTCTTCCCAAGTTCTGTTTGTTTCTGCATGCAGAGAAAAACCTTCATGTGTTCCAGTTACCTACCTCAGCATCATTCTCATTATCAATGGTTCCCACTGACCTCTCCAAAATGATCATACCCCCACTCAGGATGCCACTACTCCAGGAGTTGTATTTGAGCATGCAGGTCTTCCTAGGCAGTACTAACATAAAACCACAAAATATCAATAATCAAAAAAACTTCAGTTCATTGGGTTGCAGCCAGATGAAGATAATCTCAATTTCACATATAACTTTATGAAGGCTGTAATATGCAAAAGAGCTGATGCCAGAGCTCACATGCATAGCGGGCAGTATAATGATGACTTTTCTTCAATCATCCTTAATACAAGCTGATGCCATAGTGATCCAACCTCCTCCTCTATGAGGACAGAAAGAGAACAAGAATATCAAGGTCATGGCACAACATATACAAATGTGAAATCACTACATTGTACGCAGGAAGCTAATATAATATTGCATGTCAAATATACTTCAATAAGTTGTTTTAAAATAAAAACCAGCAAAATAAGATTTTAAAAAAAGAATCTCAAGGTGTCTGTCTGATGAGTGCCACACATCCCAATATGTGTAATAATAAGGAAAATGAACTCTGGTACAAAGACTCTAAGTTAAAGAATGGGAGGTTATAGAAGTTTGGTCCACAGGTAGTTCACTGATGACCTCTGAGGAGAAATGCCTCCAGTGCCATTTTTCAGGAAGTATACAGAGCCCCAGGGTTGGGGTGGAAACTAAGACAGATGTGGCCTCAATGCTCACAGGCCATACCAGAGTAGGTAAACTAGTATTAAACAAGCAATTATTATAACACACAATCACTCCCATAATAAGACAAGTAGGGTTTTATAGGAACATATAAGAAGAAATATGTAAGGAATGAAACAGGGATGGTGGCTGGTCAAGGAAGCCCTCTCCAGGGAAATAATAGCCTGGACTAAATAGACTGGCAGGCACAAGTGCCATACTATTGGATGGAGGGATGGAGGGATGAATGAATGAATGAAACTACAAATGAGCTAAATACCATCACAGATGCTCAAGGTGCTTGAACTAAATTTTTGCTTCACTATGATCGTTTGATTTTGAGACTATGTAAGTAAATAATATGTCACTGAATTGATATAAGCATCCCTCATACATTGATCCTTCAAAATTACCCATCCCATCAGGGGAAATAAGTATAACATACTTATTTAATTATTGTGATGAATACATCTTAACACTTACGAATACCTTACAAATATTCATTTTGCTATATATCAACTTAGTAGTTTGTAGTTGAATTTAGATGGAGATTGTTCTCTTTCACCTAAATTTTCCACTTACTTAACTTTAAAAATATACTCCATTAAAAACCATAAGACTCAGTTGCAATGACTCAGTATATTCTTAACGAGAGCTGTTTCTCAAACATTTTATTATATCTCTGGAAATTTTCAACTAGTAAGGCTTTGTTTCAAAAAGTTTAGAAAAGCAAAAATGAATACTCGCAGCCCCATGAAAATGGAAAGAGGAGAGTCCTCCAACAAAAGTACAAAATCCTTTTGATTCACAACGTGTCACGGTCCCTGGCTACATGCCTCCAGTACGCGGGGTAGCTGGAAACATGGCCCATGCTCGCTGCCAGCATCACTCTACCTACCAACAGGACAAAAATGTTCCCGGAGACCGAACACGTTTTAGAACGGGTAAGCATTCTTCATCAGTAGTTTGTAGTATCTTTTTTTACCTAACCTCTCTCCCTAGTCTTTCAGGAGAGCAGAGGAAAATCGGTCTCTGAGGCATTTGCGTGTTTGTTCCTTCCAGATACTGTCAAAGTGACAGGAGCAGCCAGCAATCATTTGAACTGTTCTCGTGAAAACGTATCTCCTCCCTGCTTTTGGCTTAGCAAGGCACTACTTTCCTTTAGTGGATGATGATGTGTTAAATAACCTATAGCAGATGGTGTAAAAATATTAGCCTCACTAGAAGAATTCTGGACGTGTTGAAAAAGTCACCCTAAAGGCATTTGCTCTCAAGTTTCCTCTCCACTCACTCCAGCCAAGGGCTCATAGGGTCTTCTTAGGGCTCTGAAGTCAGTGGCGACTAACATTGCTCAGCCAGCCCAAACATCATCCATGGTTGGAATGAACACTGTATTTAAAGACATAAAACATGAAGTTTACCTTCCAGAAGAAAGATGTTACTGACAGTTGTTTCTGCATTAAATTCTCCCCTCAGGTCTAAGAGTGCTCTCAAAATGTTCTTCCCATGACTCTTCTCAGTGCCCAAATGAATGGCCTAAAGAACCATCCAGGCTTCATCTGAAGGAACTTCCAATTCCTTCAGGGAATTGATGAATTCCTTCATCTGAAGGAACTTCAGGGAAGTGATGAAAGATTTTCATGAGAGACATGGCTTAAGGCCATGAATCAATGAGTATGTATGGGGGCTTCCCTGCTGGTTCAGTGGTAAAGAAGCTGCCTGACAATGCAGGAGACACGGATTCGATCCCTGGTCTGGGAAGATCCTACATACTGCCAAGCAACTAAACTTGTGCACCACCGTTACTGAGCCTGCGCTCTATACTCTGTCCTCCACAACAAGAGAAGCCACTGCCGTAAGGAGCCTTCACACCACAACTAGAGAACAACCCCCACCCCACCGCAACTACAGAGAAAGCCTGCACAGCAACAATGACCCAGCACAACCAAAAAGCAAAAAATAAATATTTTCAAAAATTGAGTATGTATGACTTGGAGACGGAGAAGGCAATGGGGGTGCACTCCGGTGCTCTGGCCTGGAAAATCCCATGGACTGAGGAGCCTGGTAGGCTGCAGTCCTTGGGGTCGCTAAGAGTCGGACACGACTGAGCGACTTCACTTTCTCTTTTCACTTCCATGCATTGGAGAAGGAAATGGCAGCCCACTCCAGTGTTCTTGCCTGGAGAATCCCAGGGACGGGGGAGCCTGGTGGGCTGCCATCTATGCAGTCGCACAGAGTCGGACACGACTGAAGTGACTTAGCATAGCATGACTTGGAGAATTGTACCTACAAATACACCCCCTTGGGATGGCAGAATTCATTTTTATTATTAACTGTAATAGTTATCTCTAGTCAAAGCTTCATGAAATTAGTAAAAGTTAAGCTGTATTTAGTGGCTATCTTATGATTTAGTAATTTTTTTACTAAACAAACTTTTTTAACTTTTATTAATTTAATTTGCATTCATTATTCAGAGAGCCACAAAGCAGCCAGCTTGTACCAAAATCATTAGGTCAGCAGAATGGACTTTCATCTCGATCTCAATCTAATGGGAAATGATACCGTGTGTAACGTGCCAATGTGATGTCCAGTGGGAGTCTATGCACTGAACGTAACCCATGTGCCTGACAGCCTCCAGTTTCTCCATGATCATGACAGACACTCAGAACCCTGCGAAACTCTCATGGTCAGCACTCACAGCCTGGCCACAATTAAGGCACCTGGACACCATGAACTGACCATAGGATCATCACATGATATCAGTTTCAGAATCCCAGGCCATCCTTCCTTCCCAAGACCCTCATCACTAGATGGATCTTTCCTGCACTGTCTTCTCCTCAAAGTTCCCACATCTTTTCCCCATCCTCATTCTCTGCAATCACCTGGCTTCCAACTTCACTGTTAGTTGAAACGATTTGAAGAGAACTCCATAGCTCCCATAATCACATCCAAACACCCTCCTGTATTGGGGTCCAGATCCTCTACTCCTATTTCTGTCTTCTGTGCTCTTTCCGTACCCCTAAAGTTGTGGCTCAGTTGGTAAAGAATCTGCCTGCAATGTGGGAGACCTGGGTTTGATCCCTGGGTTGGGAAGATCCCCTGGTTCTTAGAAGGTATAGGCTACCCACCCCAGTATTCTAGCCTGGAGAATTCCATGGACTGTATAGTTCATGGGGTCTCAAAGAGTAGGACACAACTAAGCGACTTTAATTTTCAAAGTCAGACAGCCAACATATATGCTGAACGGCATTCTCATTTATCCAACATTATCACTCAAGCATTTCTCTTTCTCTTGCATCATCAATTCATCATTCTCACTGATTTTTCTCATTAGCCTAAGGAATACTCTTATTTCTCCAATTGTAAACTAAAAACAACCCTCTCACAGTCCCATGTCACCCTTCAGCCACTACCCATGTCTTTCCTCCTCCCTCTGAAGCAGAATTCCTTCAATTAGTTGTCGACCTCATTGCCTGCAATTCTTCTGTTTGCTCTTAGCCTATGTCATCAACCTTTTGCTCCCACAACTACACACCAAAAAAATGTACTTACTATTGTCACCTTTATGTTCTACTACACTTTTCACTTTCCTGCACTGGAGAAGGAACTGTCATCCCACTCCAGTGTTCTTGCCTGGAGAATCTCAGGGACGGAGGAGCCTGGTGGGCTGCCGTCTATGGGGTCGCACAGAGTTGGACATGACTGAAGTGACTTAGCAGCAGCAGCAAATTGCCCAAATCTTTGGGGATCATCCTTATCAATACATAAGCCAGCTCTGGGAATTGAGATGGACATCATCCGTCTTGACAAATTGAAGATTACGTCTCTGGGTCCTCTGCTCCCCCTATGATGCAAGATCTTTTTTCAACTGCAATTTCCTGAACAAACATATTACACAAATTAGCAGGTATATAGGTCAATGAATACCACCCTGAATAACACAAAATTGAATTTACTCCATTCCCTGCCTCTTGTGTACATACACAGTGAAGGGATTGGTGGGGCATGTCAGTTGGCATCTAAACCTCTTCCTGCCATATGGGGCAGTCATCAAAAAGGCAACATTAATTTATTTGAACAGATTTGTGTCATTGTCTCTCTTAGGAAAAAGGGTCAGAAGAAAACTACTGCTTTTGTTCAAAAATATTCCCCTCTACTAGCCAGGCCTATAACTGACTACATTTGTTAAGTATTCATCTTTAAGGGTTAAAACATTGCTGTCCAATAAATTTATCAGTTACCTAGCCATCACATTAACAGATTTTTAAGGTACTTAATAAGTGACTGACATTCATTAATGCATATCAGAGAGTAGGGCCCAGAGGAGGGAAAAGAGTTTGGGAGAGAGGAAAAACCCTAGTGGCATGAGGTCCTGGTGAGGAATGAGGGGGAAACTGTCACTTGGAGAGAGGGTTCCCTGGCCATGGCATCTAAGGAGCCAACACCATCAAAGGATGTGAAGACAAGACAGAAAGAAGGGGCAGAAGAATATGGACACACTCAGCTTTCTAAACACTTTTGCCCAAGAGTAATCCTGCCTTTAAGATGCTTGACCTTTATTCTTGCCTCTCAAGGCTACTGTCTTATTTTTAAGCTTGTAAGAGATTACATTCTGATAGAAATGATAGCCCCCAGAACCTTATAATACCTATTTTGAGTAAAGGAACAATAAAGTAGGTTATATTTGTTGACTTGAATTGGCTTCACATCATCTTTTTCCCATTTAAATGTATATCCCTTACATTTTATTTTATTTATTTATTTTTTATTCCTTACATTTTAAATGCATCCTTCCTCCCCTTTTTTGGTCTTTGTGTCTAATATCCATTTTTTTGCTCAAATGTTGCCTTTCTGTACAGGATGATGAAAGTTCCCCACCTTCCAACTTATTATTCTCTAGTTCAACATTTTCCATTCATATGTATATTATTTTCCCCAAATTACCTGATTATCTGTACTGCTTAAGCAAATATGGCTGTTTTGTTTGCTTGGGGTTTTCTTTTACTTTTTTTTTTTTTTTTTTTGGCCTCACCAGTAAGCATGTGGATTTTAGTTCCCTGACCTTCAATCGAACCCACACCTCCTACATTGGAAGGATGGAATCTTAACCACTGGATCACCAGGGACATTCCATGCAAATGGTTCTAATAAGGCCAATGTATTCTTAATTTCTGGTATATCAATTACCCTCATCTCAACTGGTAATAGAAATAATTCCTTTAAAAATCAGGTGGAGGGATTGAGACCAACCTTGGAACAGGACAGAAATTAATCTTCTCAGGACTGTAGTTCCCAACCTTAAGCTCAATAGAAGGGTTAGAGCTGGGATCTTAGGATGTTAAAATCAGAGTGAAATTTAGAAAGGACTGTCACACACCAACACCTCAGCATGCTGATAACAAGATGAATGGGCAGAAAAGTTGGAGAGATTTTTGTCCACAGTTTTAAAGCTGCTACTGCTAAGTCGCTTCAGTCATGTCCGACTCTGTGCAACCCCATAGACAGTAGCCCACCAGGCTTCCCCGTCCCTGGGATTCTCCAGGCAAGAGCACTGGAGTGGGTTGCCATTTCCTTCTCCAATGCAGGAAAAGTGAAAAGTGAAAGTGAAGTCGCTCAGTCGTGTCCGACTCTTCACGACCCCATGGACTGCAGCCCACCAGGCTCCTCCATCCATGGGATTTTCCAGGCAAGAGTACTGGAGTGGGGTGCCATCGCCTTCTCCAAGCTTTAAAGCTAAACCCTCATGAAAGTTTTTACTAGGTAATATTTTTTGGTCAGAGACCCCAAAGATTCTGGGAAAAGGATTTATACGCAAACGATTAAGTAAGTGAAGCAGTGAGGTCAGTAACTAAGGTCCGGCTGGTGAGGGGGTAGGGAGTATTGAAATCTCCCAGGGCATCTGACTCTCTCCGCGAGTGCGGGCAAAGCAGTCCAGAAGCCCACAGACAACAGGCTGAAAGCAACCAGCAGGAACAGTCCATTATGAGCAAAAGCTCATCTGTACCATTTTTCATAGAGAATAGACTCACGGACACAGCAGGGGAAGAGGAGAGTGGGACAAAATGTGAGAGTAGCATCGACATATATACACGACCGTGTGTAAAACAGATAGCTAGTGGGAAGCTGTTGTATAGCACAGGGAGCTCAGCTAGGTTCCCTGGAGGGGTGGAATGGGGGTGGGTTGGGAAGGAGGCTCAACAGGGAGGCGTTATATGTATACTTAATGCTGATTTGTGTTGTTGCACAGTTGTACAGTGGAAACTCCCTGGAGGAGGGCATGGCAACCCACTCCAGTATTCTTGTCTGGAGAATCCCCATGAACAGAGGAGCCTGGGGGTTACAGTCCATGGGGTCACAAAGAGACATACACAGCTGAGTGACTAAGCAAAGCACAGCAGAAACTAACACAACATCATTAAGCATTTATACTCCAATAATACTTTTTTTTTTAATTTCAAAAGACAAAGAAGCAAAAGCTCATAGGAGCTGAGGTTGCTGCACTCAGAAGGAAAAGAGATCCCAAGCAAAGCATCAACAGTGTGTGCTCCAGGCATTGTCTCCAGCTCC
Source organism: Bubalus bubalis (assembly GCF_019923935.1). Classification (NCBI taxonomy): domain Eukaryota; kingdom Metazoa; phylum Chordata; class Mammalia; order Artiodactyla; family Bovidae; genus Bubalus; species Bubalus bubalis. The sequence goes on along the minus strand of NC_059169.1, from coordinate 39,600,309 downwards.
AAAGTGTCACTTCATCCTATCACAGCAGGATGGGAGAAGGATATTTTCCCCTTTGGTCCCCTCCTAGGGCTTGTGCAATTAACTTCTAGTATTCTACACCAGGGCTTCCCTGGTGGCTCAGGGGTTAAAGCGTCTGCCTATAATGAGGGAGACCCGGGTTTGATCCCTGGGTCAGAAAGATCCCCTGGAGAAGGAAATGGCAACCCACTCCAGTATTCTTGCCTGGAGAATCCCATGGACAGAGAAGCCCAGTAGGCTACAGTCCAGGGGGTCGCAAAGAGTCGGACACGACTGAGCAACTTCACTTTCACTTTCACTATTCTACATTTAAAATATCATATTCAGATTTCACCTTAATCATGTTACTTCCCTGCTGTGGCTCCCTGTGGTTTAGAGATTCAAGTCCAAACACTTCAGCTTGATAGTCAAGGTTTTCAAAGACATCATCCTAAACTCTACTTAGAGGCTAGGTTCCAAAAATGAGGAAAGATGTTGTGTCTGAAGCAAAGTGTTAGCTGTTTCTCTTACATCTGACACCTTTCTACCTCCATCCTTTACTGAAGGCAACCAACCTCCCAGCACTGCCTAATCAGCAAATCTCCATCCATCTAAGTCAACCTTGCAAAATCTCACTCTCCGTGTGTTATTTGGTACAATCCTTTCTGATCACATTTACTTAAAATAATACCTTGTCCTCTGAGATACCATTACTAGTTTTATCTCAACTATGCATTTGGCAATATTTATCCTGTGAAATCTTTCCTTTGAAGTTCTTTACTGATTTTAATTAACAGACTTCATTTTTTTAGGCTGGTTTTAGGTTTATAGAAAAACAGAGCAGAAAAGTAGGGAGCTCCCATATACTCCCTGTCTCCTCTGCCTTTAATTTCCATTATTATCATCTTGTATTTGTGTGGTACACTTGTCACAACTGTGGAACCAATACTGAGCCAAACTAATCTATTAGTTCACATTAGATTTCACTCTTTGTGTTGTCCAGTTCTCTGAATTTTGACAACTGCACAATGTCATGTGTCCCCCATTATATTCTCATACAGAAGAATTTCACTGCCCTAAAAATTCCCCTGTGCTTCACCTGTTTACCCCTCCCTACTCTCCATCTGAACCCTTGACAACCACTGATATTTTTACTGTTTCCACAGTTTTGCCTTTTCAGGAATGCCTTATTCAGCTATTTTTTTTTTTTCAGCTTCTTTTTTTTTTTTTATTTTATTTTATTTTTAAACTTTACATAATTGTATTAGTTTTGCCATATATCAAAATGAATCTGCCACAGGTATACATGTGTTCCCCATCCTGAACCCTCCTCCCTCCTCCCTCCCCATTCCATCCCTCTGGGTCATCCCAGTGCACCAGCCCCAAGCATCCAGTATCGTGCATCGAATCTGGACTGGCAACTCGTTTCATACATGATAGTATACTAACGCATATATATGGAATTTAGAAAGATGGTAACAATAACCCTGTGTACGAGACAGCAAAAGAGACACTGATGTATAGAACAGTCTTATGGACTCTGTGGGAGAGGGAGAGGGCGGGAAGATTTGGGAGAATGGCATTGAAACATGTAAAATATCATGTATTCAGCTATTTTTAAATCTCACTACTGTTCAAAAGTTCATGCACTTGTTTCCTACTTCCTCAAACAGATGGAAAATTTCTCATTATATATCCACTAGCATTTGCTAGAGAAAGAGCCATGTGCCTGTAGACCTTAGTAAATATGCACTGATTTTATTTGAATGAATTTGGAATCATCTTTCTTTTCTCTCTAGGAAAATTATTAAAATATCTATATTTTGAAGTGGAGAATTGCCTTTCCAGTATGAGACAGATAAAGGTTCTTAAAGATAAAGAAAAGAAATCCTACCAAACAAAATGAACAACAAAAAAAATGTCAACAGATGGGGATAAAATACACTAAAACCAATAGGTGACAGAAACAAATTGATTAAAAATACAGCAGGGAAACCTGTGAATAATATTAACAAGAAATTTCAATATCTTAAGAAAATTGGAACTGATCATTTATGGGAGGCATGAGAAAAAGGGACTTCCCTTGTGACTCAGCTGGTAAAGAAACTGCCTGCAATGAGGGAGACTTGGGTTCAATTCCTGGGTTGGGAAGATCCCCTGGAGAAGAGATAGGCTACCCACTCCAGTATTCTGGCCTGGAGAATTCCATGAACTGTATAGTTCATGGGGTCACAAAGAGTCGGTCACAACTGAATGACTTTCACTTTCATGTATGGATGTGAGAGCTGGACCATAAAGAAGGCTCAGTGCGAAGAATTGATGCTTTGGGCTTCCATGATGGCTCAGTTGGTAAAGAATCTGCCTGCAATGCAGAAGACCCTGGTTCAATTCCTGGGTCAGGAAGATCCCCTAGAGAAGGGAAAGGCTACCCACTCCAGTATTCTGGCATGGAGAATTCCATGGACTGTATAGTCCACGGGGTCACAAAGAGTTGGACACAACTGAGTGCTTTCACGTTCTGACTTTCTTTTCTAATGAAAAAAAGATTTGAATAATGATGAGTAAGCCATATTAATAGATGGAAAGATTCAGTGATATAAAAAGTCAATAATTCAAAAACTAGGCTATGGCTTATTTTTAAGTACTTGACAACATATTTCTTAAGCTCATCTGAAGAAAATAAATGATATGAATACCCAAAAGAGACTGTTAAAGAAAAACAAGGAGGAGCTTCCCTAACAGATATGAAAACATACTAATGATAAAGGTAAAAAGTTTAGATTCTAAAATGACTATGATCTTTGTTTTCTAAAACATGTCAAAAGCCAAAATAAGTTTCATAATTTTTAAATCATAAGGGCAATTAAGACAGAGCTTAAAGAGAAGAGATAGGATCTAGAAGATAGAAATTTTAAAAAATCATAAAGTGAATAAAGGATTGTTGTTGTTGCTGTACAGTTGCTAAGTTGTGTCCAACTCTGCGACCTCATGGACTGCAGCACACCAGGCTCCTCTGTCCTCCACTATCTACCAGAGTTTGCTGAAAGTCATGTCCATTGAACATCATCTCATCCTCTGCCACCCTCTTCTCCTTTTGCCTTCAATCTTTCCCAGCATCACGGTCTATTCCAATGAGTTGGATCTTCGCATCAGGTGCCCAAAGTATTGGAGCTTCAGCTTCAGCATCAGTCTTTCCAATGAATATTCAGGGTCGATGCCCTGATTTACTTTTTTTGATCTCCTTGCTGACCAAGGGACTCTCAAGAGTCTTCTCTAACACCACAATTCAAAAGCATTAATTCTATGGTCCTCAGCCTTCTTTATGGACCAACTCTTACATCTGTAATTGCCCTCAATAGCATATTGGACACCTTTCAACATGAGGGTGCTCATCTTCTGGAGTCATTTCTTTTTGCATTTTCTTGCCATCCATGGGGCAAGAATACTGGGGTGGGTTGCCATTTCCTTCTCCAGTGGGCCATGTTTTCTCAGAACTCTTCCCTATGACCCAACTGTCTTGGGTAGCCCTGCACAGTATGGCTCATAGCTTCACTGAGTTACGCAAGCCCTTCCACACTACAAGACTGTGATCCTTGTGTGTGCCCTCAGTCATATCTGACTCTTTGTGACCCCATGGAAGGGGAAAATAAAGGATACTAATAGATATATCAATACTAAGACTAGGGTATATTAACTAAAAACTCTCTATGAAGAGGGCTATTAAATACTTTCATTTTTTGCATTGCTATGCAAAAAATGTCACTAAAAGTCCTCAGTAAAATGTGTACATAGACCCATACAATCATGCCACAAGGAAAGAATCCTGAAGACTTGAGGAACAGATGATGTATCAGCCATGCTGCCATACAGTAAACAGTACCCACTTTGTATATTTCTAAAAGAAGGGAATTTAACAGAGAATATTATATACCTTCAAAATCTTTGGAATGGCTGAAGAAAAGGAAATCAGAGAGCCACAATAAGGCTTTCTCCTTGAAGATCATAAATACTAGTGTGGCCAGGACCCAAATTCTGCTCTGCTAAGACCTTTGCTGCTAACATCATAAGCACCCTGCATCCATGAAACTGGTGACTAGACCGTGAAATGTGCATGAGTGCGTACTCAGTCATGTGCAACTCTTTGCAACCCCATTGGCTGTAGCCTGTCAGGCTCTTCTGACTATGGCATGTGGAATCCGGACATTCCCAACACCCACATGCTGAAGGTCACTTTCCACCGGCCACCACAGAAACGTGGCATCGACTCCCATTTTCACCTTTCAAAACTCATTCTTGTGTATCTAACTGGCACAACCCACTTCACATTTAGGAACAAGGGGCACAATGGATTTTACCTTCCCAACCACTCTGAACAGAATGAGGATAAAATGCAGCCTTTGGAAGCATGCAAGACTTTTAAGCTAGAGAAGAAATATGAATGGTACATTTTTATGGAAAAAGGAAGTTCCATTTTGCTTCTCATTAAAGAAATAGAAATTAAACCAAAATAAGTATGATTTTTCTTCTAACATTTTAATGATAAATCCTGAGACAAGTACAGTGAGATGAAAATTCTCTTGCACTACAAATGAAGAGGAAGTAGATATAATCTATCTGCATAGCAATTTGGCAATAGGAATCTAGATCCTTGGGCTTCCCAGGTGGCACTAGTGGGACCTGTCTGCCAATGCAGGAGACATGGGTCCGATCCCTTGGTTGGGAAGATTCCCTGGAGGAAGGCATGGCCACCCATTCCAATATTCTTGCCTGGAGAATCCAATCCTATGGACAGAGGAGCTTGGTGGGCTACAGTCCATAAGATGGCAAAGAGTTGGACACTTCTGAAGCAACTTAGCACAGCACAGCATATATCCAGATCCTTAAACATGATTCCACCCTTTCACACAGTAATCTACTTTCAGGAATCGATCAGGAAATAACATGGTCTCCAGTTTATAATCAGGAATATTGGCAATCATAAAAATAGGAAGCTATATTTATAAATGTGAAATATTAAAATTAACTAGTGCCCAACAGAAAGGAAAATACTTAGATAAGTTGTATTACTTCTATGCAACGGATTTTCACAATGCTTTGTAATGATGTTGGAAAGTCCTCATATGAAGTAAAATCAAGTAGGGCACAAAAATATTTAGACGATATGGAGCTAACTTTTCTAACTATTCACAAACTTGATGTAACAGAGAGAAGAGCCTATAGGAAAACACATAAATATGCTAACACTCTATCTCTGATGGAGGAAGGATGATTATGACTAAGCTTAATTTTCATCTTGTCAGTGCTATGCATTTTCCAAATACTCTTGAGTAAAACTACACTTTCTATAGCACTACTAAAAACCAAAAATTATCATTAAAAAATAAACTTTTGAGAAATTAACTCTTCTCTTCCTTTCTCTCTAGTTTGAAAATGTTTAAATATATTTTAGTAATTAAGGATCTCATCACAATTTACAATTAAGTTATAACATGCCCTTATTTGGGGGGGAAAGGAGAAGAAGGTGGAAGAGGATGAGATGGTTGGATGGCATCACCGATTCAATGGACATGAACTTGGGCAAACTTCAGGAGATGGTGAGAGACAGGAAGGCCTGGCATGCGGGAGTCCATAGAGTCTCAAAGAGCTAGACGTGACTTAGCAACTGAACAACAATTTGGGGAAGTTGTATTTTTAAAAGTCATGGAGGGGAAGATAGGGCAAGACTGGACTGAAAGTGGGTAAAGATACTGTGTCAAGTTCACAGCTGCCAGACTTCTGAGCCTCCTCACCTATGACTAACCAGCAAGCGCATCAGACACGTTTGTTTTCACATCTATTTCACCAGTTTAAATTCTGCAGAGCATTGAGAATCTCAGAAGAAAGACAAACTAATGAAATTTCTCCTTTTGTAAGATAATATTTGCTTCTTGGGCTTTCCTGGTAGCTCAGATAGTAAAGAATTTGCCTGCAATCTAGGAGATCTGGGTTCAGTCACTGGGTGGGGAAGACCCCCTGGAGAAGGGAACAGCCTTCTCCAGTATTCTTGCCTGGAGGATTTCATGGACAGAGGAGCCTGGTGGGCTACAGTTCACGTGGTTGCAAGGAGAGGGACACATTTGCCTCTTACAGCGAAACTTCCAGAGAAGGCAATGGCACCCCACTCCAGTACTCTTGCCTGGAAAATCCCATGGACGGAAGAGCCTGGTGGGCTGCTGTCTATGGGGTCGCACAGAGTCAGACACGACTGAAGCGACTTAGCAGCAGCGAAACTTCATGAACATATAAATCTCTCAGATGTCAAGATTTTGTGTTACCTCCTTAAGAAACAAGTTTTAGAAAACGGTAAATACTAATCCTTCCATCTTCAGAGACAATTTCACGAGAACTGAGTGGATCCAGGGTGGTCAAATGAGAACCGTGAACAAAAGTGAATCAAGAGCATTGCTTTATGCAAGAAGACCTCAACACTAGAGGCCTTGCAGCCGACCCCGCCTCTCCATGGGTGTCCAGGGCCACTTCCTTCTTCCCTTCCCCCCAGCCCTCTCCCCTCTTCACGTGTCCACAGCGCCCTCTGCTGTTCTGAATCTCCCCTGCACCACACCAACGGGTTCCGTTCAGTTCAGTCACTCTCAGTCCTGTCGGACTCTTTGCGACCCCATGAATCGCAGCACGCCAGGCCTCCCTGTCCATCACCAACACCCGGAGTTCATCCAAACTCATGTCCATCGAGTTGGTGATGCCATCCAGCCATCTCATCCTCTGTCAGTCCCCTTCTCCTCCTGCCCCCAATCCCTCCCAGCATTAGAGTCTTTTCCAATGAGTCAACTCTTCGCATGAGGTGGCCAAAGTATTGGAGTTTCAGCTTCAGCATCAGTCCTTCCAAAGAACACCCAGGACTGGTCTCCTTTAGAATGGACTGGTTGAATCTCCTTGCAGTCCAAGGGACTCTCAAGAGTCTTCTCCAACACCACAGTTCAAAAGCATCAATTCTTCAGTGCTCACCTTTCTTCACAGTCCAACTCTCACATCCATACATGATCACTGGAAAAACCATAGCCTTGACTAGATGGACCTTTGTTGGCAAAGTAATGTCTCTGCTTTTGAATATGCTATCTAGGTTGGTCATAACTTTCCTTCCAAGGAGTAAGCGTCTTTTAATTTCATGGCTGCAGTCACCATCTGCAGTGATTTTGGAGCCCAAAAAATAACCCCACAGAAAGGAATGTGAAAATGTTGAGTCACTCAGTGTCCAACTCTGCAACCCATGGACTGTAGCCTGCCAGGCTCTTCTGTCTGTGGAATTTTCCAGGCAAGAATACTGGAGTGGGTTGTCATTCCCTTCTCCAGGGTATCTTCCCGACCTGAACTCAACCATATCTTTGTCTAAACCAAGGTCTTGATTGCCTTTTCCAGACTATTTCTAGGTCTCTGGCCTCCTTTTTTTACTTACATGGCAATTAATTCGCATAACCAAAAGCTATATCCTATTAGTCTTGTTTATTGCCATTATGTTAAGCTTATTTTAAGAACAGCCTGTGTTACATATTCCAGAGAATCCTGGCTTTGGCTGAGGCAAAGTTCCAACAAACACACAGACTAGACTTTGTTACCAACCTGGGAACAAGATGTTTGAGCGTTTGCGCTAATGTTGACCCGTTGTAGAGGTTCTGCTGTGAGGCTGAGGAATGAGTGTAGTCTGGCTGATGGTTTTGTCTCCCATAAAAAGCTGAGATGATTATTTCCATGTATAGTCCTACGACTATAAAGACAAAATGCCATTTTCCAAAGCTCCATTTTTCTCATTTTCTAACATACTCTTAAATTAAACCATCATAGTTCATCGATCAAAATCACTCTCCCTGCTTATGTACAATTGTGACTATATATTGCTACACTGATGGAACCTAAAACCATGGTGTAGTCTTATTGGAATAAAAGAATCTTCGTTGTGTGAATTTTACCTCAATAATAAGCCTCTGTGCACCAAATTGATTAGACTTCTTATAAAAGACTAGCTGCCGTTGCAAATCCAAAATAATAGATGGTTGACATGTGACATTAACAGTAGCCAATAAAACAGCTTCAGGAAAATTTTCCCAGATGCTTTGTAAATTGATTCTCTATAATACCCTATGATAAATTGCCCCATAATGTCATCTGATGGCTATTTATTTAGGCAGAAATTCAGTCTAGGGAATTTGAGAAACAAAATCCCAGCTCTGCAATGATGATGGTAATACAATTTACAGTCTTCTGGAATAGCCGATATTTAGTGTAGCTTACTAATCTTCGTCTTTGCCCATTTGCCCGAAAACAAGACTCCTACTAATATAAGTTTGGTCAGGAGATAGTTATTCTAAGCAGTAATTTGATAGACTCTCTAGCAGAGCCTCAAAAAAAATCAACTTTTTGATTGCCCTATTTCACTAACAGGACTAGCCATTAGCCCAGGCTTCCAGGGTCAGAATGTGTTATCTTTCAGTTGTCCTTTTCAAGTAACAGACACTTCAGTTCTCACTAAGAGAACTGTTCCTTCCTTTCAATGTCTGTCTCACACAGCCCATCCTTTGACACCTCACAACCCAAAGACAATTTGTCATTATCCCTCATTCTCATTCTTGCAGCTCCTCCTTCAATTGGCCTCTCCGCCTGTAGATTACTCCTCCATTCTGCCTTATGAATTCCCACACAAATCTTTCGTGTGGGGTTACTCCTCTACTCATAATGCTCCAGTGAGCCTTATTTACCCAAAACAGCAATTTTGCCATTGCTTTTCCACATGACATGCATATGTGCCACACAAGCTGGAATGTAAGATAAGTAGTCTGGCTCCAGCAGTCAAGTCTTTACGCCCCATCTTCATTCTGTGCCTCCAGCCAGAATTAGTTCCTCACCCTTGTGCATTCCTATTTTGCTTTATTCCCTTGAAATGCATCATTCATTGCTCTGTATCAAACATATTTATAAATGTATCATATATAGAAGGCAGATTTAGAAAATGACCTCCAATGATTCCCATTTTTCAATATTCATGATCTTGTTTAATTCCCTTTCCTTGAGTGTGGGCTAGACATAGCGACTTGCTTCTAGCAACAGAATATGAGGTAACAAGCGATGTGGTATCATTTCTTGGTTATACAAGAGTGAGACCACAGTCTTGTTGGCAGGCTCTCTCGATTGCCTTCTCAGACTGCACACTATGATCAAGTGGGATGTCCCATTGATAAGGACCACGTGGCAGGCATTGTGGGTAGCCTAAGGCTAAACTCCAACTAGGAACTGAAGCCTTCAATCCAAAAGCTTTGAAAGAACCGAATTCTGCTGGCAACCATGTGAGTAAGCCTGGACATGGAACTTTCTTCCCAATCAAACTTTCAGATGCCACCAAGCTTTGGCTGATGCCTGATTTCAGCCTTGCGAGGGACCCTGAAACTTAGGACCCAGCTAAACCATGCCTGGGTTCCTGACCCACAAAAACAGAGATAAGCATTTTAAGCTGCTAAATTTTAGGTAAATTGTTGCACAGAAATAAATAAAATACACTCATCTTACTTCATCTGCTTAACTGTAGCCTTCCCTAGGCAGAAACTGAATGGTAAAGCTAGGCGTGAGCAGAGTACCCAAAGTAAACGTTTATGCAGAGTAAATGCTAATGTGTGTTAAATGCTAATTGACAAGATGACTGAACAAAGGACTTTTTCAAAACAAGCCCAATTTTCCCAATTGTAGAAAGTAAATATCATTTAACTCTTTCTAAACAAGTGGATTACATATAAAGTTTATACTATCCTTTAATGTCAGACTCTCTATTTTGATTTTTGCCTATTTCTCTACTCCCTCCGATTTTCTTTTTTGTCTTTTTAGCAGAGATGTGTTCAGGTCATCTTACCATCTACTTAACCAAGGGAATGCATAGTTCATAGAATGATAAACACTAGCAAACTTAAATTTATTTTTGAAAGATTATACCAAACAAATATAAGTTTCTCTAGTAAAATAAATGCCCTTCAATGATAAAAGGAATAGAGATGTCCTCAATACCAGTTAGGAGGGTTTGAGCTGCAAATAACAACAACAAAAAAGGAATGATTCACAGCAGGAATGTATTTATTTCATACATTATAACTCTGTTGACTTTCAAGATTGAAAATTAAGTAGGACATCAAGGACCCAATATTTTCCCATCTTTCTACCCAGCTCTTCTCAGAATAGCTCACTTATGGTTGCAAAGAGGCTGCAACTATTCCAGTAATCACATCCAGACACAAGAGTATCCAGTGAACGAAAAGCATCTCTTCTTATGTGTCTCTCTTTTAACAGCAAAGAAACCATGCCCAGAAGCCTCCAACTACTTCCCTCTGCATCTCAGTGATCAAAATTGGGTCATAAAACATGTCCTAAATTAAACTCTGATGAGGAAACTAAGATGATGCTAGGGAAGGGATGGACACCTGAAGAAAACTGGGATTTCAATCAGCAATCAAAAGGGAGGTGTCTGTTTACACCCACAAGAGATGACACAAAGTAATGTATAATTTGTTGCAAAAAAAATGTGCTTATATGAATTCACCAAAAGAAACAACTATTATTACCTTGAGTGGTATGATATTATGATAAAAGACTTGCAAATTAGGATTAAAGTCATTACCCATCCATAAAAGTTGTCTACCTTTTAATAACTGTATTAAACTTTGCGACTGCAGTAATGGTACCATCAGTTGTCTTTTCAGTCATTTAGTTCTTATTTATGAACAATATTATGGTCTTAATTTTTTTCCAATCACGATACTAATGGATTTATAAAAATTCATAAGGCTGTAATCAATTTTGAAACTTTTCTTTTCCTAGTAACCCTGGGTGACAGATAAATTACTTTCCCATTGATTTCATATGCTCTTAATTACCTAGGTTTATACCTGGTTCAAACAAAAGAACAGAGGGGCTTCCAGAAACCAATGTGCAGCTAAAAGACTTCTAGAAGAGGAAATGCACTCTGGAATCAGATAAGTAGTCAAGTTCATTGACTTGTCTAGTTGCTACTTGAGAGACAGTAGGTCATTGTTGTTAAGAACGCAGAATTTGGAATCAGATCTAGATTTAAATCTCTACCCCATATTGTATTAAAGATACATGGTTGTAACCTCTGTAAGCCCAAATTTCTCCATCTTAAAAAGGATCATCAAGCCAACCTCATAGGGTTGCTGCTGCTGCTGCTAATCATAGGGTTGCTTCAGTCGTGTCTGACTGTGTGTGACCCCATAGACAGAAGCCCACCAGGCTCCCCTGCCCCTGGGATTCTCCAGGCAAGAACACTGGAGTGGGTTGCCATTTCCCTCTCCAATGCATGAAAGTGAAAAGTGAAAGTGAAGTCGCTCAGTCGTGTCCGACTCTTAGTAACCCCATGGACTGCAGCCTACCAGGCTCCTCTGTCCATGGGATTTTCCAGGCAACAGTGCTGGAGTGGGGTGCCATTGCCTTCTCCACATAGGGTTGCTATGAAAGTTAAATTAAATGATATCTGTAAAACACTTAACAGTAAACAGTAAATGTTAGCTATCATTATTACTTAAGCTGTTTTAATAAATATTTCCCAACCACAGCCCATAAACTAGTCTCCTCCCACCATCTTCCAGGACTGGGCTGTAGGAGAAGATTGGGAGCTAAACTCCCTTGGCATGGGAAGGATGCAGAGGTCCTTTTCATACTGGGTTCCAACAGGTCACATCTCTCTCCTGCTGGTCGAGAACAGAGGCAGAAAGAAACATGGGAAAAAAAAAAAAAAGTGAAAGTGTTATTCACTCAGTTGTATCAGACTCTTTGCAACCCCATGGACTATAGCCGGCCAGGCTCCTCTGCCCATGGGATTCTCCAGGAAAGAATATCAGAGTGGGTAGCCATGCCCTCCTCCAGGGATCTTCTCAGTCCCAGGGATGGAACCTGCCCTGCAGGCAGATTCTTTACCATCTTAGCCATCAGGGAAGCAACCTAGATGGCCTCAAACACTTGTCATCATGAGACACTGCTCACATATTTCCTTCTTCGCCCCTCGCCAAAAGGCTCAGATCTCCTCTTGGACTTCCCTGACTGACCTGCATGTTGGGGTTTGCTCTTCCAACCTAGGTTCCTTATCTTCTCAAGTGGTTCCCTGGCCTTGGACATGAGAAATGTAATGTGCATATGCCCTCTCCTACCTTCTGGAGCGGGCAAATCTAAAAGCATCTTTAAACCTCCGCAGGTATTAATTCTATGATGTCTTAACCAGAGTCACTAACACCCTCAGAGAACACTGAATAGGGCCAAGAGACAAAGGATTTGAAAAGATGTTTCTTTCTTTAGTTTTTATTCGGATTGACAATTGAGTTTTTGTAAGTGAATCACGTTTACTCCACTTTAAAGGAATCTGAATCCATTCGAGGTCACTTAATTTCAAATTCAAGCAGTTAAATTGATTTTACCCACCACAATCATGGGGTTCTGCTCTTAGATCTTATTTCATAGGCTGTAAAGAGCACTCAATTCTGCTCTGGTTATTTGTGTTATTTATAGCCCCCAGACTGGTTGTGCAAAGTGACAACATTCCCTGATATGCTCTTGCTATTTATGTTCTAGTCTATTTTTTTTTTTGCTCCAACAACTTTTTCCCAAATATCTTTTATTAAAGCAACATTAGCATATTTGGGTATGAAAGAATCATCACTACTCATTTTCTCAATTATAAGAAATTTCAACTGTCAATACAAAAGTTGAAGTCAGCATCTTGGGATGCTATTACTTCAATAACTTCTTTGCCCTGTCATATCAGATCAAAAGACAATCTTTTTTAGGCATCATCCCCTGAATTAGAAGAGTATCCCATTTTAAAAGAATCATAATAGAAACATTAACATATGAAAGTTCTTTAAGAACTTTTTGATAAAGAGCATAATAAAAAATTGAAAGTGTTACATTAACTCAGTAAAATATACAAACATATGCTGATATTTCAGTCTTAACTAGATGGATGAGTTGTACACCAAGAATTTTTTTGGAAAACTTGGTGACTAAATTACAACCTGGATAATGTAGATGGATAATGTTATCCCACACATGGTATCATTCCAATATGAATGAAACATATTTTGTAAAAATGTGTTGATGTAGACTTTGAAAAATTATGTAGCTGGAAGACAAATCAACTTTTTTAGGGTGAAAACAGGATCTTCTCTAGGGAAAAGAAGCCTACTGCCAGCCTTCCTGGGAAGAGGTCTATCCGGACAGAATGAAAAGTCAGTGGAATGTGATTAGATTAATGGAATTCCATGCCCCTTTATCTGGGTGTGGAAGTCAGTAAGGCTGGAATTCCAAGTTATGAAGACACCTGGCATACTTCTGGTAGAAGGAAAGGTCACAGAAATGGAGTGCTGGCCTCTACCACATAGATCCAGGCAGGTGGCAGCCAGATGGTGTCTAAAGCTGTGTAATTGTGATGTTAATCTCTATCTAGATTTTCTCTTTCCAGGTCCCTGCAACTTTGGGGGTTGGGTAAAGTTACAGCCTGACCTCTACTGCCCACTAAAGGATAAAGAAGAGCTCAACTGATGCCAAGAACTGACTCAATGGAAAAGACCCTGATGCTGGCAAAGATGGAAAGCAGAAGGAGAAGGGGACGACAAAGGATAAAATGGTTGGATGGCATCACCAACTCGATGGACATGAGTCTGAGCAAGCTCCAGGATTTGGTGATGACAGGAAGCCTGGTGTGCTGCAGTCCATGGGGTCACAAAGATTTGGACACCACGAAGCAACTGAACTGACACCACTGAACTGACTGACCTTACACTTTGGGCGTGGCTTTCTTACAGAAGGGCAAGCACACGCGCGCGTGTACACACACACACAGAGCCAGAGTGATTGCAGCCGCACTGGTCCTCCTCAGAGGAGAAGCAGCTGCAGTAAGCAAGCAAGCTATGTGGGTTGAAGTCAAGGAACCCCAGGTATCCACGGGTGAACCCATAAGAAATTAAACAACTTAACTGCTGTTTTAACCAATTTTTCCAGATGATTCAATTTAGTCAAGCTACAATTTAGTCTTTCTTTTCCTATTGAGCTGGCCTGTTGTTTGTTTAAACTTATTGTATTAACTGGTTCTCTTACGGTTTGCAGATTTATCCTATCAGAATGAAGAAGCATAAGTGGAGAAACCTTTTAGGCTTCTTAATGTTCCTCAGACTTTTTCAAGTTCCTCACACTCCAGGGCAAGATATTTTTCCCCTGAGCTCTTAAGTCTTTCTGCTGCCACACTTCTTCCTGTATTACTTGAGATAAATTTAAAGAAAATTGTTGAAATGGTTATCCTTGAGTTCCCAACAAGTCAATGACAAAGACAGAGGTCTGAACTTGTTCTAAGCAAACTGTTCTGGTTCAGGTCAAGTGAAACGTTAGTATTTCGCTCAGTGTTTTCACCTTTATTACTCCACTGGGCTTCCCTGGAGGCTCAGATGGTAAAGAATCTGCCTGCAGTATGGGAGACCGGGTTCAATCCCTGGGTTTGGAAGATTCCCTGGAGAAGGGAAGGGCTACCAACTCCAGTATTCTGTCCTGGAGAATTCCATGGACTGTATTGTCCATGAGGTCACAAAGAGTCGGCTACGACTGAGCCACTAACACTTTCCTTCTCAACATAAAATGCATTTAAAGACAACAAAATAAATATATTCAACGTATGTCCTTATTTCATCACCTCAAGAAACCTATTTTGGGAATACAAGTGCTTCCTTAAGCATAGTTTATTTTCATAAAATAAGACATGTATTTCAGCTTGCTTGTGAACCTAACGTGGATTAGTAAAAGCTTATAACCAACACAAGAGTGATAGAAGTTGAGTTAAATATCTCACCTGGAGTGTTTCCACATACTGGTTCAATATATTGCATGTATGTTTTATTCTATTTTTTAACCTCTTTGCTGACAAAAGCTTTAAAATGCATAGGCAAAACTGGATATAATGTAAACCAAAGATTTTGATGACACACCTTATTAATTCTGTGTGTGTGTATATATATACATATATATATGTGTGTATATATATATATATAGCTTAGTCTTCAAAACATCAGATCAGATCAGATCACTCGCTCAGTCATGTCTGACTCTTTGCGACGCCATGAATCGCAGCACGCCAGGCCTCCCCATCCATCACCAACTCCCGGAGTTCACTGAGACTCATGTCCATCGAGTCAGTGATGCCATCCAGCCATCTCATCCTCTGTCGTCCCCTTCCCCTCCTGCCCCAAATCCCTCCCAGCATCACAGTCTTTTCCAATGAGTCAACTCTTCACATGAGGTGGCCAAAGTACTGGAGTTTCAGCTTTAGCATCATTCCTTCCAAAGAAATCCCAGGGCTGATCTCCTTCAGAATGGACTGGTTGGATCTCCTTGCAGTCCAAGGGACTCTCAAGAGTCTTCTCCAACACCACAGTTCAAAAGCATCAATTCTTCAGCCCTCAGCCTTCTTCACAGTCCAACTCTCACATCCATACATGACCACAGGAAAAACCATAGCCTTGACTAGACGAACCTTTGTTGGCAAAGTAATCTCTCTGCTTTTGAATATGCTATCTAGGTTGGTCATAACTTTCCTTCCAAGGAGTAAGCATCTTTTAATTTCATGGCTGCAGTCACCATCTGTAGTGATTTTGGAGCCCAGAAAAATAAAGTCTGACACTGTTTACACTGTTTCCCCATCTATTTCCCATAACATAATTCCTTTTAATATATATAACAAAATAAAACAAGTGATAGCAAAATAAAACAAGTGCACCACTGAAATCTTGATGAGATTAGAAGAAGGGACAAGCTGATTCTGTACATCAACAACTAAATAGGGTCAACTGTTTACCTGTTTGGGACGAATAGGAGAAATGCCAACTAACAAGTTGTGCACCTTTAAATTGTTTTCTTCCTTTAGGTGCTGTATGTTTCCACCTTAATTGTTTTGTATTTTCTGTCTAGAAGGAACAGCCATCAAACAGAGACAAGCCTCTGTTAATGTTTTCAATAGGATCAACTGCATTTCCTGCATTCAATAAAAAAAAATAAAATAAAAGGAATAATTGGCCAGGGAATGGCACCTGTGGGCTAGAACTCTTCCTTGTATAGTATAAAGCTTGCTGCAGAATTCAAATCATCTTAAATCTTAGTATGGCAGTATGTCTGATCTTAAGAAAAGTTTCATTTTCTTAAATCTTAACCTTAGAAATTAATTCCTTCTTGTTGTCCCAGATAACAGCCAAAGCAGGAGAAATTGTGTAGCACACAAATTGAGCATAATGCTTGAGGTATCAGAAAATGCAGAATCCCTAAGGGGTAACTCAAGTCTTCACTGCTTGCATGTTGTATGTCAGTAACCAGGTTAAATCTCAAACAGGAACCTTGTTTTGGTGTAAATGATCACCTCAGTATCTGTTACATTTGTGGCAAAGCTACTTTTCATTTTGTTTTTGAGACAATCTGAAATTTCTGTATTGGCTTCCATCATTGAACAAATAATTTAGAGAGCCTAGTATGTGACAAGCAATATTGTAGGAGCAGAAGAAACACGCCAGAGAAGGCCCTTGTTCTTACACGGATCATATCCTACCGAAAGGAAGACAGACAGTAAACAAGCAAATAAATTAGGAAGCCAATTTCCGGAGACGGTAAAAGTGCCATGCAGAGAACAAAACAGCACAGTGACAGAAGGGAGCTTTTGGTTGGGCTGCAGATTTAAGACTTTGTTGATAAAGGAGCTGGCCCCTCAAAGAACAAGAGGAGGAGTGTCTCATGGAATTGGGAGGGCCCAAGGTAGGAATGGGGTGTCTGCTGGAGGAAAGACGGAAGAAAGCCAGTGTGCCTAGAGCATGGCGTGAAAGCTAGGGAAAGAGACGGGAAAGGTCCTCAAGTTTCATGATCTTCAATCCCCAGCTCCACTGAAATCAGAGTTCCAACAGCATTTTTTGCACTGCTGTGGTAGCACTCACTGAATGCAGTTGCTGACTACTATAGATTGAGTTGTGCCCCTGCAAAACTCACCTATTGAAGCCCTAATCCCCAGAATGAGTATTTGGGAGATAGGGCCTCTAAAGTTAAATGAGGTCCTAATTCAACAGGACTGGTATCCTTATAAAAAGAGGAAGAGGGGCTTCCCTGGTGGTCCAGGGGTTAAGAATCCGCTTTGCAATGCAGATGAGGTGGGTTCAATCCCTGGTCCAGAACTGAGATCCCACGTGCGGAGGAGCAGCTAAGCCCATGCGCTACAACTACTGAAGCCCTAAGCACTCTGGAGCTTATGCACGGCAACTAAAGAGTCCGTGTGCAGAGCCAAAGATCCAGCATAGTGCAACAAAGCTCCTGTGTGCCGCTACTAAGACTCGATGCAGCCAAATAAATAAATAAATATTTTTTTGAAATAAATAAAAACAAAAAGAGGGAGAGACAACAGAGAGCTCTCTCGCTCACTTTTGCTGTCTGCAAGCATATAGAGAAAAGACCATGTGAGGAGATGGGAAAAAAGCACCTGTCTGCAAGCCAGAAGGATATGCCTCACCAAAACCTACCCTGCTGGCACCTTGGTCTTGAACATCCAGCCTCCGAACTGTGAAAATATAAATTTGTGTTGTGTAAGCCATACAGTCTGTGGTATTTTGTTGTGGCAGCTCAAGAAGACTAACACAGTTACCCTACTTGAAACACATTTTACAAAAGGGAAAAGAAAGTGTTGGTCGCTCGGTCATGCCCGACTTTTTGCGACCCCATGGATTGCAGCATGCCAGGCTTCCCTGTCCCTCACTATCTCCCAGAGCTTGCTCAAACTCATGCCCACTAAGTTTTTCTTCAACATACAGAAAATATGAATGTAGACAAAATAGAAAAATTTCAAACATTATAGGAGGAAAAAATATTACAGATATTCAAATACAAAAAGAAAAAAACATACATATGACAAGATATTTCTCCAAAATGAAGAAATTAAAATTAAAACAAATTCAAGAAACTACTTATGCTGATAACAATAGTAACAATTTTAGAACATGCTGATGTGATTTTGGTTAATTGATACAATGAATCAGTGCTGGTGAAATGAATCAAAACAGTCCCTTTGTGGAAAACAAAATTACAACATGTAGCAGGAGGCCTAATGATGTTTAATCACCTGAGTTAGATTATTATTCCTTAGAATTTCAATAGAAACAAAATGATAAAAGCATACAACTCATCACAGAACTATCTGTTTAATTAAACAGAAAGAAACCTATCTACATCCTTAATATTATAGAAATAGTTTAAGGAAATTATATATCAGGATGATAAAATATTATATGGTTGTTCATGCTCAGACACTTCCAACTCTTTTTAATCCATGGATTGTAGCCTACCAGGCTCCTCAGTCCATGGGATTCTACAGGCAAGATTCCAGGCAAGAATACTGGAGTGAGTTGCCCTTTCCTCCTCCAGGGGATCTTCCTGTCCCATGGATCAAACATGTGTCTCTTGCATCTCTATCACCACCTGGGAAGCCATTATATGGTCACAAAAGGTTATAACTTTAAAGATTTTTGAGAGACTTGGAAACAATATAGCATAATGGTTGAAAACACAAGTGTTGAAATTAGATGAACTCCAGCAAGAATTGAATACTATCTTTGTGACACACAAATATGTGAACTAAATTTATTCAACTGTAAAATGGAAAAAAAGAGGGGCACAGTGCACAGTATTGAACACATGGTGTGCCAAGTAATGTTCTAAATGGATCACAGTAGACCTTCATTATGCATGAGATTTTATATTTATAATCTTCCTATTCCACAACATTCGTGACCCCCCAAATTAATATTCCTGGTGCTTTCAAGATCATTGGCAGACATGGGCAGAGCAAAGCAAATGTCCCTGAAAATTGCTGCTTAGCCTTCCTATTCGGCTCTAATAGGAGGCAAGCAGAGGGTAGAGATGGTAAGAGGGCAGTGAGGGCTGGGCAAGGAGCTTGAGATCTGAGGCCAGTGGGAGGGGATTTGAGTCTCACTTGTAGCAGCTGTTAATGGGGTGGCCTGGGGTAAGTCCAGGCAAGTCATATGAATCTGTAATATTTTCTCTCTTGAAAACTTAAAAAAATTGCATCTTCCATGATGAGCTGTTTTTAGGATTTAAGATTACAATCTTTGTGAGAGAAGTGTGGCATATGTGTGGGTGTGCATGTGTTTCCCCCAGGGATGATGGTTCAGTATTCATCCACGTAGTGTTCCAGGAACTTTACAGGATCTAATTACCACAAATGACAGGAGTCCGATGTTTGTGTATTGACTCTTGTAATCCTCAAACAAA
This sequence comes from Bubalus bubalis, assembly GCF_019923935.1. NCBI lineage: Eukaryota > Metazoa > Chordata > Mammalia > Artiodactyla > Bovidae > Bubalus > Bubalus bubalis. Next base: position 39,580,974 of record NC_059169.1, on the reverse strand, counting down.
TCCTCTGAAACAATACAGAGATAAAAACTAGGGGAAACAGCTACCTCCCACAAGGCTGTGGGAAGGGAAAAGAAGGGATGCGTGACTGCAGGGGCCACCTAGGAGCTGGAGGAGAGCTCCTAGTGGCAGAAGGAGCTGCCACCCAGGCATACTGCCTCTCCTCACCTAAGGCAGGTATGAGGTGAAAGAAATGTTAGTTGGTCGGTCATGGCCAATTCCTTGTGACCCCATGGATTGTAGTCTGCCAGGCTCCTCTGTCCATGCAATTCTCCAGACAAGAATACTGGAGTAGGTAGCCATTCCCTTCTTGAGGAAATCTTCCCAATTCAGGGATCAAACCCAGGTATCCAGCATTGCAAGCAGATTCTTCACCATCTGAGCCACCAGGGAAGCCCAGGTATGTATAGGAGATGGCAATAGGTGGAGGCTGGGGTCTTTAACTACTGCTGGAATTAACTGTCCCTGCTGTGGCTATACTGTCAACCGTAACAACAAAAATAAGAAGAAAGCCCTTCTTCCTGCTGCTTCTTTTTCAATTCCAACTGCCCTCCTGTTTTCCTATGGGCAGAACCTGTAAACAAACTGGCAAAGGAGTCTGGGAAATGCAACCTGCAGAGTCCCTGCTCCAGGATCTCAGAGGAGAGTAAAAAGGTAGATGTGGAGCTGAAAGGTCTGTGAGAACATTTATTAGCACAGGTTCCTCAGAAACCAGAGCCTAAAGCAAAATCTTATGTGCTGCTATGTGCTTACACATTCAATCCTAGGAAAACATGAGGGATAAAGCAGGACAGGATAAGGCAGGACAAAAGAGAGAGGAAACAGCAGCTTGTCTGCAGGTTGCCCACCACTTGGGATCACATCCAACAGGTCACTTCATCTCCTGGAACTATCTTCCAAGAAGCCTATGAGCTGTTGGGTCTCAGAAGGAGAAAAGGAGTAAAGTTTATCTGCTTTCTCCTCTCTTGCATTGGTCAAGTCTTGGCCACATGAGCATAAACTCCCCACATGATGCCACATTGCCCAAGCACAGGGGCAAAGTGGGTTTTGCAGAATCTCTTGCCTCAAGGGTGCTAAAAAGTTAATAAACAGAAATCTAAATTAAACAGAATTGGGGGACTTCCCTGGTGGTACAGTGGAAAAGACTACATGTTCCCAAGGCAGGGGGGCCTAGGTTCGATCCCTAATCTGGGAACTAGATCCCACATGCTAGTTTGGAAGACCCAGAGCAGCCAGAAATAAAGAAAAGGATTCGGGAGGCCAGAAGGGGGCACTCTCGTGCCCTGTGAATGTAGCCCAGCAAAGGAAGAAAAGAGATTCCTCTTACCTCCTGGCAACAACCCAGACAATGGAAAGCCATGGACTCTTAGTTGACTAGAGCCCTCCCAGCTTTCTTCCCCTTGTTATAAAAGGATGTTTCTTCCCTTGCCATGAGGGATTTGTACATTGCTCACTATGGCTGCAAACCCTAAATGGCAATTCTCGACTGATTCCAAATAAACCCATTTTTTGCTGGATAAACAACCTGCAATTTATTTGTTTTCAATCAACAAGGGCAACAAAGGAAAACAAGGCTGGAGGGGACATGTTGAAAAGGCAGGCAAGAGACAGGCACCACTGGGTTGTACTCAAGCAAAATCTTCTGCTTCAGATGTGGTTATGAAGAGATACACACTTTGGCCTTAACTGTGGCTGCTGTAAACCAAGCGGCCCGAGGCTCCAAGACAGCTGGAGAACCAAGGTGGTGCAGAAACATCTACTGTAGTCAGTGGTGAGCAGAGGCATTTACCCAGGTGTATGTGCTTCAGTATTTGGGTATATCCAACATCAGGCAGGGGTAGAGGAACACATATAATTCACAGGCCAAACCAGACATTGAGCTAAGCTGGACAGGGCTCTGGGATAAATGCTATAAACCGTGGCTGCTCCAGACACACTGGACAGTCTGATTTCTTTAGGTATAGCTAGCACGACTGAGCGACTTCACTTTCACTTTTCACTTTCATGCATTGGAGAAGGAAATGGCAACCCACTCCAGTATTCTTGCCTAGAGAATCCCAGGGATGGGGGAGCCTGGTGAGCTGCCGTCTATGGGGTCACACAGAGTCGGACACGACTGAAGTGACTTAGCAGCAGCAGCAGAATGTAAAAACTGAATTTTTGTTTAGATGAGGCAGAGGAAGGGTTTTTAAATAGGTTTTATATATATATATATATAAAATTTACTTTAACATTAATTTTGTAAAATTGTCATTATGCAGATAAAATTATGGAGATGATAGGCCATATTTATACTATTCTGTATTTATTGACATCCTTGGCCCTTATATTAGGAACAATACAGATGTTTTCTGACTATGAATATAATTCACCTCTCACCTTCTCATGATCCTGCCTCCTAATTCTTAGGGCTTCCCTGGTAGCTCAGCTGGTAAAGAATCCACCTACGATGCAGGAGACCCCGCTTTGATCCCTGGGTCGGGAAGATCCCTTGGAGAAGGGAACAACTACCCACTCCAGTATTCTGGCCTGGAGAATCCCATGGACAGAGGAACCTGGCAGGCTACAGTCCATGGGGTCAAAGACAGTTGGACACGACTCAGGAACTTTCACTAAAGACTAGCTGTTTCTGAATCATCCAAAGAGAAGACTAGCACCTCTGTCAGATCAGATCAGATCAGATCAGTCACTCAGTCGTGTCCGACTCTTTGTGACCCCATGAATCGCAGCACACCAGGCTTTCCTGTCCATCACCAACTCCCAGAGTTCACTGAGACTCATGTCCATGTTACCTTCTAAAAACATTCTTTTTTTTTTTTTTAACTTTTGCTAATTACCACCCTGGTGGCTCAGTTGTAAAGAATCCGTTGCCAAGGCAGGAGGTTCAGGTTCAATCCCTGGGTCAGGAAGATGCCTCTGGAGAAGGAAATGGCAACCCACTTCAGTATTCTTGCCTTGGAAATCCCATGGACAGAGGAGCCTGGTGGGCTCCAGTCCATGAGGTCACAAAAGAATCGGACATGACTTAGTAACTAAGCAGCAACTAAGCACAAATGATCCCAAGCAGAGAGCCCATAGTGGAAAAGGCATGTTTAATGTTAAAGGACAAAAAGCATTCTGACACCTGTTAAGATGGTCAGGAAGACTTTCTCAGGACTACTGCAATGGGGTTATTGCCACGGAAGAGACAGATGGGGCTCAACTCCAACTATGACAAGGACAAGTTGAGATTTATAGCCAAGGAGCAGAGTGAAGGGGTCGGTGGATGGAAAATTACAAAGAGAAGACATCAAAAGTAGGGAGAGTTTTGCTAAATCTACTTAACAGGATCCTTGCTGAGAGCAGACCAGTGTGACCAGATATCAAAGGTGATCAGAAAGCAAGAGTAGGGGTATTTTCTCCAAACTGACTCTGCAGGGTTCCTGCTAAGACTGGTCTTGGAAAGGACAAGATATAGAAACCTGAGATGAAGATCCAGTCAAGAACACTTGCATGCATGTGTGTGTGCTAAGTCATTTCAGTCGTGTCTGACTCTTTGCGACCCTATAGACCATAGCCCCGGAGAAGGCAATGGCAACCCACTCCAGTACTCTTGCCTGGAAAATCCCAGGGATGGCGGAGCCTGGTGGGCCGCCGTCTATGGGGTCTCACAGAGTCGGGCACAACTAAAGTGGCTTAGCAGCAGCAGCAGCAGCAGACCATAGCCCACCAGGCTCCTGTCTGTGGAATTCTAGAGTGGGTTGTCATGCCCTCTTCCAGGGGATCTTTCTGCCCCAGAGATCAAAGGCATGTCCCTTAGAACTCCTGCATTGGCAAGCGGGTTCTCTACCACTAGCACCACCTGGGAAGCCCTGAAGAAAGCTTAAAGGAGCCTAACTAAAGTTTGGTCGAGGAGAGGTATGTTTTGGTCAGAAGGTAATTAATGGAGAGAAACAACATGGAAAACCCCCCTTTCCGAATACTACATACTAATATACTGATACTGGCTCCTACTACCAGCTTTCATTAAATAGGTGACCCCATCTTTATCGACAGTATTCCATCCTTATATTAGTAATTTTAAAGGCTACAATTTGCCTTGCACATATTAATGGGCAGGTATTTCTGATATGATTTCAAGGAGAACAAGTCCCTTTTTAAGGAAAGAAGAATAGGCTGTGTTGGGGCACTAATGGATTGCAGCGGGAAGCCCACTGCTGGGCATTCTGTCTGCAGGGTGCTCAGCTGGGCAGCGCTCAGGAGCCCAGATGCAAGCTTCAGACAGTCGTCTCCAGGCAGCACCATCTGCTTCCGTGGGAATCTCCCCAGGCACTGGGTTGGCAGCTTCGGGGTGGTGGTGAGATTGGCCCTGTGGTGAGCATGTTGCTGGGAGGCTGTCAAAACTTTTCTCAACACTTGAGAGCTCATTTCCTATCATCTACCAGAGTCAGCATTTGACTAGACTTCTTTCAGGACAATAGCAGACTGCTGAGTTCTCCTTAGCAGGAACTTAGCAGAAAGTAAAACTGAGCTCAGTTATCTCTCCTTACTATTGGGAGACTCGTGTTTCTCCCTTTGGGGCTTCCCCAGTGGCTCAGGCAGTAAAGAATCTGTCTGCAGTGTGGGACACCAGGGTTTGATGCCTGGGTCAGGAAGATCCCCTGGAGAAGGGAATGGCAAGCCATTACAGTATTCTTGCCTGGGAAATCCCAGGGACAGAGGTGCCTGGTGGGCTACAGTCCATGAGGTCACAAAGAGTCAGACATGACTGAGCAACTACTTAGACTTCAATTTGACTCCCGGAAGATTCATATTTCTTCCTTAGGAAAGTCAAATGCAATGTGTCTCAAAGGATGTTCCACAGACCTCAAGTTTTCGCAAAATGCTCCAAGAAAAAGAAGGGTCCAAAAGCCAAATAAGCTTGAAAATGCTGCCTATCACATCTCCTTCTTAGAGATTCACCATGCATGTTCAGCAGTAATGCCCCTACAGTTAAAAACAATTTCTTTAGGGACTTCGGTGTCCCTGTGGTTAGGAATCTGCCTCCCAATGCAGGGGACAGGAGTTCGATCCCTGGTTCAGGAGGATCCCACATGCTGTGGGGCAACTAGACCCACATTCCTCAACTAGAGCAAAACCTGCATGCCATATTGAAGAGCCTGTGCTCCACTCAGAAGTATCCCATGAGCTGCAACTTAGACTCAACACAGCCAAAAAATCAAACAAATACATATTTTAAAAATGTCTTTAACGTGGTTTAATCCAGTTTTCCCCAAATTTAGAAGGACACAGAATTTCAACTTAATTCAGCTACATGACAACATGTAAAGAGTGTAGCTTGCTCCCAGAAAAACAATCATCAGAATACAGCCAGGCACAATCAATCATCAAAAGGCCTTGGTAGCCTTGGGGCAGCCAGCGAGAGTCGCACAAAAGAGGACAAATGTCTTCCGTTTCTTTTATTTTTTGTGGTTGTCAGAATATGGTGTGTATTTTATGAGATGGGGAGAATTCATTTATTCTTCTTTTCTTCATTTCAAGAAATATTCACCATGGCCCTGCTGACCCCACCACGGGGCCAGGTACAAGCCATCCAAGTCACATGGCCATAGGTTTTACTCAAACCAGAAAGACACACATGAAAGAGGTATTTATAATGAAATGCAACGAGTGTTACCCTGGAGTCAGCATTTGCCTGTGGGTGTTGTCTTTAGAAGTCTTCCTGATTAGTGAGAGCTCGCCTCGTCTGGAGACCAGGTAAGGCCTCTCACCAGGAAGGCTTCTTCCAGCCCAATGAGGCAGCAACAGCAAATACATCCATCGGATGTTGGCTCAGAACAAGGGGAAAGGCAAGCAAAGATAAAAAATGAGGAACCTATCGTGAGTGCTTCTGTGGACTCGAAACACAAAACGCATGACAGCCCACCACTGCGTTTAGCAACTCAACAAAACTCTGCAAAAGGAGTGTAGACAATCTTAAAGACAGAGACCATTTCAAATAATTTGGTATTCTCTTCATCACTTAACTATGCCAGGCATATCATAGACACATTGTAAATTTTAAACAAAACATAAAACTATTTCACAGAGGTACTAGTAATAAAGCTATCACACAATAGGCATTCAATAACTATTTTTAGGAATGCACAAAACCCCATTTGTTTAATTTTACAGATTATTACCAAGCCAGATAGCTATAGGAACAATGGCTCTGCTATATCCAAGACACTCCCCAGCACCCAGCTACAGTAAAATCCTTGA